>NW_028145607.1:190000-850000 GCF_977016875.1 Pavona decussata | reverse complement strand
GAAATACTAAAAGAAGCTAATTTCATTGCAGGGGTTTGTCTGGAAATGGTTTAAGCAATCTTTCTTCAGGAATCTTTTCCACGTTAAGAAATCTACGGTACATGTAAGTGTGCCACCATTAATTTGCTTAGTAGCTTTTCTGTCTTTTTCTTATTCTTCTCGTTAAGTCTACATCTGACGATTTCAACAATGTACAAAGGATTTTCACGCCCGAGTAAAACGTATTCGTCATTATCTTTTTTTTATTGCATCTAAGCAGTAAAGCGACGAATTCGGAAGTACTTTGTTCTATCCCAAGTAAGCTATTTTGAGGCTTATTAATTACGAGAAACAAGTTTCCCTAACTTCTGCCACCCCTTCTCGGCCTTGGTCTTAGTTAAGAAGACTACAGGAAAACCAAAGGCAGTCAGACTTATTAGCAGACTAAAAAGAAAAAAGAAAAATAACATGTTGAAACTAGCAAGCAAAGCAGTTAGCTATTTGAGTTGTAGAGTGGAGTTTATATCGAAATGCCTCAAAATGAATCGGGAGTTAAATGTAAACATGAAATGTCGAACAAAGAACTCGAACTGCTATGGCAAAAAAAAAAAAAATACAGGGAACAATATGACGGGCATCCCTTACGAAGAGAAGCTTAATGAAACGTACTCGAACACAACATAATTTGTCGGTAACAATGCAAGATGATATAGTATTATTCCGTCTGTTTATAACATTCAAAAACATGTTATTAAGATTGGCTGTAACAGTATAACACCGCAAATCTTAGGCTGGTTGTCAGATTGTCTAGTTTCATTAACATAGGGGGACTTTTGGTGCCTTATTTTTTACTTTTTTTTTTCTCTTTCTCAGCCGACAAAAAAAAAAAAACCTGCGAATACGTCGGTTAAATATATAATCTAATATCAGAAAAAATTGGATAAAATATCGTGCAACTAGAAGGTAAATGCGAGTAAATATGAATGGCTTATACTAAACATGGCTAAATATGGTTTGCTTTTAAGCGTGCCAAAAGATCCAATAGTACAATTCGTTATTCAGTAACGAGAGCCTCAAAACTATAGCAACTACAATAAGCTATTTATTTTCTCTCCTAACAGCTTAATGAAACGTACTCGAACACAACATATTAGTTGTCGGTAACAATGCAGATAATATACTATTATTTAGTCTTTTTAAAAATCCAAAGGCATGTTATGATAATTGGCTGTGACAGTAAAACACCATAAATGGTAGGCTGGTTGTCAGATTGTCCCGGTTTCGACGTTAGGTGCCTTATTTTTCAATTGTTTTTCTCTTTCTCAGCCGACAAAAAAAAAAATGTCGGAATTTGTTTTCGGTGCACAAAAGATTTTAAAATAGAGTGCCCCAACCCTGTTATGAATTGAAAGAACTAACCTAATCCCATCATATTTCCGTAAAATATTTATTACCTATATTAACCCTTAAACAAATATAATATCCCTTCCATTTACAGAAACCTAGAAAAGAATAAAATTGAACACCTATCGGGAGATATATTTTCAAACCTAAAAAAGTTGAGGTTTCTGTAAGTTTTATTAACTATCTTGGTTGTTGATATTTATTTCTCTTTTAGCAGTGATTTAACATGATACCCTTGCACTGCACCCTGGGTCTAATAATTGTAGCGCATTAAAATAGCGTCTATCATAATTTCATTTCCAGTAGGAGAAGCTCATTGAGATTCCAGGCACCCCAAAGAGACCAATGTTAAAGATATTTTTTTCGTGAAATTTTCAAAGTTTAAGTGTTTCACGCAATAATAAGAGTTAAATCCAATGTACAAAGGATTTTCACGCCCGAGTAAAACGTATTCATCATTATCTTTTTCTTTATTGCATCTAAGCAGTAAAGCGACTAAGTCGGAAGTACTTTGTTCTATCCCCAGTTATCTATTTTGAGGCGTATTACGAGAAACAAGTTTCCCTAACTTCTGGCACCTAGTCACGGCCTTGGTCTTAGTTAAGAAGACTTCAGGAAAACCAAAGGCAAAGACTTATTAGCCGACCAAAAAAAATGTCGGAATTTGTTTTCGGTGTTCAAAAGATTTTAAAATAGAGTGCCCCAACTCTGTTATGAATTGAAATAACTAACCTAATCCCATCATATTTCCGTAAAATATTTATTACCTATATTAACCCTTAAGCAAATATAATTTCCCTTCCATTTTCAGATACCTAGACAAGAATAAAATTGAACACCTATCGGGAGATATATTTTCAAACCTAATAAAGTTGGAGTATCTGTAAGTGTTATTAACTATCTTGGTTGTTGATATTTATTTCTCTTTTAGCAGTGATTTAACATGATACCCTTGCACTGCACCCTGGGTCTAATAATTGTAGCGCATTAAAATAGCGTCTATCATAATTTCATTTCCAGTAGGAAAAGCTCATTGAGATTCCTTGCACCCCAAAAAGACCAATGTTAAAGATATTTTTTTCGTGAAATTTTCAAAGTTTAAGTGTTTCACGTAATAATAAGAGTTAAATCCAATGTACAAAGGATTTTCACGCCCGAGTAAAACGTATTCGTCATTATCTTTTTCTTTATTGCATCTAAGCAGTAAAGCGACTAATTCGGAAGTACTTTGTTCTATCCCAAGTTATCTATTTTGAGGCGTATTACGAGAAACAAGTTTCCCTAACTTCTGGCACCTAGTCACGGCCTTGGTCTTAGTTAAGAAGACTTCAGGAAAACCAAAGGCAAACAGACTTATTAGCCGACCAAAAAAAATGTCGGAATTTGTTTTCGGTGTTCAAAAGATTTTAAAATAGAGTGCCCCAACACTGTTATGAATTGAAATAACTAACCTAATCCCATCATAATTCCGTAAAATATTTATTACCTATATTAACCCTTAAGCAAATATAATTTCCCTTCCATTTACAAATACCTAGACAAGAATAAAATTGAACACCTATCGGGAGATATATTTTCAAACCTAAAAAAGTTGAAGTATCTGTAAGTGTTATTAACTATCTTGGTTGTTGATATTTATTTCTCTTTTAGCAGTGACTTAACATGATACCCTTGCACTCCACTCTGGGTCCTATTATTGCGTCTATCATAATTTCATTTCCAGTAGGAGAAGTTCATTGAGATTCCAGGCACCCCAAAGAGACCAATGTTAAAGATATTTTTTTTCGTGAAATTTCCAAAGTTTAAGTGTTTCACGTAATAATAGGAGTTAAATCCATCTGCGCCCCCTGTGGGTTAGGGGGAGGAGACGGCTGACATTTCAGACTACTCTGTCGTGGAATTTTTGATATTTACGGTCAGTAGCTCTTAATCCATTCAAACCCGGAAGCGCGAAAACATGCTGCTCCCGCGCCCCTTGTGGGTTAGGGGGAGGAGACGGCTGACATATCAGACTAACGACAGAGAGGAAATTTCAGATTTTATTTTATTTCACTTGAGTGTTCCCTTTGGTGAACTATTTTCAAAAATCATAGTTAAAACTTCCACCCCTCTTTCGTTTTTCTAAAAATTAGAAAAGTTGAATTTACGGCTACACGCCTGATTCAGCCCCCCCCCCCCCCCCCGGAAATACGGGAAAACCGTGTATCTTTAGCAGCATCGCACACATCAATGACTACTACTCCCGTTTTTCTGTTTCGGCTGCAAGTAAATCTTTCTATTATCTCTCGTTTAGTGTAAAAATAAAGTCGCAAGTCGTATTTTTAATGTGCTAATTCACTAGTTGAAGACAGCGACCTTCAAGGGTTAGATTTCGAATTAAAATTAGGGCCGATTTCAGAGGCCTATATCTGTCCCGGCATATGTTTTCTGGAGCAAAACTATAGCTGAGGCCTAACCTTAATTCTTCCTTTTCACGCCCTCGAAGTGCCTTTTTAGGCCCGCTAAAAAAAAGCATCCAGAATAAAAAGTGTGCAGGGTATTTTGATAAGTTCGATGGCTCGTTGTCACGATTACCGTCACGCAAATCACATAACTAAAACAATCCATTCATCTAAAGTAAACGTTTTTTGTTCTCAACGACAAATCTTGAAGGCAGGTATTTAATATTTCAGGTCCTTTACAATACCACGTCATTATTTCAAATTTTAAAAGAAACAAGAAGCTTTTTCCAGCTTATACTCGGGTCATATACTGTGTGGTGCGTAAAACCTACAATCTTTTTACAGTAATAACCTCCAGCATCGCCAATTCCCCCAAATAGATAGCCTGCGAGCAAGCTCTCTTGGGGGTGGATCCTCTCTCCCCCTCCCGCCCCCCACCCCCAGGAGAGCTTGCTCGCAGGCTACCAAATAGATAGATACAAAGATATAGTGAGGCAATAAGTAACCACCAGATAGAATTGCATTTCTTGCAGTCAGAATGAAATACAGTGGAAAACGACATTTGTCATACGAATGCTTTTTATAATCCCCGGGCTTTAATCCTTACGTTTTCACCTTTCGTTTAGAGACAGAAACCATTTGTACGGTCCTAATATGATGTGACGCCGGGTCAATGACGGATCGTAATTTTCGGTATGATCCAGACCCGGGGGGGAGGGGGGTACTCCCTTATGTGACCTTAACGGAGACGTGCGGCCCGATAGGGTATGGTTTTCAGGGTGTCTTGTCTTGAACGGGGTATCTATTTCATCACCTGCTGTCTTAAACAGGGTATCCCTACATAACCTAATGGCTAAACAGATTGTGATTGCCAATGCCTTAAAATACAGTAAGAAACTAGTGTATACTTATTTCATTCTAGTCTTAAACAGGGTGTGATTTTGGGTTAAATCTCTTAGAAAAGGCCATAAAATTTTGAAATCTGTCTTAAACAGGATAGGGAAATCGGAGAATTGTGTCTTAAACAGGGTCAGGGTTTGAACGCCCGGGCCGCACCTCCCTACCCAAGCATTTGTTGAGTACCCCCCTCCCCGGGATCTAGAGTAACGTTACGCATCACACGTACGTTTATATCCTTGTACGTTTTTCAATGTTTCGCTGTTTATATTTTTAAATGAAATTCAGGGGAAAGCATTTGTTATTCACCTTTCATTTGAAGACAGAAACCGTTTCTACATTGATTGTTTTTCTATAGTAAACGTGAAACATCTTTATCTATCTTGGCCCGCGAGGTCATAGACTGATTTAGCTGCCTAATTTTCGGTTCATCCAAACTAACCTTGAGGCACTCAGATTAGCCTAAAAAACACTCCGGTTAGCCTAAAGAGCACCCCAGTTAGCCTAAATAGCACTTAGGTGAGCTTAAATAGCTCCTCGGTTAGCTCAACGGTTAGCAGTTTAGGTTGGGGTTGTTCATGCCTCGCATGCCTCGCATGTTTTGTTCATGCCTGGCACGTCTGGCTCGCATATTGTAAACACTCCTTACGGCCCAAAAACAAAGAACGCGACCGAGAATTTAAATAATTTGATAACACGACAGAAAACGTAACTCGTACTAGCCAAGTACAAAAAAACGAGACCGAGAACAATAACTGGTGGCCCGAAGTCTTATCTCTCGGCCCATCGCGACCCAAAAAGAAAACAAAAATTGATAATGTTACCGAAACCTGAACTCGGTCCGCCTTAAGGCCCGTTTACACAGGCGATTTTTGTGGTGATTCCAAATCGCCCATGTAAACTAGCGGCGATTTCATGGCGATTTTGTGGCGAGTCTACGACCTTTTTTCAGCGGCTAGCACGGAGCGCATGCGATGTTAACACTAAGCATTGTTGCAAATAAAAATGAAACATGGAAATGGACGTAGAGACTGCTCAAATGGCTGCGGCGTGCTTAGGAATTGGCACAGTTATTCTTTGTCGCCGCCAAAAAAAACGTCGACAGCGAAAAATCTGGGTTAAGCCGTGGATTTCGACCGAGGGAAACAGACGGTGCATTTCATCGTTTACTTAAAGATCTCGAAGGAGACCCCGAACACTACAGCAATTATCTGCGTTTAGACTTTGCAACATTTGAAGGGCTCGTGCAACGTGTGTACCCCTTTTTGAAAAAGAGAAAGACGAAAATGAGAAATGTCCGCCATGTTTGTGACAAACTATCCTCGGGGGTACACCAAAGTAGGTTTTTGTTATTCTCAAACTGAAAAAATCGCCAGGAAATCGCCCAAACATTCGAGCATGTTCAAAATCACGGCGATTTTGTGGCGACAAATCGCGACGAAATTTCCATGAAATCGCCGCTAGTTTGTACGAGCGATTTGGAATCGCCACAAAAATCGCCGCAAAAATCGCCCGTGTAAACGGGCCTTTACGGCCCGAGTAATAAATACAGGTCATAGAAACCGATTTTAAGCGCTTATCATAATAGTTGATGACGCACTATACAAACTTCCTGTCAAATCTCATCAAATTAACTATTATACTCTTGCTATCTACATTACAAAAACATTTCAAAAGATAAATGGCTCACCTTCAAGACATCTACTAGCTTTCTGTGTCGATTTATAGAGTTAAAACACAACAACAACGTGTTCACATACCGCACAGGCATTTGGCACGGGTTAATTAAATTTATCCGAAAATACAAAAAGAGCTTTGTACCCTACGTGCTGTTATTAGTATTTATTTTATCTAGTCAATGACAGAGGGGTTATCTCACTTTCTAAACTGTTTGACTGAAAGCTTATTTAATAAAGCGACAAGATTAGTTGCATTTCTACTAAAGAATATACCATCCACAATCGAATCCTGAAGGTACTTATAATTATAAAACAGGAATACTCTGACTGACTGTCTCACCACTAAACAAGAACGTATTCGTTTCCTTTGGTCAATTTTGTGACTCTTGAATCCCATTCAACACTGCTGGAAATCCGTTAGTTATGCTTATCTGCAGGTTAAATCAGCCCATGGCACGGTCGTTTTCATTTGATGCCGGTTGTGATTAGCGTGACACAAAGATCACTTCCGGTAGCGCGGGGGGAATAGAACCAAACTGAGCTAAGTTTGCTTCCACCAGTAAACTACGTAAGCCCTAGCTGTAAAACAGTTTATGAGTTTAAAAATCCACGTATCTGTTATAGATCTTTCATTTTGATCTTTTTTTCTCTTTTTTTTCTCTTTTTCCTCCTTTAATTACGGGATCAGTAAACGGAAGTAAAGGGAACTGAGGTGGAAGGGGGTGAATATAAGCGGGTGTTTCTTCTTATCGACCCTTATTTATGGGAGCATTTTGGGTTTCTTTCCGAGTTTCATATTAGGAGTCTTCAGTTCGAGGTTCTCTGATACGTAACTGAAGGTTTTCAAGTCAGTTCCATGCCTATGCGCAGATGCCGCCCTGGTCATTTTCTATGGTTGTTCAAGCAAGGCCGTGATAGGATCTCTCGTCGCGCCGTGGTATTTGTAGTCTCGCAGCCGTTCTGTGTCTCGCCTATTTGTTTCTCCTTGAAATGCCTGGATGTCGTCATCCAGAGAATAAATCGTTCCGCGGTTTTTTTGTCGCCAGCAGGACGCGAAAAGAAAGAACTGATTTGCTGCGCTGTGAGAAATTCCGAAGGTTTAAAGAGAAGTTCCCATTCGGAACACCGAACGCCTCATATCCTTAGCTACCGTTTTCGGATATTTGCGGTCTTGAAAATTATCAATACATAAATACCCACCACCAACACCCCCCACCTCCCGTTCCGACCGCCTCCTTCTCAGTTCAAATGGAGACTGAGGACAAGTTTTAAGGTTTCCATTTAATCAGGAATTGGAGACCATCACAAGAATAAGTCAGTTTAAAACAGATGCTCGAAATTACTAAGAACGTTGTTCAAAAGTTGTTCCAAAATCTTGTTGACTTTTTTCTTTTTTTTTTTTCTTTAAAACCTTTAAAAGCTCCGTTAATGTTGTTAATGTTAGTAAACTTTAAGAAAGTTGCTTAGTACTCAACTAAACAAAGGTTTTTTTTATTTCACTGCTCCTTGGCTACTGAGCTGTTCATGACTTGCTAAGACGAGATACATTTTCTCATTTAAGATTAATTGTAATTGCCCGAATATACCCACAAGCTTAAGACAATCCCCATCCTCACCAAGAGAAATGTTACTCAATTTTTTGCCCTAAATTCTCCCATAACAAAAGACCAAACAAAAACCAATGAAATAACAAATGACACCCGCCAATTTTCGAATAGCAATTAAAAAAAAAACAGTGCCCCACCACGACACAGAAAGCTAGTAGATGTCTTGAAGATGAGCCATTTATCTTTTGAAATATTTTTGTAATGTAGATAGCAAGAGTATAATAGTTAATTTGATGAGATTTGACAGGAAGTTTGTATAGTGCGTCATCAACTGTTATGACATGCGCTTAAAATATGTCGGCAAAATTTATCACGTAGATCGAGTCCCACGGTGGATAGGTTTCTAATATTTTTTTCTTTTAAAATTTAAAATAATCATGTGGTATTGTTAAGGACCTGAAATATTAAATACCTGCCTTCAAGATTGTCGTTGAGAACAAAAAAAAAAAAACGTTTACTTTAGATGAATGGATTGTTTTAGTTATGTGATTTGCGTGACGGTAATCGTGACAACGAGCCATCGAACTAATCAAAATACCCTGCACACTTTTTATTCTGGATGCTTCGCTTTTAGCGGGCCAAAAAAGGCACTTCGAGAGCGTGAAAAGGAAGGATTAAGGTTAGACCTCAGAAACATATGCCGGGACAGATATAGGCCTCTGAAATCGGCCCTAATTTTAATTCGAAATCTAACCCTTGAAGGTCGCTGTCTTCAACTAGTGAATTAGCACATTAAAAATACAACTTGCGACTTCATTTTTACACTAAACGAGAGATAATAGAAATATTTACTTGCATCCGAGACAGAAAAACGGGAGTAGTTATCGTTCTTGTATGCGAGGCTTCTACAGATGCACAATTTTCCCGTTTTTCCGGTGGGCGTGTAGCCGTAAATTCAACTTTTCTAATTTTTAGAAAAACGAAAGAGTGGTGGAACTTTTAATTGTGATTCTTGAAAATAGTTCACCAAAGGGAAAGTTTAGGTAAAATAAAATGAAACCTGAAATTTCCCCTCTGTCGTGGGATTTTTGATATTTATAGTCAGTAGCTCTTAATGCTTGAAACTTCACATATACCGAGAGTAGCATGTGATTTTTGTTTTGTTTTGTTTTACATTTATTTCCGAGATTTTCACCAAGCATACACCAAAATAACCAGTCTTTCAATATTTCAGAGATAGCAGCTAAGCACAATTCCAAATAATGAAATGTTTAGCGCAAAATCCGGCACTTATCCAGAAGTAGAGTTACAGAGCACCTGATCTTTTTATATGGATGTCATTTACACCTTCCTTTCGTAAAGCGTTTTGAAATAGGAAAAATATTTTCCTTTCTTTCCGTTTAACGAGCCTTTGACACCAAATATTTAAGAATAATTAAAATTCCCATGCGTTCCTTAATACAGGAAACGTAAAGGTGTTGGGGAACACATAGTGTGTTCACTGTCTTTTATGAGAAATTTGACTAAGCCTAGTCACCAACTAACTAACTTTAGAGTTCTAATTTGACACATTTTGATGTTGGTGCTTGTTTTATGAAGCTGCAGGTGTTATCTTTACTCGCAGGTTATTTAATCCCATCGGACAGGGAGGACTCCTCCAAATCTTTTTATCCTAATCCAAAATTTAAAGAAATTAATTGTCTATTTTGAGATCGTTTAAATGATCTAGTTTGCAACCTTGTGCCACAAAATTTGACTACTATTTTACCAGGTAACTTAGCTGTACTGAGAACTGTAGCCCATTATTAATCATTTTCTTTCGAAATCTATGCTCAGGTTAATAAAATCAAGAAAAACAGAACGAAAACAGGACTTGCTATATTCTTGATCGAGATATTAGGCTTTGTTTTTCAGTCTTAAGTGTCTATGTGGCCTCTGTTTGTAGAGCTGTAAAATTAAATCTGTGCAGTTTGTATTGCAAAATGTCAACCATCAGTTAAAAAATGGTTGGAAAATGGTTTTCTGTGGGTAACCTGATAGCGTAATTCGTATTGTCGTTTAATGAACGCAAGAATTACAAAAAAAAAAAAAAAAAGAACTAGAACAAGAACTAGAACTGGAAACGATAGCGTCTGATGTTGCTGCACGATGATGAGCTTGTCCCACATGGCTAAAATACTTCCTCGCGTTTCCAGGATAAATTTGTATTTCGCGAGTAGCGTGAAATACAAAGTCGTTCTAAATATTGAAAACTTCCTTTTCAGACCGAGGTTAGAACCGAAATTTTCCTGCAAAGTATTTACTTGAGGCCTCATCAATCTATTTATGATTACAGAGTTTGAATAAAAATTTCTTTGTTCGTACGCGAAACAAGCTTTCAGACCAGCCAATTTTGCTTCCAGCTTTAATTTTCGTGTCGGCGGGCCCGTCGACAGCCAGAACAAATTTTCTTAAATTTTTAAAAATTCTGGCGGGATTTCGAAACACAAATGACACCATGTTTGTTGAGACGATAATACCTACCAACAAACCAAAGTGCAATGAAATCTATATTTTAAGCGTGACCGAAAATTTTGATTTTGCTTAATGTTAATAGACATTCGCTCTTAAAGCAGTCTTTTGCTCCGGTTTCAACTGAATTAACGTATCTCCCTGCGAAAGTAGTTTAGTCGTTTCCAAAGCAAAGCAAACTCGAAATCGAAAAGACACTCGAGAGAGTTCTTTTCCGCCTCGGCCATATTTTTATCTTTGATAAACGGTTAACCGGATGTCGTTTTGGTCTATGAGTTTGATTCAGAGACGATTGACCAATGGTAATACATCATTGCCTCCCGTTCGCTGACGAACGGCGTTCGATAAAATGTCTGGGCTCAGCGGCAGGCGTTTCCTTTCCTTCCCCGCCGCTCCCCCCCCCCCCCCCCCCCGCTCCTACTTTTTTGCTCCTTTTTGCCCAATGCCCTCGCGCGCTTGCCCCGCTTGGCTTGAAGGAAATGGAAACGACTGCTACGCAGGCTAGTCTTCTCATTGGTCGGATGGCTTATATGTGTTTCCCCGAAATACTACTGACGCCTTCTTAGGTATTCCTTTTGGCCGTCAAGTTAAAGTTTACCCGCGTATCATAAAAGGGAGGCTGTCTCCAAGGCTCCATTTTCCGTCTTTTGAGCCAGTTGCCATTAAAAGGTCTGTTTGATATAACTCAGCACATGTTTGTTCATATTCAACCGGATTTGGTCAATATTCATATATTGTAAGTCTGGTTCAATCGATGGCGACATTGGGCCATGCCATAGCCACGTGACCCAAATCAGGAAATGGAGCAAATTTCATAGTATTGTGTCTTTTTTCAAGAGTTTCATGTATTATACAGTTTCATTAGCAGGACTTTGTGATTGGAGAATTTTGCAAAGGTAGTCTGCCGTGTTTAAGGTTTTTATTCCAACAAAGGTGAAAAAAGAAGAATTTGAAACACAACCTTGTTCCTTGGCAAACACTCTTTGTATGAAATAACGCTGTTCTTGTCTGTAACTGCATCATCAAGTGACGCAGAGTAAAATATCAGTGCTATTGTTGCCCCACGTTGTTTCGTGCTCTACTACCTCAGTGTATTTTGTGCAATTTATTAGCTGTATAGGTATAGGTATGTTCTGTAAGGGACGTACTAAAGGGACTTTAAATCAAGGAGTAAGAAAGACGCTATTCATATGCAACAACGGCAAAAAGAGAAATGTAAATTTACCTCTGCACATTACAAAATTATGCATAGATGTAGTACATAATTACGACTATAGAAAACTTAGATGAGATACCACAGGAAGACGTGAAAACGCGATCTTAACAACAACATATACAAGGGAAATTTATTGCAGCAAGTCAGAAATTGCACCCAGATCTGTGTGGAAATTATGTTATCAGTTCGGAATTTCAAGTTCAAGCTCATAGGTCGTCTCGCGAGGAAACAAGTGGTCGCTAACAAACTTTTTGGGACCTGACGCCCAGTTTTCTTAAAACAAATAGTACAATCATCCGCTAGGCATAAACGGTTTTAACGAAAATGCGCAGGGGAAATAGACGTCACTAACCTTATAATATCCAAAGTTAGAGCGATTTAGAACATGTGTTCTAAATTAAACCTTGTTTTATAATAGCGTACAAACTTAAGCAAAAGTTGAGCATAGTTGTTATCGTGGCAAAATTTGCAGCTGTAAAATCCTGGGTTAGTTCAATGTCAATTTTAACGTCGCGACTCTATTTTCAACAACTTCAAGTATATTATAAAACCAACGTGGTGGCGCTCCGACTCTATCTCTCGACAAAGCAATTGAAATTGCAAGAACCAATGAACTGTCGCAAGCACAACTAAAATCAATGAAGTCAAGCAGTGGAGTAGTTCATGGCATAATGAAGGGGCAACAATACAAAAGGAATTCTTCGAGCATACCTTCCAACATGTTTCCATATGCTAGTAATATACATGGCAACAACACAAGATATGCAGCTAAGCCAAAGCATAATCTTTATAAGCCGAAAGTACGAACTAATGTAGGTAAACAATTAATCTCCTCCATGGCAACCGATATTTGGAAAGACCTTCCAACTCCTTTAAAAAAGCTCATACAAAGTGTGTCTGCTTTTCCAAATCAAATTATACGTTATTTACTGTCAGAACAACAAATGAACTAATTTTCTTTTATGTGGACCACGTAACATACGTTAACATGTTACATTTAAATAAGTTTTTCCTTCCTTTTGCTTTTTAATTTTTTTTTTCATTTTTTTTACCTGCTATCTAGAGCCTAAATTAGCCAGGAAGCTAACAAGATAACCAAATGGTTCATTTAGCTTTCTTGCTTACGCATCATTTTAACTAATGATAAATTAGATTTTATATATTACCTCAACAAGATTGTAAGGATCAACTATGTACACTGAAAAAAGCACAAATAAAAGATTATTAAGGAATAAACCCAGTCATGTGGCAAATGGGGCAACATTCATGCAAAGGATTCATGTCTAGCCATGGGGGGAACGTGGCCGAACACAATGGCCCATGATTTTTCATCATTGGTTATTGCAAATTGTTGGAAAATGTTTATAAACCTAATAAAAAGTCCCTTGTGTTGTCTTGTTTTTGTTTGTTTGCATTCTTCCAGTAACTTGGCAGATAATAAACTCGTGAACATTACCGCTGGTCTTTTCCGGAATCAATGGAAACTGGAATATTTGTGAGTAGCATCCTATGGTCTGTCATGTTTTTATTAGGATTGAGGTATAACATGTCCATTGTTTTCATAGTTGAATTATGGATGTGTTTAGTTACGGCACTTTTTAGTCAATAACACGGAAACGAAACTCTGAACTTATTCTCCAATCCTTATTCCTAATCCCCCTTCGTCGTTGACAATATGTTAGCCGGGCTTGAACATCACTGATTGATTGACTGACTGATTTATTGGTTGGCTTCACACTAGACCTTGTAAGTATAATCTAAGTGCACTTGAAACCTACTTCGAGTGTGAAGGGGTAAAACCTACCAACTTGAACTTTACTTAGTGACCATGGAAACGTTCGTAGTTCAAAGAAGCCGAACTACGCCGCCAAGTATGGCTAACACCACACTTGAGAACATACTTGACCAATAGGAAAAGGGAAACCAACTGAAAGCCACGTGCTATGGTGCCAGGACAGATAAACATTTTGCCGTGAACTAAAATCAATCCAAAAAATCAAAATGCATGGCTAGAGATACGCCTCGCAGTTTGAGGACTTCGCTTACCAAACCACACAAAACGTTGAACGTTGGACGAGTCACGCGGAAATGCATTTTCCAAAGCGGATCCACGTCGCGGTTAGCTAAAAGCAGTCTAAACCAATTTTGTGGACGAGGCCATGCCCAAACCCTGTGGCGATTTCTTTGCCGAAAATCACGTTACTGAACCATTCTTGGCGTACACAGAAGATGTCGCCTGTTCTTTTGTGTTGTCGCCAAGTACTCGTAAACAATGAAGTACCTATGCATTTCCTGTAATGTTAAAACTCTCTGAGTTAAAATTAAAGACAAAATAAAGAGTAAACAACATAAAACGTTTTTCCGTTGCAAAGGCTCCATGATTTTCCGTCGAGAAATCGCATTTCTGATTTTACCGCGAAAGATGATTGACAGCTTGTACTTCAAGTGTATACTTTGTCACCAAGTGTGAAGCCAGGGTTTCTAAAGTACGACTTGAGATTTTCAAGTGCACTTGAATCAAGTGCTTACTTGAAACTAACTTACATTGTAGCTTGTAGTGTGAAGCCAACAATTATTTGAATGATCGATTGATTGAACAGAAAAATTAAGCACCATGTACGGGCATGGTTTTCGAGAAACTGAACGCTCGTTTGCAAAATAGAATGTTGAGCAATTAAGAATGAAAAAAATCGAGTCACAACTATAATTGTCGGCTAATAGCTACAACTAAATTTGTAACAAAAACTGTAGCGCTGCCCAATCTTAACAGTTTTTTATTCATTCATTCGTTCGTTCGTGCATTCATTCATTGATTTACATATTTATTAATTTATTTATTTATTTATTTATTTATTTATTTATTTATTGCATGTTTGCCTGTCTGCTTTTTCTTCTCAATAGGATTCTTCAAAATAACAGCATCCGCTTTATACCAGAGGAAGCTTTTGTTAACCTCAGAAGACTTGAATATTTGTGAGTATATTTAGAAAGAGCTGACAATTTGAACATTTCAAGGATAGCTGTAGTAAACCTTTCACCAGGTGTTTTAATCAGCTACTATAGCAATGCCAGCTAAAACTACTTGGCTAGAAATAGAAATTCACGTATCCTCGACTACTTGCCTATTATTTCAACTCGTGCAACGTAAACTACATGGCAGAACTATCCAGGAATAAAATAGGTAGGAACGGCTTTCAAGTTTACACATGTGACCAAAGAAATCGAAATTTCCATATTTGCACCCTGAATAACTTAAATTTTTGACCTGGCATTAACGCGATAAAAGAAATTAAGAAAGATAAAAAACAAAAATAAACAAACAAACAAACAAACAAAGATGAAACCAAAAGGAATGCGGCTTGGTTGATTGAGAAGAAACCTTAGGCTTTATAGAAAAAAATAATCCTCACTAATATAAACTAAATTCGATTTTGACACAACATTACGGCTTTATAATGACGGCTAGTTGGGAGAAAATATATTCCGTGTTTAGAGTTTCATTGCGATACAAACATTTTGTTGGAGAGAATAAAAGGATAAAGTACAAATCGTGCGCTGATTGAAAGAGAAATTCTTACTTTAGTCAAACTGTAGCCATGGTAATTTCTGTACGCGACATTTTTTCTCTGGGCGGGTTATTTTAATTTTTGGCTTTAATTTTTACGACAAAAAAAAAAAAAAAGAAAAAGAAAAAAAGAAAATGTACAAATTTACAGTCCATAAAGTACCACCATTGACGAAATAGACCAGCTAGTAGGTTTAAACATTTTCAAAGCAAATTTATTGAAAATTTGTTACTGCCGCGAGATAAACAACATCATGAAAACAGTGATGAATAAACCTTACAACCAGAAGCAAGAATAAAAAAAGCAACCATACTAGTACCCAAAAACGAAAAAAGAGCATTGTTATCCTAGCTTAGATGCCGTGGAGATTTAAAAATTTGAAATAAACCAAGCGGTGAAAAATACTGTAAAAAATTACCGAGTCTGCCATTCGGCGCTTGCGCTAGCTACGACAAAAACATCAAATTGACAGAACAGAACCATGAAAGACAATGCAACAGAGCTCTTGAAGCACTTTTTTCTAGATTGGAGACACCAGAAAAGAAACTTTCGGCGAAGAATATGAGCCTGCAACGTTGCCAGCCTACAAAAAAGGCTTGAGACGGTATTTTCTGGAGAGACGCAAAGGTGAAAACTTCGCATATTTTGGCGACGATACTAATTTAAACAAAAACCTCTGAGCAAAGCGAAAACATTTCAAAGCGTCTGAAAAGGAGAGCAGTTCAAATAAATCATATCCTTTTGCTTTGAAAATGCCATAATTTATTGGAATTTAAGCTCATTGTTATTTACTGTGGCCGTTTTGACACTCAAGAAAAAGTCTTTCTAAGCCTTACTGTAAATTTCTCTTTACCGAATTTATAATCACTCTTTATCGCTAACCTTTAAAGAAAAAAGTTGTATCCGCCTTATATGGTACATGTTCACCACAAAACAAATGTTATTAGTGTTCCTTGAACAGTGTCACAAGCTTTGTAAACGTCGCATGTTCATTTACGGCAGTAAAATTTTGATCTGTGCGCACCGAACCCATTTAAGTGCCTGCTGCCACGCTTACATGACAGTTTTTGAGCCAATCAGAAACCTTCATTTCGAAACGACATTATCGCAAAATAACATCGACTTAGCGTAATAACAAGATCCCCCAGGGTCGCGATAAATCATTAGAACTTTCAAACGTAACCCTATCTAGAAGACCGGGGAATGAGAGGGCGGGATGCGGACTCTCCCCGCGGCGACTTTGAACCTGAAATACTTTTTGAATATTTGAACAAACGCCATGGAACTTCAGGACTTTTTTAATAAATTTGTCTGGGAAAAACTTGATGTGGTCTTTTAGTGTTCGTTGTCTTTGAGGTTACCAATGCCATCAATTGTTGACCGGCCCTTTTTTTTTTTTTTTTTTTTAGAAATAGAAAATCCCTTTTAAAAATGAAGAAAAACCGTTTTTTTTCCCGTAATCTTTTATGGGTTTTTTTTAGCGCAAATTAGTGTTTCTTAATTTTTTGTTTACTTTTTTTTCAATTTCGGCGCTGAAGTTTTGGGAAAATTCAAAACTCCGTGGTGGCGGATCTAAAATAGCCGCCATTTGATCATTACGACATGATTACCACGTGATATGACGTCATCATTTTGCGTTGCGGACCTCTCAATGTCATAGCTTTTATACTTATGAAGTATCCGCCCCCCCCCCCCCCCCGGTCCCAGAAGACAAAAAAAAAAAAAAAACAGTCTAGATAGGGTTAATTTACAATGCGTCTATACTTGTTATCTCTGAGCATCTAAATAGAGAAATGAATTCTATAATTTTCAATTTCTTTGGGGATGAAAAACCCACTGAAATTAAAAAATTAACTATTATAAGCGAGAAAAAAAAACCTAAGGACTATAATATCATAAATAAAGCCTTAAAAGTCTCTTGGATACCACGCATGTAATCGGTAAATGAAGCATCCTAGAAAGTCACCCAGAAGCAGTACTGGAGAAGCATGGGGTTTAACTATCAGTTCGACACATTACAGGCTAACAATCTCCATCATTTTGTCTCGAACTATTGAAACAATTAGAAAATACAAAACAAAATTATATGGAATCCCTAAGTACTCATGAATTAGCCTGATGAACAGCTGTCATTATTTTTCATTTTTTTAGGCGAGTGGAGGCAAGCGCGAGGTGCGAATCACGCGCGACGGGAGGGGCGCGAAAAAAAAAAAATAATAACGCCTATCCGCCCACTAGTGTTCAGGCTATTCCGGCGTTCATTTATGATCGCGGCTATCCAATTGCAATTGGTTATTTGATGTCAAGTAATCATGAAATGGTTCTCGACAACAAAATGGCGGTCGTGTCATCCTTTTGCTGTTGACTAAGCTATTCGAGAAACCCTTCTCGTTTTTTTTTTTTTCCAAATTCGGTAAAGGAAAAACTAAAGAAGTGTACTTGGATTGCTTCCAGCTTGGTTTGGAAAAAGTTTGATCTGGCAAACGCCTCCCTTTCTTCGCTGTTTCAGTACTAAACGGGATGCTCTTATAGTTTTCTCCACTGCTCCTCGAACAATAGTTGCTTGAATATCCTGGAAATCAAATCTACGAACCGTGCTATTTTCTGGATGGCCCGAGTAAACAATTGACGTACACAAAATAAAATAAATTGGGCCTTAGTGGACTGTTGACTTAAACAACAACTAACAACAAAAGGATGCGAGCCATGTTCTTTACGTGGCTAGCCTCCGTAATTGTCCTTCTTTCGTTAAGGAAATCCATAAAACGTCTCATTACTGCCTGTTCTAAATCATTTGAAGGTTGCAGAGTTGTTACTGTCTCCAACAACAATTGTTCCGTACTGTTATTCCATTAGCGTATGTTTTTGTGGCAGTTTACGTAATACCGGTATTCACCGTCCATACTAAACGCATGAACAATGATGTGCGGGCAGGCGTAATCTACCCCCTCCCCCCGTCGCGCGTGAATCGAGCTTCTCGCTTGTCTCCACTCGTCTGAAAAACGGGAGAGAATAAAAAAAAATAAATAGTTAAACAAATAAAAAATAGCATCTGTTCTGCAGGCTACTCATAAATAATTTGGAATAACGAAACGATTGTAATTAATTGTAAAAAGTTTTCTTACAAAAGCTGGTTTGAAACCAAAACCAGTCTCTTGGAATTTTGCAATCAAAAAGTCTCCTCTCCGATTTTTAGGTAGTGAGAAAACAAACTCAAGCAGTTTAAGGCCTGGGTTTGAAGGGTGTTCAGAAATTATGAATGATCCCCTATATCTTCGGTTTGTCTGCCTAAAACAGGATGAAATTTTCCCTGAATATTACACTTGATGTTTTCTTTTGCCTTAACGTATAATTTTGATCACGTGACATATCACGTGACCAAAAAACGAGAATTTCGTAAATCGGCGATATGGCGGCGAATTTTCTTTATGAAGATAACTGAATTAGTGTTTCCGAAGCAGATTTTAAATATTTAACTTTCTACGTTTGGAATGACTGTCCTTAAGGTTTTAAATTGGAGAAATTAACGATCAAAGGTTGAATTGTGGACTAAAAAATGACCTTTGCCCTAATAATTTTTTTCTGGAGAACAATGGACGATCATTCCAAACGTGAAGCGATGGAGATATTTAATCTTTATTAGAAACGCGTTTTTGTTTGATGTTGTCTCTTAAAACCGTCGCCTACCTGTCAAATCTTTGCTTTTTTCACAAAAATGATCACGTGACATGTCACGTGATCTATAGCACTAATTATTATGCTTAGAAATTTTCAAAATGATGAGATCTTTTTATCTTCCAAATTTCAGTTCAGTGCCATTGAATTTGTTAAAGGTATCTAGAATAAACCATTTTTCCTCTTAAAAGCCCTTGACCCAGGCCTTAAACTGCTTGAGAAAAGAAAGTATTTCCACAGAAATGTATTAAACACTCTGTTAAAGGAATCTTCGTACTGCCCACCGCTGATAAAAAAAAAGATCTTAAGATATGGTTTTTTTTACGAAACCATTTATAAAGTGTACGAATTACCTTTCCAGATCAAAAATAACATTGCAATAACGATGTTCTAGTATATCAATATCAATAACATTCCACCCAAGCAAGACTGTTAAGGGCCTATTAAAGTAAGTCAAGTCCAAGCAACAACCGTGGATGATAATCCTGCTGGTATACGTTGGATCAATTGTTGATCTGATCGGCTTAACAAATACAAATGATAAAAGAAGCAGAGACCGATACAACGTAGAATTACGGTTTAAAGGTTACTATATTTCGGCTGGCCAAACCAGCCTTCTTCAGGTATAATGAAAATTTACATTGGGACATACGCTTATATAGCTGACAAATATTTGCGCAAAAGCGGAACTACGTTAAACTAAATTGATTGACAGTATAAAATATGAAGCAAATGAAATAATAATAACAAAGAATAAAAAATAATAGAAGAAAAAAAGCTAGTACATTTCTTCGCGAATATTAAGGCCATGTGGAGAAAGTGTTCTGCCTTTTGAGATTAAAAAGGCTTCCCTGGCCTTACGTATTGAGTCTCGGTTAGAGTAGACTTTTTCTATGGGGATTAATTGCATGTCGTTTAATAGCGGTTTGGTTAGGGGCGGTGAGGAAGTGTTCTGCGGCTGTGGTGGGTCTATGGTGCGGCGGTGTTCATTAAAGCGGTCTTTTAAGCGTCGTTTAGTCTCTCCTATGTATTGTAAATTACAGCGATTACATTGGATCATGTAGATTATATTTTTAGTTTCACAGGTCAGGTTAGATTTGATAGGGCGCGTTTCACCAGTGGAAAAGAAGGTGTAGTTAGTGAGACCATCGGAAATGTATGGGCAAGTGGCACAATTTTTACCTTTTATTACGACACGTTGTTATACGCTTGTCCCTTCCCAGTTAGCACCTTGGCCGCGCTTTGTTCGGTGTGAGTACGCAATAATTTTGCCAGTCTTCGCATCGTGGACGGTAGCTGAGCTGTTATTCGAATAGTGGCCGCGAGTCAGATAAAAGCCGTCGAACTGGATGTGCAATGATGACTTATCTCCACGTCGAACTGCTTCAGTTCTTGCTTCTTGCACGCTCCAGTCGGCGATCTTTTTTACGAACGGTGCAATCCATTCAATAATATGGATCCACAGAGTGGAACTGACGTGATGCAGACCGAGAGTCCCGAGAATTTTGTGGTAATCTTTGAAATATTACCCATTAACAAGGAATGAAAGAGCAACGAGATTACGTATTGCAGATCTTGGACGAGCTGTGGCTTTAACGACAGGAATGCTACTCTTCAAGTTAACTTCCCACATGGACTACACTCGAACTCGAACTCTTCAACTGTGTTTTGTTTTACCAAACAAAATTCGAATTCAGGGTCTTTTTCACAGTCACAGTGCTGTAGATTACTTAAATTACTGTTAACTAGGTTCTCAAGCGATGTTGATGTTGTAAGGAGAAGTTGTTCATCACAAGTTTCGAGCTCACCATTATCAGTCAGGTTTTCTATCGAGTGATTAGCATTTTTGATGTAAGAATGGAATTCTTGAGCTAGACCTGCTTCAAGGATAATTTACAAGCCTCCTTGCTCACCGTCTGCTGTTCCATGCTGTCTTAGGAGAGTGGTTGCAATTTAGTGGCCTCGATAGCTTCGTTTATTTGTGTTATATCTAAACAGTGGAGTTTCTCAGGTTCGGAAGGGAAGTTCACGGATTCAGGTTCACAGGGTCGCACAGTTTTATCGCGAAAGACGTCAGGGAGTTTCGGAGCGGTCAAAAAGTCCGCGGACACTGAGTTTTCTTTGAAGTTTGCAGGTGATGATAGCGCAATACTAAATTTAGTTTGTGTCTCCGCATCTTTGAGATTTCGATTCCCAACCTGACACTGGAAGACTTGTACTGTCACCTTTTCGAGATTTCCTCATCGACATGCAGCCATCGCTGCGGCTTTCTGTTTACGTCCTTACGTGGATGACATTTTCAAGCAAAACACTCAAGTTTCAAAAATAAAGGCACGACTCTTCGGCATGTTGTAACCGTAAAGCAGAAACTTAATCAATAAAAATATAAAAGAATAGTTTTTCTTGTGTTTGTTGCAACGAAGTAAACAAAGAGGTACCGGCGACTTGAATCGGCGACAGGCCGGCGCCGAAAAAAAGCGCGCGAAAAAATTTTGGCTGACCGGAAGTTAAATTGCACTTGTGTAGCAACCGTGTAGCTTAGCAACGAGATACTTTAGTGGGCCCTTAAGAGCCAAAATTTGTGGCAACAATGCATGCAGTCAATGCTTAACTGACATTCACTCCTTACATCACATGTTCTAATAATACGCTGCTCCTATGCTATAGCTTTTTGAAAGACTTTCCAATGCTGTTCAGCCAATAAAACGGAACAATCCCAAACATTATCAAATATAATGATTGTATGTGGGTTACTACAGCAGCTTACACAACGTAGATCTCTTTTTTGACAGTTTTCTCACAGTATTACTACCTTCAAATATACCTTTCAATATTTGTTTTAATATGCATTTTCGACGTGTTTTTTGTCTTGTTTTGTTTTCTAAGTTGTTGTTGTTATTTGTTTTTGTCAATGTCGTCAATTTGTGCAAATTCAATCATTTACTGACAAAAACTAAAAATGAAAAAGCATAGCTTGCAACTTAGAAACTACGAAAGTGTATTAATGTTTGTAAACTATGGTTAATAGCATAAATATAAAATGCTGTAATTTTTTTTACCTTCCATTAAAAGTTATTTATACCAATATTAAAAAAAAAGTATATCATAAAATCAGCCCTATTGTGTTTCTAGCAAATCTCAATCATAGATCTCACTTACGTGTTATTCTCAAAGTGTTCCGGGCACTTGGGAGCCTCTTGTTCGGTAATTAAGCTAGATGCCGACTTGTGCAAGGATTTTTTTCTTTCCGCAGATTGCTGTCAGATAATCCTATACAGGCCATTGGATCTCGGGCATTCGTTGTGCCTCAGTACCAAGATCTTTCTATGTGAGTATATGTTGGAATATGTTGAAACGTTGTTAATTCCGTTAACATTGTCCACAATGAAAACATCTTCCCAATAGTTCTGGGCCCGTAATTACTCGTGATAGAAAGAAAGCTCTTCCCTCTTGTGCAATTTTCGTTGTTGGCGCGTGAGAGTCGGTTTCAATTGACCAATAAGAGAACCTAATGTAATTCGAACTCGTGCAGCCTCCCACGGCGGTTTCTGTCAAAAGGGCCGAACGTAAGCGAAAATCAACGGCAAATGAATTTTCTTCCACTTCTCGTTATGTAAGATCCGGTGTGAATTGATCACAATGAAAGGTTAATGTTATGGTTAAGTTATGGCGCTTGTCGAAGAAGTGGATGAGAATTTTGATGCGAGAGCAATTTCTGAGAGAAGAAGGAAGCGAGTCTCTAGCATTCCTCATTTTTCGATATTTAAAGGTAAAAACGAAACGAAACTGCCGGCTTTAAACAGCAACAAATTCCTTCTAAATCACCAACAAGACACAAAGACAACCTGACGTTTATATACTGTGCCTGGATTTTCTGTATTACTGTATATATGCAAGCTTCTCAGATATCTCTTCTCATGGTCCAAAGAAAATGAGGCAATCTGTCATTACTAAATTTCACCCACTAATCCTACTTGTCCGAGGCACCCAACGGTCCTTTTCGACAGTAGAAAGACTTTATCGCTCCAGATGTTCGGCTCACATTGTAATAAGAAATGGTTGTGTTTTTGATCGGAACAGACCTTTGAGATATGGAAAATTAATCGTTTTAGTCTTGAAAGGAAAACAAAAATTCGTTTAAAGTGCTGAATAAGGTAAAGTATCCCAACAGTTCGTGAATTTGGCGGAAGGAATTTGTTTTCCAAAAAAAACTACTATGTGGGTTACTACAGCAGCTTACACAACGTAGATCTCTTTTTTGACAGTTTTCTCACAGTATTACTACCTTCAAATATACCTTTCAATATTTGTTTTAATATGCATTTTCGACGTGTTTTTTGTCTTGTTTTGTTTTCTAAGTTGTTGTTGTTATTTGTTTTTGTCAATGTCGTCAATTTGTGCAAATTCAATCATTTACTGACAAAAACTAAAAATGAAAAAGCATAGCTTGCAACTTAGAAACTACGAAAGTGTATTAATGTTTGTAAACTATGGTTAATAGCATAAATATAAAATGCTGTAATTTTTTTTACCTTCCATTAAAAGTTATTTATACCAATATTAAAAAAAAAGTATATCATAAAATCAGCCCTATTGTGTTTCTAGCAAATCTCAATCATAGATCTCACTTACGTGTTATTCTCAAAGTGTTCCGGGCACTTGGGAGCCTCTTGTTCGGTAATTAAGCTAGATGCCGACTTGTGCAAGGATTTTTTTCTTTCCGCAGATTGCTGTCAGATAATCCTATACAGGCCATTGGATCTCGGGCATTCGTTGTGCCTCAGTACCAAGATCTTTCTATGTGAGTATATGTTGGAATATGTTGAAACGTTGTTAATTCCGTTAACATTGTCCACAATGAAAACATCTTCCCAATAGTTCTGGGCCCGTAATTACTCGTGATAGAAAGAAAGCTCTTCCCTCTTGTGCAATTTTCGTTGTTGGCGCGTGAGAGTCGGTTTCAATTGACCAATAAGAGAACCTAATGTAATTCGAACTCGTGCAGCCTCCCACGGCGGTTTCTGTCAAAAGGGCCGAACGTAAGCGAAAATCAACGGCAAATGAATTTTCTTCCAATTCTCGTTATGTAAGATCCGGTGTGAATTGATCACAATGAAAGGTTAATGTTATGGTTAAGTTATGGCGCTTGTCGAAGAAGTGGATGAGAATTTTGATGCGAGAGCAATTTCTGAGAGAAGAAGGAAGCGAGTCTCTAGCATTCCTCATTTTTCGGTATTTAAAGGTAAAAACGAAACGAAACTGCCGGCTTTAAACAGCAACAAATTCCTTCTAAATCACCAACAAGACACAAAGACAACCTGACGTTTATATACTGTGCCTGGATTTTCTGTATTACTGTATATATGCAAGCTTCTCAGATATCTCTTCTCATGGTCCAAAGAAAATGAGGCAATCAGTCATTACTAAATTTCACCCACTAATCCTACTTGTCCGAGGCACCCAACGGTCCTTTTCGACAGTAGAAAGACTTTATCGCTCCAGATGTTCGGCTCACATTGTAATAAGAAATGGTTGTGTTTTTGATCGGAACAGACCTTTGAGATATGGAAAATTAATCGTTTTAGTCTTGAAAGGAAAACAAAAATTCGTTTAAAGTGCTGAATAAGGTAAAGTATCCCAACAGTTCGTGAATTTGGCGGAAGGAATTTGTTTTCCAAAAAAAACTACTACATAAAAAGTAGGCTATAAAGGTACACAAATGTGTAAATGAATGACCCAAAACAAAGTGAAGGGAAAATGAAAAACAGTAAGCCACATTTCAAATATTTGCCGTTAATTATAATTTTCTCAAAAGGGGTTTCGTCGCCGTTCGACTGACTAGTAGTAAGCTTGAGCGTCTTGCTTTTTTTCTCGAGAGAGCTACCCTGACTCACTCCCGCAAATTGTCTACTTTTATTTACAAACACAAGTTAGAAACAATAACTCTTTTTCTCGTTTTCTAAAGAATGCATTAGAATGCTCGGATGATTAGGTGTCAACTTGAAAGCTTTTGATAAATTCAATTATTTGTCCGAGATCAGTTATAAAAACAAAGTTTCAAAGGATGTCGAATTATAAGGTTTGTCATCACCCCGTTACTCTTGTGAAAGCCAGTATTAAATAATATTTGATAAAAAGGAAAACAACACAATATCGTTTCCTTGTCGTTAGATACATGATAAGGACGGAGTTGGAATTAGTAAACTCTACATCTCTCATTGGGGCAGCTAATCTGGCTACTGAAATGTGAGTATCAAAAATCCTGCTCCGCGTTTAAACGATATTTTTTTTGTTATCAAATAGTAAATAGCGATACTCTTTATTAATAGATATTCCAGTTTGACACCGTGTTTTCTAGAGGAGTTTTTGAACTTTTATAACTTTTTAAATAAATTTACCTGGAAACGATTCGCTATGACAGGTCAGTTTTCACTTATTTTCATCTTGCAGTGTCAACTAAATTATAGCACGTATTATTTTTTGCCGAAAAAGGAATCTTCCTGTTTTGAGAAACCTAAAGCAAATATGTTTGCAGTACCCTGTCACTCAACACTTCCAAATTCCAATTCGACCTGGAAACAGTGGAGAGAAGAGCCCCTCCGTGGAGCCCACAGAAATTCCTATTTATTTATTTTATTTTTATTTACTTAAAAAAAAAGAAAGAAAACCAAATGGCCTCCATTTGGACACATATCCTCATTGTACTCCTCAAAGGAAACATCTTTGAAGTACCATCTTTCTCTCGGGTGCTAATGTCAAAGCCTTGATAGTCCATACGAGCCCCCTACCCCCAACCCCTTCCGAGCAGAGAATGTAAAAATAATAATAATAACAATAATAATAATAATAATAATAATAATAATAATAATAATAATAATAAAAAATAAGCTCGGGTAAATGACGTAATGTTTTTTTTTTTCAGTTCAATTTCATGATTCAATGAACCCGTTGAAAACCAAATAGCTATGTATGTACCTTTTGCAGAACTGTGAAAAATGGGAAAATAGGTACCATGAAATTCACCCGTGCAAATGGAAAAGTGCGCTGCAAAATCCAGCTGTAAGTGTTAAACTAATTATTTTCTGAATATATTATTGCACAATTAATTCTTAGCTTGATCGATTTCAGCGAAGTATTCTATTATTTGTTTCCTTTTGTTGTGATTTGTTTGAAGTGGCCTGGGGGAAAGCGAATCAGAAGATATCAACCTTTCTCAAATGTCACATTCACTAGTCGGGCCGAGCATAAAGCAGGCTTTTGTGGCTGCTGGGTTTGGAAATACATCACTAGGAGAATACAGACTCCTTCCATGCCAATCCGGCACGATTTTGAAGTTGGGCATTCGTACCTGCCAGGAGTGCCCAGCAGGTGAGTCTCTTCAATTGTCTATTTTGTATAGAAGATATTTTTAAAATCACTGTTAAGTCTTTTAACAAAGTTGTTTCCTAAGAAGAGCTCATCATAAATGGCCAGCACTGCATTAAAGCTGGCAAACAACTGATTTATTATAACTGAAGACTTTGACAAAAATTTATGATAAAAAATTAGCAATAAGGAAATCGACGTCTCGGCAACTTTCTGTCGTCATATATATTACATTTTCCTTGCATATTTATTGAAATTTATTAAATGACGGACACAGAGACATCTAAACGTCGGATTTTCTTATCGCTAATTTTCTTCTTAAAACAATTAACTAATTTAAAAACAAAAATGTTGAATTATTGATCATTCATTCATTCATTCCTTCATTCATTCATTCATTCATTCATTTTCATTCATTCATTCATTCATTCATTCATTCATTCATTTGTTCGATATACACTGCTGTTTTGACTATTTAAATGCAGCATCTTTCGCTGGTTGTTCATGAGTATTCCGACATTAAATGTTTGCTCACTCCCTCGAATACTCTGTGTCCGGGTTATGGCATGTGCTATAAAGGCGCTCAGCAGAAAAACCTGATCATAAGATACTGATCTAGGCAAGGTGGACATACGGTTTACAGGAAAAAAAGTAGGAATTTCGGAAGGGGTGTCGGGAATGTGACACATTGTCTTACTACGTATGGTTTAAAACATTTCACTTAGCTCGGAAGACAAATGGGGCATGGATTCCCCGGAAAAGTGATAAAAATTAAAACAACAACAACAACAACAACAACTCTGTGGAACAGCATGGATTTTCAAGGTCATTTTCTTCGCACAATTCGACCTACCTACTCAGAATAAAAATAAATAAATAAACAAAGAGATAAATGGAATTAAAGTCCACTTTATCAAGATTGCAGAACACAAGAGATATATGTTCATAACAACTAACCTTGACGGAGCGAAATGTTTGTTCAAAGCGACCAAGGAAACTACATTCAAAGAATTGTTAAGATTTATATCTTTAAAGCTTAGGCTTCAAAATTTGATACTTAGAGAAGGCCATTTGGATGAACCAATCAGATAGGAGAACGTGACCGATTGAGGTCATGACATGGGTTCTACAAGTAACCGATAAAAATTGCCTATAGAGTAAAAATTGACCATAGAGTAGACTTCCGCTATCTCCAACAAACAAGGGAAACATTTTTTTGTTCCAGACATACAAGTTTGAGATGCCAGTTGTAACTGTACTGTAAACCCTACCATCCCAAGAAAATGGTTTTATTTTCAAGACAGGGGGTGTTTACTGTACCTTCTAAACCTCCCAATTTCCCCAAAAAGGCATTTTCACTTATCTCTATAAAAAAGAAGGGAACATTCGTTTGTATTTTTGGATGGAATAAGAAACCGAGACAGTACGAGCGCTTCCAGAAACGAAGTTAGAATTTTCATGTCCGCACTTGATAAAAACAAAATAGTGGATTTTTTACAGAGATGATTTGATCATAGAATCATGCTCAATAGGGTATCATAGTTTGCCGCCAAACACAGAAAATTAAAAGCATTGTGCCGTTTGGACTGTCAAATTCATACTTGGTACACTGACAACCTGATATAAAACCACAAAGGATTAAGGTTTCCTGTTCTTTACTAAAGACATACCTTGTAATGTGTTAAATATGACTCATTGGATGGATGTATTTTTTTTAAACCAAAAAAGATGTTTTAAAATGTACAGTTCTATCATAACGTTAATGAAAGCTTCTTCCAGTGATGCTCAATTTTTATTGAAATTGAATCTGCAAAATAATGAATGCTGTCCTGGAAAAACTTCATCTTAAAGGGACAGTATCACGCTATAATTATCAACACACTGAAAATAAAACAAACACTATTCCGTCGATAGCAGCCAAGATATAACGACCAAAATTAAATTAAAAGAATAGTAGAATGCCAAGAAACTATCATCTGGAAGACGACCAAAATAAAGATGGGTTCAAATTTGAAAACGTCAGGCCAACCTTTTCCAATAATTTTTGCTGTCGTAACACGTTAAAAATCGGTTGTACTATATTTTAGTTCAACCTTTGCGTCAATTGTTTTTAATTAGCGATTTAGAAATTAACTGTAAGACAGTGTTTAAAGTTTAAATTTAGTGAATTTTTGCCCGAAATTATGATATCTTCCATAAAGCTGCCCCTTTAATTTATCTAGTGTGCTTCACAAATCACATTCTTGACTCCAGCATGTTATCTTTAGAGGACAAAACTTAACGCGCGCAAGCGTTATTTTTTTTCGTTACACATTGAAGTGAATTTACTTCTCAATGCATTAAAGTCAATAAAGTTAAGAAAAAGAAAAAGGTCTTTTACGCCGCAAAATTGTAATAACATAGACGCAAACTGTAATAAAGTATTCAACGCAAAATGTAAGAACTTTTCTGACGCATAATGTAATAACGCAAAATGTAATAACTCACGAATGACGTGTATAGTATTTCGAAATCAGTATCATGATTCAGTGTATATTCACCTATGCATAAATTGAATAACAGGAGTACAGGTTTTATTCTCCAGTCTTAAAAGTTTAAGATCGGGGGACTGGTGTTTTCTTACCGTATCTACTTATTGTGGCGCTTAACAATGTGACTTTTAGGTGCTACGCTCCTTTAAAACAGTCACTTTTGGAAACGTAAATGCATAATAGACATAAAGAGACTCAGTTAAAAAACTCTGTAGATCGGACTCGGGCACAGCGAAACCTCTCTTTACGGACACCTCTTGATCCGGACACCTCTCTTTTACGGACAGTTCACTTGGTCTCTGAGAGACCGAAATCCATCTAAAGCCTACTTCTCAAAAATTGACACCTCTATAATACGGACACTAATTCATGTTCCCGTGGTGTCCGCTTTTAAGAGGTTTGACTGTAGTTATATGAGGATGAAAGCCCCTTCGTAATCTATCACCCTATAGAGTTAATGTTCATGTGCTTCGAATAAGTGACCGCGTTGTTATTGAGGGCTGAGGCGCTTTTTGGAGGGCGGCGCCTATTTTTTGAGTGCCACACGAACGTGTATAATATACGAAATATACGAGAGTCCCTGCAAAATGCAATACTAACGCAAAATGTGATAAAGCATTCAACGCAAAATTTAAGAACTCTTCTTTTCAATAAGCGTAGCACCAAAAAGTCACATTTTAAGTGACACAATAAGTAGATACGGTAAAAAAAAAAAATTAATCTTCCGGTCTGAAACTTTTAAGACGTGAGAATAAAACCTGTACACCTGTTATTCAATTTATGCATAGGTAAACGTACACTGAATCATGATACTGTTTTCAAAATACCATTCACGTCATTCGTGAGTTATTACATTTTGCGTTATACATTGTGCGTCAGAAACGTTCTTACATTTTGCGTTGAAAAGTTCTTACATTTTGCGTTGAATACTTTATTACAGTTTGCGTCGATGTTATTACATTTTGTGTTAGTATTACATTCAGTTGCGGCGTAACATCCTTTAAATTGCTTTGATTGGTTATACAAAAATGTCATGGAAGCTCAATAGCTATGGTGAGCTGCTCGTTTATCGCGTACCACTTGTGTGACGCTCCCGCCATTTCCCTTCTTACCCTAGAAAGCATGGTTAAGGCTTTTATGTTTTGAATATTTTTTTGTTTAACATTTTAGGAGGTCATTATTCGGACACTGAAGCCTTTGTCAGTGACAGTTGTGTACGATGTCCTAATGGAACTTTTGTGTCTGAGAACGATGCGCCTGGGAAGAGCGCCAGCGATTGCAGAGCCTGTCCACAAGGTAATACCATTATCTTGCAAAAATGTCCAAAGTGTTTAAAGGAGTTAAAATCTACAGCGTAACACAAGGCATGTAATAACCTAACCCAGTTTATGATTTTAACCCTTGAAAGGTTTTGTGGCGTTGTCCCTTCTTTCACTTGTCCAGACGCATCGATGAAAAAATCAAACGTGTCGCTGCAGAGTTTACTCATCCCTGGCCAAGATGCTCAAACGTTGGTGCCTCCTTTTCTTTCGTTCTTCCTCTAAACAAACACCACACTGTATATTCTAATATTAAAAGACAATTTTCCTTACGGGAAAAGATTGAAACGATTTCCAAACATGAGCAACTGTTAATAAAATAACAACTGAAAACAACAAGGAAAATTTACTTTGATTAATCCCATCTGGCAGGCTTTCAGTCCCGGCGGTGCATATGAGAACACTAGTTATGAAATATTAATTTATACTGCGCTAAATAATTCACGTCACATTTTTGAAAATTCAAGGTGGCTCCTAAACCCCTCATATAACATCTTTTTTTTAGTGAATTTGCAAGAAGGTGCTTATTGGCATGCTGGTTACAATTCCATAGTAAAACGTTGGGATCACACAGCCCGTTTCTGTGTTATGCTAACCTAAGCTAAAACAATGGATGTTTTTAACGGCTATATTTTTGCCATGGTTACCTATTAAGTTGAACAATTGACTATTTTTGCACCATTTACTGATAAAGAATAGCAGTACTTATCGATCAAATTACAACTGAAGAGAAAAGCTGCAAACCGTTATGAGCGACCTCAAAATCACTAACAGACACAGAGGCGAAAAGCTATACATGCATAGATAAGGAGATTAAAAACTATACTTTATTTTTCGTAAACAGGAACTGATTCTAGCTCTTTTGCTGGATTTCGAGCTTGCAAATGCCTGCAGTCGTTTCATCGGACAGATCTGTTTGGGGAATGCAAACCATGTGCTGCTGATGGTTTAGAATGCGCTGATGACTTCGCAACTTTAAAGCCTGGTTTCTGGTGGAACTGGAAAAATGAGACACATAAACATCTCTATAAAGAATTCACAAGCAAGGTCCTTAATGTTACTGCTGAAGTTAATGCACACATGAATGGCTCGCTACCCAATCGGTCTTTAACTAAGTACCCACACGCTCTACCGAAACCTCATAGATGTCCTCGCCAAGAATCTTGTACTGGAGGTATAGATTCTAACTGCAGCACTGGATACGAAGGTCCGTTGTGTGAAGTATGCAGTGATGGCTACTACAAGCAATTTAAAAGCTGCGAACTGTGCCCAACAAAAAAATGGATGATCGGGCAGCTTTCTATCTCAGCTGCAGTAATTATCATAATAATCGCTATCCTGGTATGGTCAAGCAAAAAGAAAAGCAAAAAGAATGTCGGGCGTTCCTCAGTGGACATTGTTCTTGGGCGGCTCAAAATCGTTATTGGTTTTTACCAAGTAACGTTTGGACTGCTTGAAGCATTTGCATACATTGAATGGCCCCAATCTCTTGCCCTCATCGGAACATATTCCCAGGCTTTGCAGTTAAACGTGTTCCAGATTGCGCCTGTTCACTGTCTCTTCCCAGAATTGAAAATTGATGCATTTGGAGATCTTTTTTCCATACTCACGCTAAACACTTTAGTTATCATCCTGTCGATCTGTGTTTACGGAATCAGAAAGTTATACCTCAGATTGCGTTCCACCTTCGATGACCAACAGAAAGCCCTGAAAATGTCTCAGACGAAAGAGTTGATCTACAGAAACGCGTTTTTCATCCTGTATGTTACCTACCTCAGCACGTGTTTGAAAACAGCAGCCGTACTGCCTCTCGCTTGTCGCACGCTTTGCAGTGATGATGAAAAGGATGATTGTACCAGTTATTTAAAGGCGGACTTTGGCATCAACTGTAATAGTTCAAGATACAATCGTTTAGTTATCGTCGGATACGTTGCCGTCGGTTACGTGCTTTTCCTGCCAGCAGCTTCATTCCTCACTCTCCTCTTGAGTCAACGAAGGGCGCTGCAAACTATCCGAAACGACGACGAAGGTGCCGGTGAAAGTTGCGACGACAACAATGGAGCCAAAAGGGCTGAATTGCTTACGGGATTACGATTCCTGTTTGAAAACTACAGGCCTTCTGCATGGTACTGGGAACTTGTTGATACAGTGCGCAAGGTTATCCTGACATCTGGTTTAATCCTAATCGGCAGTGAGAGCAGGTCCTATGCAGGAATCGCTTCCATCATGTCAGGTATCTATGCAATTGGCTTTGCCGTCAAAAAACCAGTGGTAGATCCGTTCGAGAACAGGTTAATGCTAACATCTTTAGTGGTTACTTTCATCAACTTGGGAATAGGAGCCGTGAGTAAAATTCCCAGCGAAAACATCCCTTCATCTGTGGATCATTCCGTGGATAAAATCATGTTCGAGTTTCTGGTAGTTGGAGCAAATGCTTCAGTGATCCTCCTTCTAATTGGTAAGTGCCTTTTTGTAAGTCATCTTTTTATCTCATGAATGTAGCCTGGAAAGAGAGGGTGGGGAGACTGATCTAGAATCAGCCCGTGACGTTTAAAGTACGAACGCAAACAGCACCAAACTTGCTGACTTTTCCTAAGATGTATCAGCTTACAATCTGGTATAACAGTAATTTTATCAAATGGCTTGCTGTTACCATGCCGACAAGATATTGATAACATTGTCACCCATTATGCTTTGCACTCCTCGACAGGGAAATCTACCGTTCTCTCTGATATAATAATTTAAGTTTTTTTTTTGTTTTTGTTTATTTATTTATTTATTTGTTTGTTTAATTTTTACACGGTGGGATGAAATTCTGCTGTATCTTGCCTTATACAACACTTTCTGGATTTAATTCACCACTACACACTTTTAATTTACCAGTGGTTTTATTTGATGGATTAATTCATTATTGGAACATCTTCTTGGATACCCGTGTGTAGACACAATGGCGCGTTGCTAGGCAACTTTCCTCCGCGACGCTGTTCTGGTCATGTGATGTGGTTAGTTTCTAAAATGGCATCCGTGATAATAATTTATGTAGATATATTCGCTTGACGTTGTTCCGGGCCAATATTCTCATTGTTCGTTTGTCATTTGAATTTACATAAATTACAACTTTTTCTCTTTGTGAAAATTTAACGGGGAGGGGCTCAAGGCTGTTGTGTCTCCCGAGTATCCCCTAGCCAGGGTAGGGACATGGCGGAACACAGGCCAAGGAACAAAAAGAATAACTGGGTTATCAAATTTGATAACCGGGACCAAAACAAACTATTCGCCAATCAAACCTCAAGTTACAGTTCACGTGACATGTTATCATAGTAACCATCTTCTTTCAATATGGTGGCCATTTCAATATGAAAACATTTTAATGGGGCTCTAATTCAACATTCGATCTCGGTCGCACAGTAAATTGTACGCAAGGAAAGGTTTAGAATAGGAATTTTGGCCTGACATCAGGGAAATACGAAACAATCATTGTCCATAATTAACTGACAAAGCTCATTTTGATATCTATCGAAAGCCTTATAGCGTCGTGGTGGACCGAGGAAACCTCGAGCGGCTTTGGCTAAAGAACAGAATTCCTGAGCGATAGCCGATCAAAAAGAAACACTAATCCCAAGAAAATAACTTCCATCAAAGATGCTTGTTTATTGCAGAAATATTAACATGATTTGAACTTCTTGTTGCCTTGCTCCTCTCCTTCTTGTTCTTCGTCAATCTGTATGAATGAAGAAATAAAGAATTTTTGCGTTATAACTAACTTTTAAAATGGGACTTCAAATAAATTTTGTTTCTTTCTTGTACCAGGGATTTCGAAAGTGCAGGAGGCGATGATTCGATTGAGTAGCGACATGTGTAGAGTCACTTCGATCTGTCCTAGATAATTGAAGCGACGTACTGCAATAGAAGTAAAATAAAAAATAAAATAGAAGTGCAACGGCCAAGTCCCGTTTAAATTGTTCTTGAAAGGGCGTATTGAGGTTGTTTGCTGTGGCTTAAAGCTGGAACTGTTGTGAGTCTGGCATTACACGGGCTTAAAACACCAAGCATAAATTTGTAAAGGATAATTACATTTTGGGAAATTCGTAAAATCGTACTGTGAAGGCATAGCTCAACATCCGGCATGTCACCTTCATCACCGAGCTCTGAAATCACTCTCTGTGGTTACTGTCGGCTGGCTGGTTATTAATCTAACGACGAGAACAGAAATAAAAATATTACAGTCACGTAAATGTAAGCTTAAATGTACTACCTAGAAAAATACGAATTATTTCCGTTCGTATCCAGTCATATTAGTAACGATACTGAACAAGACAAAGACATGTAATTGCCAAAGAGGCATTTCCGGAACAAAGCGTTCGATAATTTTCGACTGAGTTGTTTATCAAAATCGTTCCTGGATAACCGTCTTAATTTTGAAATCCTACCCTTCATCACTAGACTTTCCCGCAGTCCATGAGCTCCTTTTTTTCTTTATTGAGAAAATATGGTACTCTGCCTATTTGCTTGCCAGCAACATCTCTCAACGTACACCCTTTCAGTTTCTTGGCGCTCTTGGACATCAAGATTCCTCCGGTATTTATTCCACCGAGAGCAACTCGCATTGTAAGTTAAAACGAATCCCTGTTTCCAAAGGTTAAGTAGCTATTTTCTCTCGGTGGAAATCCATAATGCTGCCTTCATTTCTAGTCATCCTAGAAGCACAAGTAATTAACAATGGCGGTCAGTGGCGGAATCAGACCGCAAATCAAAATATCATAGTGCCCTCTTACAATTCTTCATGCCCTCCGACAAATAAGTGTTGAATCGAAAGATATATTAATGAAGATTACGACATCTTTTCTTCGTGTACCACAAAAATTTACAACTACCTTAAAATTGATGGCATAGACAATAAACATACCTGAAAGGGACTGTCATTTCGTACCACCTCTTCAAATCGCAAGGGAAGATCTCGCATAATTCTTTCCCGATGGTCTCCATTTTTGCAGGGCCTTGAAGTTTATTGTTCTATCGACGTTCAGGCCTGGAATTCTGGGTATGGAACGCGAGCACAACCGAAAAATTACCGAAATTATTGAACGCTCTCCGAAAACTCACCGAGCGCTATGTTGTGACGTCACGCGGTTATCAAATTTGATAACTGTGCCGGACTGTTGGCTAAGCTGGTGGCTTTTGATCTGCTTAGCTGCGAACCTATGGCTTTCCCGATCTCCTTCAAGTACGAATCAATCAGTGGATCACACATTTCCAATTTGTTTCCGATCATCTCCTCTAAAAGCGAATCCATGTTTGTCATACCGTAATTCGGCTTGTTCTTTGCGCTCCTCACCGACTTCTTTCAATGGAGAACTTCATTTCGATTATTGAAGTATTCCAAAATGTTGCTCCTCTCTCGGTAGCTGTGGAACGTCCCCTTATATCAAGCAAAGGACGTTCGTTCTTGTCACCCGCTTTGTCATTGTTGTATGTTTTGGTGGTACACATCGCCGCGATTGACGAGCCCGCACAAGTGGGAGAAAAATACCAGCAACAGGCCATCGTGTGAGGAAATGATATTTCATAGTTTGTAGGGCATTTCAAACCTATTCGCTGACATTTTACTCCATTAAGCGTGTTAGAAGTCCCGGTAGTCTGCCGGCGGACTACATACAGCCTGCTAGGTCGTGTATTATTTTATTGACTTTATTCTTGACGGTACATTGTGAAGATTTACGTTTCCAATCGACCTCATTTGTGTCAAATTTTATTCTAAAAGGGCGTAAATAAAATCCGGAACATGGAACATTCCGGAACATTCGGGAGCATTGAATAGAACGAAATAACTAAAGAATGATACTAATTGGACGAACCAAGGGAGGTTTCCTGCCCTATCACTACACAGATGTCAACAATAACAATAGTTAAAACTATCACGAGCTTAAACGAGCCAAGCCAAACCCAGCTGAAATGGCCTATATGGCATCAAAAACACCATCGTTAAACACACAGAATAAGAGGTCATATTCAAAATGAGGAGATTTTCAAATATTAAACATACGATTGATAAATAAAAGGCTCTATCAAATCCGTCTTGACCAGATACAAAAACACCGGTATAGCACAGGCCTTGATAAAACCAATTTTACTCTGAAAGACATACTCGTGCAAGCTCAATCTTTATTTACATAATGTAAGCGGATCAGTATCTTCAAGAGGAACAATCTTTTTATACAAATATTTTTCTTTTATTGTAGTTAATCTGATTTATGTTATGTTTTTTTTTTCATAACTAAGCTTTTCAAAGTTTTAGTTTTCAAACATATTTTTTCTATTTTTTCGTTAATTTATTTCGTTCTATTTCATGTTCCGGGATGTTCTGAGATGTTCCAGAATATCCCATGTTCCAGATTTTAAAGACACTCCAAATAAAACCCATTTAACACCGATTTCATTGATACGCGACCCTCGAATAAAAACTCCCGCGAGCATTTGGCCATTTGCTTCCGTCAATCATGCGCTCCTAATATGGTGTTATAGGAATGCCGCTCTTGTATTCAACCTCCACGGTTGATTTCACAGCCCGGACGGAAGAAGCAAGCCAAATGGACGGTAGGTGAAAAAAGAATCGCATAAATCGGCATAAATAAACGAGCATGCAGTAGATGACATTGATCACCTTTTATCATTTACAGCACATTACGTATTGTTTGAGCAATATCCAGGAGTGTACGAAGATGAAAATATACAGGGATGGCTCAGTTCAGTACGCAAGAGGAAAGACAGTCAGAGCGGTGGCTTTTCATCAATCGATGCTAAACCCCTGCATGAGCAAATACACCACTCGCTAACGTAAACTTGAAGATTAAGAAGCAACCATGTCGAACGAACAGACTACAAATTGGCGGCCATATTTTTGAAAACGAGAGCGGCATTCATATAACACCATATAAGGAGCGCAGGATTGACGGAAGTAAATCGCCAAATTTTCGCAGGATTTTTTATTGAGGGTCGCGTATCAATGAAATCGGTGGTAAAAGGTCTTAGTTTATGGCGTCATGGCTTGTTGCGTAACAGGATGTAAATTGTTATAGGTGGCTTTCACCTCACACATCGTCACGCAAGTGAAAAAATAAAATCCTCAACCATTCAATAGATAAAGTCAAGAAATTGATGTGTTGTAGAACAGTGATACATAAAAAACGTGTGAAAGCCACAGGGCTGTGCGATATCTCCTAATCGAGTTATTCGAGAAAATGTACCACGGAAAATTACAGAGTTTAGTATGGGACGCCATGTTGGTGCCCCGTCTGATGGGCACCAACATGGCGGCCGGAAACCAGCAAAAACATCTGGAGTTTACCTTGGCTATTTCAAAGCCTTTCTTCTCTCTGCTGAACTTTCACACATTGACATTTACGCTTCTATTACATGTTAGCTGATCAGACCTAAAAAAAAACACGAGGCGAATCGATGTTTTCATGTACGTGACACGTTTAGAGCAGCAATCCTTCTGTCACGCACTGCGCAAAAATCTAAAATTCAAACTGCTCTATTTTCAAAACAAAAAATGCTATCCTGCTGAAAACAAGCAGGCTGATAGAAATTTAGATTTTCTTATATGTGATGAAGATAAAAACCCAAAATTGTGTTTAGTTATGAATTTCAGTTTTTTATGACGTCATGTGAAAACCAAGAATTGTCTTATCCTGTACGAATTCGGTCATGCAATTTATTCAAGCGAACGTTGTATTTATGCGTACCCCTCGATGCCATTTCTTCATGTGGTCTACGGCCATGGAAAACTAGGATACCCAGTAAAACATGGTTTTAAGTATTCGATATTCATACAAATATTGAATAATATAAAATATTCCACAAATATTTGCATCGTGTCATGTATTGAGGGTTGAGAACACAAATACCATAATAATGCAAGTTTTACTGTTAATCTTTCTCGCACGTTGATGGCAAATTTAGCCCGTAAAACAACATCAAAGCCGTGCTTGACTAGGATCCATAAAGGTGACTTACTACAGGTGTTGTACTATGTGAGTGTAATATGCGCGCTCTCCCAACACGAAAGCATCACACGCGTGGATGTGATGCGAGCTAGCGACCGCGCAAGCAAAAATAACAAAATGGCGGCCCTCGGAAAAAAAAAAAACAATTTTACCATATACCGAGTAGGTTCCAGAAGTGTGCTAAGTAGCTAAATTATGTTTGGGCTTGAAAACTAAAAAAACGTGTTTTCTAATGGTTGCTGGTCCTTAACAGCCTTGAAGCCCTTGCAGGGCTGCGGAAAATCCCTGAACACGAAGGTAGCATGCGCTCACCAGTTGGAGCGCGCGCGCACGCTGCAACCCGGGTTTTCCCTGAAACAAGCATGCGCAATTGCTTTAATTTCCTACCGTAGATTGCGAAAACCATTTTTTCTCGCTAAATTTCTACAATATTAGCCGTACAACCTACATTCAAATATTTGCTATATTTTAGAAAGTTTCAAATAAGGCAAAATTTCAAAATCTTGTCATTTGCCAAATTTCTACCTAACAGAGGTTCGTGCTCTTACCTGCAAATACGTATTTTTGCCCACTTTCCAAATCCTGAGATTTTAAAGTAGGATAGTACGGCCAGATTTAGAACCAGACAACTCAGATGACAAACTTTATTTCTGACTCAAAAGTATCTCAATTGTATTTATTGTGCTTTAAATTACAAATCATCTCCTCCTAGAATTCTTCTTAAGTTTGATTCAAGGCCTTCTTTCACACCAGAAAAGTGAAGTAAGCCAACTCAAGTCTGTTCAGTCCAGTCCTTCGCATTTCGCGTGCCTGACTATAGATACGGCAAATACAATTTCTCTTTCTTATCCTTACGGATGGATACTATCTCTTCTTTGAAACAAACGATATGTGTGCAAAGACGGCATTCTGTTAAGCCATTTCTCATTAGCTGATCGGACAGCGCCGGGTATCATCCGAACATTTCTAAATAACTTTCAAGCGATTCCAATCTCTTCTAACGATCACAAGACCTCTAGACAAAACTGAAGAGCTACAAGCCATCAAGGTATCAACTACACTGTAACTGGGTAGTTGTTCCCAATAAAAATCTACAATGGCCATACTAGTACTCAAACAAAGGTTAGGCATCTCAAACAGGTAACATATGATGAACGTTTCATAGCTATCAGCTAAAAAAATAAACTTTTCCACTTCTCAGCGGACAGTTTAAATTTTGGCCAATCCTCAGTTACTGTGTTTTCAAAAGGTAACACAAATTTCCCTGGGACTGATGTCTCTAAGGAATAGGCCTTTTGCAACAGTTGATCACGTGACCAAAAATTGGCAAACTTGCCAATAGCTGCAGCTATATGAATTACAAAAATGCAAAAAGATTTTGTGCCTGTTTAAAAATTGGAAAATTTACAAGGATTTGTATGGAAAAGCACTAAAGCGTGACTGGATGGCAAGCTGGCTTTTTCTCACACAAATCCTTCTAATTTTGAACGTCCATAAAAATTTCTCTTTCGAAGATATAAGCCTGGCAATTCGCATGCCAGGTTGTTTTCTTTTTTACGCTCTTTTCAGTTTTGATAAAATTATTTGCTAAAAATAGGTAAATCATTGTGTTTAAGAGAAGTAGGTAACGTGATCAACTGTTGCAAAAGGACTATTGGGGAATTTCCGTATTTCAGTAATGTGTAAATAACGGATTCGAGGAAAAAACAGAGAAGCAGACCAACGAGTATTGCATTGCCCTTTTTCATTAATGGCGGCCGATTTATTATTCTTTTCAAATATGTTAATAGGCCTTACCAACTTCGTTTTAAAGTAAAAATTCTACTGAATTTTGCCTTTGCTAGCGAGCCTAATAAGGCTAATTTCCATGAAAATAAATTAATAATTTATCGGCTGCCATTTATGGAAAAGGTCTATAAGTAAAAGCAATCAATACCCAATGAGGCAGGTTCAAAGGTTTCAAATTTCTAATTTCTCAATCCTAGAAAAAGATTCTTTAACTCTCCCATTACAATTTAAGTAATTTAGTTTATTTTGTCTTTTCAGTCCAGTACATTATATACATTTATCGTTACGTCAAAGAATGGCGCAAAAATCCAAAATGGTCCCTATCTTGTTGCCTCGCCCTGTTGTTACCTTTGAATGAACTTCAGGGCGAAATTCGAGGATTGGCTGGGACTAACGTTCTTAAGCAACAACTTCAGACAGGTAGAATTGACATGCCGTCCATGACAACCGCCATAAAAGACAGCGGCGTGGTCAACTTCACCCTCGAAGAAGAGGAAGAATCAACTGAGAATCCTTCAAGGAAAGAAGACGAAGAACGGCCCGGCAACGTCGAATCCCACACTGATGTGACCGTCGTCACTATCCACACCGCTAAACCAACAAAATCATATGATACTAAACTTTGAGCAAATGATACGCAATCAACGTTGTAACTGTTTTTTTTGTGGTGGTGATTGTGCTTGTTTTTTGTTTGTTCGTTATTTTTATTTTGTTTTCTTTTACTTTTTATGTTCTTTTCTATTCACTTGCGCAAAAAGAAACGCAGCCGTCAGTTTTTAAATATAATTTATAAGATAGACTAGAGGTGTAAAACGTGATCTAGGCGTCATTCCACTCTGAAATAATTGTATGATTTACGTAGTACGTAGAAAGAGCGGGGGCTAGATTACATTGCCAACGCTGTGACAAAAAATCAATCCGAGTGACACAGACACCTATTAACTGCTGCTGTTCTGAATTACGAATTAGTGAGTGAAGTCCAAGTGAAATAATTTTAATAATCGATTAAGTGAATCATAATTATTAGTATTGTACCAGTAAACTAGTACAATTATGATTACTGATCCATTAGTTCACGAGTAGAGAAAAATTAAGCTATGATCCAACAGGATGAATGACTTTAATAGTAGCGAATCCCAATAAATAACAAAGGGAAAAGCAAACATTAGGGAATAATAAATATACCTTCTCTGTGGCATGCTAATTAGTGAGTTATGGGATGCTACCTTCCATAAGAGTAAATCGCCTGAAAAATGGCTCATAACAAGAAAGATTTAGTAGATAACATAAACGAAAAGAGGGAGCAGATAACATAAAAAGAAAAGGTTTAGTAGCTACGAGATATAGTAGATAATATAAAAAAAAATTAGTAGATAACATAAAATAAAAAGATTTGGTAGATTATATAAAAGAAAGGATTTATTAGATAACATAAAAACGAAATATTTAGTAGATAACATTAAAAGAAAAGATTTGGTAGATAACATAAAAAGGACAGATTGAGTAGATAACATAAAAAGAAAAGATTTGGTAGATAACATAAAAAGGACAGATTGAGTAGATAACATAAAAAGAAAAGATTTGGTAGATAACATAAAAAGGAAAGATTTGGTAGATAACATAAAAAAGAAAAGATTTAGTAGATAACATTAAAAGAAAAGATTTAGTAGATAACATTAAAAGAAAAGATTTAGTAGATAACATAAAAACAAAATATTTAGTAGATCAATTAAAAGAAAAGATTTGGTAGATAACATAAAAAGGAAAGATTTAGTAGATAACATTAAAAGAAAAGATTTAGTAGCTAGGAAAGATTTAGCAGATAATATAAAAAGAAAAGATTTGGTAGATAACATAGAAAGGAAAGATTTGGTAGATAACATTAAAAGAAAAGATTTAGTAGATAACATTAAAAGAAAAGATGTGGCAGATAACATAAAAGGAAAAGATTTAGTAGATAACATATAAAGGAAAGATTTGGTAGATAACATTAAAAGAAAAGATTTAGTAGATAACATTAAAAGAAAAGATGTGGCAGATAACATAAAAAGAAAAGATTTGGTAGATAATATAAAAAGGAAAGATTTAGTAGATAACATTAAGAAAAAAGATTAAGTAGATAACATTAAAAGAAAAGATTTAGTAGCTAGGAAAGATTTAGTAGATAACATAAAAAGAAAGGATTTAATAGATAAAATTAAAAGAAAAGATTTGGTAGATAACATGAAAAGAAAAGATTTAGTAGCTAGGAAAGATTTAGTAGATAACATGAGAAGAAAAGATTTAATAGATAACATTAAAAGAAAAAAATTAGCAAAAAGCATTAAAAGAAAAGATTTGGTAGCTATGAAAAGATTTAGTAGATAACATAAAAAGAAAAGATTTAGTAGATAACATTAAACAAAAGATTTGGTAGATAACATTAAAAGAAAAGATTTAGTAGATAACATTAAAGGAACGATTTAGTAGATAGCACTAAAAGAAAAGATTTGGCAGATAACATAAAAGAAAAGAATTTAGCAGATGAAAAAAGAAAAGTTTAGTAGCTAAGAAAGATTTAGTAGATAACATAACAAGAACAGATTTAGTAGATAGCATGAAAAGAAAAGCTTTAGTAGGTAAAATAAAAAAAGGAAAAGATTCAGTAGATAAATTCAGTAAAAAAAACACTTAAGTTCGTTGATTCACGTAATTTATCAACTAAAGTGAATATTGATTCGTTAGACACAGGTCAGACTGCACCCTTAATGTTGCCAGGGAAACGATACGGTGTAGAAGAGAAAATAAGGACCTCAGCAGAGACGACGACGACACCAACGAAAGCAAAACTTAAAAATTACATTAGTGTTTTCTGAAAAAAAATTCGTAATGTTGTGTAATGTGGCCGGACTATAGGAGCTAACTTCGTGTGGGCGGTTTTAAAGTTCAGAGAGAGAAAAGAAAATTAATTATCAAGACATGCGTTCACGTTCTCCATAAAACTTTACATTTGGTCTTTTTACGGTGCTGTTTTGCAGAGGAAGGCAAAGAAATGTACGAAAGTGTATAATGCACGTACATAGTTTTATTCTAATTAAAACTATTGTATTTCTGACGTTCTCGTTGACGTCGTCGTCGTGGCTACTTAAGCTCCCCATTAATAGATAACTTAGGTGGCCATTTACTCATTGTAGGTGTTTGTTTACCCGAAAGCAACAATATAAAATAAGGACAGTCTTGATCTATTTCTTGATACGTATTAAGTCATTTGTAGAGTGATAGAAACAAGACGGTACAAAACATATTGCCATGAGTGATTAGTAGTTAAACATCCAATGAAGCTGCTTTTTTTTGTAGCGAGCCACTGTGACTACCTACAGAAACGGACGCTAAATGAGGTTCATGTCTAGGGAGTTTTTCTTAGGAAACGTACAAGGGGCACTTATGCGCCAATACGTATGTTTCCTACAGAAACGGATGGAGAACTTACCATCAGCACAATTGCATTTGGAACTGATAGTGTTAATGGACTCATTTTGTGTCCAGTCGTTGGAATTGGATATACTTATTGTACAGTAAAATGTTTCAATCCATCAAAAGAGGTTGAACGGATTGTCCGTATTATGAATTTGTCCGTCATATAAAGGGAGAGTTTACATGTTCATTTGGTCTTACTGGGACCAAGTTAACTGTCCGTAATATGCCGCCTGGCATACAGAGGTGTCCGTATTATGTGAGGTTTTCAAGGCAGAGGCTCTACTGTAGCAATTAATAAGCATATAACAGTTCGTGAAGACCGTGTTAATAACTCGATTACTCATTAAACAGCTCAGGTTCTTATGAAATTCCAACTAACATGTCATTTGCAAACGTGGCGGAACAATTGGGTTTTTGTAATTCAGTCATTCTGATCAGCTAACCGTTTATTGTCTGGATTACTTTTGAAATACCTCCTAGAAACCCTATTTTGGCGTTTGTTCCGTTGTCAAGCATGTTTGCTGGAGCGTGTACAAAAGGCTCAATTAAGGGTTTTAAGATAACATTTGGTCAAATAATTGTAGAAACTTAAAAAAAGATAACGTTTGTCCAGTTACCAAGCATGCTTGCCGGAGCGTGTACAAAAGGCTCCATTAATGCTTTTGAGAAAACATTTGGTAATATAACTGTAGAAAATAAAGAAGGAAACGTTTGCCCAGTTACCATGCATACTTGCTGGAGCGTATACAAAAAGCTCCATTAATACTTTTTAGTTAACATTTGGTAATATAACTGTAGAAATTAAAGAAGGAAACGTTTGCCCAGTTACCATGCATGCTTGCTGGAGCGTATACAAAAAGCTCCATTTATACTTTTTAGGTAACATTTGGTAATATAACTGTAGAAATTAAAGAAGGAAACGTTTGTCCAGTTACCATGCATGCTTGCTGGAGCGTATACAAAAGGCTCCATTAATACTTTTTAGGTAACGTTTGGTAATATAACTGTAGAAATTAAAGAAGAAAACGTTTGCCCTTTACCATATGCATGCTTGCTGGAGCGTATACAAAAGGCTCCATTAATACTTTTTAGGTAACATTTGGTAATGCAACTGTAGGAACTTAAAGAAGATAATTTGTAAAATAAGAGAATCCTTAAATAAAGCCTGTGAACCTGAAGCTGCAATATTCACATGAAAAGTCTTTGTGTGCAGGGACTGGTTTAGACGTATCCATGTCATTTCTTTCAACGCCTCAAAGATGTTCGCAAAATCAGGCGCCTAGCCTTCTTCCTGTCTCACCAATGTATAAATGTTTGCATAAAATAAGTACATTTTTATGCAATGAATGATAATACATGTATCAACAATAGGAATGCTGATTTGTTGTAACAGAGGGCATTTTTCTTAATTTTCCTTTCACCGAGGGCAAAATTACTTTCTCCTGATTGGTCGAACGGCGAAAATAATCGCTCCTCATTAGCTGAGCACACCGGGTCTACATTTTTGTTGGTTTCCTCATTTTGTGTCCAGAAACAACGAGTTCTTTGAGGTTCATGGGAGTTCAACTCTTTCATTAAGCCGGATTGTTTGAACCAAAAATACATGGAAATCAAGTACTGTACCTAGAAAGGAAATTCGTAAAGGTTAAGTTTTCGTGTCTCTTACAAAAAACATCAAAATATTTTTTGCGTCAAGGCTAAAAACTTGGATCGGATTGATATTTGCTTGGCTGAGAAACTGAAATCAGTCGTCATGGCGACCAAGTGCTTTCACCTCGTTACTTCTTCTTACAACGAACGATAACCGAGCATAACAGTGTCCTTTAGATGGGAGGAAGGAGCAGGTCAAATTCAGTAGAAGGGGTTCCTTCTTTGGATCCACCGTTTGCTATTTTTGTCAATCTATGTTCGTGTTATTTTCAAGGGGCAGGAAGCTTCACAACGAATGTAAACAATTAATTGATGCCTCGCCTTACTTTTTATCGTTGTTAGTTTGCTCCTGAATTACACTTGTATTCTCTTTTAATTACATCTGTGTAATGGTAACTCTTCTCGTCAGTTTTGTTTGTTTTGTACACTACGAAAAAAAAAATAATAATTTGTTTGTTTTGGCTTGCTTACAGTGAGTTTTTTACTGACTGTTTTACGAATTCCTTGATGGTTTTAAAAACATTTTGCCCTCCAAGCGTAATCGCAATGATTCCTCGTAGATTAAAGATTAATTTTTACTTGTAATTTTAAAGTCTTCGCAAATTGGCCCGGTCTCGCAATTTGGGAAACTTTTAAAATGCGCTTTGAAAATTAATCCATAATTCTACTCGGCCTCGTGAGAATAATACTACATGTTATACAGGAGAGTACGGAAAACCATTTCAGTAGAACTGACATTCTAAGCTACATGATTATGTGAGGGGATGGGTGGGTGGGGGGGGGGGGGGGTCCAAAAAAATATCAAAATATCATGTATACTGTAGGTAAATATCGGGATGGGCTATTTGTCGAGTTAAGGGCCGTTTCAACATTTGCCCAACCATCGTTCAACAAAAAATGTTGAACGGATGTTGGGTAAATGTTCGATTCTGAAGATTAAATAACTCTTAATTTAACTTTCGTTCAAACAAATGAATAAACTGACCACTCCACGCACTTTGCTGGAAATGGGCATATTCTGCTTCCGATTCCACGATCGCTTCTTTTCTTCGAGAGCTGGCGATTTTGAAAATGGATACGGGGCTTAGGTTCGAGGTCAAATTAACTCTACCCGATGTGGTACAGTCATTTCACGTACAGCATTTACTCCATCCCCACAGCGACATCTCGGCCAGCTCCATTATTATGAGCAACCAATGGGGAGGCGACGCGACGGGATATCAACAGACAGCAAAATTTCAATATTCTGTGAGGTTTTTCTCGAGCTATAAAACATGTCATCAAAGGTGAAAGGACCACTTGAAAATGACCGTGATATCTCCGTTTTATGAAGGAAATTACGTTAATTTAAAGAATACCCATAACAGTAAAATAGACCCAATCGCACAATAATAAAACAGAGGTGAGTCAGGTTTATTCATTTTATTGAATGAAAGTAAAATTTAGCGTTATTTGAACTTCAGAATCGACAGTATTTTATTTCCCATACAAAGTCTTATAACGCGTTTAAATTCTCAAAGGCTGCCTGTAACCCGATACCGCTTGACACCCAAAGGTCATCTTCTTACCAGTAATTAATTATTACACGCTCTCCAGACGCGAGCTTGGGCCGCCTATGCTGTCACGTACTCGATGGTCGTCTTCCTATCATCACTTCATTCTAGCCTTTCACGCAGTCGTTTTTAGGGGACTCGTATTACCTCCTCCCCACAAGGAGGTAATACGAATCCCCTAAAACACGACTGCGTGGGAGGCTACGCTTCATCCTTGTGATGAATTCCCTTACAAGAGCATAGTTCAATTAAGAGCAGTTTCGTGTCCCATAAAATATTTCACTCAGTCAATGTTGCTCCTACTGAAATCTAAATAAACGTCAAGAAAAGCAGAACACAGGAAAATCACTCCTTGTTGCTTGGCAGTGATCTTTAAAGGGGAAGTACCACGAAAATTCTACGTCATTTCAAAACCAGAAAATGCTTGTCTAACAACAAAAACCAAAAAAATATCTAGTGTTACAGCGAGTTATAGCTTTTTATTTTATTTTTCTGCGCGACTAATTTTCACTTACTTTTGTTTTATTTGTGTGTGTTACATCTTTCGTACCTTTCGCCCCCACACCTTTATAGTTCATTATGTATGTATATAGCCTTTCTGTCACCCCTTTTTTACCCTTTTTAAGCCAGTTTTCTTGCATAAGTTTTCAGTGTGCGCATCATTTTCAGTTTTGTATAGTTGTGTCTCGCCGTTCTTCCCGTCTTGATTAATTCTCTGTAGAATCACCGATAAGGTACGTTCTTGTGTTAGTCGTTCGTTTTCTATTGTTTCTCAGTTGCTCATTCCATGTCGTTTACTTGTAGTATTATTTTTAACATCTTTTATTTAATCTTTGTATTTCAAGAACCGTTCTGGTACGGATTTGTTTACCGTCGGGATGAGTTACTTTGCAATGGTGAAAAATATCAAATAAAGTGAAAGTAGAGAGCTGAGTGATTAGCAGCGGCTACATGGTTCTTATCGATACGACGGATTATTAGCGGAGTTTCCTTTCCTTGCTGAATCAAGTTCCATTATGGCAGAAGGCGGGTCAGGATTTACGCGGCGAACGTCGAGTTGCGCGTTGTTGGATGAGGGTCAGATTAATCAACTTAGACGATCGTTATCAGCCTACAGAGGTCACTTAACGAGGTCATACAAAGAATTGGAGTGGTTGTTTTCGAATAGTGGAAGTCTTGTGGAAGTTTTAGACAAGAAATGTACGCTGGACGGTTTATTTATGAGGTATAACGCGAAGGCAAAAGATTTGTTACAGTCATTGACAGTTTCAGACGAACACGAACGGGCGTTGCAAGATCATATGCGTGAAATAGAAACGAAAGGCCTTTTTGACGAGGAATTTGCTCGGTGGTTTAGTAAGTCGTGCGAATCGGCAACTTCACGTCCCGAATTGGATCCCGCACCGCGCGAGGGCCCACGCGTGGTTCCTCGTGACAGTGTGTTCGTGGGAAATCAGCCACACCCTTCTTCGTGCGAGAGTCCTCGCGAGGGTATCCCACGCCCTTCTCTCGAGATCCCTCGAGATGCAGCACCACAGAGTTCACGCGATATTCCGCATGATACGTTTCCAGATGACGATTCAGTTTGGCTTACCCGTTCTTTCACCGGGGATTCACGTGGTAGCTCGAGAGTTAGCAAAGCTTCGCAGTCGTCCAAGGTAAAGCTTGCGAAGGCCAGACTTCAAGTGAAGAAAGTTGAAGAGGAACTAAGGCTCCTAAGTCGTCTGCAACAGTTAGAGCACGAGAGGCAGCGTCTAGACAAGGAAAAGGAGCTGTTTAAGGCCAGATTTGAGGCTGACCAGGCACAGATCGAGGTGGATTTTTGCAGTGATTCCGAGCGCGTATTTGAGTCCTTTAATCAATTGCCAAAACAGACGCCTGATGAAGCCATTGGAAAATATCTTCAGTCTTGTGAAAGGGATCCTGGACAAGCTCATGAATTCTCGTCTGGTTTTCTAACTAAGTCACGCGAGCTACCAGCAGTCGTACCAAATAAAGAGTCCAGAGATCATAAGAAAAACGAAGCAGTTATTGAAGCCTCAGACCTTCAGCGCCTTTTGAGCCAACAGCAGGAAAAAACAGTCCGCTACTTGTCCTCTGGCCTCGAAAGGCTCGAAATGCCGAAAAGAGAAGTTATCTCCTTTGATGGCGATCCTAGGAAGTATCCTCGATTTATAAAGAGCTTTGAAATCAATGTGGAACGTAGAGTTAACGCGGACGATGAAAGACTGTCCTACCTGATCCAGTTTTGCTCAGGTGTCGCAAAAGATGCCATCGAGAACTGTGTTATCTTGCCTCCTGGGCAAGGTTACCGCGAAGCGAAAGATATCTTGCAGAAGAATTTCGGTCAGAAACACATCATTGTGCGTACGTTTATTGAAAGAGTTGTTATGGGGCCTCAAATCCGAGCGTCGGACGCCGAGAAGCTGTCGCAGCTAGCGAGAGACATGAGAAATTGCGTTATGAGCTCTGAGCATATGCGATACCAAGCAGATATAAATTCGATGGACACTCTCAGAAAGGTTGTAATGCGCCTGCCACCTCACATCCAGGCGAAGTGGGCAGAAGTGTCAAGCAAGTTGATTGAAGCTGATATCGAACCTGAGTTCTCTCACCTAACAGATTTCGTGGAAAAGAGAGCCGCTGTAGCCAATACTGCCTTCGGAAAATTGGTTGGTACTAGACCGAATGAAGACAAAGGGATTACACAAAGAGCAAGAAGAAAATCAGACGATGCCCCTGCGGTGAAAGTAACAACTCTCGCGACTCAAGGTTCAAATGGTACCTCGTCTATCCCGAGTCCAAAGAAAGCTCTTGGCTCGAAGCAGCATGCAAACAAGCAAGCTCCTGTGACTACGTGTTTGTTCTGCAATGGTAATCATGATCTCGAGAGATGCTTCAAATTTAGAGACAAATCCTATGAAGAACGTAGAAAGTTTGTGTTGGACAAAAGATTATGCATCAACTGCCTGAGAAGCAACCACTTTGTAAGGCGCTGCAGGCAATTTAGGGCTTGCCTCTTCAGTGGATGTGGGAAACGTCACCACTCGTTGCTGCATCCTCCTGGTGACAGAGTCCTTGAAGAAACGAACCAACCCGCTGACAGGGCCACAGTGGATACCCCTGAGAAGGTAAACGTTGACAGAGCTAGTGATGAAGGCCAGTGTGCAGCCATTGGTACCGGAAAACCTCGTGTGAGCCTGCGTATAGTTCCCGTGAGAGTCAGTGGTGCGGATGGCGGTCCCGAGGTAGAGACATACGCTTTCCTAGATGATGGCTCGGATATCACTCTCTGCTCCAATAGTTTGGCAGAAACCCTGGGCTTGTCAGGGAAACCTATGACGTTCTCTCTTACAACCGTAAACGAGAAAGACCGATCCAGAAGCGGTTTTGAGGTGGAATTGAACGTCAAGGCTCTCAAGTCAGATGACAGTATACATTTGAACAAAGTGTGGACAGTGGACCATCTCCCGGTTTCAAGACGGAGCATACCAACCGATGAAGATGTTCGAGGATGGTCTCATTTACACGGCATTGAGTTTCCAAAGCTTGAAGACCAAAAGGTGGAGATCCTGATCGGTAATGACAACCCTGAAGCCCATTGGGTATTTGAACAAAGATGCGGTAAAAGAAAGCAGCCTTATGCAGCCCGTACGCTACTTGGATGGACACTCATTGGTCCTTTAGAACATAGCAAGAGTTCAGAAGTGCATGTCAGCTTTATTAGTGGCGGGCAAGAGATGATCTCAAGCCAGCTTAAGAGGTTATATGACGCAGACTTCAATGAGTCCTTATCTAGTGTGAAGCAAGCCATGTCGATTGAAGACCAACGAGCCCTGGCCATTCTGGAGAGTTCCGCCTGCCTTAGAAATGGTCACTATCAGTTACCTCTCCCATGGCGCTTCAAGTCTCCTTGCCTAACGAATAACCGAGATGTTGCTGTACGAAGAATGAGGTTCCTAGAAAGACGTTTCCAAAAGGACACCCCCCTTTTTGAGAAGTACAGATCGACTGTTGAAGACTACATATCAAGGGGCCACGCCAAGAGAGTTCCCGACGACCAAGTCTACGTTGATGCAAACCTTTGTGGTACTTGCCTCATCATCCAGTTTTTCATCCCCAAAAACCTGGGAAAGTAAGAGTTGTTTTCGATTGCGCAGCAAGATTCCGTGATACTTCTTTGAACGATCAACTCCTCCAAGGTCCGGATCTTACGAATAATCTCGCAGGTGTTCTACTCAGATTCCGGCAAGAACCCATAGCAATAATGTCGGACATAGAGCGGATGTTCCACCAGGTACTTGTGGCACCGGACGACTGTCATGCCCTGCGGTTTCTTTGGCGGGAAGATGGCAATCCTTCAAACAACCTTGTTGATCATCAGATGTTAGTACATCTATTTGGCGCCAAATCATCGCCATGTTGTGCCAGTTTCGCCCTCAGGAAAACGGCACGTGATAATCAAAGTGAATTTGACGTCCAGACCGTTGACACAGTTTATCGCAACTTCTACGTCGATGATTGCTTGAAGTCGGTGGTCTCAGTTCCTGATGCGAAAAGATTGGTGCACCAATTGAAGGACTTGCTTTCCAAAGGCGGGTTTCATCTTACAAAGTGGATAAGCAATTGCCGAGAAGTTCTTGAGTTTATACCGGCTTCAGAGCGGGCACCGTCTGTGATGTCTCTGGATTTTGAAGATTTGCCTATTGATCGAGCCTTGGGAACCCAGTGGAATGTCGAGAAGGACACATTAAGCTTCCGTGTCTCCGAGAAAGAAGTCGCTGATAATAGAAGGGGGATATTGTCCTTGGTTTCTGGTGTGTACGAACCGCTAGGATTCGCAGCCCCTCTTGTATTGCCGGCCAAGATGATCCTTCAAGAACTGTGCAAGCAAGACTTCGGCTGGGACGATCAAATTCCTGATGAGAAGCTAACGGAGTGGCGTGGTTGGGTTGATAATCTTCCAAAACTGAAGCTTGTTAGCTGGCCACGTTGTATGAAGCCTCGAGGGTTTGGCAACCTCCTTAATGTTCAACTGCACCACTTCAGCGATGCATCGGAGAAAGGATACGGTGCAGTATCGTATATCCGGCTTGTAGATGTTTCAGGTCATATTCACAGTGGATTACTCCTTGGAAAGGCACGGGTAGCACCCTTGAAAACTATCACAATTCCTCGGATGGAGCTGACCGCTGCAACCGTAGCTGTGAAATTGCATAAGTTCCTCGAAGACGAGCTTGACCTTCAAGTTCACAAAACTGTGTTCTGGACAGACTCTACTATAGTCCTTCAGTACATCCGTAACGAGGCAAGGAGGTTCCAGACGTTTGTGGCTAACAGATTGTCGATAATTCACGATGCGTCCTCTCCATGTCAGTGGCGGTACGTGGACTCGCAGTCCAATCCTGCAGACTACGCTTCCCGTGGTTTGTCAATTCTTGAGACAGAGAAGTGTGAAAGTTGGCTTAATGGTCCAGCCTTCCTCCGCAGACATGAGAGTGAATGGCCACAATCCCCTTTCCAGATACCTGATTGTTGTGAAGAGGATCCAGAATTGAAAAGGAAAAAGCCACAAATCCACTTAGTGTTAAGAGAAGACATCCTCGAGCGCCTACTTCGGACACACTCCTCCTTTAACAAGCTTCAGGCATCCGTCGCCTGGTTGTTACGTTTCCGAGAATACCTTCAGTCACGTGTGTCCCAGAAAGCACCACGAGTGGGAAATTTGACGGTTGGAGAAATTTCCCGTGCGACAAGAGAAATAGTTCAAGTCATTCAAGCCCAATCTTTCCCGAAAGAGTTAGAAATTCTGTCCAAGGAGCGTTCAGCAAGTTCTCTAGATTCAAGCCTCTCACGTCCATCCAGAAAGAGATTCGCATGCGTGGGTTACCTCAGTCCTCTACGTAAGCTGAGTCCGTTCATCCATAATGGTATCATATGCGTCGGAGGACGTCTTGAAAGGGCACCTATTAGTTTCGACGCCAAACACCCAATGATTCTGCCTGGCAAGAATTACGTCACCGACCTAATTGTTAAAGAGTATCACGAAGCAGAAGGCCATGTGGGTGCAAACCAAGCCCTCTCCAGCATTAGACGAAAATTTTGGATCCTTCAGGGACATTCAGCTGTTCGTCGTGTTGTTGGGAAGTGTTTGAAGTGTCGTCAATGGAATGCTCCTCCATGTCAGCAAGTAATGGCACCTCTTCCCAGAGCAAGGGTAACCCCACAGTCGCCTCCGTTCTCTTCAGTGGGAGTGGATTACTTCGGCCCAATTCTTGTCAAGTTAAAACGAAGTCATGTGAAGAGATACGGGTGTCTGTTCACGTGTTTAGCTGTCCGAGCAGTACATATCGAGATTGCGCACGACCTTACCAGCGATTCCTTTATACAAGCGTTCTCCAGCGGTTCACCAGTTGAAGTCTTTAGTGACAATGGAACCAACTTCAGAGGAGCAGAAGTAGAAATTAAGACCGCCTTGGAGAAATGGAACATCGACCGAATCGACAATTGTCTCAGAAGACGAGGCGTTACTTGGCACTTCAATCCACCGTTAGCAAGTCATGCTGGCGGAGTCTGGGAAAGAATAATCCGTTCCATACGCAAGATTCTCCGCTCACTCTTAGGCGTTCAACTGGTCGATGACGAGACTCTCCTTACTTTCATGGCAGAAGTTGAGAAGATCCTTAACGATCGCCCTCTCACGCCACCGTCTAGTGACCCGCAGGACCTCGAACCCTTGACCCCGAGCAAGTTGCCATTGCTTCGTCCAAATGTCTGTCAGTCTCCAACAGAAACCAGTGATGTCGTGTCTTATGCGTCTAAGCGTTGGAAGCAAGCACATTATTTAGCTGATGTGTTTTGGAAGCGTTGGATACGCGAATACATACCGGCTCTTCAGCTAAAACTGAAATGGCTCCGTCCACGCCCAAGCTTGGCTGTTGATGACTTGGTTCTAGTCGTTGACGAAGCTTCGCCTCGCGGATTTTGGCCGAAGGGTATTGTTCAAGAAGTATTTCCTGACAAGCACGGTTTCGTGAGACAGGTCTTGGTCAGGACGGCCTCCTCGGTTCTACGACGCGACGTGCGGAAACTTTGCCTATTAGAAGGCGCTTTATTTGAAAGAGACTAACCTGGACAGTGACGTTAAATAACTGAACTCAGACATTATGAACACCTTAGTTTTTTTTGGAAAGGCTTTCTTATATGCGCCTTTCGGGGGCCGGTGTGTTACAGCGAGTTATAGCTTTTTATTTTATTTTTCTGCGCGACTAATTTTCACTTACTTTTGTTTTATTTGTGTGTGTTACATCTTTCGTACCTTTCGCCCCCACACCTTTATAGTTCATTATGTATGTATATAGCCTTTCTGTCACCCCTTTTTTACCCTTTTTAAGCCAGTTTTCTTGCATAAGTTTTCAGTGTGCGCATCATTTTCAGTTTTGTATAGTTGTGTCTCGCCGTTCTTCCCGTCTTGATTAATTCTCTGTAGAATCACCGATAAGGTACGTTCTTGTGTTAGTCGTTCGTTTTCTATTGTTTCTCAGTTGCTCATTCCATGTCGTTTACTTGTAGTATTATTTTTAACATCTTTTATTTAATCTTTGTATTTCAAGAACCGTTCTGGTACGGATTTGTTTACCGTCGGGATGAGTTACTTTGCAATGGCGAAAAATATCAAATAAAGTGAAAGTAGAGAGCTGAGTGATTAGCAGCGGCTACATCTAGTTTTGTCATAAATTATCACCCCAGTGCAAAAAAAATGTCGATTAGTGTCTCTGGCCAGAGACATAGTAGGTCGGAATGAATTGAAACTTGAAAAATGTTAGGGTAATGTTTTTCAAGTTTTCGCATTTTTGTACTTCCAAAATGCGCTAGAACAGAGGACGAGTTGTTCCTGTCAAGTATTGAGTTGATTTCTCTCCTCTCGTTGTTCTAGAATTATTTTGTAGCAAAGTGAAGGTCTTATTTCACAATTATTAACAAATGAGGTCAAAACTCCCCATGATTTTAAGGGCATAATTAAGCTCTGTGTTTATAACTGCATGGGAGCCGGGCGGTGCGAGTGAAACTGCCCCGAAACAAATTGTTAAAAAATTAGTTTATCCACGAATATTTTTCCTATTAAAACGGTTGAAATATATTTGTAGAGCTTGAAACACCGAAATGAGACAAGAAAGTCCACAAGGATTCCGATACTTCACTGGTTTATTTGCTTGTCTCGATTTTCACAACGTTCACTAAATTGGTTCCATTGCGATTGAAAACGGTGCTCTGCGCGGCGAAGGCGCGCGCGCGGAGCGCTATAGCCAAGAGAAATTAATAAGCCCATCAATACGAGAAATGACGTCACTTCCGTCCGTCCGTCCGTACGCAGCACTACAGGAAAACTCAAGTGTGTGAGGCTGTGTTGTTTTAGGAAAATTTTGCACTCTATAATAAACGCGTCATCGCGATGAGTCCTCGTACAATTAAGGATTAATTTGCGAAAACTTTTAAAATACGCGTGAAAATTAATCCTTAATTCTACTCGGCTTCATGCAATTACATATACATATTAGCTTTCTCACACACTGACTTGTCAAAACTATTTTGATACAAAACTATATTAATCTCGTTTACTTAACTAAGAGAACTGGTCATAACAAGTTTGCTCGAAGATCCACCTTGTCTGGAGTAGGGGCTATAGAACACCATACCTATTCTGTGAACATAACCAACACAATTTTATTGGCTTTAAGATTTGAGTTGACACAGAAATATTCAGCTAGCAAGAGTCAGCATTGCTAGATAAACAAGAAAAGTGAGGTTCTAATCTCATCGTTATTTTTACTGCTATACAGAGGAGTGGCTATGCAATAAAGAGGCCATCTTTTGAGGTTGAGGAAGGGGAGTGCAGGCAGAGGTCACCATCTATTATGGAGTTTGGTCTTTCCTAATGCTGTTCTTATCTTATCCGCAATTTTAAACGTGAGTCATCCAAACTAATCATATAATCTCAACAATGCACAGCCTCCAACAACTTAAAATTCAACACCAATCCGCTAACTCGAACTATTTTTGTTTCCCTCCTGAGTTGAAGTCGGCGGGATTCTACTGTGACTCCAAAGCTTGCTATGAGGAATTTTCATTAATCATGGTGTGTTTAAGCTCAATGTGAACGCTGCCAAAATTGTTGTCTCCAACAAAATCGTTGTTGACTGTGAGTATTCTTTTTTTTCTCAGGGATGGTTAAGTGGAGCGCGCAAAAAAAAAATAATAATAATAAAAAAAAAATAAATAAATAAATAAAAAAGCGTCGCCTCGTGGGAAGCAATTTTCACGCTGGCTCGCTTTGCTATCCCCAAGAAAAAGCAAGGGTCTACTCGCAAATTAAATCATCGTGTAAAATGCCTGATCACAGAGCATTCAACCAACATACGGTGGTCCAGCATAATGGAGAGCAGAGTGCTAAACATTCTTACATCGAAAATGTACAGCAATGTTGGAACATTTAGCTGGGGTTTCAAACACACTAACGACAATGCTGTCAGGGAATTATTTATTTATTTCCGAACGTCTACTGTCGGTACATGTTACACTGTATATCGAGGAAAATCGAAAGAATCTACTTTGCAGTACAATGTTGACTCGTAGGTAATTTTGGACCGTGTTTCTGAGGCGTAAATCAGTCTTCCTCAAAATAAACCCAACCAGCAATACGTCTCCTGCTACTGATTTTCAAGTACCATTTGTTGACCAGGAAAAAAAAAGAAAAGAAAAGAAATGGCCGGCTAAAGACGAGACACTATAATTTATAAAACAAAGACTAAAGTTGAAGATAGCTACTGCCCATAAAGATCCGTAATAAAGGCAAGTTCTGATAACGTAATGTCAAAATAAGCAGCGTAGAATGTCGGCTACTTAGCCCACATACAAACTCTCCTTTCCTAAAGTTGCTCCCAGAGATGTTAACTCGCCCAAAATGTCAAAATATGCCCGTATAAAAGAAGTACCTGTCTTTACATAAACAGATGCAATAATGCGACACTCTCAAAACTAAAAAGTGACTTGTATGTAAAATTGGAGCTATGGCTTGGGCGACTTAACTCCACTAAGGAAGAATTGCCATGTAGGAGAAGTAACCGGTTACTATGTCTTGTCGGCAATGAAATATGAATAGCCTTTCCTAAATGTAAACTACAAAATGAATCCTGTTTAAATGCTAATCCTAGAGTAAAAGACATTTTTCTGGTTTGGCCGGTTTGCTCCCAGGATTTCTGGGTACTGTTCTTTCTAACAACGATGGCTGAATTCGCTGGATCTGTTGCATCATCAGCAGGAATGATTACTCGACATTCAGGCCAGTCTAAAGAAAACACAAAACAAATGTCAGAGCAGCTGAAGCGCTGAGAATACAGCTACACCAAGGCTGCTTTCAACTGAATAACACAATTAAATCAGGCATGTTTCCAATTGTGAACACCTATATGAATGCTGCTTTTAAGCGTGAACACTGCCACACTCGTATAAGGCCTGTTTTTCAACTATAAACCTATATCAAGGCTGCTTTCAAGCGGGACACAGCTTCATGTCATTGTTTTCAAGTGAGAACACAACTATAAGAAGGCCGCTTTCAGTTGTGAAGAGAACACAGCTATATCAGTGCTGTTTTCAAGTGTAAACACAAATATAAACTATCAGGGGTACATGTATTTCCAGAGCAGGGTTTATCCTAAAGGATGGCATTGCCGGGCCACCATAAATAAAAACAAACAGGCACATACAATTTGCAGAAGTGTGTCAAACGTGGCGCTCAAATTTCACCAAAATTTCAACTAAGAGTCTTACAGACTAAATGCATCGTATCTTTGGGAGCAAGGGTAATGTTTTGAAATGGTTTTTTACCACACTTAAAAAACGCCACATTACAAATTTCATCTGGTATCAAAGCAACCTATAAAAGTGGGGTTGGGTATATTCGTTATAAGTTACACTGTATACCCAGCTGGTCACTGGGTATAGATGTTAACGATACTGTTATAAAGTCTGAAAACTTGCATGGATTTAACATAGAAGAGGTCCGTTTCTCATGAGCATTTTTCAGATCCGTTTCTACCAACTAGTGATCGCTACTTGTGTTTACTGTCCTATTGTGATTAGAGTTTCAATGTTTGTTAGATGATAAAAATTGTCGGTAATGGAAAAATATTTACGACGCAATTTTTTGGGCTAAAATAGTTAAAGGAATTTTATTTGGTGTTGATAACACCTTGTTCACCTTCCTTTGATGAGTTTCTACCCAACTTGATCTTTAACCAATCCTTTCCAGGAAATAACTATTGGTACTATTTTTAATCAATTTTAGTTCATATTCTTGGGTTCTTTTACCACATTAATGGCAGTTGATGTTACCTTTAAAAATGAAGATATCTGAATAACGATATCTGTACTTTTAAGATGTTTGAAAGTAAATACTACGATTTTACGGTGATTATGAAGGTAAATATCCATTGTGGTAATTCTGCTATTGGCCACATACTGAATACAGTGTATATAATTTGAGTGATAAAGTGGACACTGTGCACGTTAAAATAATACTTTTTCGGAAATAATTATTAGGAAAAACATCACAGGTCTCAAAGAGGTTATGTATTAACTTTAGAGACCATGTTTTACATAACTGGGCACCGGGAAATTACATAATCAGAGGTCTGAAATAGAGTCAGGATTTGGAGAACCAGACAGTGCAACCTCACAAAAAAATTCTAAAGATCAGCCACACTGACAGCAGGCTCATCTTCACAAGGGTTTCTGTTCTGCAGCCGACTCAAAATGTACCAACAGCTAACCACGTTATCAGCCACAGATCATGATTTTCCGTTCATAGTAACTTTCCCCAAGACCTCTTTGGACTTGGCTCCATCGACCTGATATCGCTATTAAAGGGTTTCTATTGCCTAATGCTACAAGATATTCTGCAACGTCTGATGTGAAGGATGCGTTAGGTGCTGTATATGAAGTTGTTTTTTTGTTTTGGGTCACATGAACTACTAGGATTGAGAATACGTTTTGGGTCATTTTTGGACCACGAGGTTGTTCTGGAGTATTGTATTTTGTTTTGGAAAAGGATTATACAGTTACTTGGAACCAACGTCGCTTCAGTAATCATTCCACCTTGTAACAGTGTAACCTACCTTGGCTGATGTCTCAATGAATGGGATGTTCACATCAGATGAATTGCAGTATTCTAACACTACATCTTTCATTACATCTCTTTCCTCTTCTAAATCCTAGAATGAGAAATCGGAAGTGTGTATCAGTCATCTTGACCCCTTAATTGGTTAAAGGGAAGCAGGGACCAGGGGAAACAGAACTCATTTGGGTTCCCACATACATGTATGTTGGATCTGTCTTGAGTTTCATGGTGTCATTTCCAGCACGCATGCATGTAGCATGTTAATCAGGTGTACAGCGCTGCACATTTATCATATTATTTATTTTAATCCTATCTGTTTACACTTGGTTATTGATTTTTTATTTATTTTTTCTTGTAATATCAGATAATTTACGGTAGGCCAGCAACTCAGTCATAAAAACACAATAAAATAAATAAATAAATAAATAAATAAATAAATAAATAAATAAATCACTTCATTTAAGTGTCAATGTATTTGGTGCAGAGCACTAATTGGGGACACTTTCTAGATCGAATTAGAATTTAGAAGCGTTGGTTTTTGAGGAGAAGGGAAAACCGGAGCACCCAGGGAAAAACCTCTTGGAGCAAAGACAAGAACCAACAACAAACTCAACCCACAAATGACGCCGACTCTGGGAATTGAACCCGGGCCACACTGGTGGGAGGCGAGTGCTCTCAGCACTGTGTCATCCCTGCTCTCCAGAAATTGTATATGTACATGTATAGCAGAAACAAATGTAAGATTTTTCCAACACACTTGATATTAGGTACATGCAATTTGGCCACTGTAAAGAGATTCGAGTAACTGATGTTTCAACCGTGAGCCCTTTGTGATTCCCTCTTACATGTGCATGTACAAAGGACTAACACTGGAAACATCAGCACTTGAATCTCTTTACATACACTGTATGTATGGTGTCTGAATCACCTGATTAACTCTACTGATAAAAAAAAAAACATCCATTTCCAATCCTTACTGTACAGCACCATTGTTTCTTAAGAAAGTAGAGGTAAATCACCCATCAATGTACATGACTTGTATAGAAGAACTTACCAACTTATTTCCAACAATGACCATCGGGATAGCTGAAGTGAAGATCTTGGATGATCTTGCTTCTAAGATCCTGGAGCTCGTGCCAACTGGATACAGAATTGATGGCAAACAACACTAAGAATGCATCACCTGTCGCTACTGATGAATCACGGAATGAGCCCTATTCTTCCTGCCCTGCTGTATCAACTATCTCCGTGGACATCATATAATTTGCCATTATATTCAATCTGCATCAAAAGATTGTAGAATTAAAATAATTACTAATTTTATAAAACTGGTGAGGCCATCACCTTTGTCCATTTACAAGAGTAACATCACAGCTGTCATTTATTTTACAAATTTTGGTTTAAATTCTGCAAGAGGTGTCTGAAATCTACAATCGAAGGGGTGAGTGGAAAAAAGCCCTAAGTGACATCTGATCTTATGTCAAATTCTCCTTTGCTCATACAAGGAAGAACAAGGCAATTTACTTGGAGAATTAGGCACTCAATCAGATGTCACTTAAGGCATTTTTCCACGCACCCCTTCAATTACATGTACATGTATGGAGGCAATGTAACCCAACACCATTGGAAAAGACAAAATAATCAATTGGCAGTCAATAAGCGCATAAACTTTGCTGCAGTGCATGTATGTGCTAAAGCTGCATTGTACAGTATGTATACCTATTATAATTCAGAGATTTGTCGATAATGTTAAATACCCTCTGCAAACATGGTTAACTTTGAAATTTGTTGCATACTACACACCTGAAAATGCTACAGTATGCTGGGAATGTAACCTACATATACAGCTATCAGAGCACCTTTCATGTACAGGTAAACATGACTGTTAATGAAAAGGTAAAAAAATCTCAAAAATGTAATTATTTAATTTACACATCCAATCTGTGTATGTATGTGGTGTTAAATCAAGTATATTCTGTAGTTCAAGTAGAAATATCCTTGGTACCCACAAGGTGCGGTGCAGAGGAGTTTTTGTTCTGCAGCTGACTTAAAATGTACCAACAGCTAGCGACGTTATCAGCCACAGATCATGATTTTCCGGTCACAGTAACTTTCCACAAGACCTCTTTGGACCTGGCTCCATCGACCTGATATCACTATTAAGGGGTTGATGTTGCCTAATGCTACAAAACATTTTGAGACTTCTGATGTGAAGGATGCTTTGAGTGCTGTATATGAAGTTGGTTTTTGTTTTGTTTTGGGTCACATGACCTACTAGGATTGAGAATACGTTTTGGGTCACTTTTGGACCACGAGGTTGTTCTGGAGTATTGTATTTGTTTTAGAAAAGGATTATACAGTTACTTGGAACCAACCTTTGGTAATCATTCCACCTTCTAACAGCAGGGCAAAAAACTTCCACTCGTCCGCCCGTCCGAGACGAGTACTCTCGTATCTCGGACGAGTGGATTTCCAAAAGCACTTGTCCTACGGGACGAGTAGAGTTTGCCTGAAAAAGGATGTTCTTTTCTACTGAGGTCTGAGTTCCCAAGCATTTTGGACATTGCAAACTGGCCTGAGTATCGCGAACTTTAGTTTCTTTTCACGGCAACTTTTCCGTTTTCGCTTCTGTTTTCCGAGAATATCTGGTTCTGTTGTTTCGATGAAGACTGGGATCCACATACCATATATGGAAATGATGACCTCGTTTGAGACAAGGTGAACGATGCGATTACCGTTGTGGCAAGTTCTGTGATTATTAAAGAAGTAATAAAACCTGTGAAACAATATGAAGAAAGTCGAATTCGAAAATTCCAACGAACATGGAAAAAAGAATTTCCCTGGGTTAAAATTGACGCGGAGAAGAATGAAATGTTCTGCATTGTGTGCGGCAGGTATCCAACAGTAGGTGATAAAGCGAGCCGACTTTAAGTCGGCATCAATGGATCGTCCGCCACTGATTTTCGCTGTGATTCTCTTGTGAGACACGCGAAGAGCCATTCTCATTACTATTGTTTTCAACGAGCTAAAAGCGAAGAAAAACCAGAGAAGGCGCCGCTACAGCCAATAAGCCGTAAAATCGACGAGGAGTCAAAGGAGTCATCTTAGATCGCAGTTTTAATGCCTCGTAGATGTCCTGCATTTTCTCAAGTCGTGTATAAAGAACGTGTGTGATCCCCGATGTGTCTGTATGAAATGGTGTTGTATTGAAAAGTGCAAAAAAGAACATAAATTGAAATAAGTGTTAAAATAAATACTCGAGATTTAGTACAAAACAGATTATACAAATTCTACTTATTTTTATGACATTTTGTTATTCACTTTAATAATTATTTCGGACCGGCAAATTTAACTTTCGGACAACCAGAATCTGAACGTTACTCGTCCAATGGACAAGTGGAATAAAAAAACAGTTTTTTGCCCTGAACAGTGTAACCTACCTTGGCTGATGTCTCAATTAATGGGATGTTCACATCAGATGAATTGCAGTATTCTAACACTTCATCTTTCATAACTTCTCTTTCCTCTTCTAAATCCTAGAATGAGAAATGAGAAATTTGGAAGTGTGTATCAACTATCTTGACCCCTTAATTGGTTAAAGGGAAGCAGAGACCAGTGGAAACAGAACTTATTTTCGTTCCCACGTACATGTATGTTGGATCTGTCTTGAGTTTCATGGTGTCATTTCCAGCACGCATGCATGTAGCATGTTAATCAGGTGTACAGCGCTGCACATTTATCATATTATTTATTTGCATTCTATCTTTTTACACTTGGTTATTCATTTTTTATTTATTTTTTTGTTGTAATATCAGATAATTTACGGTAGGCCAGCAACTCAGTCATAAAAATACAATAAAATAAATAAATAAATCACTTCATTTAAGTGTCAATGTATTTGGTGCAGAGCACTAATTGGGGACACTTTCCAGATCGAATTAGAATTTAGAAGCGTTGGTTTTTGAGGAGAAGGGAAAACCGGAGCACCCAGGGAAAAACCTCTTGGAGCAAAGACAAGAACCAACAACAAACTCAACCCACAAATGACGCCGACCCTGGGAATTGAACCCGGGCCACACTGGTGGGAGGCGAGTGCTCTCAGCACTGCATCATCCCTGTTCTCCTGAAATTGTATAAATAATTAATTATGTACATGTATAGCAGAAACAAATGTAAGATTTTTCTAACACACTTGATATTAGGTACATGCAATTTGGCCACTGTAAAGAGATTCGAGTAACTGATGTTTCAACCGTGAGCCCTTTGTGATTCCCTCTTACATGTACATGTACAAAGGACTAACACTGGAAACATCAGCACTTGAATCTCTTTACATACACTGTATGTATGGTGTCTGAATCACCTGATTAACTCTATTGATAAAAAAAAAAAAAAAAAAAAAAAAACACATTCATTTCCAATCCTTACTGTACAGCACCATTGTTTCTTAAGAAAGTAGAGGTAAATCACCCATCAATGTACATGACTTGTATAGAAGAACTTACCAACTTTTTTCCAACAATGACCATCGGGACAACTGAAGTGAGTTGATGATCTTGGATGATCTTGCTTCTGAGATCCTGGAGTTCGTGCCAACTGGATACAGAATTGATGGCAAACAACACTAAGAATGCATCACCTGTCGCTACTGATGAATCACGGAATGAGCTCTATTCTTCCTGCCCTGGTGTATCAACTATCTCCACATCATATAATTTGCCATTATATTCAATCTGCATCAAAAGATTGTAGAATTAAAATAATTACTAATTTTATAAAACTGGTGAGGCCATCACCTTTGTCCATTTACAAGAGTAACATCACAGCTGTCATTTATTTTACAAATTTTGGGTTAAATTCTGCAAGAGGTGATTGAAATCTACAATCGAAAGGGTGAGTGGAAAAAAGCCCTAAGTGACATCTGATCTTATGTCAAATTCTCCTTTGCTAATACAAGGAAGAACAAGGCAATTTACTTGGAGAATTGGGCACTAAATCAGATGTCACTTAAGGCTTTTTCCACGCAACGCTTCAATTACATGTACATGTATGGAGGCAAATTGTAACCCAACACCATTGGAAAAGACAAAATAATCAACTGGCAGTCAATAAGCGCATAAACTTTGCTGCAGTGCATGTATGTGCTAAAGCTGCATTGTACAGTATGTATACCTATTATAATTCAGAGGTTTGTCGATAATGTTAAATACCCTCTGCAAACATGGTTAACTTTGAAATTTGTTGCATACTACACACCTGAAAATGCTACAGTATGCTGGAAATGTAACCTACATGTACAGCTATCAGAGCACCTTTCATGTACAGGTGAACATGACTGTTAATGAAACGGTAAAAAAATATCAAAAATGTAATTATTTAATTTACACATCCAATCTGTACATGTATGTGGTGTTAAATCAATTATATTCTGTAGTTCAAGTAGAAATATCCTGGGTACCCACAAGGTGCGGTGCAGAGGAGTTTTTGTTCTGCAGCCAACTCAAAATGTACATGTACCAACAGCTAGCGACGTTATCAGCCACAGATCATGATTTTCCGGTCACAGTAACTTTCCACAAGACCTCTTTGGACCTGGCTCCATCGACCTGATATCACTATTAAGGGGTTGATGTTGCCTAATGCAACAAAATATTTTGAGACTTCTGATGTGAAGGATGCTTTGAGTGCTGTATATGAAGTTGGTTTTTGTTTTGTTTTGGGTCACATGACCTACTAGGATTGAGAATACGTTTTGGGTCACTTTCGGACTGAGGGGTTGTTCTGGAGTATTGTATTTGTTTTAGAAAAAGATTATACAGTTACTTGGAACCAACCTTCGGTAATCATTCCACCTTCTAACAGTGTAACCTACCTTGGCAGATGTCTCAATTAATGGGATGTTCATATCAGATGAATTGCAGTATTCTAACACTTCATCTTTCATAACTTCTCTTTCCTCTTCTAAATCCTAGAATGAGAAATGAGAAATTTGGAAGTGTGTATCAGCTATCTTGATCCCTTAATTGGTTAAAGGGAAGCAGGGACCAGTGGAAACAGAACTTATTTTGGTTCCCACGTACATGTATGTTGGATCTGTCTTGAGTTTCACGGTGTCATTTCCAGTACGTCTACATGTAGCATGTTAATCAGGTGTAAAGCGCAGCACATGTACACGTTTACTGAACCCTAGTGTTTTTTGTTGTTTTTTTCTTGCTTTGTGTACATGTTTGTGTGTGTGTCCTATCTGGTTGCGCTGTTTTTTTTTTTTTTTCCTTTTATAATTTAATTGCATCCTATCTATTACACTGGTTTATTTATTTATTTATTTATTTATTTATTTATTTTCTCTTGTAATATCAGATAATTTATGGTAGGCCAGCAACTCAGTCATAAAAATATAATAAAATAAATAAATAAATAAAATTAATCACTTAATTTAAGTGTCAATGTATTTAGCGCAGAGCACTACATGTAATTGGGGACACTTTCTAGATCAAATTAGAATTTAGAAGTGTTGGCTTTTGAGGAGAAGGGAAAACTGGAGTACCCAGAGGAAAACCTCTCGGAGCAAAGATCACAACTAACAACAAACTGAACCCACATACAGTGTATGACACTGAGTCTGGGAATCGAACCCGCGGATTGCTGGGAGGCGAGTGCTCTTAGCACTGCGTCATCCTTGCTCCCTTGAAATTGTACATGTACATGTATAGCTGAAACAAATGTAAGATTTACCAACACACTTGATATTAGGTACATGTAATTTTGCCACAGTGACTGTAAAGAGATTTGAGTACTGACGTTTCGAGTGTAAACGCTTTGTGATTCCCTCTTACATGTACAGTAACACTGGAAACATCAGCACTTGAATCTCTTTACATATGAATGGAGTCTGAATCACCTGAGTAACTCTGTTGATAAAACCAAACATTCGTTTCCAATTCCCACTGTACAACACTATAGTTTCTTAAGAAACTACATATGTACATGTAACTCACACGTCAATGTACATGTATAGAAGAACTTACCGGTACCAACTTATTACCAACAATGACCATCGGGATAGCTGAAGTGAGTTGATGACCTTGGATGATCTTGCTTCTGAGATCCTGGAGCTCGTGCCAACTGGATATAGAATTAATGGCAAACAACACTAAGAATGCATCACCGGTCGCTACTGACGAATCACGGAATGAGCTGTATTCTTCCTGCCCTGCTGTATCGATCTCCACATCAAAGTGAAATAATTTTCCATTATAATCATTTCAATCTGCATTAAAAGATTGTAGAATTAAAATTAATAACTAATTTCATAAAACTGGGGATATCATCACCTTTGTCCATTTACAAGAGTAAGTGTATCACAGCTGTCATTTATTTTACACATTTTGGGTTAAATTCTGCAAGAGGTATCTGAAACCTACAAATATGTACATGTATGGCACTCTCATGTATGGAGGCAATGTAACCCAACATACTAAGAAATTAGAAAAAAATCATCAATTAGAAGTCGATAAGCACATAAACTTTGCTGCAGTGCATGTCTGTGCTAAAGCTGCATTGCACAGTATGTATTCTTATTAAAACTAATGCCCTCTGCAAACATGGTTAATTTTCAAATTTGTTGCACACCACACACCTGAAAATGCTACAGTATGCTGGAAATTTAACCTACATGTACAGCTATCAGAGCCACTTTTATGTACAAGTGTACATGACTGTTAATCAAACGGTAAAAAAAAATTATAAAAAAATGTAATTATTTAATTTACTTGTACACATCCAATCTGTGTACATATGGTGTTAAATCAAGTATATTCTGCATTTGAAGCAGAAATAACCTGGGTACCCAAAGGGTGTAGAGAAGTCAAATTTAATGTAAATGGCGGCTAAATTCACTGCGAAATTGCACAGCAAATTAAGTTTGTTGATACAAAAACGTGATCGAACAAAGCATCATGAGATCTTACAATGCGTCTGTTGAAAGATTATCCCCAAGACACAAGGCGCATGCATCAATGACTGAGATATATCCAAAAGTGCACGCTAATGAGATTCATGAACTGTATGATAAGGTGTCCCCTAACCTTAATTCTCACGAAAAAACACATAATTCTGTCAAACATGAAGTCATATGAAAACGACAAAAAGGCCTCTTTTATATGAAGTACCAAATTCAGGGTTGACTGCATTTGGGGGTGCATCATCTTAGCTTACACACAGGCAACCTTTGCCGGCTATGTTATCTTTCGACAACGCCCTGTAGGGCACCCAGCCTTAAGGTCTCCAATGAGGCCTAGTGGGTCCACAGAAACCATTTTCTAGAATGAACCTCTTTTGCTTGTTTCTCACTACAGATCACTCTCCACAACTCAGATGCATACCTCCTTTCTATATGTTTCCTCTAACACCGAATATGTGGAAAGAGTAACAAGACTGTCTTGTCTGACATGGTTTAGTTCACAACGTGGTTATACATGTACCACCAGATTATAATAGGATCCCATCAAGAAAAGAAGAAAATGAAAAGAAGACCATACATGTACAAAGTGTTGTTTTTGTGGTTAGGAACTGTTAGTGAAACATAGAGAATTATAAGCTGATGTTGAAAATGAGGTTAAGTTTTAAATGTACATGTACAGCAGAACCCGTGTTAATACAACCACCTTAAAAATGGTGAAATAACCCCATGAAATTCCATGGAACTCCATGAAAAATTTTCCATGGAAACCCATGGAATTCTATGGAATTCCATGGAGTAAGTTTTAGGACATGGAATTCCATGGAAATAGCTCCATGGAGTTGCTGCATGGAATTTACTGAAAAATTTTCCATGAAATTCCATGGAAATAGCTCCATGGAGTTGCTGCATGGAATTTAATGGAAAATTTTCCATGGAATTCTGTGGGCAAAAGTTCCATGGAGTTCCATGGAACACAACTGCATTCATAATGAATTTCCATGGAATTTGATGGAAAGACAAAATCCATAGAATTCATTGATGAAAACATTTCACTGATCATGTTTTGCCATAAAATGCTATGGAAACAGCTTTAATAATTATTATAAAGCCTAAAATTATACTAAAGGCTTTGACCACATTTAGTGACTGAAGGGACGCACCAATTTATTACTTTTCTGTGATCAGGCTTTACATTCACAGTTATTTGCTATTACTGAGAATGATATTTTTCAGTGATGAAAATTATTGTAGCTAAATATATATACACCTGTAATTTTGTAACTGTTATAAACTGAAATTAATATACATAAAAATTATTGAATATACTACAGGATAAATACTGCATAAAATAAGCTAGTAAAAAACGTTTGAAATTGAAAAAAAAAAATGAATTGAAATAGTGCATTAAAAGGTTTGAAAAGAGAACAAGTTTTATTTTTTTAAGCCCCACAAAATTCATGCTAGACTTTGCTAGAATTATGGCGAATTTCCTTGAGCGTGGTGTTTAGGCTATTTATAATATTATTATTTGTGCCTCTGTCCTATCTGGCCATCACTCTTTCACTAATCCAGCAAAGAAAAATGATTATTTTACAGCCTTAATTTATTGACACTAATTTATTACGAAAAGATCAATCATGTTTCACTGGTTGCCGGATTCATAAGAGGTGTGTGTTGATAAATTCACTTATCATGTCTCTCATAAAATACTTAACAATTTGTATGTTAGTTGTTTCTGTAACTGATGCATGTAGAAAACTAAAATATTCCTTTCACTCTCCAAAAAGTAAGGGGAGTGGGGCTGAAGTCCCCCCAGTCTCACCCCCTTCACAGTCTCTGATCTTGTAAGAGTATTTACTGGAGCCTCCAAATCTCCTTTCTAGGCCCTTATAATATTATTACTGTGGATGTACAGTTTTTGAATTGGGTGCTTTTCCAGAGACCAAGTTTGAAAATTTCATCCACTTTACAATAGAATACAAATTTTATTAACACTCCCCAAACGGGCTTTTCGGCATTAATCATCTAAGAAAAATTATTATAATATTGTGAGATTATAAGAGAAATTACAATAGGATTATGATAACATAAAATAAGATAAAAATACAATACAATCACCATAAAAATAATACAACAAAAACTTTAAACATCTTCCGCAGGAGGATTGTTTACATTGTTGAAAAGGGAAGTTGAGTTATTTGGGAATTTGTTCCTGAGTAGTAGTAGCAGAAATCACGATTCATAAAAAAATGAATCAGTTAAAATAGAGTCCAACGGTCATAACTGACTAATTATTTTGTTGAGCAGGATTTGGTGACTTCAGTACACTCTTGAGAATTGGTCTTGACAATACTATTGAGTTGAAAAACTGTAGTAAAACAGAAAATTGAGCGCTTTAAGTGAGTTCTTCTGAGTGATCACAGTGATCTTGTTGGTTTCTGAGTAAAATGAGGGTATTTAGCCTTTAACTGACATCTGAGGTGGCAGTTACAAAAATATACACCCAATGCATATGGGCATGAAGTTGATCATGATCTCCATGCAACTTCATTCAAATCAAGATCACGTAAGTCTTCAGCTTATACCAAGATATTATATTAAACCGGCTACAAATAATAATATTTGTTACCCCGTTAAAACAATTGCAAAGGCTTGATATTAAAAATCAATTGGGAATGTCTACTTCAAAAATCTGCAATTTGCTCTATAAAATTCAAGAGGGGCAATTTCACTCGCCCAGAAGATCTATAAAATCACACATTTTCACGCAGTCTTTCATCAATCTTACCTCTTTATAAAAGTAGTTATCCACATTTGCTGCTTTTATCCATCATTTTTTAGCTTAACAGAGGTAAAAATCCAGCGGAAATGTCTCCTGAACGCTCGAATCCCGCCAAACTCAGTTTATGTATAAAATGAAACGAGTCTTTTCCCGAGCCTGCAGTGCAATATCTGCTGACCAAAATGGCTTTGTTCATGCCCAGTCTTCCCAGTCTGAATGAAATCCAAGATGGCTGCCGGTACTCAGTGACTCTAGTCGCTTTCTTAATTACTCATTTTAAAAGCTAGCATTGCGCATGGAGGTCGTTGGAATTATGATTCAAAGCATTGCTGTTCTTTTTGGCATTAAATGGAATCAAGATTCATCAAATAAGGTTTGAAACTAATAGTGTTTATACAAGTGGAGTTTAGTGTACGACCAATAATTGTAAGCTTTGTTTTTTTAGTATTAACGCTTTCCTTGAATTATGAAAGGAAACCAGTTGCAAATACCAATATCAGTTACTCATCTTGGTTTTATGTCTTTATATGTTCAATTTAAATAACATACAAATACAGCTCACTCTTGTGGTATAGACAACAAGTATACATCCTTGCTCTTTCTTCCAAACCATTTGTTATGCCATGGTTAAATATACAGTATGGTTCAGATTAAAACTCACAACAAAGAAATTTTGAATTGTAAATTCCAGTGTACAGTAAAGTTCTGATAGGTATGGGTACAAAACAGCTGCCTCAAAATCATATTTTGTTATAGCGAGAACAAATAATATGAAATGTACATTGTAAATCAAGCTTAAACTCAGCTGAATAAAATAGTAATAAAATATAATACGTTATTTAACCATGCATAGGAGATTAAACAGAGTTAATTAGACTATTTTATACATATTTTGCAATGGACTAGAGTCTACCTCCAAAACAGTATTTTAAATTTATCTATTTTGTGATGGCCTATTTTATTCATATTTTTGCTGAAACTGGCCATAACCAGTATGCTATCTGCAGAAAAATATAAATAACAATGTTGTTATCTTCTCCACTGCTATTCATGATCAGTGAGTACTTAAGGATGTTGCCAATTTAAGGTACAGTACCGCTTGAAACTAAGTTGGACCATTTGCACGCGGTAAAACCTCGTCTTTGCCGAAAGTGATTACCGCGAATTCACCGCGTTTACAATTTTTTGAAATCACATAACTGCACAAAATGTACATGTACTGAAGTTACAGTCTTGGTAATCCCTCACAGTATACATGTGTATGTACATGGAATTGTTGTGATGAACTGGTGGCCTGAAATGCATTTTATCGCACAATTTGTTTATAATAACAGTGTATATGCATGTACAGTCAACTCTCTCATAGGGACCACTTCTTGTAAGTGACCACCTCCCGTAAGCAACCACTTTGTAAACAACCGTTTTGTTTCTCAGTTAAATGCTGTTTCAAGAGCTCTCTTGTAAGCGACCACCACTCAAATTTCTTGAGGGACTGCGACCACTTTTTAGGCCAGAAATTACACATATTCTTTTGTTTTCTGTTTCCGGTAAGTGACCATCCAACATAATCACATATGATTGTTAGTAAATCATTACGCAGAAGTGACAAAAGTTTAATTTTTAATAATGCTGCCCTGGACTGCTGACAGTTAATAACAGTTTAGAGACAGAGAAGATGGCTATAATTAGATTAAGCTTGGCCAGCGATTCTCAAAAGTTATAGTCAGGCACTCTTAATGTTCCAATGATACCACTTTTCGTGGACATCAGTCAAAGAAAGCCCTTAAATTTATGCAATGCCCTGGCTATCCCTTGAGAAATTAATAAGTGCTGCACATTATTTTAATTACTGTTTTAATTAGTCAATTAATACCAATGATAATGATAATGATAATGATAATGATAATATCGATAATAATAATAATTCACATAATCCAACTTGGCTAATGTGGGGTCATAATACTGAGAGGAGACAAAAAATAAAATTTATAGCATCTGGATTCCCTATTCAATCTCACTGTCTTAATGTAATAAAGTGTATTTCCACTGAACAAGAAGACATGTGCACAATGAAGGGAGATTTACAAAATGCTGGTCCCATTGACCTTTGCTAAGCCCCCTCCCCCCCTCCCTCTTCAAATGGCAGTTCTGTGCTCCAAACCCTTGGAAAATATACTGAAGTTTTATTTTGGCACCATTTTAACAACAATGCTAGTGATTTCTCATGCGGAGATTGCACATGCCTCATTTGAAAAAAAACAATGTAATTTTAAGGGCTAAATGTACACAACAAATGATCAATTTATCCTGTGAAATGACACAGAATATTGCCTACATCAGTGAAAGAGTAAATTAAAGCAATAATTTGCTTAGGGATAAAAAAAAAACCTAAAAACAATCTTTTTTATGTCCACAAAACACATACACTGTACACAGTAATTATATAGTACGGTCGGACCTCTATTAAGCGGCCACCTATTAAGCGGCCACTTTCCAAAGTCCCGAATTATTAAGTTGTCAGTAAAGTGCTGTATTCGATACCTCTATTTGACAGCCAACCTCTATTAAGCGGCCAGTTTTAAAGTCCCCAGGGTGGCCGCTTAATAGAGGTCCGACTGTATTTCATTATTTTATATTTTTAACAACAAGCTTGAGATTTCTCTGAATATATGCATGGTTGTGAGGGCTTTTTTCTGAGGAAACCCTGATCTGCACTTGCCATGGATATGTTGAAATCTATTTTTGGACATCCATGGGAAAAAAATAATGTTTGCCTTAAGAAAATATGACTTCCTTTAAATCAATAATTGATTTAATTTATATGTAGTATTTAAAGTTGATCTCTAGACTGAAAGTTATATTTTTGATGCAATGTTTATTATTATCCAATGTTGTTGCTCCAGATTCACAGTGTTTATCCCAGGTGCAAAGTTTTTACTCCGTTAACCCTATGTTTTTATATTCCTGGCCCCATGCAGTTGTTCAAAGAGTGGATAATTTTATCCACTGGATTAGTCGCTATGTGGCAGATAATTTCCCTATAGCCCTATAATTTGTGTATAAAGTAGAAGTGTCTCTCTTATTAATTTTAAGTATGAGAATGTGTGAAAAACTTACCAAAAGTTTTGGTTGGAATACATTTTTTCTGCTGGATTAAGCAACTCATCCACTGGATAAAGTTATCTGCTCTTTGAACAACTGGGGCCTGGATTGTAATCCAGTTTCTAGAGTGCAGTCCTAGGATATGGTCAGTGCATAAGGAATGCAAGTGTGTAGTTCAACCCGAAGACGACAATTCTATATAAGTTCTACATGTGCATATGCAATTATCATTTGATAACTTGTGGAAGGTGGACTTTGTATAATTTCCTTGAATGACTTGAAAACTAAAATCTCAGGAAATTTTGTGTATTGAAGCAAAGAAAGTATTACTCAACATCATCTTGATCAGGAAAAACCTCATTTGCATTTACTTTCAACACACAATTTACATTATACAACTACAAGAGTAGTTTCGTCGGAAGACCTCGTCAGTTGGTCCCCATGTTTGTTTTAAAATGCATGTTCGTTGTAAACCGCCATGGCATTTTAAAACGCGAACATGGTAACCAACTGGCGAGGTCTTCTGACGAAACTAGTTTTGTGGTTGCATATGTAAATTGTGTGTTGAAAGTAAGTGCAAATGAGCTTTTTCCTGATCAAGTTGATGAAACAAAAATGGCTTTAATTTATAAATTAACCGTAAGCTGCAAATTTTTGCATTTTGTGGTTACATTTAATGATTTTTTGTCCATGAATGCTTCTGAAGGAGCCGTACTGTATCAGATTACATTTTGGGGGGTAAGGCAGATCAGGAATGAATTTTCCTGTTTAACCTGCTTACGAGCCTGGTTGGTTGGGTAATAGCTGCTAGTACCAGTCGTCGGTCTTCTGAGATTAGTTTTAGTGTATGGTATGATGGGAGGTGATGTTAAGTTAGAATTTGGTTACAGTTTTGTGTGGATCCAGGATGGAAAATGGTCAGATATTTTACAATAAATATTTGTTGAATAAATATTTGTTGAAATTCTTCTAAGTGGAGACACATACTGAATAATGTAACTCTATATAGTTACATGTCTTTAATTTCAATTTTTAAGAGAATTAACAAGAAATGGAAGTGGCAAAGACAGCAGCTACTAGAGAAGAACATACTAGAAGTTCAGGAATGTAATATATGTAATATATTTTAAGATTTATTGTAGCTCTGCCATTGATTTTGGTCTCATGTATACTTTGTTCTTTAGTTACTTAACTGAGGGAGCCCATTCCTTATAAGCCCGGTGGCTTCCCTTGGGCTTCCTTGCCATAAAGTAGTTACAGTAAATAATACTTATAAATTTGTACAATTTATGGCAAAACAATGAACTCAACTGAACTGAATGTCAAGAGTTAACCTGACACTGATTGGTGGATATGTTGTGGGTTATTTTATTTTATTTTGTTTTTGCTTTAAAATTAATTTATCAAACCAGTTTAAATGTGTAAATGGTGTGTTTCTCTTACAGGTCTTGAAGTGACAGTTGTCATATTGAAGTGCAAGATCCCTTTTTGTTTCTTTAGACCGATACTTCAATGACTCACAACAGGTTAGTTCTTAGGTTTTATTCTTTGGTTGCCCAAAGGTCAATGAATTTTCTACAGAAGGTGAAGCTTTCCAAACAAGGCATGAATTGACAAGAAAACAAGAGACAACTTGTAATGACTGGCTTAATATATCTTATTTATTCGATTAACCGCCATGGGCGCTTATTTAATTTTGGGCCCATGAGGGTGGGCGCTTATTATTTTCCCAACATTTTCAGCAAGTGAGAACACTTTTAGAGAATAACAAAACAAGGGAAAACAAGTTTATTTCGTTTCAACAAGACAAAACAAAGTGTATAAGCTAACATAGACAAGCCATAAACAATATTAAAGTTCATTGACAACTTAACTGACTCTCCTCTTACTTCACTATGGGCTAGTACAGCATTTTTTTGTTGTTGTCGTTGGGAGAGGGTGGGGTTGGCCCTTATTCGAAAGTGGGCGATTAATCAAATAAATACTGTACGGTAATTTAGACCTTTGAGCTCTCTGCTGGGGGTGCCTTATGAGTAGCTTTGCATTTGGTTCCTTCCTGGACTGTGAGAAAGGTCATTTTTCTTGCTTTATTTTCAAGCCTTTTCCCCTCTCTGCCCTCCCTTTGGTAAGTATCAGGTTTGCAAGTATTCCACTGACTGGGTTCAATGTGACGGTTCCTTTGATGAGTTTAACAACTGTAATACTTGGTATGCGAAAGGAAAGCATCACAGATGGAGGCACTCAAAACGTTTTGAAAAAGACATCGCAAGATCAAATATATGCACCCTGTTGTCAGGTGCTAAGGCCTACATAAACATCTACCCCAGTAATGGTTATGCCCTCTTACATCATGTTAATGTTAAGGACGGTGCCTATTACAGTGATACCGAAGTATTTTTGTGACTATACATGCCAGGAAAAACAGATATTAGGAAGGGCCATTGAAATCCAAAAAGAAAATTGGGGGTTGCCACGCATTTTTCAGAGATAATTAAGCAACAATTATTCTAAAAAGCCATAAAATACCAAGGAATGTATGGCGTTTTTTTCCAAATTGAAGCTTTATTATCCCTGAAAAATGCATGGTTACCCCCAATTTTCATTACGGATTCCAATAGATCATTTTGCTAATAAGTTTTAAACTGTGCAAAAATATCCCTGTATATTTGCAAGCACCACCCATAGAAAACCTGAGTATCTCTAGATGTGCAGAACATATGCACTTGAAGGTTTCAAAAATGATTTCACTCTCAAATGTCAATAGAAAGCTTTTTAGCAAACTTCAGATCCTAAAAACTCGCCTTAAAGGATGCTTTTTACCTATTGAACATGTCCTACTCCGCATGCATTCCATTATTAGAAATGTATGTAACAAGAAGTAAATGTTGGATTGTGTGTAAATGGTTGTTGTGAAATAAAGTTGATTAAAATATAAATAATTATAATGATATATTTCTTGATTTTTTTTAATAAAACAAGTATTATTCTACTCATGCTTGTTGGATACATGTACACTGTATGTGGTTATTAATTAACCAACTTGGTACTACATGCCTCCTTGGCTATCTTTCATCACATATGGTCACCCATCTAACCCTTACCCTAACCTAACCCTAACACTCCATATAGTCACCCTTACCTTACCGTGAAGTATATGCCCAATGTGTGCTCGTGGAATAATTGATAATTATGCAAAATCTCACCTGCTAACATTATATTCTGCACCTCTTTGTAGATCATGTGTTTGGATATTTTTTATCCCCAGAAATGAAAGCCATGTCCTTTCAGTGTAAGAGTGTGCCAGAGAGGTATAGAAATGTTTTGTCTTTTCTCATTTCCTAGATAATGCTGAGTCAAAACAATTTTTAATTAATTTTTAACTAATAACCTTCAAGCTGAGATCATATTATCTAGTTTTAGCATGTGAGGTTTGGTTGTGATGGCATTGAATGGATTAGAATGTAAGGGCCAATTTAGACTATGCAACTTCTGCTTATGACTGTCTTAAAACCCTTTGATCACCAACCATTACCCAAGGTTTTCCAAACATTCACTGAATTTGCAAAGTGATAATAAACAACCCCGTGTGCAGTAAAAATACACAACTTACAGGGTAAAAAAGGGAACATCCCTTTGGTTTAAAATAGAACTTTAAAATTACTAATTATGGAATAAAATACACTAGTTGGCAAAACTTTAATTTTCTGTAGCACACACAGCTTGTGTTGTGCAAAAAATTGTACCCATCTCTTGTCATTGCACGTTGCCAACTCCTACCATAACAAGTGCACACATGTAGCAAATAGACAGCAACATTTATTGAATAAATAAATGACTTTATTTAAGTGTCGAAGTATTTAGTGCTGTACTAGCGCTAATTGGGGACACTATAAACCAGTGAAATAAATATGCAAACTGAAAATATCATTTTGTTAAAGATCTCAACTGGCGGGAGGCAAATCAGTTGGCTATTTTACAAAGCGTGGCCTTGGAGCGGAACTTGAACCTGGGGCCTCCAGATTTTAATTACACGTCCGGCGCCCGTAACCTCTAGGCCACGCCGCCTCCCACAACTCAACATTTTGTGTGTCCATGGCTATAAGTTCTTGGTTTTAATTCACACAAAGGAAATTCATAGTGTAGACTTGGCATCAGCATTAGTCACGAACAACTAAAAGTGAAATTCGCAATTTTTTAACAATTTTATCTGGCAGTATATTGCCTTTAGGATATTGTGATTTTAAACTAAATCAGTTTATAGGTTCTTCAGACCAAGCAATACAAGCAACATTTTCTTACAGCTTGTCGGCAATAAATTTTGTTACAAGTTCTGATTGTTTGTTGCCCGTATAAATTACCGCACTCTTTATGCACAACAAATTTTTACTAAAATGAAAAAAAATATACAATTAAAGAAAATGCCATTCTTGTTCCCTTTGAAAGGCCCTGTAATAAATATTAACAATAATAAGTCTTTAATGATCTTCAAAAGATAAAAATACATATCTTAAGTTACAGAACAATTTAATAATAACAACAAAAATAGATTAAAATATATAAAATGTATAAATATCCGAAGCCCATCTACCTCATCTATTATTTTTACAAGTGCTCAAAGACATACTAAAATGCGCACGCGACTCTATTAACAAATGATAGTTTGAAGCTTCCTGTGTTTACCTTAAGTATATAAAAGTATCTCTCCTCAAGGAGTACAGCTGTAGTTTGTGTGCTTCACATTAAGTAAAATTCCTTGTAACGGAGGGTTCTTTCAAGAGGCCTTTCTAAAAATCTGAATCAATGTCCTCTTTTTCAAGTTCCCTGATATCTACTTTCTATAAAAAATACTTGCGTTTATAGCAGTGGTCTAAAAAATGTTGAATACTATTCGAAGTGGCTCGGTCCGTATACTGCATACTTTAGGCACTTAAATTAATTTTCTGTGTCTTTTTTTTTTTTTCAGGACAATATTTCAACTTGTTCAAAGATCAGTAGAAATCTTTGTAAAAACCAAGTCTAAAATGAACCCCAATCACCAGTTTGCCATCTTGGTTTTGGATGACAAAGCATCATGGGTAAGCGAATATGACCGCCGTTAATTGTTGCAGTGTCACCAATTTTCTGTGTGCCTTTGAATAGCGAGAAAAACTTACAGAATCGATGAAAATCACTTTTAAAATAATGGTTCAGTAAATGTTAGCAATTACTTATTACCCTATGAGTATACAAAAGCTGGTATTAAAACAATTTGTTGTTAGTTTTTTTCTGGGGATGGCTTGGATGGAAACTTTATTACAGCTTGAAAAACTTTGCCAATTTTTTCAAGTTCTTACATGTTGTTTGGAGATCTGAAATGATTACGGTATTGCTCAAAACTGATTTATAGTTTGTTCTTTGTGAGAGAAATAGTTAATATTTTCCTTCCGGTGCTCTCTAAACAATTTCATGTTAGGGGATCCAAAGGTTCTATGTTAAATATTTGACTTGCTTTGATAAAAAATACAGCAACATCTCCATGATGGTTCGCCTTTAATTTAAGTCCTGAATCAAACATCAGTGAGATTTCTGTTCTACATTAAACATCGCAGACAAATTGGAGACTTTCTGTTTCTGTTTCTTTGAGAAAAGGGAGGTCCAAATCCCCTGGTACCCCTCCCTGTATATCTATCTCTGCACTGTTTTTCAACACCACACCTATACCATTGTTATTTTAAATTCTAACGTAATAATTTAATAATAAAATTAATAATAATAATAATAAAATTCTTCCTCTGTTAGTACAAGCATTTTACAAGTGATGTGGAAGTTATCTGCAGTATTCTGAATCGCCTTAGTCCTGAGGAAAAACTTCTATCACAAGATGAATTCCGTATCCTTTGAGATATTCATCACCCATTTCTCCTAATTTCTTGCTTTTCTAGTTAGCTTTGCACTTGCCTTTGCACTTCCTTCTGATACAAAAATATGTTAAGGCCTCGCTGGGGCTGATCTAGACATGGTTTCACTCCCCCCCCCCCCCCCCCCCCACTTACAGTGTCAATTCATGAACAAAGATGATATTTGCGCATGTGATATCACTTAGTGTTAATGCTCAACATTAATTGGGGGGGGGGGGGGGGGGAGGGAGTAGTTAGGTTAATGAGTGACTTGAGGACGGTGCCTATTAATACTGAAGTATTTTTGCGCCGTTTATGACTATGTGGGAAAAGCAGATCTTAACAAGGCCTATTGGAATCCAAAAAGAAAATTGGGGATAACCACGCATTTTTTAGAGATAATTAAGCAAAAAGTAATTCTAAAAAGCCATAAAATACAAAGCAATGTATGGCATTTTTTTCCCATATAATTTGAAGATTTATTATCTCTGAAAAATGCATGGTTACCCACGATTTTCTTTTTGGATACCAAGAGCACTTGCTGAGTTCTGCTTTCTCTGCATAGTTTTAAACCGCGCAAAAAAATATTCTGTATTAGTAAGCACCACTGATAGGAAATCCGAGTATCTCAAGATGCACAAAACGTATGCGCAGTAACAAAAGTAGGCACCGTCCTTAATGCAAAGATATTAATGCTGTCGAGGCAGAGTTTACTGGAACAAAAATTCACAAAGAGCCAGGTGTCCCTAACTCTATAGGCCAGGATTGCAGTTCCAGCACTCATCTCTCCTGGCAACATGGAAACAAAAGAATGGAACCCAACCCGTCTCCCTTTTGTGGATGCAGTGATTTAAATCACATGCAGACCATAAGTTATCGCTGGCTACTGTATTTGTTACTTAGAGAACAATTAGTGAGTTTCTGCAGCAGGACAGCTGAAGAAGGACGACGGCAAACTGTTCTGTGTGACTGTCATAACAGCTGACTACGCACAGTAATTATTCCTGATTGTAACTTGCCTGAATCTCAGCCTGTAATTTTTGCGTCCTAAATAATTAAACAAATTCGAGTCAAGTCAATTTTCATTGTTACCAGAAAAAGATAAAAAAAAAGAAAAAAAATGAAGGAAGAAAAACATTTTGAATACTATGAATACAGTCCTTCATAGCAAAAGTCCGTAGTAGCGGGAATTTATTTCAGTCAAACGTCTGTTATTTATTTTTGCCGGGGATTTAGCTGCTATCGGGGTGTCCGTAACAGTGAGGTGTCCACAAGGCAAGAGTTGACTGTATTAAGTGAAGTTTGGGACACCCAAAAATCTAATAGAACTAATCGAGTAGGTGCCCCACAGTAAATAGTATCAGAAAAATGAACATGATGACAGACAGGTTCAACTGAAGAGTTGTGTCTAATACATAAATGTATGTAATAATTTATTATGTAATTACTGTAGGTGTTTCAAGAGTTGTCCGTAAATATTCAATATATATTGTAATTTAGGGTTTTGGTGTCAGTAAATGTAAGATGTTTATTACACCTTGACTTTGATCTTAGAAATGTACGACCGTTTTGAGGCAGTGTAAGTGTTAACTTCTTGAATTGTCAAATAATAGACCTTCTTGAAAAATGGCAACCGATTTATTATTCTTTTCAATTTGTGTTAATTATTCCCACGTACCTCATTTTACATGAGCAAGTAAAATAAATGACAAAATTGAGCGACATTTCGGAGTTGTCATGACACCATTTTCAAGTTCAAAATGACGACTTCGAAACGTCGTCCAATAGGCCATTTCCGAGTTGCTTTGAACCTCATTGTAAAAGCGAGGTTTTTGTTATAAAAATTAGTTTTCATTCATATGCAAACAAATGTAATTTTCATATGAAAAACTTTGCACTTAGCCTCGCTACCATAATGAGGTTCACAGCAACTCAATAATGGCCTATTTTGCTTTAATTTTTACTTGCTTATGTATTTAGAAACCTTTATATTTATAAATTTTGCACATACTTGTAAGACTAATTTTTATGAAATTCAACTGCATAATTTATTGGCTGCAATTTATGAAAAAGATATTAATATTCTTTGATTTGCTACCTTAAATTCTGAATGGAAGCCCCCCCCCCCCCCCCCTCCCCAAAATCAAGTGCGGCAACTCTCTGAAGCAAAGACCCTTCTGAAATAAAGCCTCCAGCATATAAACCTGAATTGTGTCAGCTAACTAGTTTTAAAAGTCTGTTTTGAGCTTTTTTAGTTTAGAGTTGAGCCAAACCAATTTTGAACAGAAATTTCATGGGCTTGGATCCCTCAAGAAGGCCAAACTTTCCCCCAAAACTAAGCTCTGCAGCTCAATAGCTCACATGCAGAACCTAATTGTATTCTGGCAATTTTTACCTTAGTTTTTTTTTTTCACTTGTTGCAGAAAGGAAAACATAACATTACCAGAAGTTGAAGATATCTTGCTGCCTCCTCCGTTTGTTGTCCGACTTATTTTAGTGTATGGACGCTCACAATGTATGCCTCAAATGTCTCCTGAAGCCAAGCAGGTTTGTTTAATATTTTCTTTCACTCTCTGTACGTACTTCCAAGAACGAAACTTTATTTGAAAATGTATTGAGGAGCAAGAATGAGCAGCTAAATAGCTGTCTGGATTTCATCTACAGGCTCAAAAGTTAGAACCACCTTGCACAGCATAATTGACAGCACCACAGGAAAGTACTGCTCAGCAGCTTTAATTTGAATGGTCATCACACTATGGATTTCATCCACAGGCTTAAGGCTTAAAAGTTAGAACCACTTCAAAATGTACTGCATTCAAAACACCACTACGGGAAAGTACTGCTCAGGAACTTTCATTTCAATGGTCACACTTTCGGATTTCATCCACAGGCTTAAAAGTTAGAATCATCTTGGGCAACACAATAAACAGCACCACAGGAAAGTACTGCTCAGTAGTTTTCATTTGAATGGTCACTCTTTAGGATTTCATCCACAGACTCAAAAGGTAGAATCACCTTGTACGGCATAATAAACAACACCACAGGAAAGTACTGCTCAATAGCTCTCATTTGAATGGTCACTCTTTAGGATTTCATCCACAGACTCAAAAGGTAGAATCACCTTGTACAGCGTAATAAACAGCACCACAGGAAAGTACTGCTCAGTAGCTTTCATTTGAATGGTAGCCCTTTAGACTTTCATCCACAGACTCAACCTTATTTCGCATTTTTAATAACGTAAACAAACGGAATTGGTTGACCACACAGCCAACTGCCATCACTTCAGGTGCTCACCGGTCAATTTTCACTACACTGCCGATTAATTTGAAATGGGAATATTCTCTTATGTTTGAACTCAATTCAGTTCTCACACCAGCCTGTGAACAGACTCCCAAGTACGGGTTTGGGCGAAAAGAAAACTCTGTGAGCTGGGCGAGCTGAGCCCGGTTTGGAGGTCCCCTCTCGGAGCTCGATTTTTGTCTTCGCCCTATACCCCACTTGGGAGCCTGTTCACAGGCTATTCTCTCACCAACAGTGTGAAACGAAGAAACAGCTAAGACAATTTTCCACCCCAACTCACTTTCAGAACGACAAATAATCACATTTTTATAGCTAATGTTGTGTAGCTCATTATTAGGAAATTAACGCTCCATTTTACAGTGCAACACGCCTTACCGTGGCCGCCCAACAAACAATTTTTACAAGTTAGCCATAAAATACAAAACGACATGTTTTCAAAAATTCGTTGTTGCGTCACTTGCCTGTTGGACTTTTCCAAGGAGGCGTGACCGTTTATCAAAATCGCGTATCCTGATTGGCTAACTTGTAAAACAAGTTTGTTGGGTGGCCACGATAAGGCGCGTTGCACTGTAAATTAACGCGATTTTTTACTGTGAGCGTTCATTTCCACGCTATTAATTAAGTTTCATCCATTTTTGCTGTGCCTTTGAGTAGCAGAAACATGTTTGTATCGATGGAAATATTAAAATAATGGTTCAGTATTGTTAACAATTACCATAACAGTATACATAATCTAGTATTTGTTCTCTTTTCCTGCGAATGGCTTGGATGGAAACAGTTTATAACTTGAAAAATTTTGGAATTTTTTTTCAACTTCTTCCTGTGTATTTTCGAAAATTTGAAAAGACATTGATTTATAGTTTGTTCTTCGTTGAAATAATGAGTTAATTTTTTCCTTCCGGTGTCCTACAAACAATTTTGTGTTAGAGAAAATTAAAGACTCTATGTTAAATATTTGAGTAGCTTTGGTCAAATACAGCTAAATCTCCGTGAGAGAGCCCTTTAATTTCCATCATTTTAATCTCAAATTCTGTATCCAACGCAGACATTCTTAACACCTAGAATGGTCACTCTCAGAGGTAGAAATCTCAAAATCTGCCTCATGAGTTTCCGCCGAGATAGAAGGGAGCTTAAGCAGCGACGACGGCAACGGCAATGAAAACGTCACCTGGAAATATCACTTTATTTCATTTGTGCTACTTCGCGATTATTTCAACTCGCTCAACTTTTACAAGAATGGCGAACTAACCAGGAACCAAATTGGTGGGAGTGGCGTACAAGTTAAGAAAGAAAGTGAAAAATTCACCGCCGTGCGTTCACGTTCTCCGCAAAACCTTGAATGTGGTCATTTCACGTTGTCGTTTAGCAGAGGACGACAAAGAAATGTACCAAAATGAAAAACGCACGTACAGCGCGATTGTGTTTGCTCATTAAACCTACATGTATTGTTTTGCGGCGTTGTCGTTGCCGTCGCCGTCGTCGTTGCTTAAGCTCCCTAGATAGTGAGTCGTCAACATAACCATTCTCCACTGAAAACGAGACCTCCTTAAAATTTCCAGACTTCTTGAATCATTCGTATTTCAAAGCCTCCTTGAATTGCTGAGGATCTTTTCGGCTTCACTGAAATAACTTCTCCGTTAAATTTGGCACCTTGTGTTAATTAAACAAGTTCATTTCCTTCAATTTAAAAAAATTACACCCTTTTTCACGTTAATTTCCTTTATAAGCAAGTAAATTTGCCCTCAATTCGCGTTAATTTCAGGCCCCATCCACACTGATGCGTTTTCGTTTGAAAACGTATACTTTTTGATGCGTTTTTGCCTATCATGCACACTAAAACGCTCGAAAATACCGATGAAAACGGAGGCTTTCGAAAACGGTTTCAAAAGTGGAGACGTTTGAAAACGCATCGTTTTGAAAACGATCCGTTTCTATAGTGTGGACAGGCGGAAAGGGAGACAAATACAAAAACGCTAAGTGTGGATGAAAATATATTGCTTCGTTTTCGCCGCGATGAAAACGGATACTTTTGAAAACGCGTTAGTGTGGATGGGGCCTCTTAATGAACACAAGCATTATGTAAGTAATGTTTAAAACACGAGCAGCAATGTTTTATTGGGATTTAAAACCACGAGGTGCAGCCGGGTGATTTTAGACCCGATAAAACACATGCTGTGAGCTTTTTGAACGGCTTCAAAAACATTCCTGGTAAAGCGTGTGTCAATAGAGTTTATAACAATGATGCTTTTGTGAACGTTGGAAATCAGCATGCGAGAAAAACAATAAACACTGCATACTAATAAGGAGGAGGTTTTATCGGGTTTTCAACCACTGCACGTGATGTTTTATCGACCATTTGTTAGGTCAATGGGCTTATGAATTATTAATGAGTTTTTGAATTTTCTATAATAAGGTAATTCGATTACTGTTGTTTGCAGATACTCTCTTCACTGCTAGAGTCTCCATATTTCTTCTTCGATGTCTTGTATGCCCATGAGCTTCCATCTGAGCTGAATCTTTGTAAAGTGAGTAAAATAGATTTTAGAGGCAATTTCTGGGGAGGAATGACTTTGTACACAGCATAGGGCCCGAGTTCTAACATTTCCAAATTACACTGTTTTGATAAAGCGCAAGGGGAGATTACAGCCCCCTAATATCAAAGAACAAATTCTCTTATCTTGTGCCTTTACTTTTCTTCTAAAAGTACTGGGGAGAAGTTATTAAAATATCAAGAAAATTCACCTTGGGTGATCAGATCCTTAATTCTCGTGACCTCAGGGGTTGAATAAGCATTGATATTACAAGGAAAAATTTGAAGCTGATCAGTGTTAGGGCTTAAAGGGTTAAAAGCAGCTACTACGGCGACGGCAATGAGAATGTCAAAAACAATGGAATTTAATGCGAAAGACAACGGCCCTACACGTGCGTTACAACTTTTGGTTCATTTCTTCATCGTGAAATAATCAAATTCAAGGTTTTGTGTAGAACGTTCGCACACGACGGTGAATTTTTATTCTCTGCCTTAACTTGAACGCCCTTCCTAACAATTCTATTCCTGAATAGTTCAGCCACATTGTACAAGTTGAACGAGTTAGAATAATTGCGAAGTAGTTCAGGAAATGTGTTCAGTGACGTTTTTGTTGGCGTTGTTCTCTGCTACCAGAGCGTTTCTTTCTGGCAAGATTTTTTTACCATGTGGAATTTTTTTTTTTTTTTTTTTTTTTTTTTTTTTTTTTTTTTTTTTTTTATAAGTTTTATAAGTACAGTAGAACCCCGGTAACTCGAACTCCCCCGCTATCTCGAACTGAGTCTCAATTCCCTTGGATTTGACCCAACTTTTCAGTCACTTTTACTCGGTTAACTCGAACTCGGATAACTCGAAAACCCCGCTAACTCGAACTAAATTTCGTTTCCCTTGATCAAAATTTACCCCGATAACTCGAATTTCTGGTCCTTATAACTCGCCACGGATGCCCATAGAGATATCTCATTAGTTTTTCTTTTCGTGTGATCGAATTCTAACATTAGAACAAAGACTGGACGACGCAAAAGGGAACATAAATTGAGTGTATTAAATAAACTAAGTTACAGTCACAGTATTGCATTGTCGTAAGAATGCATAATCGTTACAGTTGTTACAAAATGTACTAGTTTCTCGTGAAATAGGTTTAATTTGCACTGTATTGTATACTGAAGTGCTGAAAATCAATAAACTATTAATTATTAACCTGGAAAATTGAATATTTTAATCGACCTCACTAACTCGAAACCCCGCTAACTCGAACACTTTTTCGTTTCCCTCCAGAGTACTGTAGTATTGATCGATTATTACGTATACTTTGCAATGTGAAGTAGAAAGGTGCCTTTTAACACATTGTATAGTAGTATTGATCGATTGTATGTATATTTTACAATGTAACGTAGTTAGGTGTCCCAATTAGCGTTCATTCTAGTACGCTAGAAGTTACGACACATTAACGTGCCTAATGTGTCGTAGCTTGCAGCGTACTAGAATGAACGCTATTTGGGGACACCTAATACAGAGGTATTTTTGTGCAGTTTATGACTATGCGGGAAAAGCAGATCTTAGCAAGGGCTAAGCAATGTATGGCATTTTTTCCCAAATTGAAGCTTTATTATCTATGAAAAATGCATGTATGGTTACCTCCAATTTTCTTTTTGGATACCAAGAGCACTTGCTAAGTTCTGCTTTCTTCGCATAGTTTCAACCCACCCAAAAATATCCCTGTATTAGTAGGCACCACCTAGAGGAAACCCGAGTATCTCGAGATGCGCAGAACGTATGCGTAGTAACAAGTAGGCACCGTCCTTAATAAAGTTTTCATATTATTTTATTTTCATTTCTCTGGTATTCATGAAGCGGATTTGGCTTGTTTAGCGTCCCCCTACGAAGCAGACAAGCCAACTACGCGAAATACTGGAGACGCAAACGACTTCGTATATGCTAAAAGACTTGTCAGAAAGTAACTCTCGGCTAGCAGGGTATTGGCGTTGCCGTTGTGGTTGGTTAAAGTCCCTATTACTACATTACAAAGGTTTACCTGTGTTGTTAACACTGGCATGAAAGTTGCTAGAAAGAAACCGCATCGGTGAGGATTTGGCATACTCTAACTTTTACACTATTTACGGTTACACTCTTCAGTACTAAATCATGTTCGCCCACACGCATCTGTTTTCAAGCGTATTAAAAAAAATTCTCTTGACACGTAGCGTTATTGAATCGTTTTTGCCCATCCGCACGTATCCGTTCTCTTTTGAAAACACAAAACGCATCCGAGAAAAACGGTCATCGAAAACGATGGCCCTTGAATTCAACGTCCTAACGTTTTCGTTTTTGCAAAGTTCTGTTTTCAACAGATACATTGTACGTACAGACAGAGGGCCAATTGATCAGTTCACAAGTAAAAAGTTGCATTTTAAAATGAAAACGGATATGTGCGGCGAAAACTAGATACAGTCGAACCTCCCCTTGCGACCACCTCTCTTGAGCGACCACTTTTCCAAAATACCAAAATTTTCCCAGTCAAGTCACTATACATGTAGTTGGAACCTCCCGTAAGCGACTACCTCTCGTGGGCGACCGCAACCACTTTTACAGATGACAGTTTGCAATTTTATTTTGTCTTTAATCTCCCGTAAGCGACCACTTGTCACATATTACATTCTCATACTTATCCTCTATCGAAAGTAGGACAATTTGCCAGTTTGTAGTAACACGAATGTCAGAATCGGAGGTACCAGGCCGGGTGTCCTGAGCAAAATATACTTGTCCCATTCGCCCTATTAGATATTTTATCATTGGCAAACCATCAATTTGGATACTGAAATTCTTTGGGAATATAATTTTGGAAAGTTTAAAAACGTTTTTGTGGCTACTAAATCTCTGGAATCACCTTATGCAAATGAGTTCAAAATTTAGACCCCTTGTTGTCTGACCTCTCGTAAGCGACCAACTCCCATAAGCGACCACCTAGACTTGACATTTTGGGTGGTCGCTTACGGGAGGTTTGACTTCAGCAACCTCTTATATAAGTAACATTTTTTTTAACTTTGAAAGTCACCTGTTTCTGTTACGTCCTTGCCAACTTGTTTTGACCAACGCGAATTAAGTAACCAAAACGTGACATCCCCTATCTGATTTAAGGACGCATAATTTTCTTGGTTTGTAGGAAATCTATGATAACTTCTGTGACATGGACGAAGAGGAAGAAGGCTACATGTTGGAGGTGTCACGCAGCACAACTCGTCTGTTTGATCACATGGCTGCGTTACTTGCTCATCCGTTACAGAGACCCAGACAGCGTGACACGTTCTACAAACTAACACCAAGAGGAGATGAAGAGTCGATCTTGTAGCATCTGTGCAATGCAGTCTCTTGCGCAGTCGTTAAGTGGGTTGTCACGCAATATTTTTCTCAACTTGTTATAAAATGCTCTTCTCCACTGACACACGCAGAGGATGCAAACAGCGACACGAAGGAGTGTAGCTCTGAGAGGTCCAACGAGTGTGTCTTTTCTCAAAACATTAACACCATGGGATGAAGAATCTATTTCGTAGGAACAGTACATTAAATTTCCTTCACATTTGTTATTATGTTTGTTGTCACGCTTCTTCTTCGTCCTGTTATCACACAACGCTCGTCCCCACCGACCTGGACAGACGCATTGCGTGACTATCCAAGGAGCGTGGCACGTCCCTTAAACTGATTTAACACCATGAGTTACAAAATCTATCTTGTAGCAGGTTCTTTGCGGTCATCTTTTGTTTTATTAACGACTTTCCACCATAATGTAACTGATATAAGTATGATGTAATCTAGGTAACTTAGCTTAATTGGGGAGGCATAATCATACATAAGCTATAGTAATAATAATAATAATAATAATAATAATAATAATAATAATAATAATAATAATAATGATAATAACAACAATACAGTCAACTCTCTCATAGCGACCACTTCTCGTAAGCGACCACCTCCCATAAGTGACCACTTCGTAAACAACCGTTTTGTTTCTCAGTTAAATACTGTTTCAAGAGCTCTCTCGTAATAGCCTGCGTCGCAGACAGTCTATACAATCCCTGGTATAGTCGAGTTCTCTATAGGTCTTGAGTAACAAGTCCGGCTGCATAAGTGACCACCACTCTAATTTCTTAAGGGACCGCGACCACTTTTTTGGCCAGAAATTACACATATTGTTCCTGTAAGCCACCACCCAACATAATCACGTATGATCGTTAGTAAATCATCACTTAGAAGTGACAAAAGTTCAATTTTAATGACGCTACCCCAGACTGCTGACAGATAATACCAGTTTACATACAGAGAAGATGGCTATAATTATGTCTGTAGGTAAACGGGAATTGTTAAGTGATCTGTTCCAAAGTGTTATACAAAGTTTCATCAGAAGAATGAATAGATGTAAAAAATCAAATAAACGTGTTGCTATTTGCCTAATTTCAGCTGCTAAAGTAATATTTTTCTGTAATTAATAAATCAATCTAGTATTAGGCTAATTTTGTTGATCTTTCCCGTAGGCGACCACCTCCCGTAAGCAACGATTTTGTCATGCCCCAAGGGTGGTCTCTTACGAGAGAGTTGACTGTAACAATAATATTATCGAGGGGGTCCAACTCACCAAGGCGGTTTTCAGTGGAGCCCTCAGAAAGCCCTTGGGAATAAAAGCTTTTTTCGGTCTACCCTGCCATTTTATTATTATTATTATTATGATCATCATCATCATCATCATCATCATCATCATCATCATCATCATCATCATCATCATCATTATTATTATTATTATTATTATTATTAACATTGTGTATATATATATTTTCTTTCTTCATTGTAACTTAATTTGTATTACCTTAGTGTCTGTTATTGTCATTTTTGTTTTCTTTATGTGGCAAATGAAATAAAATTGGAGAAAAAATTGAGTGCCTGATAATCTGATCTAGTTGGGGTGATATTCAGATTAATTCTGTTTGAGTAGTGTCATGTAGTCTTAGGAGAGAGTCATAATGCTCATTCAGTTGAGTGAAAAGTGTAGCGGTACAGAGTAAGAAAGAAAATAATAAATCAAAGATGAGTTTTCTTTAGATAGAAAAATGTTTTCAGCATTAAAAATCATACTAAACAATAAGTGTGCAATTTTTGGCCTCGCAATAAGACATGCGTTTCAGGTTAATATATATATTTAGGCTAGCCTAAAAGTAGAGCTCCACAATTCATTCATTCATTCATTTATTTGCCATTAACCAGAAATACAACAACAGCATACAGAAATACATTAAAGATAACATACAATACTCCTACTAAATTTTTTACAAGAGCAAATGTGGTAAAGGCAAGGAAGCCTATATAGAAGCTGGGGACTTATAAACTATAGGCTTTCTGGAACTATGGGATTAAGGGTACTGAATGAAAATTCCAATTAATTGTATCATTGCATTGCATTGTATCATTGTTAATGCACAGGTGAGCATTTCTGTTTGAAGCCCATGCACTACAATATGAAACCAGCAATAGCAATTTGCTTAGAATATATTAATGAAGAGACTATTAGTTTTTAATAAAAATTATTATTATTATTATTATTATTATTATTTTTATTATTATTATTATTATTATTATTATTATTATTATTATTATTATTATTTATTTTTTTTATTATTATTTTTTTAAATGACATTTTTTTTCTAATTACATATAAGTCGATCTGGTTTTCGGTATGCTAAACACCTTTCCGTTCACGGGAATGGTATTTGACCCTTTAAATTTTTTTAAATAAGCAGACACTAGCAAGGGTCCCGAGGGTGTCTGCTCAAACAGCTTTGACTGTATTTTTAACTTGAGTAAAACGTTTATGCCAAGTCATTTGCTTGCTTCACGGCTATCAGTCGACAAACAACTGATTCTTCTCTGCTACTGCGAAAATCAAGAGGGGGGTTTACCGTTTCGGCTAGAGTATGGGTAGTACCTTTGCAAACGCTCTTCAGTAACAACGGTAGGATCAAACACACCATGTGTAGTTGACCAAAGCCATTTGAGAAGGATCTCGAGACTTTCAAACACCATCTCTGGGCTTATGGCTTCGTAGCTATTGATGATTTTGAAACCCGCGCGTTAACAGTACTGCTCGATCATTGTCTTCTCCTCGCACTGGTACATGGTCTCACTGATGTATTCTGCATGCTCAGGATTCAGTACTTTGAAAGCGGTTAATACGAACGGTACAAGATGATCCACGTACTGAATGGCTATCTTCCCTCCAATTTTAAGGCTTCCCATCATATTTTTAAAGACTTGCTGTTTGTCTGCGATCCAGTGAATGACATGATTACTGAAAATGAGATCGTACGACCCACAGCCCATCCCTGGGAAATAAAACGCGTTCGCATCCACAAATGACAGATTCTTGATTTTACTGTAGGATTGTCGGGCCACTTTAATTCACTCCTTATCAGAATCAACACCGATAACCTTTCCCTCGGGCCCTACCAGGCCAGCCAGGAAAGCAGACATCTCTCCTGTACCGCAGCCTAAATCCAAGATGGCGTCCCCTGGTTGAGGGCTCACCTCTGTTTGGATGAATCTTTTTCCGCTTTCCCCTTGCAAGGAAAGCGCACTTTTCTGGTATTCCTCTGCAGCATTTTTTGTATCGGTTTCATTTGCTATATGTCCTGCCATCTTGATCTACAGGGTCTGTATAAATTAAGGCGTTCATATGCCCTGTGAGCAAGCTCTGGGGAATCGGGAAAAACGAACTGAAACCGGAAGTTGCATGAGAGCGAGGCCTAAGGGCCGTCGAACGCGCGAATCTCAAATCAACAAACATGGACGAAAGAGCTTTACAAGAGATAGATTTAAACCTTACACCAGACGACATCCCATGCTCATCTTTTGGAAATGTGGATAATATCAGCAAATGGACGAAACCACAGCTAAAATTCTGGCTCAAATGTAGAAGGCTAAACCAGCCAGGATTAAAGAAAGACCGCGTCGAAAAGTAAGCTTTGTACCGGTGGCCCATATGGGACATCAATGTAACTTTTTTCAATTCAAATCTACACTACAAAAATCCGAGTTGTATAATTTTCAAATTGCACAACTCAGATTTTTACCGCAGAAATCCGAGTTCTATAATTTCAAATTGTACAACTCGGATTTTCATCACAACAAGACGCATATGTGCGTGAACTTGGGCTTCTTTCCTGGCATATCCAGCTGTAAACGCCAGAAAGTTGACATGATAAAATCTCAGTTGTCATTTGTCGATTGTTTTACAGCATAGTACAAGCAAGTATATTGTAAGCAATGTATATTCCTGGTCTAAATTGTACCCTCTGTCCGTTTTTTACGCCCGGTCTGTAGCCTGCGTTTTACACTGACCGATTAAGTAATAAATTTTAGAATCTAATAAAGGTTCTGACAGTAAAATCCGAGCTTTCAACCTATGTGTGCATCTATCTGGCCAACAGGATTTAGCAAAGTGGGCAGGGATATCTTGTGTTGGTTTCATTCCCCCTCGCAAAAGTTTTCGTTTTTTGAAATAAGGGAATTCTGATTGGTGTTTCGTGGAAATTTCTGTATGTCAGTATCTTTAACCAGGCTTTCACCCATTAATCAACGAAATTTGTCCTCGCGTCACGTGAGCGAAATTTGATCCGTCTCTAGTGCATGCGTTTGTTTACGCAAGATTACGCAGTTGTCACGTTTTGGCAATTAAAATAGAGAGAAAAACAGACAGAATGCTTTCCTAAAGGAAAAATTTATTCAGAAAAGTCTTTGTTTACGCCTAAGAAAGAAACGCTTATAATTCTAAAAGCGAGACGAGAGACGCGAAAGCGATTTGAAGGAACTATCAGTCCATTTCGAAGCGAATTTATCAACCCGAGCGTGGCACGTTTTTCAAATTTTCACTAAAACTGTTCAGAATATAAAGAATCGGTCAATTCGAATAGTATTTCAGTACAAATTCACGATCAAACCTGTAATTTTTCAGCCGTTGAATTCCCAGAACGTACTAAAAAATTTTGTAGAAAGTCCGTGGCCTAGATTGACCCCCTAGATTTGAGATGTCCGCGCTCCGCTAACTCGTCGCCTGGATAAAACAACAATTTGTACTCGAAGCACAGTTTCTTCGCCGTTATTTCTCGGATTTCCGCTATAGGTAAGGGGGGGGGGGGGGGTGGCTACGCAGATACCACGTAGCTGCGTAGCCACGTAGCCACGTAGAAGTACATGACTGTACGACTATGCCTCGTTCTTTGTGGGTAGCCACGTAGCCGCGTAGCCACGTAGCCCCTATGGTATTCAGGCGGGTAGGCGGGTATTGACCATTTTGTATCTGCGTAGCCACGTATCCACTCGTTCCAGGGTCACTTTTGGAGTGGCGGGGTATTCCCTAGTTAGTATTCCTAAGCAGTTCTTCTTTCGATGTACCATTTCGAAAAGTTGTGTTTTCCTTCGGAAAACGCGAAAATCGTCGACTAAAAGATGGCCGACCCATGCAAACCCATGCAGCGACAAGATTACCTGCGCATGCGTTTTGAGGCGCAGACGGCGATTTGTGACTGAATGAGGAAAACAAAAAAAAAAACTAGACGCATAACTGCGTGTACTCGGGCTTCTCCGTATGGAAATGAACTTGGTATGTCACGTTAGTGTCCCCATTTGCCTAACAACACAGACAATAAAACTGTTAAACAAACGGTTTTCTTTCGATGTTCTTGTGCCTTTTTTTAAGCATGCAATCTAGAGGATTTGGATGTATTTGAACGAAGATATCACAGACAATGTCCCTAAGCTTTTTGCTTCTTCTTTGCGCTGTTTGCATATCCTCACATGAGAATAATTACAATAAACATACTTCGCATAGCGATATCTCATGTCTTTTCCCACCTTTGTTGTCACAATTGAATCGTTGTATAGAATTCCGGTTAACTAAATAGCTTTGTCTAAGATACCACAATTATCAAATGTCGAAATAACAGCGGTCTCTCCAGAGCCATCAACATACAACATCAAGCGCTTGCCTACTACCTGCTACTACATAAGCGATTACAATAATTGTAGAGATCATGATAAAAACAAAGTAAGATAAACTCAATAAAATGAATAGACTGACACTCGTCATGTTTAGTGTGGGTCTAAAATGGATTTAGCGTATATTCAAGCCTGCAATCCCTGAGGTTCCACTGATCGCTTCACTGAAGCTTTGTTAACAGATCATGTGCTCCGCTGACCTCTTTTAATCTTGCGCACGCGCAGAAGACGTCATAGGGCGATTTGCGACTGGAGAATAAACTCGTGCCCATTTTAAACCTCGGGCTTTCCTTTGAACGCCCGAGTAAAAAAAAAAAAGAAGGGCAATTTTCAACTTGGTCTCCCTTTGGGAAGCCCTAGTAAAAATCCGAGTTGTAAACCTCGTGCGATTTACAACTCCGCCGAGTTGTAAATCTCGTGGAATTTACAACTTAGATTTTTGTAGTGAAAATTCCGAGTTGTAAAAAACCTCGTGGTATTTACAACTCGAAGTTGTAAAATTTGAAATTATACCACTCGGATTTTTGTAGTGAAAATCCGGGTTGTAAATTGCACGAGTTTTAAAAATCGGAGTTGTAGATTTAATAATAATAATAATAATAATAATAATAATAATAATAATAATAATAATAATAATCTTTATTGAGATGACTTTTTCATATAAAGTATGGTTTTCAAAAAGGATCTAAAAAAAATACAAAATACACACAATTCGCAAAGACATTAAAAATCTAAAATTTGACTTGAAAAAATTTATATCGATGTCCTATATGGGCCACCGTAGTACAGTAATTTTACTCAGTTTCGCAAGCGGGCGCCGTACGTTGCAATATATATTATGTTTCCAATGTTTTTTTGTTTGTTGTTGTTGTTGTTGTTCTTTCAGAGTAAAAGCCTTTACCTCGATCCCTCACTACAGGGATAGAGTTTACGACCCTGACCCAGAGAGAAGTGACAGGAAAGCAAAGCTTGAAAAGCTCAAGCGATCGAATGCAGCAGTTGAAAGCGCGGTCAAAAATTTCCGGATTTGCTTGCGAATTCGCCGGATGCGTGTGGAAGATAGCCGTATCCGGAAAGAAAAAGTTGGGGATTCAAAAATATCCGGATACGTGTGGACGGGGTCTAACTTACCGGGCCCGTTAAGTAATTTGGTAACAAATGTTTCTCAACAGAAGTCAATTTTTGTTAGCTTTGAATACTAAATTTTATAATCTTATAATTCTATGAAAACTTTAGTGAAGTACCATGTCTGTAATCATTGAGTAATTGGCGAAAAAACATTATACTTATCGGGCCCGGAAGTTACCCGGGTCTTTCGAGAAACGGGCCCCAGCCCCGATAACTCACCTTTCGATAGCTTTCCGTCGGACTGAACAGTGATCTACACTATCTACGGTAAGAACAACTATCTATACTGTTCTGTCTACAGTAGGAATAGCTATCTACACTACAGTAGGAATAGCTATCTACACTGTCTACAGTAGGAACAACCGACACGGTCTACAGTGGGAACAGCTATCTACACTGTCTACAGTAGGAACTACTATTTACACCACCTACAGTAGGAACAGCTATCTACACCTTATAACCGTTGGGCATGGTGTCTCGCTTTGTTGCTGGAATCCTTCTGTAGCTCCTTTTTCAGGCAAAAAGCTAGGTAACTTTCCACTGCTCAGACCTGGTCGTACGCAGGAGTTATGTACGACCTTAAATTTTTCGGCTTTGGTGCAAGATTTCGTTCAATCTTAAGTTTACGAAATTATTCGTACACTGAATAAAGCTTTTCACGAAATTCGTTTGCTATCACTAAATACACAAATCACGAACTTCCTTTAATAACTGCAATACGAACGTAAATTATAATCACCTGGGTGAGTGTAGTCTTTATAGAAGGAATGTGAGGTAACATCGACTCACGTTTCAACAACTTGAGCGGAAGTCGTCTTCGGAGTCAAACTTCTGAAGACGACTTCCGCTTAAGTTGTTGAAAAGTCGGTCAATGTCAGTCACCCAGATGATCATAATTTACGTACTTATGACATGACCCCTGAGTTCAAACCATTTACAGTTTTAACAGCTACTTTAAATAAAAGAATTAAAATCCTTGAGCTTCTCATAAATGTAAGGAAACTGCATATGCTCATGAATAGAAATATTGTCGTGTGCCGGGAATGGCGCGCCTCCAAGAGCAATCACGCTTTGTAGGCTGTTTCAAACACCCCAGCTCGAATCAGCGCTGGTGCTCGGTGACTGGTATTAAGCAAAAAGTGTGTCTGGTAAACCAAGAAATACACTCAAGAAAGGCAAGAAAAACGACCCTAATCTCGTACCCAGATCTCCCGCGGTCAGATTCCCGAACCGACGACTGAGATCGGGGTACGAGATTAAAACGACCCTAGCTATTGATTTATTGTTCAACTTTTCCTTTGGTCACAGGAACTAACAACGATTGGAGACCAAGAAATCTTACATCTTTTACAGGCGATAGTGAAGATTCGCCTTGCGTACTGGTGTCCGAAGGTTTCCATTGAAGATTGCTGGCTTTTTCTCGATTCAAGAACCCACTGACCACTCTTCGCTTCCAAATGATTTCGTCGACGCGAGTCCGCCAAATATGGTTATGCTTCTGAGCTGGCGGAGGGGGAGTGGGAATGAAGCAGGCTCGAGTATCAGAGAGCTTTTTACGAGGAATTCTTTGTGCGGTACTTTCTTGGGGAAATAAGACTGGAGCACTGAGTGTGTCCGTCTCTGCAGCTTCATGAACTACCACAGGCTTACCATCTTCTGGTTGACTGGCGAGATGTGCCGTTAAAACAATCTTGGCACAATTTGTACACTTTCGCTTGGAGGTGGTATCACCAGAGTCCGACCTGTTTGACTGGTCTGTGGAGGCGCTAAAGGAGTGACGTATGAATGGCGTCATACTGTCAGGAGTAACCGAGCCTCGCTGTCCCTCTCGCTCGGATTTCCCGTCGTCCCATTGTACAGGACTTAACAATTTGTCATTTAAGTACACTTTGACGTCTGGTGCAAGTTTTCTCTCTTTCCCCAGTTCGGAAACAGAAGTCTTTTCTCTGTTGGTGGCTTTCTGCGAAGTTTCTTGTTGCCTTGACGTTGCTGCTTCCGAATATTTCTCTCTTCGTTTGTAAATTCGTTCTTTCGATTTCAAACCAGCTGTAAAAACTCGCTGTGGATGTCTGCAGTCGGTATTAAAACCCCCTTTCCCTCCAACACCACCACTGCTTAATCGAATAAAAGCCAGAGTGTTATCGTTCCGACCTTTCTTAAATTCCTGTCTTGTGTCGAACACTCTCCCACAGAAATCATTCTTCCACTTTCGCTTGTGAATCTCGATATTTTCCAATTTATCTGTCAGGACTCTAATTTCGTAAGGATTTTTTTTCAAAATAGCTTGACCCATTTTACTGACAGAAACATTGTGGATAGTTTCGTAGACCAACTTTCTCTCCATCACCTTTTTGCTGTTCATTTTTTTCTCTTTTCCCAGCGCTAGTCTCCCCAACGAGACGAAAAGGATCCGTTCTTTGGAGTTTTACCATTACCATAGTGAATATTTTGTGCAAGGTGATTATTTATTTAGAAAAAATTGTGATCATGGAAAATTACACCCGATAACAGGGTCATTAACACTTGAAAACGTAATCAATAACAAGACGTATTTGTGAGAACAATGTGAATTGCACAACTGTCCGGTATTTGGGTGATAATTGGGTTTGCGAAAAATTCGTTTACATAACTGGCTCGTCACCTGGTTGGCTTTTTGTTAGATGATTATACAAAAAGACGGATGTGACGTTTAAATTTGTTTGGCTTTCTTAGAATTAAATAGAACGACTCAAAGCAGCCGATTTGTGTCTAATACCTTACAGTGCGACGCGCCTTACGGTGGCCACCCAACAAACATTTTAAACAAGTTAGCTGTAAAATACAAAACGACATGTTTTCAATAATTCGCTATTGCGTCACTTGCCTGTTGGATTTTGCAAGGAGGCGTAACGGTTGATGAAATTCGCGTATCCTGATTGGCTAACTTGTAAAAAAGAAGTTTTTTGGGTGGCCACCGTAAGACGTGTCACCCTGTAATACTTGGAAGAATTCGAAATTACGTAAGAGAAATACCTTCACCATCGGTTAGGATTCATAAAACTGAGAAAACTTACAGTTCTTATAAGCTCCCTGTCTTGTTTGCAAATGGTTAGCTAAGTACGCGTGCCAAATTAGGAAAACAACTGCTATCAGGAGGATTTTACACATGTAGTTAGACGGTACTTTAATGAACGTCACAATTTTCACGAAGGTACGAGTTGATTCCGATACCTTATTGGTCCCTGTGTATCCATTTACACGCCGTACATTTAAAAGATTTGTTTTAATTTAGGCCATTTATGTACAAAATTCAGTACTTTTCAATTCTGGGGACAAATTTGGCTCCTACATTAGGGGAAGAATAATATATTTTTCGGTGCTAAGATGAACCTAAAAAATTGAGTAAATGTTTTCCTACTAGTACTGAAGTATTTTTCTGTGCGTTTTATTGGACTATGCGGGAAAAGCAGATCTTAGGAAGGCCTATTGGAATCCAAAACGAAAAGTGAGGGGTAGCCACGCATTTTAATAATATCTCAAAAAAGCGCCAAAATATTAAGCAATGGAGGGGATTTTTTCCTAAGTTGAAGCTTAATTATCTCTGAAAAATGCATGGTTATATACCCCTAATTTTCTTTCGAGATACCAAAAGCATTTGCTTAGTTCTATTTTCTCTGCATAGTTTTAATCCGCACAAAAATATTCCTGTATTAGCAGGCACAACCCATAGGAAACCCGAGTATCTCGAGTCGCGCAGAACGTATGCGCAGTAACAAATTAAAGGTAGGCACCGTCCTTAAATAAAGGCCAGAATATTGGTCTCAAATGATCTTTGATAGGGCCTATTGAAACATTATGTGGAAGACAGGCGAAAGTTCCCGAAACTTTGCGAACGTGGCATGAGGTGTTGATACACCCACAGTCATTGATGTATGCAGCTTCTGCCCTCCGAATGATATTTAAACATACGCGTAACAATTAAGATCTTATTACACTTTGTTCGGCCACGTTCTTATTAGCTTGATTGCACGTTACGTCATGGCGGCCATGTTGGTGCTTAGGAACAATAGGATTTTTCTCCTTTGGGAGTTAACTCCATTTTTATGCAAATTTTGTGAGCAAATTTTCTTTTGCAATTGTTTTGGCCCCAATATGGCGTCGGTGCAATCAAGCTACAGGGACCTTAAGCATTGACGACGACAACGGCAACGAAACGTCAGAAAACAATAGTTTTAATTAGAAAAACACTGGCTCTGCACGTGCGTTATGCACTTTAGGATATTTCTTTCGCGTCCTCTGCAAAACAACAACGTAAAATGACCACACTTAAGCTTTTATAGAGAACGTAAACGCATGATGATTAATTTCCATTTCTCTTTCTGAACGTTAAAGCCGCCCCTACGGCGTAAGCTTCTTTATAGTTCGGCCAGATTACACAAACTTAATGAATAGAAATTATCGAGAATTTATTCAGATAATGCGAAATGTAATTTTTATGTTCCGTTTTCGTTCGCGTCTTCGTCGTCTCTAAATTTTTAAATCGTCAACAACAACAACAACAACAATAAGCTTTACTTGCATGACCATATAAATATTTACAGTATTGCAAAAGCGTCAAAAGAGTCCTTACGCTTTGCTAACTAATAGTCAAATATGACTTCTCTGTGCCCTAACGCGACCTTCTACTGAGCGATTGACCTTATATGAGAAGAAAAATTACCCACTCCCCCTCAGTCTCGTTCCCAGAGTCCTCAGGCTCTATGGCCAGCGGTTGGTTAGCAGTAGAGACTCTGGGGTACTGGAATTTTATTACCGCGGGATTTCTGCGGTAAAACAATGGAGGCCGCAAATGGAGCAGCCAATCAAAAAATTCATATTTTGTTTTAATTCTCCAGAGTCTCTCCTGGGTAGGTACTTCATATATGGGCCCACCCGCTGACCAAAAACCCTGAGGACTCTGGGTATGAGATTGCTCCGGGGTATGCAGCCCCTTTTCGGTTTAGCCAATCAACAATTTTCTTTTGTCGATTTCTTCAGAGTCTCTCCTGACGAGCAACCGCTCGTCAGAGTCTCGTCATGTTTATTAGGCCATTAGGAGACAAGATAAAATACAAAACAGTCATTTGAAATAAACCAAATGTTCGAATTAATGAAACTGGGAAAACTTTTAAATTTTGCTAAAGCGCTGGTGTCGAAAACTTAACGTCAATTTGGCTTTCTGGCTGCAAAATGACCACGTGAGAAGTTCGATCGAAATAATCTAGGGAATGCACAAACACAAACGTTTTATCAAGGATCAAAGCTTCGCTGAAAACGCAAGACGTCTTGAAAAAGGTGACAACCCTTCCACCCTAACCACCCTTCCACGCAATAAAACTATGCACAATCCACGTTAGATCTTATCTAGTGAGAGCTCTCTCCTCCGCAGAGGCTCCGCTGAGAAAAGGGAGTGCAAGCGTAAAATTCCGTGGAAGAGCCTCTGCCAGAAACCACGCCCAATATGGCTGCGATCCGGGGGAGTCATTTTGTAACTAGGGTGGTGTGCGTACTTATGTCATGAAAATGGCGGGTGTTTGTGAAATTGTCATGTTGCGCGATGTGGGAGATTTACTCACGAAAACTTACCTACATGCTTAGAAATCGGGGAAAGTTTGTTTATCTCATGATGACTGTTTAGAAAACGCTTTTATTTTGCTGTGATGCCTTGAATCATCACTAGAAGAATGAAATTCAAGTTACGCGAGCGGCGATCGTGTGGAGATAAAAGAGTGCATGCAAAGAAATGATTTATTGAGGAAACGTCTGCCAGCTGAGACCAAACAAAAACTGTCGATTCGGTCTTAAAAGAGACTAGAGCAAGTAAGCTTAATGTTTTAATTAAAGCGTATTTTTTTTCTATACTCCGAAACGACCAAACTTGATATTTTTATCTTGTAAACAAGTTTAATCAGAAGAAGTTATAATGATCTTTCGGTGATTTAATTAGCATTTAGTTCTCACGGGAAGCTTGTTATGCACTGTGATGAAACAACTGTATTTAAAATAAGGTTATAAAAGGCCAAAAGGCCTTTCGAGCCCAGAAAAAGCAATTATTTGTTCGTGACTATTGTTGACTTTCACGAAGCGAAATGTACTAAGTCCACTCTCCACGGGTTTCAAGGGGGGCTTCGAATACAAACGATTTTGCTTTTTTCTAGAAATTGTGAAATCTCACCTTAAAATTAACGACCGCAAACTGTAGAGACAAAGTAAATGCTGACTTCCGCCAAGAATGAAACTGTCAAATTTAGAGATGACCGAGAAATATATCAATGTACAAGAAAACGACAAAGATGTACAACAAAACGACATGCTTCTGGCAGAGGTTCTCAGCTTTTGCGCCTGCACTCACTTCGTTCAGCGGATACAAATAACGCCCCATCGAACCTCTGCGGAAGAGAGAGTAGTGAGAGTGTGATGTACCAAAGCGGGAGACGAGGGAAAAAAGCGTTTGTCGCCCACCAAAAGCGGGAGAGTTGGCATCACTTCAGTAACAGTTCATAGAACTTAAAAAAAACGTTTATAGCGAGGGTCGTGTTATCATGTGACATCTCTGGGATATCTTTCAAGCAAAATGGAAACACTTATCTGGAGGCTGTAATAATCCTTATGGTATTATAACCTGGGGTAGTCAATCGATAAAAATTGATATCGAAAAATCATTCGATAAATCGATATCTATCGATAAATTGAACTTAAACGATATCGATTTTATCGGTCAATCGATAAAATTCGATACTCACACGCCGACGAAGTGTTAACTTTATCGATTTTATCGGATTCATCGATCTTTATTGAATCGATAAAAATTATCGTGTTTCCGTTGAGGGAGCGTTTAATTGTGACTCTTTAAATGTAGATTTCAAAAGCGGCAATGAAATGATTTGTTGTCAAGCACTGTACAAGAGACTAAAGAGACTGCATTATGATTTTCTTCCTGATTTTATTGTTCGATTTACCGGGTTCGATTAGAAACGTAAACTATTTACTCAAAAAATCACGAAAATCTGTCCCTTTAAAGACTGGGTGAAAGAGCAACGAGCGTGCGATTGTGTTACATTAGCAAATAAATCAAACAGTGGAATAATCAATCAGGGATCTATATCGGATTTCAAATACAATACACCCTGAGTAATACTAAACGTCTGTAGAAAAGATGAAGCAATTTTTATCGTTTAACGATCAGGAAAGTTGTTATCAGTGTCTCTGCGAGTTCTTTAATATACTTCGGTGTTTCCGTTTCGAAAATTGGAACGATAATTCTGTTTCGATAAATTCGATATTTATCGATAAAATCGATAGCCCTGATTCAAAAATCGATAATTATCGATTACTCACAACAAAATCTTTTATCGATTTTTATCGAATTTCGAAAAAATTAATCGATTTTTATCGATTGTTATCGAATGCTATCGATTATCGATATTATCGATTGACTACCCCGGGTATTATAACTACTAGGTAGATCATTTTAGTTCCGGGAAACTTTGAAATTGTGTTGTTTTTGTTGTTGTAAAATGTTTTCTTTTTCTTGTTAATAAGAAGAAAAAAAAAACAATAACAGCCCATGACTGGGAGCCTCTTACTGTATTAATTCTTTGACTCCACCTTTTCCCGAGTACATTTATTTAACTGCTTTCGTCGCGAAAAGGTATGATGTATGGCTCAGGGCTCTGAGGCACACAATGTAGCTGTGGCAAACCACTAAATGATGGTTACACCACGTATCTACGGCATTACAGATATGGAGCTGAACAGGTCTGTGGGCTCAAACAAAATTTGGAAGAGTTTTCGTCGAGACGTCGAGGACATTCATTTATCAGAGATTTTTTCCAGGTAAGAGTTGTTTGATTCTTCTTTGAACACCGCAACAGGAAGCTCGAATTTCCTTAGTTTGGCCATACACGACAATAATAAGCTTACTTACTTACATTGAGCTTATAGAATAGCGGTTTCTGGCATGGTCAAATGATTTGTAAAAGATTACGATCTTTCGGTAGCCTGTCTGCTTCCTTCTACGGATAAATGTGATGTGTGAAAAGTGGAACGTAAAGAAATTGAAATTAGCGAATAGTACGCATAATGTAAACCTTGCCGGCCATGAGGCGCTTTGTTTAGTTTTTCGAGCGACAATCAACGGTAAAATGACACTCGCGCTGGACACTTATACAAGTTCATAGGTCAAGGCGACGAAAATGGGCCCTTTTTCGATAAATGCCCGATGAACAACTACTTAACATCCAGTTCTTGAATACTCCAAACAACACTAGGAAAAATTGAGAGCGATTTTGGATTTCAAATACAGTATAAAATTATAAAGGGTGGTCCAACACCAAGTACTCGAAATCATCGGTACTGGAATTTCCTTGGAAAAAAAGTCGATACCTGCGGGAAATACAAGCAATGCATGACTTGAATATAGGAGGCAGTGTTTAATTTTAAGTGACAAAAATATTTTTCCGTTTGTGCATGTGCTGTTTAATTTTAATTTGTTTAATTAACAGTTCTTCGATGCCAATTTTGCTGGGCCCAAAATCCATGCGCTAACAATTGAAAAAAAAATCTAGTTATGACTAAAACTAACAATGTTACAAGTTCACTTGATCTGTAAAACTCAGACAAACTATAAAGTCTATAAACCTTGGATTTGAATGAAATTAAAGAACTTGCTGTCGTTAAACTTGCGGGAAGTTTGTTTCATTTCGGTGCAGGCACTGAAAATGCCCTGTCCCCATAGGTACAGGTGAAAGATTTGAGGACAGCTAAAAGGCTTTGTGCTGTTCGTAGGGAGCACTTGGGAACATAGGATTCAAGCAAATCCATTAGATATGCCAGAGCAGAGCCTTAAAAGTCATTAATGACACTTTACTCAAAGGAAGTATAGCTAGAATGCCGTGGCTGTGTTTTTGTTGTTGTTGTTGTTGTTGTTGAATGTTTGCAGCCCATTAGTAGTCTTTTTGGAGAGTTGGTTTAATGGGGCATGGTCATGTGCATAGCACCCTGCTTTAATCTTTTATCTTTTATTAGCATAATTATTGCCATTAGCAAAGAAAATCCGGCAATGGAGCAGCCAGCGGACGCAAAATAGATTAATACATGCAATACATATAAAAAAAACTAGTTTATATTATTGATTCATAAAGTAATTGAAAAGCTTGGAAGTGTGTTGGATACTGCACTGATAAATTCTGAGTCAGAGCCAGACTTGATGACGTCAGGTGGTAACGCATTCCATGCTCGGATTGTTCTTGCTGCGCCACTGACATAATGATTTTCAAAAGTTAAGCCTTTAGAAATTTTTCAAAGAGCTCTAGCTCTGATATTAGCCTGATGTTTATATTGTTCTTTATCTTCTCTATCATTGTAATAGTATACATATCTTCAATAGCGGTTGGTTTACTTCAATAAGGATTCACAGAATGTCTGTTGATTTTTTGGCCAGAATTTACTTCGTGAAAGATTTTTATTGGACAATGGTGGATGTTGGAATCGCTAGGGTTGAATACAGGATTTGGAATATACTGTACACGTCTGACAATGTTAATGTCAACAAATTTGGCTTACTATTTTTTGCACTTTTGTTTGTTGACTTTAAGGAGTAGTGGAGTCATTTTATGGCCGAAAAATGGGGCAGTGCGCTTTGAAATCGTATTTTGTAAGAAGAGACTCTGACCAGCTTTTAAGGTTACTTATAGGGAAGAAAGGTCGAATTTTTCTCAGATAAATTTTTTTAGATAATTGTTGAAACAAGAAAGGGATGCAAAGTTTCGTGAAAACAGCAGTTAGAAATCTTAAAAAGAACGCTAGCTATCTGAAAAACAAAGTTTTGTAGGAAAAGCGGTGAATGAGTGAAGGTGTCATAATCCAATTTATGCGGGACTGTGTTGACATATTACGCGGCAAAATTTACCTGTGATCTTACCGGCAAATTTGCATATTTTTGTTTACATCATGTTCATCGCATGTCACGGCGTTGTATGTAAAATTTTACTGTAAAACAGCGTTCCATTTTGGATTCAAGCATTGCGTAAAGGGTTGTTATGAAGAAAGCGAAACTAGAAAAGTCGCCTTGGGTGGAGGAAGGTCGAAAAATCATTTGACGAAGCCAAAAAACTTCAGCTGGCGGAGAGCGACAAGGGTTCTTGGTACAACCAGTCAGATTTTCTTTCAAACCCATCCTCGTCAAAAGATATCGGAGCAAGCCAGATAAAAATAACTGCCTCAGCAGCAGAAAAATTCGAGGACGAGAAATCGGATAGTGGAGAGTCGAACATCAGTTTGGAGTTCGAAATCGAAGATGCCGGCGACAATCCAGCCTCTTTCGCCGTTGTTGACCGGCTGAAAATAAGCAGCGAACCTCAGCGCGCGTGGTGAGAAGTGCGTGTCTCGTGTCAACTCCACAGGGGCTGCCAGTTTCATGTTCTGCGCCTATCTGCCGTTTTCTTTTTGTTTTGGTTTGGCCGGTGGCTTTCTCGCGCCAGACTTAACTTTTCCCGTAAAGCAATCGTTTTACAATGTTACAGTAACAGTGACTAAATGCTTCCGCGGGCAGTTTCGGTTGTTTTTTTTTTATCTGCAGAACTCCTAAGGGAATGCTTTATTGTGTTTGATTGGCCGGTGGCGTGAGCGTGTTAACAAGTATCTTAATGAGGTGCGAAAACTCTGAAAATGTTTCAAGGCGAAAACACGGCTTTTGTTTTTTCGCAATTTCCCAACTTTAAATGAATTAATAGGGTATCTAGATTTGCCAGATTTCAACGAAATTCGGCCAAAATGGTCATCAGATGTTAATGCATCAAAGTGTGTCAGGCTTTTACGAAATTCAAAATATTTTTCCTGTGACGTGTTAACATCTGACGCGACTACAAAAATTTTCCATTGTCCATCTTTAGGATGGGTTTTCTCACAAACCAATAGGAATAAATAAAAAGCCTGACACACTTTGTTAGCCTATTATCTCCTGATTGTTATTGTGCAGTCTGTTTGGTTGTGCGCCTTTACGTGAGAGTGGGTAATTCAGTTAAGTACACATTGCTAGTATTGAGTTTGCAGGCCTCTGAGCGCTTATGTATCCAACAAAATAAAAAAACATTGATATTTTCGCAACGTTCAATATATCAGCTTTGGAGTGATATATAGTGTTCCGTGGTTTTATCCAAATCAGCTCGCGTACGCTAGATTTCCCTGAAGGGACTCGCGAAGCATGGCAGTAACCTTAATGCAAGCTTTCTTTGAGGATTTGTCTCAGAATGTTTTTGGAGGATTTGGAATCTTTGAACATTTCAAATTGCTCATATTTGTTTAATCTTAGAGTGTATCTAGCAGTCTAGTCTTTTGTTGAGCATTAGGAATTTTCTGCCGTTTGCGGATCATGCTAAGCAACTGTTTACTGGTGCTTTGCTTTCCCTAAAAATATCACGCTGAATTATGACAATTAGGTGGTACAAATTTTATTTTAACATCTTCACTGACAAAATAAAGAAAGTTTTACAACACAATTGTAAAACACAGTTAATGGAACGTGACGCCCTTAGCCCCGGGTGGCATCTCTACGTACTGTACTTTAGACTTATCACTGTATCATTGTCACGTTAGTCAATAGTCACATTGTAATACGTGTATGTTGCGACATTGTCTGGAGACAAGTTAGTTCACTTTTTCTGTATGGCTAAACCAGTGAATGGTGCATTCATGTCGCGTTTGCTATGATGTAAAGTCTATCATAAGCATAGTACAACCCTGGCCATTGGCCCTGACATTGAATGCTGTCTATCTTTAAATGTGTGATAGAAGTTTCTAAGTCACACTTGGTTACAACGTGGTTTTTTCTACTGTTACGCTGTAAAAAATGTACCCTCCCTCCCTCCCTTTGGGGGTTGATCTGTGATATAACAAATAGACTTGGGGATGCCTATCGGCGTTTGCGCTTCAGTTAAGTCTGCGTAGCGACTTCCCCAAGCTAAGTTCTCTAGTTCATTTCAATGACTTTTGGTAATATTGACCTGCCAATACTCCGGTCCGACCCAGCAGCGCTGGTGAGATAGGTGAGGCATGATAGATCATTCAGTTAATTAGGTTTGCGCGTTGCTGGCCTAGATGGCAGCTCGTAGCGCTCTAGTTTTGCGACCTGCCAATACTCTTCTTGGAGTGGCGCTGCTGGCCTAGCTGTGCTGCTGTTGCAGTGCATTGTTGTGTTTTGTTGTTGTTGGCCTAGGTGCAGCTGGAAGTGCCAGAGAAGTGAGGCCTTAAAATGGTCACGCAATAGAAGTCGCTAGTCACGCCAATCGCCGAGCGGTGTCCCCCAAATTAATGCCAAACATGTCTCGTGGTCCTTACTTTAGTTTATTACTCTACGTTTCATTAAAGCTTGTGTGTTTGGATACTCTAAACGGAACAGTGACATTAACTTTAAATTACTAACTACCATTGACACAACCTGGAAAATATACTTAAGTTTTATTTTGGCACCATTTTATCAACAACGCTAGTGATCCTCATGTGGCGATTGCACATGCTTCATTTGAAAAGAAAACAATAGAATTTTGACGGCTAAAAGTACACAAGAAATGATCAATTATCCTGTGAAATCACGCAGAGTATTGCCCAATACTTAATAGGTAAAATCAGGGGGGAATCAGTGAAAGAGTAAATTAAAGCAACAATCTGCTTAGGGATAAAAATAAAACCTAAAAACAATCTTTTTATGTCCACAAAACACATACACTGTAATTATGTAGTATAATTACATTATTTTATATTTTTAACAACAAGCTTGAGATTTCTCAATATATGGTTGTAGGGCTTTTTTCTGAGGAAACCCTGATGTTGAAATCTGTTTTTGGACATCCATGGGAAAAAATAATGTTTGCCTGAAGAAAATATGACTTCCTTTTTAAATCAATAACTGATTTAATTTATATGTAGTATTTAAGGTTGATCTCTAGACTGAAAGTGATATTTTTGATGCAATGTTTATTATTATCCAAAGTTGTTGCTCCAGATCCAAAGGGCCAGTTATTTAAACAAAGAATAAATAATGGGCCACTGGTTAAGACAATCAGTAGGCCTCCAAATCTGTTTATAAGTGGGTTATTTTAAGTAGATAAATAGTTTTCTAGTCTGGGATGCAAACCTTCTTGTTACCATCAGCAGCAGACAATGTTTAGATATGACTGTTGGCAAAATAGAAAATGGTTTAGAACATGGTTTTGTTAAACACCGTGCAAACTCTCTTTTAAAAACCGATCCAAAGTGTTTATTCCAGATGCAAAGTTTTTACTCAGTTAATCATACGTTTTTATATTTCTGCATTGTAATTCAAAGATTCCAGGAGTGCAGTCCTGGCACATGGTCAGTGCATAAGTAATGTAAGGGTGTAGTTCGACCCAAAGAAGACAATTTGGGGTTATCATTTGATAACTTGTGGAAAGTGGACCTTGTGTGTTTTGAATGATTTGAAAACTAAAAGCTCTCGGAAATTTTGTGTATCGAAGCCAAGAAAGTATTACTCAACAACATCTTGATCAGGAAAAACCTCATTTGCATTTACTTTCAACACACAATTTACATTATGCAACTACAAAAGAAGTTTTGTTGGAAGACCTCGTCAGTTGGTCCCCAGGGTTGTTTTAAAATGCATGTTCGTTGGAAACCGCCATGGCATTTTAAAACGAACATGGTAACCAACTGGCATGGTCTTCCAACGAAACTAGTTTTGTGGTTGTATATGTAAATTGTGTGTTGAAAGTAAATGCAAATGAGGTTTTCCTGATCAAGTTTATGAAAACTAAAATGGCTTTAATTTATAAATTGACTGTAAGCTACAAATTTTGCATTTTGTGGTTAAATTTAATGTTATTTTTTATTCATGGATGCTTCTTAAGGAGCCATATTAGATCAGATGACATTTTGATTTCATGCATAGACAGATCAGGAAATTTATGAATTTTCCTGTTTAACCTGTTCACAAGCCTGGTTGGTTGGGTAATAGCTGCTACCAGTCGTCAGTCTTCTGAGATTAGTTTTAGCACATGATATGATAGGGGGGGTTGTTAAGTTCAGATCTGGCCGCAGCTTTTTGTGGATTGGCATAATTTGGAGTTTGTAAATACATTATTTGTTTTGCACATAATTCCGTTACAAGAGCATCAAGTACGCTCTAAAGTATAGGGACACTGCAGACTAAATTGGGATTTGGAAATATTGGTTTTTTGGAAGAGGGAAAAATGTAGCTGATCAAGGAAGAAATTCTTCTACTGAATGGTAATTCTATATTATTATATTGGAAGTGGCAAATACAGCAGGTACTACAGAAGAACGTACTAGAAATTCAGAAATGTAACCTAATTATGTAATATATCTTAAGATTATAAGCAACAATTATTCTAAAAATGGGTAAAATACAAAGCAATGTGTGGCATTTTTTTTTCCAAATTGAAGCTTTATTATCTCTGAAAAATGCATGCTTACCCCCAATTTTCATTTTGGACACCAAGAGCCCTTGCTGAGTTCTACTTTCTCCGCTTGGTTTTAAACCGCGCATAAATATCCCTGTATTTGTAAGCAACACCCATAGGAAATAGTATCTCTAGATGTGAAGAACGCATGCGCAGTAGCAAAAGTACAAAGATGATAACTTGGTTGTAGATTTATGTAAGCAACATGAAGTGTCCCAAAATTGATATTTAAATAGAAGCCTCCTCGTATCTTGAGATGTGAATACCCAAGTGTGTGATATTTCTTTGTCAGTTGCTACCCACCCCTCCCAGGATTCTAGTTGAAACTTCATGTAAGGGTATCAAACCTTCCCCACCAGTGATAAACTTTAACCTTCCACTCAAGGCCATAGGCCTTGAGAGAGGGGCTCTAATACAGAAGTATTTTTGTGCAGTTTATAACTGTTAAAGAAAGTGACATCAGGCCATCAGAAAATTTGAAACTTGTGGGTGTAACCTTACATAGTAGGCTAAATTTTAGTCATCGAGTGGAAGAAGTATGTACAAAAGTAAGGCGGAGGATTGGTATGCTAATGAGGTTAAAAGTTTTAGTCCAGTTGTGGCCAAGCTGAAAGGTTTTAAGTCTTACCACTGATATTTGACTTATAGTTGCCTGATGTGGCATTTTCAATCAACTAACACCAGAAAACTGGAAAGATTACAGGAGCGAGGGTCAAGGGAAAAAAAAAAAAACAGCCTCAGCTATATGGAAATCCAATATCATACCCAAAGTCCTAAGGCTGTTTGGACAGTGGTTGGTTTGGAGAGACCCTGGGGAAATCAAAAATATTTTGATTGGCTGCCTTGTAAGGGCTTGCATTGTTTTACCGCAGAAACCCTGCTTGAAAAAATTCCAGTACTCCAGCATCTCTCATGGCGACCAACTGCTGGCCAAAGAGCCTGAGGACTGTGGGTATGAGATTGATGGAAATCAGATGAAACACTATTTCGACTGTTTGATTTAGCTTCTCAAACCATTAACCCTTTAACCCATAATATCAAAGAACAAATTCTCGTGTCTTGTCCTCATACTTCTCTTAATTATTAAATAAATTCACCTCCGGTGATCATATCCTAAATTCTCATGACCTCAGGGGTTAAATGAGCATTAATATTACAAGAAGAAATTTGATGCTGATCACTGTTAGTGCTTAGAGAGCTAATAGTTCTTGGAGAAATTCGAGCAAAATTTTTAACCAAATTTTATGATAGTTAAGATCACATTTCCAAACCCCCTTCATGGTACTGATTTTGTTTGTTTCCTCTTCATGAATTATAAATGAATTTGACAACTAAATTTCTCAAAATCATTAATAATTCAAAAGCCAAAGACAAAGGTTATCATGCACCGTGACGTGTTTGGATATCTGATGAAAAAATCCTCGGTTTTGCATCCTTAATTTCCCCTTCAAAATCAGTTTGTTTGAAATTTTTGTGAAACACTCGTCACAGTGTTTCATCACAATATCAAAAACCTCCAAATCCGTCAAAAATACTTCGCTACGCGTCGTATTTTCAACTCTCGGTGTTTGATATGTGGTGAAACACTGTGTCTCGTGTTTGATATATTACTTCTCAAACTCATTAATTATTCATCAAGAGAAAACAAAGAAAATCACTACTCTGACCGTGGTTTTGATTTGTGTTCCTAATTACCATAACATTTTGAAATATTTAGCCTTGCATTTCTCCAAGAATTATTGATCATTTGAGAAGCCATATCAAACACTCGAAAGTGTGTTTCATCAGATATCCAAACACTTCGAAGTCGTTTAGAAAAAACTCGGCTGCGCCTCGTTTTTTTGGATATCTGATGAAACACACCTTCTCGTGTTTGATATATTCCATCATCATCTGTTGGGAAGAGCTGGGCTCCCAACGCTATTGAAAAGACGATTGCAAGACATATGTGTTTTAATGTTCAGAGTAAACTGTAAGTCGTGTCCAAGGAATATTTGTGATATTTTATGGCATGTGACTCTACATATTTATTAAGACAATCTGAGTATTCACTACTGAGATACAAAACGGTAATATAGGCAAAATGTATGCGCAGTGGCAAAAGGAGGTACCTTCGTTAACAGAGTTTTCACGTTTCATATATCTGACAAGCGGTTGTCGTTGTCTTACAGGTTCCTCAGATACAAGGTATTCTTGTGGAGTAAGTGTCCTTCTGTACAATCAAGATGAGTCGTAGGTCCTTTGAATGCAATATCTGTGGCAAGTATTTTTCAAAAGAACCGGCTTTTGAAAGACACATAAAAAGCCATACAGGACAAGCATTCAAGTGCAAACAATGTGGACAGTGTTTTAGGCGTTCAACTGCATTAATAAGCCACACCAAAAGTCACGCGGAAAAGGAGCTTCACCAATGCAAGCAGTGTGGGAAGTGTTTCAGCCGAGCATGCAACTTATGTCAACACCATTGTGCACACAAGAGGCAAGAGTAACGGCACCAAAGAAAACCAAGCAAATGGTCGTCTGTATACACGGGAGAAATGTTATCAATGCGAACAGTGTGGCAAGAGTGTTAGTAATTCAGGTAATCTTCTGCGCCAGATCAGAACGCATACAGGAGAGAAGCCTTATCAATGCAATGACTGTGGAATGCGTTTTGCGGATTCAGGAAATCGTACTCGACATGTTAGAGTGTTGCATAATGGAGAGATGCGTTTTGGGTGTAAGCATTGTGGGAAGCGTTTTACCAATGCACGAAATCAACAAACACATGAAAAATGGGAAAGCAACACTTGAGTAGCCTTGCAGCGGCAGAAAATGGAAAGCAGAAGAAGACAACGGGCAATGCAAAGCTGTCTTTCGAGTGCAAACATTGTAGTAAGTGTTTTCGTCGTGCATGGGAACTAGAGAGACATAACAGGACCCATACAGGAGACAGGCTTTTCAAGTGTAACTACTGTGGAAAAGGCTTCAGCGATGTACGAAATCAACGGAAGCATGAAAGACAGCACTCTGAAAAGACGTCTACTATGATGGAAGAACGTAACACCAGTGCTACTGTGTCAGGAAATGAACAGCAACAAAAAGGAACAGCAAAACGGACTTTCATGTGTAAACATTGCAGTAAGTGTTTTCGTCGTGCATGGGAGCTAAGGAGACATAACAGGACCCATACAGGAGAGAGACCCTTCAAGTGTAACTACTGTGGGAAAGGCTTCAGTGATGTACGAAATCAGCGGAGGCATGAAAGACAACACTTTGGAGAGACGTCCACTATGATGGAAGAACGTAACACCAGTGCTACTGTGTCAGGAAATGAACAGCAGCAAAAAGGAACAGCAAAACGACCTTTCATGTGTAAACATTGTAGTAAGTGTTTTCGCGGTTCGTGGGATGTAAAGAGACATTGCAAAATACACACACGAGGGAAGCAATTTAATGGAGAACAGGGCAGTCTGCGGTTTACCCAGTCGGGCTATTTAGCACGGAATAAATCGACACGCAGAAAAGAAAAGCCTCGTAATTCACAACAGGAACAATTAACGCGTAAAGGAAAGAAGTCTCATCTATGTCAACAATGCGGCAAGTGTTTTTTCTCTTTAAGCAACTTACGGAGACATACACGGATACACACAGGGGAACAACCCTTTGAGTGCAAACATTGTGGTAAGCGATTTAGTGGCCCAAGTGGTCACAAACGGCATGAGAGTTCGCATAGAGTGAAGACGTCTCATAGGAACAACCAGATTGGGAAGTATAGTAGGCGACCAAAGCATCTTCAGAAGCATGGAGGAGCGCGCACAGTCAAAAAGCCGCTTAGCCTGCTTGTTACCGATGCAGAAGATCAACAACAGCAGGATCAAGGTGCAGCCCAGCCGTCTTTTCAGTGTGAAACTTGTAGCAAGTGTTTTGCCGATCGATATTCACTAGCAAGGCATACAAGAGCACACGCGAGGAAGAAACCTTATAAGTGTGGATGTTGTGGAAAGTGGCTTAGCTCTTCAGGAAACCGAGTTAGACATGAAAGGACCCATACTGGGAAGAAGCCTTTTAAGTGTGGGCACTGTGACAAGTGTTTTAGTGATGCAGCACATCGGCGGCGACACGAGAAGACACACAACGTTAAGGACAAGCAACATGATCGGCTTGCCAATGGGAAAGGAGGTCAACAGCGGCAAGAACTAAAGGAAGGTAGAGGAGTAAGGGGAAAATGTTCAGGAAAGGGACCATTTCAATGTGAGCGTTGTAGTAAGTCTTTTCTGTATCGGTCTAAACTTATAAGACATGAGAGGACCCACACTAGCCAGAAGCCTTTTAAGTGTGAACGCTGTGGCAAGGGGTTTAGCGAGGCAAGACATCTGAAGCGACACGAGGGGACACACGCTGGGGAGAAGCGTTTTAAGTGTGAACGCTGTAGCAAGGAGTTTAGCGAAGCAAGACATCTGAGGCGACACGAGAGGACACACAGAGTTAAGGACAAGCAACCGTGATAGGCTTGCCAATGGGCGACAGCAGGAAGAACTAAAGAAAGATAGAGGAGTGAGAGAAAAATGTTCAAGAAAGCGACATTTTCAATGTCAACATTGTGATAAGTGTTTGTCCAGTGAATATGGACTTAATAGACATACCAAGATTCACACAGGAGAAAAACCTTTTAAATGTGAACACTGTGACAAGTGGTTCAACGACACGGGAAACTGTCGTCGACATGAAAAGACTCACACAAGAGGAACACCAGTAACGATGCAGAAGCCAAGGAGTCTTACAGCACACGTTTGTTGGATTTGTTCAGAGGAGTTTCGCAGTGAGTTTATCCTTCGTAAGCACTACGACGATCATATGATGGAGATCGGCGATGCAGACCTGCCGGCAGAATGAAACGCCCAGATGGCATGATGGGACAGGTATTTGCTTGGGATCACCAACAGACTACTAAAGTGTGATGTCACAAATGAATTTTTGAAATTATGGCATTTATTAAGGCGTTCGCAAAGAGCATGATGAAAAATGCCTTCTTGGCAAAAATCAGCATCTTATTGCGATTTGTTGGTGGGATATTGGGACTTTTATGCTTCAATGACTCCATGCAAATCCTTCTAATTTTGTCTCTGTTTTAACCGTTGAGAACAGAGACAAAATCACAAGGATTTCTATGGAGTGGTCGGAGCATAACAGAGCTAATATCTCACTCCCAAATTGCAATAAGATGCTGATTTTTTGTTGTCAGTACAGGATCACCAATAGGGAACTAAAAGGGGAAGTGTCATGCAAATTTGCTGTCGTTTCAAAACCCAAAAATGTTTGTCTGCCAGCAGAAACAACGAAATAATTGTCGAGTTTGTTATAAAATATCACCCCAGTGCAATAAAACTGTTGATTAGTGCCTCTGCCCAGACACAGAGTAGGCCGGTATGGATTGAAACTTGAAAAATATTAGGCTAATGTTATTCAAGTTCTTGCATTTTTGTTTCCAAAATCCGCTACAACAGATCACGAATTGTTCCTTTCAAGAATTGAGTTGATTTCTTTCCTCTCGTAATTCTAGAATTATTTGGCAGCTGATTGAAGGTCTTATTTCATCACTTGTAACAAAAGATATCAAAACCCCGTGATACTTCCCCTTTAAAGACAACGGCCACGGCAGCAAAAACGTCACTTGAAAATATATCTCTTCGCGATTTTTCCAATGCGTCCAACTTGTACAAGGTGGGCGAAGTATCCTGAAACTAAAATTGATAGGAACGGCGTTCACGAAAGGAGGAAGAAGGATAAAATCACCATCGTGTGCTCGCGTTCTCCACAAAACCTTGAATTTGGTCATTTCACGTTGTTGTTTTGGTGATGACGGCAAAGAAATGTACAAAAACATAACGTACATGCAGAGTGATTGCTCGGTTCCTTAGTTGTTTCTGGCGTGCGGGGGGAGAAAACTGTGTGGACGAAATTGTGACCCGGGGTATTGAATCGTAACAACGAAACAGCTGAGGAATATAGAAACTGCGAAAGTAGCGATCCTGTATTGACGTTACAGCTATACTAACAACAGTCTGCCATTCTGCGCGGTATATTGTATCACACCGGAAGTGAAATTTCACGTTTTATGTCTCAAGTTCAGAGAAGAAAATTAATAGGGATGCTCTATTTTTTTGGCGATTTTCACATGACAACAACATGACGATTTGATCTAGCAAATAAATTTTCGGACATACACTCTTTTACTGGGCCCAGTTATTCAAAGCCTGATTAAGCTAATCCTGGGTTTACGTGAGATTTGATTCAAGTTTGATGACTAATCAATAAAGATTCTGCAAAAATATTTTCATTTGTCCCTCAGTTTTGACATAGAATTTTCTTTACCAACAGCTTAGAATAAGCTTTTTGAAGACATTTTTAGCAAGTGAAATGAAAACCTCGGTTAACTCGTAATCTCAGATTAGCGTTAATCGGCTTTCGAACAACCGGGCCCTGGCCTTTTTCAAGCTCTAAGATTGTTGCGAAAACAGTTTCATCTGTTGTGTTTCTTGTTTTAGTTGCTGGACAATCATAGAGTGAATGAGCTTTAGTTAAATGGTTTGCCATATATCAAATCAAATTCTGAGACTATCAGAAGGTAAAAATGTCCTCTGTTTTGAGGCAGTGTGATAGAGTGTACCCAGCTTTAAACTCCCAACATTTTTTGATGGAAAAATAATCTTATGAAGGGCTTCTCTGTATTAAGCAACAAGAAAGAAATGTAGTACTTTTTATTTGTAATATATAACCTTACTTCCAGAAATGCACCAATTCCTGAATTTGGGTACTTTATATAAGACAGACCTTTTTTTCATTTTAATATTACTTCATGTTTGACGGAATAGGCCATTTCCGAGTTGCTGTGAACCTCATTATGAAAGCGAGGCTAAGTGCAAATCTTTTCATATGAAAGTTAGTTTTGTTTTTGCGTTTGAATGAAAACTAATTTTCATAAAACTTTGCACTTAGCCTCGCTTTAACAACGAGGTTCAAAGCAACTCGGAAGTGGCCTATTGTTTGTGTTTTAGTAAGAGTTTAGGGTAGGGGACACCTCGTGGTGTCGATCATACACATCAATAAAGTTCATGCATATCATTATCGTGCATTTCGTGACAAATCTTAGCCTGCGTGGTAGGCGCATGAAAAGTACATAGGGCACGATAAAGAGCGTGGAGCGCGAGGGAGGGAGACACGCGTGTCTCCCTCCCTCGCGCGCCCTATGTTTCTCATGCGTCTACCACGCAGGCTAGCCATATCTCAAATGTGGAGCTTGCAAGGGATCTGTGTAAACCGTAAGATGTGTTTCAGCAATTCCAAAGGAATAAAACGACCGTTGTGTATTTGCTGCATTTTCTTACTAATTGCCTTATCGCCCTCCAAATGATTGTGCGGTTTAAAAAAACAACCGCCCCTGATAGCGGCCATGTTTGGGTGTGGCTCATCTAGACTGCAAAGCTGTTGTGTTTTCGCTCATGGCCAACTTAGTCATTCCATAGTCTTTCGGAGGCAGTCGAATGGCACTCACTCAGTCACTACGTAATCATTAGTTTATTCCTTAAACCCAAATTAACCCATTGACGCGATATTGCGCAGTTTCTCACCTCCCTTAGAAAGGATATTTTTGTCCTCTATTGTTCTTATTGTCTTCAGAAAGACTGACCAATGAGAATGCATTGTCTGCGCATATATTTATAGGTCTTAAACCAGAAAGCAAGGCTTTTGTCCTATGCGTAAAAGATCAAATATCAATCAAAATAGCAGCCTTGTTGTTCACGCGTGAATTTTCAAGACTCCAATTTGCCGTTTTCAGATTAAACAAAAAAAATATTTTAAACACTCTCAATTAAGTTTTGCACAACTCAGTGGTCACAAAAAAGGAAAACAAACTGCTCTACTCGACAATGGCACACTGGCCGAAATTGACAACAGCAGCAGATAAGATCATGTCCACTGGTTCAGTTTTGAGCTCGTTCAAACACGCTGGTTCAAAAATAAATATTAAAAAACAATCAAATAAAGTGTTTACAAAACAATGGTCAGAGAAATGGGGACAAATGTGTTTTTGACTCACTGAGCCCAGGGCACACAGGACGTGAACACTTGGCTCTGTCGTCTTGATCTACAGTCCTAGTCAAGTTTAGTTGTGACACTTCACAACCAAGCCGAAAATGTCCCTCTCCTGCTCCCCTCCCCTTCTCAATGTTGTTTTTCGGAATTTTTCTTGCCAATCTTGTGAACTAACATTGAGTGGACAGGGTAGCGAGATCTGTCTCATCTAATCTGACTAACACTTTAGTTTGTCTCAAAGCCATGACGTCACGCATCAAAACGCGCGCTCTCATTGGTTCTTGTAGTCACATAGTAGGCGGCGTTTGGTCTGGTCATAAAATTAAGGGGAGGGGAGAGCAGGGCCCCCGAGCCCCTCCCCTAAATTTACCAGATATTTCCCCTTTGAAGAAGACACCAAATGTGCACTTTCATAAACACCACATACACTGATTCATTGTTTTGCTGTTTTATTTACTTGGGACTTTCAAAGTTCTACATAAATGTTTTCTAGCCAAAAAACTTATTTCAACCACGTTCCTCAACACTTGTTATCATTTTTCATGTTTGACTTACATATCTTCAATCGAATTACTAAAGTGTTAGTCTGTAAATTGTAAGATGCAATCTTGATTGCTTTTTCCTGACCTCATAAAGAGATTGCTGCCTTCTTTACTCGTTTGGCCCCTAGGAAAAGATAAACACATACATCTGAGCTGATTTTACCAAAATGGTCATTAGAAGTTTTCAGATTAACCTGCATTTCAACGTCTTGCCGTGGGTTACAACTTGGGGGGGAGGGGGTAGGAGGGGTTGCATCATCTGATACACCAGCACTCTGCCCAAAGACTGCCCTTTGTCAAAAATGGCATTAGTGGGGTCAGGAGTCTAAAGTTGGGGGGGGGGGGGGGATAGTTTGGGAGAAAGGGCTTGTTACGTTGTTCCGATTTGGTTTTTCACTGCTTTTCTAGTCAAAAGACTTCTTGGAAAGTCTTTAACCGCCATATCGGTTTCATTTAGGGTGAAAGGCCAATCTCAGACACCCTGTCACAGTCCCGTGTATTCTGTGGTAGCAGGGGCAACAGTCCACTATTATTATTATTATTATTATTATTATTATTATTATTATTATTATTAGTATTATTATTATTTTTTTTTTTAACATTTTTATTAGCCTAAGACAAACAATATTTACAGTACTACGCACTACTTATAGTACTTTCGAAGTTACAATTCTTACAGTTTTCGCAATACAATATCCGGCTTACAATATCACGCTATACTAATAATATTTACAGTGCTTACAACATTACACATACATTTAATAGAGGAAAAGAAGCCAAAAGATAGATAATTATGTAAGAAATAAATATATAAATAGATAAATAAATAAACAAACAAATAAATAGATAAATAAAGAGCTAAATATACTAAACAACTAAAGATGAGGTCTTTGTAGCAAATATATATATGGAGAAAGGAAAGTTATATAAGATTCTCACTTTTCCATTGTAATTTTAGGTTCGTTAAAAACAACAAAAAGCTAGAGTGTGATTCAGTCATTTTGCATGCATATACTTCTTGATAGAACTTAATGCTTACGACGCATTCCAAAAAAGTGTGTTCCAATGAATCAGCGTTTTGACACTGAAAGCAGGCATCGTCATTTCTAATTTTAAACTTTTAAGGTCGTTATTAGTTACTAAGATTCTATGGAATAATTTAAAGGCAAATTCTCTTAGTTTACTGTCAATGGATATTTTATAGATGTTTTTAAATAATTTGCTCCAATGGTGGGTTAGATCAAAATCCCGCTTTGACCAAAACTTCACAGCTGTAGGTTCTGTTGTAACCTTTTCCTGAAAAAACTTCTAGTAGTCTTTGCAACGCATTTTAGTCAGTAAGATTGTTTTATTACCAGAGAGATAAAATATATTACGTTTCTCAAGAATACTTCTGTCAGGTATAACATTCTCAATAGCATCTTTCTTCAATCCCATAGACCTTTTTTCATAGATGGCGGCCGATTTGTTACTCCTTTCGATATATGTTAATTAGCGCTACTAGTCTTGTTTTAGAGCAAAAATTCTATTGAATTTTGCAAATGCTAACGGCGCTAGTAAGGGTAATTTTAATGCAAACAAAGAATTATTTATCGGCAGCCATTCATGAAAAAGGTGCATATAGGTTAAAAAGCCTGAGCCATTCTTTCCCCTTTCACCCCATATGGCCTCGGCAGTCACCAATGCCAAAAATTAGAAAGGAAAATAAAAGACATTCTTTGTCGATGAACAGCCCTTTGGCACTTACCGCTTCTCTTTCGGGGGGAGCTTTTCCAGGCGGAGGGAAAACTGGTGGGGGCCTGGGTTCCTTTGGTGGGACTGAGAAGAAATCATACCCATCAGAAGTTACTGTTACAGTACGACTACTAAACACTGGCCAATCAGATCACAGTAGGATACGAACAGTGAATAATTCCAAACTTTTAGGTTTTACTTGCTGACCCCCGTAACAGTAGTCGCGCTGTAAACATTTTTCAATGGTTCGAATCTGAAACTTTTTAAAGGCTAAAAGTATTTTCAAAGAAAGCACCTATTGTTTTTGTCATCTTCAAAGTGACAATGGAAATTCAACCTGCCTTGTTTCATGTGGATTACCTTTGCGATGAAACAATATTCTTGAATGTTCTAGTTGGAGATTTTTATAACAGTCTTATGCAGTAGCTATCATTGTTAATTAGTGCACAGGCGGCCCAAGCTGAAGATGTGAGCGATGATCATCTTGCCTAATAGCCGTCAACGGGCGCAAATAGAAGAGTTTGTATGGGAACATTTACGATCGGGTTTAGAAGGTACAAATACTGGAAAGTTCTTAATAATAATGAAATACCTTGCTTCTAAGGCGTATTACCTATTGTCTTTTTGCCATTTTGTGGTAATTTGAGGCCATTTTAGAGAGTTATCACTTCCTAGGTTTCCCACTCTTTTCTCTTAAAAGTGTGAAACCTAGAAGTGATAACTCGCTAAAATGGCCTCACATTACCACGAAATGGCAAAAAGACAATAGGTAATACCCCTTAGAAGCAAGGTATGTCATTATTATTAAGAACTTTCCAGTATTTGCACCTCCTAAATCCGATCGTAATATTCCCATACAAACTCTTATATTTGCGCCGTGACCGCTATTACGCAAGATGATCATCGCTCACAGTTTGAGCTTGGGCCGCCCGTGATTAGTGAAGTTTTTGCCGCCTAAGCGCAGAATTGATTAGCTAATTCATGGTCACATGAGATCTAACTATAGAACTATTTGCCGCCAATCAATCAATCAATCAATCAATCAATCAATCGACTTTGTTTAACGAGGATGATACTTAACAGTCTGTTACGACTGACAAACCTGTGGCCCTGTAATTTCAGATCGAATTGGAATTTGGAAATGTTGGTTTTTGAGGAGAGGGGAAAAAAGGAGAACCCGGTGTAAAACCTCTCGGAGCAACGACGAAAACCAACAACAAACTCAACCCACATATGACGCCGAGATCGTGAATCAAACTCGGTTCACATTAGTGGGAGACGAGTGCTCTCGATACTGCGCCATCCCTTCCCCCCCAAGTTCCAAGGCCTATGAGCATGTACAAGCTAAGTGCGAAAACTATGATGTAAGAGGGTAACAGTGAACTGTTACCAGCGAATGTTGACTGCTTTAAAATGTGATCAAAACGACTTGTGAGGGAGCGTGATGTTGTCATAAGGTTCTAGCGAGTTTTTCAAAGTCTTGTTTGTTTTGTCCGCAAATGGCCCTTCACTAGTCCTCGGAGAAATAATATAAGGTGTTTCCCTCGAGACCAGTCATTAAGTTTTATTTTACTGTTGCGTATTTACCTATGAAGATAGGCTGACAGGATGGTACCTCGTTTGATCCACACTCGCAGCTGTAATGCTGGCCGTCTTTCGAAAACTCAAATTTCTCACCAGCTGAATACATTCGATTACCGTCACTGCAAACTGTTGACAAGAAATGGGCTGGTTTAAGCAATGTGTTCATCCGAACCGATACAGTTTCATCTGAGATTACTTTTTAAATGCATAATACACCCTTCTAGTTTTCATCATATTAACCTGTTTCAAAAAGACATATTACTAATTTGAAAAGTGTAATCCGACTTATTGAGTTCTGAACTGGATAAAAGTTGGGTTAAATGATATATGAAAACAATGAGGAACAATGTTGCACCCAATTTCCAAACACCGCAAAGTTGGATCACAATACTCGGCTGCGCCTTGTTGTTTCAGTTCACTTCTAGATGTTTGGAAAATAATCGGATGAAACACTCTTTCGAGTGTATTTGATATAGCTTCTTAAACCATTTATAAATCTCAGAGAAATTCAAAGAAAAAATTCACTAATTAATTAAAATCACTTTTCCAAATTTCCTTCACTGTAGTGATTTCCTTTGTTTCCAATTTATGAATTATAATTGAGTTTAAGAAGGCTGTTACGAAACTATTCATTAAATTTGCCTGAAATTGCGATCAGATTTTTAGGTGTTACAGTTATGCAAATAGTTTCCAAGCACGCCATGGCACTCAGTATTCGAGAACCTTGATGACCACGTCGAAAAGTTAAACCTCGCTAGGAACAAAGAAACGCGAGGAAGTGGTGCTTGGAAAAGAGAGTGTGTTTTGCAAAATACCTTAGACGCATGCGCTTGTAAACTATAAAGGGGGATTGATAAAACTAACCTTGTCATTAAAAAATACAGAGTGAAGCGAAAAGATGTCTCCGAATACGATGTACCAAAAACAGTCATCTACGGCCGATTTAATTTGAGTTATACTGAATAGGCCATTTCCGAGTTGCTGTGAACCTCACTATGAAAGTTGCTTTCATAATAGGGTCCAATGCAACTAGCAAATGATCTATTAAAAAAAATACTTCAATTGTAATAAAAGTAAATTATGTTAAATTTTAAAAACGGTGCCTACTAATACAGAGGTATTTTATGCACAGAATATGACTATGTGGGAAAAACAGATCTTAGCAAGGGCAATTGGAATCCAAAAAGAAAATTTGGGGTAACCACGCATTTTTCTTTTTAAGAGATAATTAAGCAACTAGAATTCTAAAAGAGCCAAAATATAAAACAATGTATTGAATTTTTTCCCAAATTGAACATAAATTATCTCTAAAAAATGAATGGTTACTCCCAATTTTCTTTATAAATAACTAGGGCACTTGCCAAGGTCTGTTTTCTCCGCATAATTTTAAACCGCGCAAAAATATGCCTGTATTTGTATTACCACCCATAGGAAACCCGAGTATCTCGAGATGCGCAGAACGTATGCGCAGTAACAATAGTAGGCACCGTCCTTAACAAATCAATCTCTAATTCGTTTAAAAATTATATACAAAAAATATAATTATTTGAAGCGACTTACCGCATTTTTCTGGACAGCATTCCGCTGCTGGCTCAATTTCTTTTTGGGGACAGATTTTCGGCATTTTAGGGCATTGGTAAAACAAATATTCAGGTGGACCATGCTTTCCTTTAGGACATGCCACTTTCTCACAAGGGTTACGACTAATAACCTTCTTATTACATTCATAATCTGGAAAAGGAAGGAAGCAAGGAAAAAATTGCGATCAATAATAATAATAATAATAATAATGATAATGATAATGATAATGATAATGATAATGATAATGATAATGATAATGATAATGATAATGATAATAATAATAATAATAATAATAATCATAATCATAATCATAATCATAATCATAATCATAATAATAATTTGATGACGAAAATTACGGGTAGAATCATTAAATCGATAACATTATCATTCCTGATTACAATAATAATAATAAAAAAACAAATTCCTGTCAATTTTATATTTAATATACGGTGGCGTCTGTAAACAAGGTATCAGAAAAACTATATATAGCATCTATATGATGTTTAAAACACAAGCGGAAGTGTTTCATCGGGATTTAAAACCACGAGGCGCAGCCGAGTGGTTTTGGACCCGATAAAACACGTGTCCATTATTTTGAACGGCTTCATTAACATTCCTGGAAAAGCTTGTGTCAAGAGAGCTTTTGTGAATGTTGGATATTAGCATACGAGAAAAACATTAAACACCGCATACTAATAAAGACGAGGCTTTGTCGGGTTTTAAAACCTCTGCACGTGATGTTTTATCGACCATCTGATAGGTCAATGGGCTTATGAATTATTAATAACTTTTTGAAACTTACCATATGATCTCTTCTCTATGATCTAAGAGAGAAAAGTACAAATAAATAAATAAATAAATAAATAAATATAAAAACATCAGTGATGTCTTTATATTCTGGGCTATTTTTATGTCAGTTTTTTTGGCTCTGTCTACTTTTTGATGGTAACATTCATCGCAACATTGTCCCTGGAGTGGATCGAAAACATCTTCAACAATGTAGTGACCAAAATTATTATCAACAAGAGGATAAAAACTCAAAAACATTTACATCAATTTTAGCTCATTTAGCAGTGAAGCTAACATTTGCACAGATCCGAATTACTGCCAATTCTTTTGTTTGGGAAAAATATAAAAGTGAGAACTTAACACGCGAAGTACATTGTGTTGGGATGGCTTGGAACTTTCTCTAGTTTTTCATTTGCTTTTATTCGTCGGAGAATATTCCAATAAAACGGGTATTGGTTTATTACGGGCGTCAATATAAGTCATGGTTCATATATTTAATTATAAAGAAAGTAGACATAAGGAGGTTTTAACAAAATAATTTTAAAATGATGCAGTTTATAAAGGGTGATTTGTCGGAGAAAAACTTCCTCATTCCTCATTCAATTTCCTTATTTAGACAAAGAAATTACTATTTTTTTTGCCCTAGAATGGGACAGAACTAAAAACTTTACGATATTATCTGGGAATGATGTGAATTTTTTTGTATAACAAGCAATTTTTTTCGATACTGTATCCTGCATTTTTTCCATTTTTTTGTCGTGTGGTTGTTTATCAAGAACATTTCCACTAAGTTGGATTGCTTAGAAGTTTCACAACTTTGAAGGACGGTGCCTCTTTTTGCCACTGCGCATACTTTCCGCGCATCCGGGATGGCCCTCGAAACAATAATTTCTAAGAAGGCTATATACTTACTACTTCAAAATTGTTGATAACTATTTGTGAAAAGAAGATCTTAGCAAGTGCTATTGAAACTGAAAATGAGAATTGGGAGTAAACAAGCATTTGCTTGAGATAACGAAGCTTCAGTTTACAGAAAAACGTCTTAGGCTCGACTCTTGTTGAGAAAACTTGAATTTCTTTTTTAAGAGTATGCCTGTGTCACTGAATAAATAACAAATTCTTAATGCCATGCATTGTTATGTATCTCGAGGCTTTTTAGAATTATTGTTGCTAATTATCTCTAAATAATGTGTGGCTACCTCCAATTTCCTTTACCATTTTAATAGCCCATGCTAAGATTTGCTTTTACACAGAGTCTTAAACTTCGCAAAAATACTTTTATATTAGAAAAAGTGTTTAACAGTGATGTTTTAAATTTTCTCTCTTACGTATTGCCCAGATACACTGCATCGTGAACAAATATCGATAAAAGTGGTTCACGTTCTTGCTGATGTAGCGAGTTTCCTAGCTTAAGTAATAAGGATTTCAGTAAAAGATTAACAATAATATTTACTCATGTTTTACACACCGATATTGCTGCATGAAGACGTTTTAATCTGCCTAAACATTTAACCAATCAAAAACTGCGTAACACAGATATTGTGGTTCTTTATAAGTTATACTACCTATTGTGCAAAGAGGCTCAAGAAAGACTCAATTAATTTTGTTGCCATTAAATTTGATCGTTTTCTGGATACCTAACAGGTCAGTCGTTAATTTCTGTGAAATTTTTAAGGCTGGCTTCTAATTTTCGGAAATGCCCCTTAAACCTTATATCTGCATCTTAAAATGTTATCTCAGTGGAAATCTCTTCATTTTATGCTGCGGAATAGTCATTGCGGGAATTCATCGTTAGAAATATTTTTTCGAAGGTCTATTAAAATGCAATATCTCCCTTACCGTCAAACGACATAAATTTTATCTCTCCACTAATAATTATAACACTGTTTTAAAAGTCAAGCTTTTTTTATCTAGTTTCAAAGGCAGTATTCATTTCGTTTGGAGGAAATCTGGCCAATGTTTTTGCTCTCCGCAAATCTGGAGGTTCTGAACCCTCGTATTTCTATTCAAGTCCATCCGGAGGGGCCTTTTCTGTTCCAAACCCATAAATATACCAAAGAACTAAAAAAAAAATGACAAAAGTGACTTAAAATAACAAACCTTATGATTGATTCTGCCAGCAGATCCATCTAGCACCGAAGCGGTAGAAATTAATAGAAAGACGGCAAGACTGTACATAACCATGTTGTCCCTTCGATTAACACACAGGTGTGAGTTGGCACTTTTCATTAATCTGTCTTTAACACAAAAAATAATGAGATATTTCTAATTACAATCTAGTATTATTTAAGAACGTCCATCACATTCACAGACAGTTTGCCGGCTGAAAGCCATTTTCATTACTTGTTTTAAACTGTCGTTTGAACAGTTGAATAAACTATAATGATACTTTTAGCTTCACGTAAATCTGTTATCATTTTCTGTTATTTGCTTTTGTTAATGTAATGAATGATTAGCAAGAATTTCTCAAAAAATAATTTGAGGAAAATAGTATGACTTATGACTGTCTGATTTTCTGACTCTTTTATTCTAGTCTTAGATTTCATTTTTACGCTAATTTCAGACCTCATGTTGTAATTAAAATATTTTGGAAACCAAAATCATGAACTCATTTCCTTGACATTTATCAGTGTTTTTGTTGCTGGCGGTATCGGCTTTAATATAATATTTTTTTCGTTGATTTAACTTGGAATTGTAAATAATGCACGCTGGAAATCATAAAAGAGCTGCACAGGATATTGTTGTATTGGTTTTTCAACACATTTTCTATTCATCGTGTCTAATTAATTACATGTTGGAAATATCTGACCAATTTGATTCTTTGAAACAATTTTTTTTTTGTTTGCGCGGCTTCTATAACTGCGTTATTGCTTGTGAAAGTGACCTAGTTTTAGATTCTCCTTTGACTTAATAATTACTGAAGTGAACGTGTAACTGTGGGTCACGTGTGTTTAAAACAGATTAATATTCTAGCTAAAGGTTAATCTACAATCACTACCATGACCACAAATTTAAAAAAAAAACACTCTTAAAATTGAAAGAAGCAGCTTTTTTTACATTAAGCAAAAAATTAAGGTATCCTTGAGAATATGGATAGATTTTGTTCGCAAATCATTTTTGCGTATGCGTCAAAGAAATCTAAACATCCGACATCCAATTAGGATTAAAATTCATACATGTCCGAAATTGAATGTTCATATTCTGTGTCAACACAATAGTGTGGGCTTCTTTTTCATTACTGGTACGTACGGAATATGGATAGATTTTGCTCGCAAATCATTTTTGCGTATGCGTCAAAGAAATCTAAACATCCGACATCCAATTATGCTTAAAATTCATACATGTCCGAAATTGAATGTTCATATTCTGTGTCAACACAATAGTGCCGGCCCCTTTTTCATTATTGGTACTTACGTGGGGTCTTTTATTGCTATTACATCTAAAGTCATAGTTTGGAATCACAAGTTATCAAATGTTGAAAAGTATGCTTCGTCAGAACATTGCCGTCATTTTGGTGAGGATTTCAGAGTTTTTGTTTGCTTACCTGCCATATACACACACTCACACCTTTCCGTTTTATGTAATGTAATGTGTAAAACACGAACAGCAGAGTTTTATGTAATGTTTAAACATAGTTAATTAAAGGAAATCGTTATGAAACCTGACAAACTTCTTTGTTGTAAGTTTTTGTTTGCCTTTTTTGACCCTGCACAAACAACAATAGAGTTTGGAATCTGTTGGAGCAACTGACCAATAAAAACGTTTTTGTTAAGATATTCAACTGTGGTGTGAACGTTAAAACAAAGGATTGTGCAGGGTCGAGGCCCTTCCAACATAAATTGCAGCACCATTGTTTTCATCACAAGGTTTTCTAACCAGTTTCTCAAGTAACTATGGTTTAAAACACGAGCATCAGTTTTTTATTGGGATCTAAAACCACGAGGCGCAGCCGAATGGTTTAAGACCCGATAAAACATGTGCTGTGAGCTTTTTGAACAGCTTCAAAAACATTCCTGGTAAAGCTGTCCATATTGGACAAAGCTAAATCAATTATGAAATGTTAATGAGTTTTCGAACTCTTCTTAAGGAATAGAAGTACAGTCGAACCTGTATATAACGGCCCTGTATTAAGCGGCCACCCTTTATTAAGCGGCCAATTTTCAAAGTCCCGATTTTTCGCTCATACAAACGCTGTATTTGTTACCTGTATTAGGCGGCCACCTCTATTAAGAGGCCGCGGCCACCCTGTAGCAGTCCTATGTTTGTCTTTCTTTGTTATTTTTACCTGTATTAAGCGGCCACCCATGAATGGAAACTAAGCTATATGTTTTTTTATGCGGTATTTCATTGTGTTTAAAATGCGATCTATCGTCACGATAACGAAGCTAATGTAAGCTGATAAGTCGGCCATTTAGTATCGTTAACGTCCAGTTTCAGATGTCCGCAATGTGCTGAAGTACAGTACCATATCATGAACGCTAAAACAAGTTTGTTTTGAATATGCTTCACTCTTTAGCTAGAAATTCCTCTTTAATTAGCTTGTTCTTCTGTCATGTGATGGAGAATGAATCGCCTTTAAAGATCACTGTCAGATGCTATAGAACATGCAGAACAACTACGGGCGTTTGCGCAGTACCATGGATAACAGGAATTGTCGCTAGCAGTGTCGACAGTTAACGACTTGCTCCACAAACAAAAGTTTCAAATGCCGAAGCGCCAAACGCGCGTGTCCGACTTTTTTAAGTCGCCGTAATTCTTACTCTATTCCTATTTTAACTTGAACAATTTTTTTCTATTGTACTTCTTTTAATTAGAAACATTTCGGTTTTAACTCCACTTCGAACGTAACAACTATGAAATGACGGAATGAGTTATTTTATTGTGAACTGTAAGTCATAGAAATACAGTACTGTATGCCGTAGAAAAGTAGAGGACAATTTATTGCACAGTGCTTTTACACAATGTTACGTATATTATAGCTGCTACAAGCTGGCACTGAACTTTGTTTAAAGTATTGATCGCTTGAAAGAGTGTTGATTGTCCTACAGTTTTCTTTGCATGAAATGTTTTTGTATGATACGCCATTGAAATTGACATTAGACCACGCCCAGTTAGTATTTTTAGTGATCCTGTATTAAGCGGCCACCTGTATTAAGCGGCCAGCTCCTCAAGTCCCGAGGGTGGCCGTTATATACAGGTTCGACTGTAGTTCTTTTCGCAGAGTGGTCAGCATGGTTAAGAAGATAATAAGTCAAAATATTGTTATAGTTCGAGTTCTCTCACATCCTGCGAAGAAGTACGTTAAAAAAAAGATTTATTTCATACATACTGAGATTTACAGATAGAATTAATCTGTTGAAAACCCGGTTCGGAAATTCTCGCAGCCAATGGCAACATCGAAACTTCTTTCTCACACGTGGGAAATCCATTCCATCCAATCAGAAAGCGGCTCTCAAAACGCATCAACATTTTCAATGAACGAATCACCGTGGTAGCTTTGGTGTAGCTTTATCGATTGCGCTAGCTTTTTTACGCCGGGATTTCGCCTTTTTCGCAGGACATTTTTAGACGAGTTTAAAACATTCTGATAAACAACTACTGGTGGCTGAATGTTCTGGCAGTAGGTTCAAACCTTTGGATAAACCCATCCGGCGAGGAATATATTACCGACCTAGAAAACAAAAACGCAGCGGGGTGTGAAGCTACTTACTGTATTTCTGCTGGAGAAAAACGAACAAAGAAAAATTGAGGAAATTTAGCCAGAAGAGCTCAACCGCTACGTTGGTGAATTCACGGTTAGTGTGAAAAGAAAAGATGGCCAAGACTATGAACCATCAAGCCTTCGAGGATTGTTTTCAAGTTTCAACCGGTATTTAAAAGAACGAAAGTACTCAGCGAGTATAATATTATCGAAGACATTGCGTTTGATCACGCAAGAAAATGCCTTTACGAAAAGAATTTACTAGGAATCTCAAATGCCGAAGCTTTGCTAAACACAGTGGGGCTTTTCAATTCGGTAAATTTTGGCTTAAGAGGCTGTGAAGAACATCGGCAGATGACTTGGGGCGACGTGCAACTTCACATGGAAGCTGACGGAACTGAATTCTTAGAGTATTCTGAACGGCAAACGAAAACTAGAACGGCAGCAGAACTTCGTAATGTCAGGAGCTGTTAAAACGAAGGCTTTCGAAGCACCAAACGGTGCACCCGAAAGAGATCCAGTTGCCGTTTACAAGATTTATTCCGAAAAGTGACCTGACGCGATGAATAAACCTGATGCGCCGGCATACTAATAATCTCGAAATAAATTCCACAAAGAGTCCTTCCTAAAACTGTGGTTTAAATCAAGTGCAAATGGGTCATAACAAATTCAACATGAGTTTGATGAAAACCATGGCGGAAAAGGGAGGCCTTTCAAGTAAACGTCTGATAATCACAGCGCTCGAAAACGCATTTTTGAAATAACGTGATATTGATTTTCGTGTATTTCCATTTCGTTTACTTTCATTATAACAATAAAACACTTGAGAGCTATGAGTACATGTTTACCAAACCTGTTCAGCACGGAAAAATCTCAGTATGTATAAAATAAACAAATTACAGCATGGAAAGTGCTTTGTACGGTGTTAAAGCACTCGTTGTTTTATATCAGAAATCTCACTCGTTCGCTGCGCTCACTCGTTCGATTTCTGATACGTCAACAGCTCGTGCGTAAACACCGAATGTGCGCATTTTCCATGAAGTAATCTATATGTATAAAAAAACTCCAATACTTGTGAGAAACATGGAAGATGATATCTGTAACATTTTTAGGGGTTCTCTGAATCAGTAGTCGAAATATAAAGACCTGAAAATACAGGAAGACCTGTAGATAGTTACTGACTACTCAAACTCTAATTAGTATCATTGCTATTCCAGTTTTAAGTATTTGTTGCTAGTTCGCTTTCCTGCAGATAAAATGTGTGCAAGATTTTAACGATAGCCCTATAATTTGTGAAGAGTAGAGGAATATGTCAAATTTAAGAGTGGGGTTGTGTGGAAAACTTGCCAAAAGCATTGGTTGGAGTACATTTACTCCGCTGGATAGCGACTTATCCAGTGGAAAAAGTTATCCGCTCTTTGAACAACTGGAGCCTGGTTTTTGTGAGTTTTTGTTTTTGCCAGTGTCTCTCAGAAATAAAATGACTAATGGTGCGGCTACTTGTTATCCACTTGCTTGGTTAATACTAAAACAGTTTTTCAGTAGCAATTTCATCACGCTATCAGACTTTACTTATGTGTACAATGTGTGTCGTTGCATTTTTCGCCTTTCTTAGAATTGGCGTACTGAGTGACATCCAGCTCAAAAGCTCACTGAAGTAATTTTAACAATAATAATAACAATAATGAACTATAAATAAACAGTTAATGCAAATATTTAATAGTGATTGAACAGAAAAATCCAGCCATAGCAGAACTTCTTTAAACACAGCAGAAAATTACAGAAGCCAGTGATCTTGCTCCTTCATTCTTGTCTTCTGTTGTTGATACGTGTTTTATATAAACTGCTTTTTCAAGATATGTCAAAATTTGCTGAGTTGTAACCTTTCTTTTAGTCCAAGAATGACACTCTAACATTTTTGTCAATAACTTCTTTTCAAGGTTTCCTCTTGCACTACTTGCAGTAAGGTTATAAAGGACATTTTGATTTTAGGCTTTCGCCTATTTCTGAAACTTAGTAAAGCTCTAAATGCTTTTCAAAAACTAGGTTTTATAAGATAAAAGCAAATAGATGCAGAAAGAGAGTTATTTGGGGACGTTTGAAATACATGTGCAACAAATATAAATTTAGATCCATCCAACATTTTTTAATAAACAAGGAATTGATTATGACTCTGGAAAAGAGATGAAATATTGTATCTTCTTCATGAAATCTTGCATAAACCAAAACTTGGTTCTGCGATGATTGCTATCCTCGGGCTCGCCTTTTTCATTGTTTAAATATACTTGGGCTTCAAAGCCATTCCCGCCAGACCCAAGCGTAATGCAAGAGTTTGTATGGAGATCAGGAACTGAAATTGAAATCAATTGCTGTATGAGTAATTTACGGAATAAAGTTCTTTTTAGACAATGTTTAGTCTTATTTCTTGCCACTATTCGGTGTATTTGAGCGATTTTAGGTTATTTACCCGACGGCGTTTATATGTTTACACTGCTGTTTATCTGAAGACTTAGCAACCAAGTCAACTTTTTAAATCGAAAATAACAAAGGAGATTAATAAATGTCCAAGATAACACAAGCAATGCTTATTCAAAGGTCTGTAGAAACCATAAATACCACCAAATTACTCACGTTTAATCGGCAACGCGAAAAGCCTTCAAATCAGGTTCGTCGCCAGCGAGAACGCGGCACACCTGACTCAGTTTGGTCATGCGCAGTGAAGCCGAGATATAATTTTACTTCCGGTCCTGTTTCACGACGTCTGCGTTCCTGTATCTTAATGTCCCTATTTGCGAGATGGGACACCCATCAGTCGCAGTTGTTGTTGTTGTTGTTGTTGTTTTTTTTGGTGTGTGTGTGTGTGTGTGTATTATGGAGAGGCTTAATCCTAGATATTTTTTTTCTATACAACGCCCATAGTTTTCGCATCGGTGCTGCTAGCTGGGCATCTGCCAAAGGGTTTTTAAACTCTCAAATCCGTAGCCTTTTCTTCGCTGCATTAGAACTCCTGGCATTAGTATTCAATTAGAAGATACATGTAGCTAAAAGCTTATGCAGGCGCTATGTTTAACGCCCCCCCCCCCCCCCTAGTTTTGTTGCCAATACCTTTCGGGTGGGAAGACCCACCAAATCAGCGCACTGTGGTCTTTTCATTATATTTTTTGGCCATCATCTTTGGTAGAGCTTTGAATTCCTTATTGTTCCCTCATCGTTTCTCAGCTATTTTCTTAAGTTTTGTACTTAAAAAAAAAGCGGCCATGAAAAATGGCGATTTTTTTTTTCATCTCATTGCGGAGCGAGTTTGTATTTTGCTTCTAAGGTTTTTTTGAAGCGCTCAAGTAAACAAGCTTGGCGATTAACGCAACTAGATTTCATCTAGTCTTATATTCATCTGTTGATTCGTAAGACTCCTTGCAAATGCTTTCATCATGTTTAGTGATCTTTTAATAATATTTACAGAATCTGTCAGACATTGTACTATTCCAACAGTTCAAACATTAAATGTATGGCAATGGTCAGTCAAGTCGAAACATAACATGCAAATTTTTTTTCATATCATTAGTTTAGATAAATTTTTGAAGTAATCGATTTTAAAACGATGGTTGACACTGATCATCCATGTCAAATTTTGCATTATGAATGGTATCCAATAGCCACATAAAACAGAATCTCTCTCTTGCATTTCACCACTAGTATAAATCATTGGTTTTCCATTTGTTGATGAATAATTTGCAATTTCAAACAACATTATCAACCCGACAGAGTCAAAGTATTCAGCGTATTTATCACCGTTTCTGTAAGCTACCCAATGTGTACCAGGACCTTTCTGTGAATCCAAATTGATAATTCCTACCTCGTCTTTTTTCATTTAAGTGGGTGAATTATCGCGACTGTAAATACCTCTTAAAAGTTTTGTTCTAAGTTTCTTAACCCATTCCAACAGATTAAAATTACTGAGCGGTGTATTGATAAATTTTATAGTAACGCTCCTATGAATGGGATTGGATTGAATAGACTGGGGTTTTTTTTCCGAGAAGCAGACCCTGTCCTTTTTTGGGAGCTTTTTTTTTTTTTTTTTTTTTGCTTTTGACCAAATTGTTCCCATATTGCAAAAAATGGTGGTGATATGTAATCAGCTGGAATGACTTATCCACCCTTTTTTATTTCTGTAGTATTTTAGTCCTTTGGCGATCAACTTGAAGGACTTTACCAGTCAAAGCACCCAGCAGTAAAGGCACACCAATACTTGGAAGCAAAGTGTCCAAAAATCCACCAGATTGCTTTTTTTGGTAGTTTTATCATAACTTGTCCGCCTGTATGAATTGCTTTAACTATCAATTTTTTTCTCTGCTTCAGCAAGACAGTCTTCGTGCTTAATCAATTGATCTATTTTGTTTTGTGAATCAGGAAACCTCCAACCTGTACCCTTTCCAAATATTTTATCGACACCGGCATTAGCCAGACCAGACAAAGCACCTGTTGCGAGAGCCGGCATTGCTTTTGCTGCTGCTTTAGTGGCCATAAGGAGAAGATTTGTTCCAAGTGAAAATAAACATGACCATAGACTGCCACCTTCTTGAATGGCTTTCCTTATCTGTATTTACTACTTTAATATCGACACCTCTTCCATTTTTAACTGTGTTTTTGTCAATGAAACAGTTTGTCAATTAAGCTATCAGGACCAGTCAACTCGTTTTTTGCTAATCGTATTGTTATTGCTAAATTATTTCTCAACGCTTTTGCCAGTATCTCTCTGTCTTTCCGACAGAGTGACTCCATGTGAATGATACCTCGTCATATCTTATATATAATACATGTTACATAGTTAACGGAAAAGTACTTTGCTGTCTTTTTGTATTAATTCAGCGTCCTGTTCATATAGAGTCAAGGCATAGATAGTATAAGCTGTAGTTGTTGTTCCAGACAGTTCATATCTGAATGTTAATTTTGTTGTTCCATCTTTTATTTGTTTCTGTTTTTTTTTTTTGTTTCGTGAGATGGAGACAATGATTTAAAGTTAGTTACATTCATTAGATTTCCTTATTAGTATTGATAATTAGCACGTACATATTTCAAAATATCTCTGTAGACACGTGTTTAATCTGCTTCTGGGGTGTAATACAGTTCAGGATATTCGTTTCCGTCTCCGACTTCAAGATGAGCATTTGTAAGAGGTCTTGGATCAGTTGACACACTGAATGTATTATAAACAAATGGATTAGCTGTTTTTGCACCAGTATACGTACCATCAACCATAAAACGAATACATGTCTGGGTTTGGAAAAATAATACTGTTTATTTTAAAATGACCAGCTCTTTGAGTTGAAGAATTGCTTCTTTCAAAGTTTTCTTTCAAATACGTCCATTTGAGTGGCTTGAGATATTGCTCCATATACAATGTGACCCTTCAGAGTTAAAGGTGATTCGAGACACAATCAATTGCATTCTTGTGACAATTACTCGGCAATTATCTGCAGCTTGCCAAATAAGATTTACATCAGATGCATTTTCCATGTTCAATTCAAGTTTTGTGGAAGGAAGTAGTTTATCTTCCAAAGCTTCGAAAAATAAATATCCATTCAATAGGATTTCTGTATTCACAACAGCAGACAAGCCCAGAAGCACTTTTCTTACAGAGAAGCCCTTGCTGTAATTTACTTGCGCTGTTCTTTCTTCAGCATATCTACTAGAATCGCATAGCTATTAGAATTCTCGCCATCTGATTGGCTATCGACGCGAGGAATTCAGAGTGGAATTGCAACTTGAAAGCGAGGTTGACTGATATCGCACCATAGGAATTCGTAGCCTCTCATAGCAACGCAGGCAAAATTTTAAACAATTATGTTTTCAAAACCTTTGTCTCCGTTTACAAAGCAAAAACCTGACCGAAGTGAGGAAACAGAAGATTTTCCTTGCTTTACTTTAAATTATGACTTCGTCGAGAGATTTTTTAAGAAGCAGCTTACGCTTACGAGCACGAGAAATTGGCAGCAGTCTATCGCGAAAGAAAAAATGGCGGAAGAAAGAGAAACAAGCAAAAGTACTTCAGCTACCAAGGAAGAGCCGGTTTTAATTGTAGCGTACACAGAAGATGAACTAGAGGCCTTCAAAGAAAATATGGCTTCCGAAAACACACAAAAAAGTACGAGTACTGCCGTTCGCCGTCTACAGTCGTGGTACTTTGCAAAGTACAAAACTGAACTCAACTTAAACAGCATTTCTAAAGCAGTACTGAAGCATTTTTTTTGTTGAAAGACGAAAAACAAAAAACGATGACGAAGGCACAGAATATGAGCCTGGTTCACTTCAACTTACCGCAATGTGCTTCGCCGCTATTTCCTCCACAGGCCAAGTCCACCACCGCCCGATAACTTCAAAATTGAGAAAAATGAAGAATTTGATGAAGTTGCCAACATGTTATCCGTTAGGAAGAAGGATTCGAAGAGGAAAGGTCTTGGAAATAAGCCGAACGCTGCTCAGCTCCTAGAAGAAGATGAAATCGAGAAAATATGGTCCACCGGAGCACTTGGCCTTCAAAATCCTCGCTCGCTTCTCCATCTTTTTTGGTGGAACAATGTCACGCACCTTGGCATGCGAGCTTTTAAGGAGCAATACGACTGCCTCATACAAGATTTTACCGTCACTAACCGGTACGTTGAATATAAGGAACGCCAAATGAAGAATCGCCAAGGAGACGAAGGAAGTTCGAGGAAAAGTGCCAGAAAGTACAACAACAAAATCTGGAAGACGGATGGAGGAGAGCGGGACCCATACCGAGCATTCATTGAGTACGTCGCACGTCGTCTTCAAGGTGAAACCGTCCTGGAAATTTTTTCCCCACTCCACTGGATAAACCAACATCAAATATTTGGTATAAAGCAGTTCCCGTCGGTAGAAATACCCTTGCAAAAATGATGCAGAAAATCACCTCCATCGCGTCCTTGGACGGAAAATTCACGAATTCAAGCGGCCGCAAAACAGTCATCCAAGGCCTTTGTGAAGAATTTAACCCACTTGAAATCTCGGAGCTGACAGGCCATGCAGACCCCAATTCAATTTCTAGGTACAGCCACAATCCCGCTAAAAAGCAACGCCGAATATCTAACAAGCTGGCTGGTTTTACACCAAGTGCTACCACAACTGCAAGCGACGCGGGCAACACAAGCAGCACTTCGCCTCAGCTTTGGCCAGAAATTGTTGGTAACAGCTCAGCCTCTGCATTACCGCCGGTTGTACAGAAGAGAGTTCACGACGAAGGCAGTTATTCGGAATATCCAATGAAAGCTTTGAGCGGACTGTTTACCGGGGTAGCGTTTAACAACTCCCCAGTAAATATTTCAATCAATTTTCAGTCGAAGGTTAATCCCGACGGCGGCAAGAGCAGTTCTCTGCATTGAAATGATCACTATATTTACTTAGTTTTTTGACTTTTTGCTTGTTTTCCTTTCCAAAAACTCATGTTAGCAATGACCATTGTATTTTGACGTACGATTCGAGCACAGTAATTCTTATTTGGAGGCAAGCAACTTACCAGCAGATTTGTTGAGGTCTCAGTTTGGATGCACGTTGCCAACCTTTTAGCCGTTGTTGAAGAGTTTTCCTCGAGTTTATGATTCGTGAAGGTGAAATACGTACTCGATGATAAAAGCTCTCAGCACATTCAGTTTCATTATTTTCAACGTAAAAATATACATGTAATTTGCAGCCTCTGTAAAAGTTCAGAAAACGGTGATTTGTGAAACACGAGGTTCAAATAAAGTTTTGTGCATTTGGCTTGCTTCCTATTCGCTGGCTCTTAACAGTCGTGACAGTTCATTTGAAATGGCTTTTTTTAAGGCCCATTGCCGATATTGCAACATTCGCCCAAAGAACGGTAAATAGCTTCATTTTTAAAAAGCTATGCGGTTCAAGGAAAATTCACCCCCTGACTCGTGAATTCCACGTTAAATTTTACTTGAAAAACCGATATCGCACTCCTAGCGATATCGGTTTTTCGCGTGAAATTTAACGTGGAATTCCCTCGTCAGGTGGTGAGTTTTCCTATAGTATTTAAATAATAAAACTCATTTGTAGCTGTTGATCCTGCATAACCGGGACTGTGTTCCACATGGTTTGCATCATTACAGTCATAGACTTTTCTACTATTTAATTTAACATCAAAATTCTTTATCAAAAAATGGCTTCCGTTAACATTACTGTTGTGATCTCCAGCGGTTATGGTTATATTAGCTCCATCAGCTATCTTGAGGACTTTAAACCCCACTGATATTCTTGCATTATACTAATCAAATGGAGTCACTTCTCCTGAGGTGTCAGCAACAAACCTATAATGTTTTTTTTTTACATCTTGTATTAGCAACGTTAGCGTTTAAAGGTGTTTCGAGGTAAAAAACAACGTCTTCATATCGCTCTACATATTTCGGATTTCTGAATGATTTCATTGTATCATTATATCACATAATTTTTTAGTTTACCTCCTGAATCAATTGATTGACTCTCTCGGCTATTGCAAAATCGTTCAATGATCGGCGAATTGGTGATTGACTATTTATTGATTGTGTAACAGGCTGTTTTTCATTCAATAATTGAATGATTTTATCGCCAGCTTTATTTTCAACAAATTTACCAGTTTTTTTAGCTGTCTTGGTTGCTGCTTTCGTTACTGCTTTTTTAGCAGTTTCTTTCGTCGTTTTTCCGAATACCTTGGATCCGGTAGATTTTATTACATCCATAAATCCTTCACTCTCAATGTGTTTCTTGGCATATCTATCCAATTCTGGATCATATTTCCTCTTGAATTTACTTTTGTCACATTTATTATTACGTTAAATTAATACGGGGCGAAGGGTTAGACTCATAAACCAATCTACACCACTCTAGTCATTTGGTCTACCATGACAGTGTGTTGCTATATCGTCCATCCTTAATGAGTAGTATAGGAAATGGGGGTATAAGCGCAGTTTCAAAATTTTGCGTTGATAAATTGCACTAAAAATTGCGCCATCAGAATTTCATCATATGGAACATCAATTCAATAACTGCCCGTCATTGGGAAGCGATAAATGGTTCATTCATAAGCGTCTTTTAAGGGTTTGTAATGCACCCCGCGCTCAACCAAGATATGGATTTCAAATCAATTACCGCGCCAACAAAATTGCGCCAAATCCTAGAGCCATTCTTGAATAATAATATGGCCGCCACACTCTTGCATCATCAATGTTTATAAATAGGATAAGTATTCAATCTGTGAAGCGTTTCTGAAAATTTGAAAATTTTGAAAAATCCAAAATGGCTTAAAGAGAAGTCGCTTATATATAATATGAATAAAGTTCCAGAAAATTTATCTAATGAAAGATATATTTCAATGGAAAATTTATCAAAATCTGAATTATTGAAAATTATATATAAGCAAAATAAATTAATCAAACGAATGAAACAACCAGTTCCAGCACCACGCACCAAAATCATGGAACGTCCTATTCCAGCACCGCGTAAAAATGTCAAGCAAATGGTTAAAGAATATGAGGAAAATATTATTACACCAGTTCCACCTCCCCGCACTAAAATGAAGCGAGTGAATAAAGCTTTGAAAGGTTTTACTGAATCATATGAGGTTAATATAATAGATGAAAAAGACCCATTAGTTCAACTACAAAAAACTAGACGAAAACTAGGATTTTATATAAAAAAAATACTAGAATCCATGAAAGGTATGAAGTTTATTGAAAATTTGAAAGTAGCATTCGAGAAAATGACAGGTGATAAAATTATATCCAAGGTGGCTTATTTTAACAGTAAGTCTAAAACGATCATCAACCAAACAGAAATTGCTGAAGCATTGATGTCGTCTGAAGAACAAATCTTGAATAAGATAGCTCAATGGATATCAGAGGGTTCAGAGTGGATAATAAAATCGGTAGACAATCATTACTTAAATATTGTGAAATATGAGCCAACTAAAGGTTCATCATATATTAAACTACCAATTGAATTACAACATCATAGAAAAGGATTGATAAATCTGAAGAATAAAGACAATGAATGTTTTAGATGGTGTCATGTGAGACATAAATGTAAAATGGATAAAGACCCGCAGCGTATTAAAAAATCTGACCGAAAATATGTTAGTGAATTGAATTATGATGGTGTTGAATTTCCAGTGGACATCAAACAGATCAGGAAAATTGAGCAACAAAATGAAATCAATATAAATGTTTTTGGTTATGAAAACAAGCAGTCATATCCACTCCGTATTTCGAAAGAAAAGTTTGAAGATCATATGGAATTATTACTTATATCAGAAGATATGAATAAGCATTTTGTGTACATCAAAGATTTCAATCGATTTATGTTTAACCAGACCAAGCATAATGACAAGAAGCATTTTTGCATGCATTGCTTACAATGTTTCAGCACACAAGATGTGCTTGATGGGCATAAACTGAACTGTATTGTAATAAATGGAGAGCAGGCTATTAGGATGCCAAGCAAAGATAACAACATATTAAAATATAACCATTACCAAAAACAATTACCTGCCCCATTTGTAATATATGCTGACTTTGAAGCTTTAACAGAGAAGATACATGGTTGTCAACGGAATAATGATAAATCTTTTACAGATGCTTATCAAAAGCATACAGATTGTGGATATGGGTATAAGGTTGTTTGTTGTTACGATGATAAGTATACCAAAGATGTTCAATTTTATAGAGGTGAAAATGCTGTTTATAAATTCATGGAAAGAATGTTGGAAGAAGTTCGATATTGTAAAAGTGTAATTAAAAAATATTTTAACAAACCATTAAAAATGACGAATGCAGATGAATTAAAATTCCAAAAGGCTGACAGATGTCATATTTGTAATTTGGTGTACAAAGAAGGGGATATAAGAGTCAGAGATCATTGCCACATCACAGGATTATTTAGAGGTTCAGCACATCAAGATTGCAATTTGTCATATAAACTCACTGACAAGATACCAGTGGTTTTTCATAATCTGAGAGGATACGACAGTCATTTCATAATGCAACAGATAGGTGAGATTGTAAAGAATCATAAATATATGAATGGGAAAGGTGAGGAGTGTCAAATGAATGTAAATGCGATTCCAAATAACATGGAGAAATATATGGCAGTTATGTTAGGAAGTAGTTTGGTATTTATTGACAGTTTTCAGTTTATGAGCCAATCACTTGCTAATCTTGTTAACAATCTTCCAAAAGAAGCATTAAAATACACAAAAGAGTTCTTTAAAAAGGATAAATATTTTAATCTGATGACAAAGAAAGGTGTATACCCATGTGATTACATGGATAGTTTTGATAAGTTTGAAATGACTGAATTACCATCAAAAGAAGAGTTTTATAGTCAATTAAATGATGAGCATATATCTGATGAGCAATATGACCATGCAAAAAAAGTTTGGAAAACCTTTAAAATAGAAAATATGGGAGTATATCATGATCTTTATTTGAATAGTGATATACTTTTATTAGCAGATGTTTTTGAAAATTTTAGGAAAACGTGTTTGGAATATTATAAGTTAGATCCATGTCATTATTTCACAAGTCCGGGTTTGAGTTGGGATGCTATGTTAAAAATGACTGGTATCAAATTAGAACTTATGACTGATATTGATATGTTCCAATTTATTGCAAAAGGTCTAAGAGGTGGTACCAGTTACATTGCTCATCGATATGGAAAAGCAAATAATCCCTACATGAAAGAGTATGATGAAAAAGAACCATCTTCTTATATCATGTATCTTGACGCAAATAATTTATATGGATGGGCTATGTCTCAATGTCTTCCAACAGGAGGTTTCAAATGGTTATCAGAGAAGCAGATTGAAGAGCTAGATATAAGGAAGTATGAGAAAGAATCAAAGAAGGGAATAATATTAGAAGTTGATTTAGATTATCCAACCGTACTACATGATCTTCATAATGATTTTCCATTAGCACCAGAACAAGTTTGTGTAAGAGAGGATATGTTGTCGAATTATTGCAGGTTGATAAAAGAAAAGTATAATATTTCAATTGGTCAAGTTCATAAATTAATTCCAACGTTGTCTGAAAAACGGAACTATGTATTACATTATAGAAATTTGCATTTATATCTTGATCTAGGTTTGAAAATAACCAAGGTTCATAGAGTACTTGAATTTGATCAATCTCCATGGTTGAAACAATACATAGATTTTAACACTCTTAAAAGAACTAATGCAAAAAATAGTTTTGAAAAAGATTTTTTCAAACTGATGAATAATAGTGTATTTGGAAAAACCATGGAAAACCTCAGAAAAAGAGTTGATGTAAGGTTAGTTACAGATGAAAAGAAACTTGTTCGATTAACATCAAAACCAACCTTTGTATCCAGTAAAATTTTCAATGAGAATCTTGTGGCTATTCATAAGATCAAAGAGACATTAACCCTGAACAGGCCAGCATATGTTGGGATGTGTATTTTGGATATAAGTAAAACACTAATATATGATTTTCATTATAATTATATTAAGGGTAAATACGGCAATAGAGCGAAATTATTATTTACAGACACTGATTCTCTAACGTATGAAATTCGAACAGAAGATGCCTACAAAGATTTTTGGAATGATAAAGATAAATTTGATAACAGTGATTATCCAGCAGATAGTCCATTTTATGATGCTAGTAATAAAAAGGTAATTGGTAAGTTTAAAGATGAAGCGGCTAGCAAACTGATAACAGAATTCATCGGTTTGCGTAGTAAAATGTATTCATACACCAAAGATGATGGCACCAACAATAAAACTGCTAAAGGAATTGCTAAAAGCATAATCAAAAAAGTCATTAAACATGAGGATTACAAAAATATATTATTCAACAACGAGCAAATGTATCATAACATGAAAACGATCAGAAGTGATTTGCATATCCTCAAGACCTGTTTACTAAACAAAGTTTCATTATCATGTTTTGATGACAAAAGGTATATTCACAATGATGGTATGAATAGTTATGCATATGGGCATTATAAAATTGCTCAATTAAATTAAGCAACCCTCTGATCATATGATAATGAAATTCATTCATGATCGGATCTAATGGTAATACAATCATCATTATAATAATACATAAAATTTATTTTTAAGCGGATTTATGGTTTAAAGAAATGTTACTATTATATATTATAAAATGGTCATAAAAATATCTGATAAAGATTATTCAATACATCCAGTTTATGATTTGTATGCCGCTTCTGATGATGGGAATATCATAAATGTTGATAATAAAATACCATCGAAAGGTCATAAAAGTTGTAATGGATATATGAAATGTCTGGTTAGAAAAAATGATCAAATGTTAAGAATATATTATGTTCATCGTTTTGTTTGGGAATGCTTTATTGGGGCAATTCCGAGAGGAAAAGTGATTGATCACATCAATGATATCAAAGATGATAACCGTTTATCCAATTTACAATTATTATCCCAAAAAGAGAATAATAAAAAAGCAGCAAAAAATCGTGATTATTCGTTTGTGGTCAATAATCATATCAATAAAAAATTCGTAAAAGCCATCGATTGTAGTACCGATGAGGTGACATACTATGATAGTATGTATGCTGTTCAACAAAATCTTGGTATTAATGCAGGGATAGTGAAAATGGTTTGCGAAGGCACTAACCACTGCAAAACTGGAATTTCAAAAAAGAATGGCGTCTCTTACAAATTTGAATATGTGGACAACGAAGATATGCCTGATGATTATATCAAATCATCAAGAACAGGAGAAAAAAGACAACGACTATTAACCGATGAAGAAAAGTGGTTGAATAGAACATTTGTATGTAGGTGTGGTAGAACCATGTTGAATAAAAATAAGAATTATCATAAACAAAATTGCATCGATTTATACTAAATTCTTCAACGGTATCCAAGAATTAAAATCATCACTATATCCTTTCCATTTTACTAAAGCTTGTTTTTTCTTGTGATCTTTCCGGATGACTTTGTCTATTCTGAATACCTCTTGTTTTGCTTTCAACAATTCAGCTTCATAAAAGCTGCCTTGTATCTCTTCATTATTGAGATCCTTCAGTTTGTAAGTGATCGGCTTGGTGTATTGGATTTTATCGATAATAAACACTTCTTCAGTCCAATTTGGTGTATAACCTTTATCAAATAGCTTTCTTTTATACTTTGATATCCTAACCTTGTCATCTACTTTAAACTTAGGCAATTTTGGTTGCTTCATATTACCATATAGGTTGAAGTAAACAGTTCCTTTATTTTTCTTTTTTCTGGCTTCTGTTGGTGTCATTTTGATTGAACTGTGTTTAGACATATTGTACTGTTTCAACAACATGGGTAATATATCCAGATACATTGTATTGCCTTGGGCAGTGAACTGCTTCCACATCTTGGTTTTGATTGTTCTATTCCATCTTTCCACCACTGATGATTTTTCTTCATTTTCTGTTGAATAGAGTTTTATGTTGTGTTTATCGAGTAAGTCTTTCATATGTTTGTTGTAGAACTCTGAGCCTTTGTCAGTCCATAGATACTCTGGTTTATCCCCTTCTTTGAAAATCTGTTGGAATGCTTTGGTTACAGTTTCACCTTTCTTATCTTTTAACGGAATAATCCAGCCGTATTTACTGAAGATATCTATAACCATGAGAAGATACTTATAACCTTTGTTCCATTTACTCAACTGTTGCATTTCAACAAGATCAGCAGCCCATATTTCATCAACATGATTAACAACAACACGCCGTCGAGTAAAGTTACGCTTTATGGGTTTATGCAGTTCATCAGCTAATGTTTCTTGCCAGTTTTTACTCGACGGCTTTTGGCGTTTTTTGAAGCTCCAAGTCCAAGCTTTTTCTTTGTGGCTATTGCAGCTTGAGCTAAGCTTGTACCCCAAGGTCTTTCACGATAAGGTATTTCAGATATTCTTTGTAGCATAATATCATCAGCTACGTGTTTATCGGATAATGATCTAGCATTACTATAATCTATATCATGTTGTTGGCAAATAGCATCTAGTTTATTTATTGGTTCTCGATAATTGGGATCATTTGATGCTAATCTTTCTTCTAATTTTGTGCCAGGTCCACAATAATTGTATTTTTTCCCCTTAGGAGTTCTCATATGTAATTCTCCAAGTTTGGATAGTTGTTTTTGAAGATCGAAACCACTCCCATCAAGATTCTTTCTGTCAGTAACATATTTTTTATTTGGGCGTACTTAAGTAGATAATTGATCAAGCATTTCAGAACCTGTCTTCTTTATAAAAGGAGTAGCTTTTTCTAAGGCATAATCAAGAGCCTTCTTTTGTAGCTTGGGATTTCTCAATGCTTCAGATCCATAATATCTACCCATTTCTACAGCCTTTTTACCCAACCATGGGATACCATGTTGAATTAACATATCAGCACCAGTTGATGCTAAAGAATCCATTATGCCCGTCCCTTTGGACGGGCTGTTCCGTTTCCCTGATTTTGTTTAACGAATTTGGTTTTTTTTATCCCGCATTCTGCACAAGTACAAAAGAACATTAAACGATTGTTTTTTGTTCGGAAATAACCAGAAGGTTCAACACATTCAGTTTGTTTTTTCTGTTTAACACAATACGATTTTACCATTTATACATATATATTACACAATATTTTTGAAATAATTTATTATGAATTCATGATTATCACTATCAGTAGTATTCAAATGTAAATTGGTATTATGAATTGTTTCTGGAATTGATTTACCTTTTTGACGTTCAATTAAATAATACAGGCACCAGTATCCACATAGTACAGAATCTCTATCTTGAATTTCATCTGATGAATATATCAAAGGTTTACCACTTGTTGAAAGATATTTTTCAACTCTTTTAGGCATGGGCAATCCAAAACTATCAAAATATTCAGCATATTTGTTTCCATTTCGATATGCAATCCAATGTGTGCCTGATCCGATATAATCATCAAGATTTATGATTCCCACTTCATTGTTTATCATGGATGTTGGTAATTTATCTTTGCTGAAAACTCCTCTAAAATATTTGATACCAAGTTGTTTAACCCAATTGATTAGATCGAAATTGCTAAGTGGTTTATTAATAAATTTTACAATATGTCGCCGATTAGTGGGATGCCTTTGAAAGGACTGTTTTTTCCCAGTAGTAACCCTTTGCCTTTTTTGGAGGTTTTTTTTTTACTCCCATGCCTATGGGTTGTTTCCAAGTACCATAAAATGGAGGTGGTCTATAATCAGCCGGAAGAACCAAACCACCATTGGTATTTTTTGGAACATAAATGGGTACAGACCGTCTTGATCTCTCTCTGTCTACTTGCAACCCTCTACCTGTTAATGCATTCAACAATAAAGGAACGCCAATTGAAGCCAACAATGTACCCAAGAAACCACCTGATTGACTCTTTGTCGGTTTGATAACAATCTGTCCACCAGTATGAATTGCATTAACGATTTGTTTCTTTTGTTCATTTGTCAACCAATCTTTATACTTTATCAATTGATCAACTTTGTTTTGTGGAATTAAGAACCCGCCAACCTGTCCTCCGAGCTTTGCTTGGGATGAAGGCTTTCCCGAGCCTTTTCCTTTTCCAAATATCTTGTCAACACCAAGACTGGCAAGACCGGATAATGCTCCAGTAGCGAGTGGACCAACAGCTTTCGAAGCTAGACTTGTTACGGCTGGAAGTGCCCTAGCACCAAGACTGAATAATGATGACCATAGGCTTCCTCCCATTTTAACTGCTTTTCGTATCTGTGTTTTTGATATTTTGATATCAGAACCAGTACCATTTTCCATTGACTTTCGTAATCTATTTATTTGGGACTTTGTTAACATAAGTTGGTCAGGTCCATTTAGTTCATCATGTGATAATCTGATTGTTATTGCTGAATTATTTCTCAATGCTTTTGCTAATTTTTGTTTTTGTCCTTGAGACAATTTTACACCATGTGAATGATAGCTAGTCATATCTTATATATGATATGTGTAGATAATTTTTTTAACGGAAAAGTAATTTGCCGTCTTTCTGTACAAGTTCAGCATCTTGTTCGTAAAGAGTTAGAGCATAAATTGAATAAGCTGTAGCAGTCGTACCTGACAGTTCATAATGGAATGCTAATTTAGTGGTACCATCTCTTATATCCATCTTTTGTTTTGTTAGGTCAAAGTACAAAAACCCGAATAATGATTTGAAATTAGATGTATTCAAAAGTGTACCTTGTCCATATTCATTATTAGCGTGAACATATTTCAGAATGTCACGGTACACTCGGTTTATATTCACTTCTGGGGTATAGTGTACATCTGGATACTCATTACCATTTCCCACAACAAGATGGGCATTAGAAAGAGTTCGCGGATCTGTTGATACACTGAATGTGTTGTACAAGAAAGGATTGGCTGTTTGAGCATCGACATTTGCATCATTGATGATAAACACAAACACATGTCTTGGTCGTTCGATTCCGCTGGTGATTTGAAAAACGCCAGCTCGTCGTGTAGTACTGTTTGATCGTTCAATGTTTTCACGCAGATATGTCCATTTATGCGGTTTCATAAACTGATCAATGTATAATAACTGTCCTTCTGAATTGAAAGTTATTCTTGGCACAACTAGTTGCATCCTCATTATCATAACACGACAGGCAGCTCCAGCTTGCCAAATAAGATTTCCATCAGATTCAATTTCTAGATTTAATTCCAACCTTGTTGAAGGAAGAAGCTCATCTCGAAGAGCCTCAAAAAATGAATAACGATTAAGAGAAATTTCTGTGGGAACATTAACTGAAACACCCAGAAGTGCTTTTCTTGCAGCAAATCCTTTGTTAAAGTTATTTCCAGCTCCTTCTTCAGCATGTCGGTTTGTATCCAAATAAAATAATTCATTTGTTGCAGTTGATTGAGCATAATCTGAGTTATATTCCAACAGATTCTTGATATTGACAGCATGATTTGCATCGTTACAGTCATAAACTTTCCGACCATTTAGCTTCACATCGAAATTGTTGATGAATGAATGGGATCCATTGACAATCCCATTATGATCATCAACCGCAATATTAGCGTTAGCCATTGTTTGTACTTTAAAGGTCATTGAGATTCTAGCATTGTACCAGTCGAAAGGTGTTACCTCACCTGTGTTGTCAACCACAAACCTGTATCCAGTCTTCTTTTGAGAAGCATTATTTGCAGGGGCTGTAGTATTCAGTGGTGTTTCAAGTTCGAAAAAGACATCTTCATAACGTTCTAAATATTTTGGATTCCTGAATGATTTCATTATACTAATATATTACACAATTTTTATTGTATCCTCAATAAAGAAATAAAACTTGTTTCATTTCTTTATTGATCACACAATTTTCCTCCTTCTCATTTTCCCACCAGATATTATCTGATTAACTCGATCTGCTATTTCCATATCAGAAAGTTGTTTTGCACTCGGTTTACTTGAACCGACTGGATCAAGTGCCACCATTGGTTTAGGCACACTAGTGGGTGACATGATTGGAGGTTGTTTTTTGCTCAATAACTGAACTATCTTATCTCCGGCTTTATTACCAATATGTTCTCCAGTTTTTGTAACAGCCTTTTCAGCTGCTGTTTTAACTCCTTTTTTAGCTAATTCTTTTGCCGTTTTTCCGAATAATTTTGATGCAATTGATTGGAATATATTCCCTCCAACAATTGATTCATCATAGATATTCTTTCTAACATAACAGCCCAATTCTGGGTCAAATCTTCTTTTGAATTCACTTTGTCTCATTATACAATTTCATTACACAAAACTTGAACGTAGAATTAAACTCATAAACCAATCGATGTTGTTTAAATCAATTAACCGGTTTAATGCATCCGTTACCGTTATTCTAATTTCAGATATAATATTTTTTGATACTGGACTGAATAAAGCTCTTTTCGGTTCAAAAGTAAATGGGTATGATCTTCTTAAATTATCTGTTGGGATCATTATCAGTGTATTTGTTAATATTCCATCGCTGATACTGTCGGTTATAAGATCACAATTTATGTTTATGACATCAATGCTATTGGTTATATTTGGAAGTTTGCTGCTATATTCAGTAGCAGTAATTATTTTAGGCTTGAAACCGATCAGATCACCAAAATTTGAATTTCTAATGTCTAATCTCCATTTATTTCCAAGTTCGACAACGACACGATAACTTGATAAAACAAAATACAGTTTGACAGATACACCATTAGCTGGTTGATCATCGTTTTGTTTAATGGCCTGTGTGATATAATCATTGAGATCATCATAAGTGTACATACCATCAACAAATGTGATTGTTTCCCAATTGGCTCCACTATCTTTGGAGTAGCGGATTTTATTATTGTTGTTTTCCTCCTCAATATTATGCCATGAATAAGTCATTGACACACGATTTACTGCTAGTTCATGTTTCATATTGCTGCCAAGATGAATTGGTGGATTAAACTTGATTGAAAAGTCTTCAGGCCGACTCCTACCTATTTTTTGACGATTAATGGATGATATCTTTATTTCTCGTTCTTGCATATATATCATCACATTACATAATTCTTCAACAGCTCAATGAGTTGTTTATTGGAAATCGTACCTAGTTGATTCAATTTATGGGCTATCTGAGAAAATTCATTTTTAACTCCATTATTCCCAGCTAGTATACTTCCGCCGAGAAGTTCCATCCTGTCAAGTAGGTCATTTATATTATTGAAATAGACAACTCCTGATCCTATTTTTTTGAACTTATTACTGGTTTTATGGATTGGAATCTCACTCAGTTGGTTTAATTCATTGAAAACCATTTTGGCTATATCGCTGTATTTCTTTTTCGAATTGAATCTCTTTGTGAGGAGATCAATGGTGTCAAAATCAACCTTCTTATCAAGCACTTTTTGCCCATCTTTTGATGCAATAAGACGTAATTGTCCCATTAATTTGGGGATATCAATCAAGAGGCCACCATACTGGCCCGATTTATTTATCTTGTAAGCATTACGTTTTGGTTGCATTCTATTCATCGATGAGTTGATACCTTCACCCATTCTAAGAGATTTAACAAAATTTAAATATTTTTTCACTAGAGCGGCGTCATTTGCTACATCGAAGTTTCTATTCTTTTCATATGCTTTAATTATTTCATTAAACAGACTCTCGACCCTCATAATGTAATTTGATTTTGTAACCTCTCTATTAGAAATTGCAGTGGCTAAATTGCTAGGTGATAATAAATTCAAATCTTCCAATCTCTGTAATTCTGATGAAGAAAATTCAAAACCTTTCCCGCTGATGGTTTTGAGACCTTCAGGGATTACTGAAATCCGTTTTCTGTATTTTTTAATAGTTTCTATTTGCCTGTCTAACATATCGATTTTATCTGAATTTGAGATTTTACCTTTACCTCTTGATAAAACACCTTTTTGTCTACCCATTTCTTTTATTATTTTCCTAACCTTATTATTATAAACATTAAAATCAATCGAACCATCCTGACTACGTTGTAATACTGAACTAGGGGGTAATAATTCATATTTCATCAATGTCTCAATTTCATAATCATCAAATCCTGTGTCCAGATCTGCTTTTTTTTGATTTGACGACATCATAGCTGGTTTGTAATTAATCGACAGTTTTGTTTCTTTTTGTGGTTGTGGTTGTGGTTGTCCAGGCTGAATTGATAACATCTCAATATTTTCCAAACCTGATGTGATTGCTTTTTGGTTTTTCTGCAACTGCTCAATTAATTTATCCTGTTTGGCATCAATTGTTTGTTTTGTCTCTTCTTGAGCTTTAATTATTGGTTTGAACGTTTCTGATAAGCCCTGTTGTAAATCTTGTTTATTATGCTTGTATTCCTTCAATGTTCCTCTTAACTCTTTAGTAAGAATTCCAGCCTTAATCTTGCCTTCAGATATTTGTTTCAATCTTTGTAAGTCCATTATACCATTTGCTTACACTAAATTAATGTTACTTATCTCAACTTATCTTAACTTATCTCAACTTATCTTTCTGAAATCATATATATGTTGTATAAACAATAATATATGGATATTCCAAACTATGACAATAAAAATGAAAACAACAATTTTAAACGACTGTATGGATTCATGCCAAATGATACATTTCGAATGCGCATCTGTGGTAATTCTGGTTCGGGAAAGACTAATCTTCTTTATCACATGCTTATGAAGCCATTATTATACTATGACCAGATACATCTTTATGCAAAAAATCTTGAACAACCAAAGTACAAAGATATGATTCAAAAGCTGAATGATATATCAAATAGTGTTGGTTATGATGTGATAGTTTATAGCAATGATCAGATAGTTCCAGTTGAGAGTTTAATGGATGATGAATCACAAAAGATAATCGTGTTTGATGACTTTATTTGCGATAAAAACCAAAAACCATTAATTGACTATTTCATAAGAGGCCGACATAAAAACTGCTCTGTTATTTACCTTAGTCAATCATTTTACAAGACGCCAAAGGACATCAGGTTGAACTGTTCACATTTCTGTGTCTACGACTTCCCAAGCAATAATGAACAGAGTCTGATATCCCGTGAATTGGGAGTTGATAAGGGGATATATATTAAAGCCACCAAAAAACCATATTCTTTTCTCTATGCTGATAAACCTATGAAGACGGTAAAAAGAAACTTTTACGGAACAGTCTCGTGAGAGCCTTCATCCCAAGCATAGCTTGGAGGAACAGTCTAATCAATTAGTATAATGGGAATTTTCAATAATGAAACAACTTCTGCATCAGGTTCTGGATCAATAGGACAACAAGGTCCTCAAGGCCCTCCAGGCGTTGGTTTTATACTGACAGATAATGGTGATTATAACTTAGAAAACAAAAAAATGGTTAATGTCAAACAAGGCACTGATCCTAATGATGCTGTTATAAATAGTCAAATTCAATTGTTGGATGGAGCACAATCAGGTATAGTCGTCAATAATAAAGCAGTAATTTACAGCAATACTGGCAGTGTTCATACTAACAGCATATATTTACAAGATACACCAGACGGTGCTGGTAGCTCTAATGATGTTCGATTAATGACTGAGCATCAGTCTTATCAAAACATTCATCTTAATATACCAGATTTGAAAAACTTTGATGGTCATGGTGGACGAGCTAAAAGCGAAATAATGGTCACATCAACAGAACAACATATCACCGGACGGAAAACATTTTTTGATATTAATGTTTTAAAACCTGATAATGACGATCAAGCAGCGAATAAAAAGTACGTTGATGATTCTGTTAAAAAAATACCATCACCTGATTTATCAGGTTATTTGGAAAAGGATGGATCATCACCAATGACTGGTAACCTTGATATGGGTAATAAACAAATCACCAATCTTGGTGCTAATATACAAAATACCTATGATGTTGTCAATTTGGGTTTTTGTGATACTAAATACCAACAAAAAGTTTCAAATAGTGATCTTGATATGGATCAACATCGGATAAAAGATATGAAACACCCAACTGATGATAATGATGCTGTTACTAAACACTACGTTGATCAAAACTTTCTTAACCGTATAAATCCTGATGCATTGGATGGTGATCTAGACATGCGTGGTCATACAGTTAAATTTCTGGAATTATCGAGCGAGCCATCAGCTGCTGCTCGGGTGTCCGAGCTGAATCTTAAAGCTGATAAAAACTATGTTGACAATCGAGATAACTATGTTATCAATACTTTTTCAACTTTAGTTAATACCACTTTTAACAACCTCCTGAGAAGAGATGGGACCAATTCAATGACTGATGATTTAAATTTGGATGATCATAAGTTGATAAATGTTAAAGAGCCAACCAATGATAAAGACGGTGTAAATAAAAAGTATTTTGAAGATAAACTTGCTGAATCACATTTGATTAGTAGTCATAAGGAAAACGTTTTCAAATACCTGTTAGACACAGATGAATCAGCTTCAGAGTATAATATAAGGGTTAATGGAATTGATGAAAACTTCCCAGAATCCGCTCATCAAAATAAAAAGGCTTATTCTATCACACTCATAAAAGACTCTGATGGGTCTAATGATTATCGAAGTGGTATCTCATTCAACATTTATCCATTACCCATTGGTACGTTCACAATGATATTTGAATACTATTGGCCTGAATCAACTAACGTATCATTGTCAACTCAGGGAACTACTGTCTATATTCACAAACAAGTCTATAAAGCATTTGATAATTATGGTAAGTTATTGGTTCAAATAAATAATAACAGTAAAGATACTCCAGATCGTATAACATTAGTCATCCATGGCAGAACCACCCGTCGTCCAGATGCATACTTGATAATTTACGGTATTAAAGATTGGAGTAATAGTGTTGATCCTGCAGTTTATGACGGATTACTGAATAACATGTTTATTTCAGAAAATAACTGGATGAAGATGAATGTAGGCCTTAATATGAATGGTAAAAATATTAGAAATTTACCTATTCCATCAAATCCAACTGATGCAACTACAAAACAATACGTTGATTTTAATGTCCCAACTAAAAATTTAAGTGGAAACTGGGATTTCAAAAATAAGCGGCTGATGAATATTGAGTCACCATCTGGCGACAACGATGCATTAACATTAAAATATTTCGGGAATCAGTTTCTCACAAATTATGGTGGTAAAATAAGCAGTGGTGTTTTACAAAATAATGCTGATGATAATAACTTCACTTTAACTGATACAGATTATTTTATCATTGTAAAAATAAAAATAACAAGCAATGCCAATTTAAATAGCGCTCAAATACTCGTCAATAAAGTGAATCATGGAGATTCATCACAAAGCGATGCTTACTTCAGAATTGGAAATATCATTAATGGTGACAATACATTCGACATTAATAGTTCCAAATTAAAATCTGTTAACTCATTGACAATTCTCGATTCAATTGGTACTGGTGTCACACTTGATGGTACTTTCATTTTGTACATTTTACACTCCGATTTCATTGATGCACATTTCGGAATTAAGTTAGATGTCAATGGTAATATAAACTTAAATAATCGACGACTGCGTAATGCTGCAGATCCAGTTGATGACAAAGATTTGGTTACAAAAAGATGGGTAAAACAATTAACATATCGCCAAATTATTTATGGAGTATCTAATAGTTCTGGTGTTTTCACTTACGGGTCTAGTAGTATCAAATTACGTATGAATCCTGTTGTTTACTTTCAAAAACTAATTCTTCTTTCAGCTACATTCAGTGGTAATATACAATTGATAATATATATGGATAGAAGACATTTAGTTTCACCAAACAGATATGTTAATGCAGTAATATCAGCTAATTCTGAACTTATTATTAATTTCCATAATCTTAGATTGCCATCAATACTATCACTCATGATCGTCCAAAGAAATACGCAAAAATTAATACCAATTTCTGGTGTTAAATTTACCCTTTTCTACAATTTAATAATCTAATCATATGATATATAACATGCCTTACATTGAAGATGAAAACGGTGATCATATATTAGATGAAGATGGTAACAAAATAGAATACACCATGACTTATGAATCAATCGATCCTAACCATAAACATAAAGAACCAATACATGTAAATGATGATGGTGACATTGATACTGAAGACCGACATATGGCCATCAAAGATGCTGCTGAAGATAAACATGCCACTTCACTTGGCCAAATAAAAATTCTTTTAAATAATTTGAAAGATGAAATAAATAATCAACCACAAGATGATCCAACTCCACAAATTATGAACCAAGTTATGAATGAAATAAATAAAACCAAAACTGCTATTCATAATGATATCGGTGAAGACATCAATATGATTTCAACTAAAATGAGTCAATTAGAATCCAAAATAAATAATGATATACAATCCATCAGTTCCAAAGTAAATGATAATGACCATAATATTAATACGTTAAATAATAAATTAACAAGTGAATTAGCTATAATTAACAATAAATTAACAAGTGAACTAACTAGAATCGGTAATGAACTATCTGATAAAATATCAAATGATATTAAAATAACAGTAAATAAAATTTTCAATCCTGAATAAGATTAAAATAATCTATTATTATAATGAACTCTATAATTGACTTCAACCACATTAGCAACACATTAACATCTGACCAAATTGATGAATTGAAATCTTATTACCGCGCATACCATAAAAAAATGTGGACTTTTAAAAAAGCTTATAAAAAGTTCAAAAAAAGAAAATTAATCGGAAATATTTTAACCGGAATATTCGCAACTGGTGGAATATCAAGTAGTCTATTCACATCTGGTATATCATTAATAGCAACAGCCACAGTTGCATATATCATTCAAACATATATGCAACATAAAAATTTTGACAGAAAAGAATACCAATGCCATTACGCCTATCAAAGATACGGCCACTTATTAATATCCATAAAAGAAATCCTTAGAAGTGGCGAATTTGATGATGATCTCCTGAAAAAACTACAACATGCTGATGATTATATTTTAGACAACACACCGATTGTCGATAAACAAGCCAAGATGTACGATGAGTTATTTCGCTAAATCATTTCATCACCAATCAAATCCAATATATTCTTCCAATATTTTTCATAACTTTTTAACGTTTGTTTCGATTTTATACTAGTAAGCTGACTGTGATATAATCCCATTTTGTCCAAAATTCGCTCCAATAAATATTTCACACTGATAATACGTTTCCTTTTCCCATTAATACTGGGGAGAATTTTATTAATTCGGGCAAAAATATGATGTATTTTTTCCCTCTGCCGATAATTAATACATATAATCGATGCTGCTGACAAATCATCGATTATATTTTTGAGATGATATTTTCGATTGTAAACGCTCTTTTTACGAAAGCGATAAAGATTCTCTCGGAAATCAACATATTCGTTTACAAATTTATAGCCAGCAACTTGCCCGCAATTTTTACAAACTGAATAACCTCTATCAGCAATAATATCTTGATTATCACAGCATCGTTCGTGTTCGATCGGCTGACGATTTTCAAACTGCTCATAACAGAAAGGACAAGACTCTTCAAAATCCTTGAAACCTTTATGTATTTCCAAATCACAATTCATTCTACAATATATTATTATACACGATATTGTTTAATACGCGTAAGACAAATAACGAAAAAAGCCTTTGTTATGCAAAATGTGAAACTTTTTAATTAATTCATACGACTGCATAAACAGCCTTGCATATGGACATTGCAACTAAAGTTTCATTTAAAATATATTTCATTACTTTCACATATACTAACAATTTCACGCCAGTTTGTACTAAAAAAGCGAATTGGTAAGTTTGAATGCATTAATTTATTATATTTTAGTGCTAAATTGTGAAGCTTAATTAAAAAATAAGCATGCGCTTGTGAATAATCGGTGAGCTTTAACAATTTAGCCATCTTCTTACCGCTTATCTCTCTAAGCCTCTGTGTGTAAACCTTTCCTTATCCATGATGGCTAGAATGCGGTGAATGCGTTTCTTACGCGTAAGAAAAAAAGTAACGACGATCTGACTGTATGAAATTGATCGGTCAAAAAAATCATACGACTGTCATATGACTTTAAACACAATAGACTAAATTTAGACGTAAGCGGGAAATTCCCATTGCATTACATCATTTCCGAGAAAGTGAAACAGTGTTTGGATAATGGCGTGACTGCGTTTCTTACGCGTAAGAAAAAAAGTAACGACGAAGAGACAAGCTATTGACAGCAAAGAATAAATTTTTCGAAATGGTTTAAAGAAATGTCACTATTCAATAGTATAAAGAAATGGAAAAGAAATATATCATAAAATTTCCAATTAAAGCCGAAAAACACATGAAGAAGGTTATACGCTGTTATCCAATGGAAGATAAATGCCCATGCATCAAAGTAATAAATCAATTAACCAAATGCCACAGTTGTAAAAAGAGAAGAACATATCGACAATTTTATTATAATGGTAAAGTAACTTCCGTTTGTGAAATATGTTTTAGCAGCCGAGATCCAAAAACAGTTAATCTAATATATTCAGGTAAGCCGGTTCGATTAGAAGAACGCGATATTTGTGATTCTAATGTTTTTGTGATAACAAATTTTTATTCGGTCGTTTTCAGGCAATTTTATGGAAGTATTCTCATTTTCGAAAATGGAGAAACAAATTCATACATATGTGATGGAACAGTTCAAAATATGCCATTGTCATATTTTGATGAATGGAAAAATCATCTACTATTCAAACATATTAGAATAGTGTTTTGAATAAATAAATAAGGCGCTAATGGATGGGATAATTACAGGGATTGTGGGGTCGAGGATGAGATAATAATGGTGATAACAAGCTTACCGTAGCCATATTTTGGCTTGTATTTCAGAGCCGGTTTCAAGCCAAAATATGGCGCAATTTTCAGAAACGCTTCACAGATTGAATACTTATCCTATTTATAAACATTGATGATGCAAGAGTGTGGCGGCCATATTATTATTCAAGAATGGCTCTAGGATTTGGCGCAATTTTGTTGGCGCGGTAATTGATTTGAAATCCATATCTTGGTTGAGCGCGGGGTGCATTACAAACCCTTAAAAGACGCTTATGAATGAACCATTTATCGCTTCCCAATGACGGGCAGTTATTGAATTGATGTTCCATATGATGAAATTCTGATGGCGCAATTTTTAGTGCAATTTATCAACGCAAAATTTTGAAACTGCGCTTATACCCCCATTTCCTATACTACTTTAATGCTATCCATAATTGTTTTTTTCCTTTATCTTTTATTATTCTTCGATAGACTTCTCTTTAGTCCACCAGGTTTCTGTGTGATAGAAATATTAACACTCAGATAATTTAAATATTCCTCATCATCCAAGAGAGAAACGTTCATTTTCCACATGCCAGGTCCTTTTGCCTCTCCAATTTCACCGAGGATTAAACTAATTGCCGCATGGTCCGTTCTTATCGCAGGGATAATGTCCGTAGAATTGACGAAATCACACAGATTATTAGAAATAAGCCAAAAATCCAGACGACATAATATATTAGGTGATTTTTGACTCCAAGTATAGCTTCTTGTTTCAAGATTTTTGACTCTCCAGATATCAACTAAATCCAATTCATTTTGCACACATTCTATGCTATTCACAACCGATTTCCTTGGTAACATTATTCCACCTCGTTTATCTAGATTTGGGTTTAAAGGGCAGTTAAAATCTCCACCTAAAATTATATTCTCCTCAGAATCTAAGTTTTCAATTTGAAGCAAAGTATGCAACTTCCTGAAGAATTGGACAGATTCTTTATCTTTGTTTGGTGCATAAATATTGACGAGTACATACACTTTGTCGTCAACTTTAATTTTAGAAATAATAAAACGCCCGAGGGGATCGGAAATTGTGTGAAGCACTGAACAATTTGCCTTGTTGTTGATCAGTATTGCAGTTCCACATGAATTTGGGCTACCGTGTGAAAAAAGCATTTTTCCGCCCCATTCATTTTTCCATTGTATTTCTGTTGTTTTGTTTGAGTGCGTTTCTTGTAAAAAATCACATCTGCGCTCTTTCTGCGACACCAGGTGAAAATTGTACGTCTTTTTTTGAAGTTGCTAATTCCCCTTACATTCAGAGACATTATTTTTAAAGTAGCTGACATGTTCTACCTGCGTAAACAATGAATTCCATATATAAGAACTGAAATTCCGAATAAACAGCTGAGGGTTGAAGGACTTACGAACTTCCGTAAAAAATATATTCCTGATTGTTTTGAAGTAAATACAAAAGAAATCATTCTTCGCTTAATACTCAACAGTGTGAACTTTGCAAAAAAACATCCCACTAAACTAAGACAGACTAAAATACAACCGCAAATGACATATAAAGGAACACACACATTACTCCTCTCTAAGAATGCAAGATGGGATAATATAAACTCCATCCAACATTCAGAACTCCGTCGAACTTGTTAGCCCTTTATTCCAATTGAAACACTTTAGGCCCGCCAAATCAGAATTCTCTTAACATCATTTTATGTAAACATTAGAAATCGCAACCGACAGAGCGCAATCAAAAGCGCATTCTCTAGCCAAACGGAAATTTACATTGGGACAAATTTACCATTTATATAGAGCTTGTCCGGTTCTGATTTGCTAAAAGATGCCTTCATACCGTTCTTTTTGGCCTCCTTTAACTTCTTGATTTGTTTACGTCGGCGCTCAATAATCTCCTGAGGATAATCTTCCAGAACTTTAATCTCGGAATCTTGCAGGTGAAAAGAAGCTCTCAATACCATCTCGCGATCCTGGTAGCGGAGAAATCTTGCTATAATCGGTCTTGCCTTTCCAGCGGTAGGTTTCCCCAGACGATGTACTCTCTGCAATTCTATCTTCTTTTCTGGGTTTTCAAGTCCAAGGCCATTCTCCAGAAATTCAAATAAAATGTTACGTGTGTTAATCGCTTCGCTGCCTTCTTGATTACTCTTTGTTTCCCTTTCAGCGAGACCAAAGAATTTCAAATTTTCTCTACGACTGTAGGCTTCTGCATAGAGGTGCTGCGTATGCAGGTCTTCTTTAGCTGTTTCGAGAAACTTTATTTGCAATTTTAAGCCTTCCAATTCTGTATTCATCCATTGTAAACCGTCATCCATCTCCTTCAGATTCTTCTCAGTAACACGTGCGCCATCTTTCAGCTTCGATACGTCACTTTCCACTATAGTCATCTTTGCACAAAGATTGTTTAAGGTGGTTTCAATGCTGTCTAGCTTATTCAGCTTAACTAGTATTTCGTCGAGCTTTCTGTCCACTTCTCCGACATATCTACGGCAAGCGGTGATTCGGGCGCTCCTTCCAAAACTTCTTGGACTTCGCCTTCGTGTTCAGCGTGCGTCGAGTTCTTGAGTCGCTTATCTAACGGAGAGCTTGATTCCGACCCGCTAGAATCACTTCGTTGGGTTAATGTACGTTTTTGAGTAACAGTTTTCGTTGGTAGCTTTAGAGTGACAGCAATATCATCCATAGACGGGCAACATTTAGTTTACAATCAGCTAACAAGTGCGGAGCTCTTACGGACACGTCTGTTCAGCCATCTTGTCCGTGCCCAGTCCCCAAATTGGAGGGGGAAAAAGAGTTATCGGACAAACGCGCAGTTTGGGATTGGATTAAATACAATATCAGAAAGCATGCTATTAAGTACTCTAAAGAAAAAACTAAACAGAGAAATGATCTAGAAAAGATAATTCAAGACGAATACAAAGAAGCAACCAGACGGTTTGAAAATGACCCAAATGATTTAAACAAATCTCGTTTAAATGAAGTCAAAGAGAAGCTGGAATTATTTTATGAAGAGAAAACGAATGGAATTATTGTACGTGCAAGGGCTCGCTGGCATGAGCATGGAGAAAGAAGCACTAAGTACTTTTTGAATTTGGAAAAGAGAAATCATGTGAAGAAACATATCAGAAAGCTGTTAATAAGTGGCGCTATAACAACTGATCCTTACCGGATACTCTCCGAACAAAAGGATTTTTATTACAACTTGTACAAATCAAAAGCGACAGTCGATTACATCAACGATTTTCTTGAAAATGTTCGTCTTAAGGGGGCAATTCACCTAAACGCCATTTTCCCGCCACTTGACACGGCTTTAATGGAAATATCTCATTCACGTTTCAAGCAATCCAAAAACCCTATCATTATCCAGTGAATCTGTGTTGTGGGATATTTTGTAAATTTTTGGGTGATTTTTGGGTATATTTGGGAGAAGTAGTTTTTTTAGAAGGATTGGTGAAATTAAGAGAAATAAGAAATATTGAAGATTTAGTGAAGTTTTAAAATTAGAATTTGTAGTTAATAATTAATAGACGGATACCAAGTTAGTCCACTAGCAACCTGGGGTGCTCTTGCGTGGGTATCAACTGTCTGTTGGTGTTCCAAAAATCATTTTCTTTCTTCTATCCCTTCTTCAAACCTCTTTAAATTTCATTCAAATTTAGGTAAATTGCCCCCTTAACCTTTCAAGAGGAGTCAGGCAGGGTGACCCTTTGTCTCCTTATCTTTTTCTTTTAGCTGTTGAGACTTTGGCAATTTCCGTCAGAGAAAATGTTGAAATAAAGGGAATTGTAATTGAACAGCAAGAGACCAAATTATTACAATATGCTGATGATACAACTGCGGTTCTCGCTGACATAGAGTCGGCCCACATACTCTTTCAGTTGCTAGAGAATTTTAAAAATATATCAGGTTTAAAGGTCAATAGCTCAAAGACAGAGGGAATGTGGCTGGGATCGCTGAAAGGAAATGAAATGAAGCCGCTCAGAATCAAATGGCCGAGCGATCCAATAAAAGCCCTTGGAGTCTTCTTTTCATATGATAAAAAACTTCTCTTTCAAAAAAACTTCTCAGAAAGGCTTGACAAGATAAAAAAAATTAATTAATATCTGGTCCTCCAGGGGGTTATCCCTTTACGGGAAGGTTACTATTATCAAAACTCTGCTCTTGCCGAAAGTTGTTTACATATCTTCTTTGCTACCTACCCCTGAACATATAGCGAAAGAATTAAACTATTTGATATACAATTTCCTATGGAAAGGTAAAGACAAAGTAACTAGAGTATCTGCAATAAATAATTATGAGGGAGGTGGCCTCAAAATGGTTGATATTGAAAGCATGATCAAATCTCTCCGCCTCTCCTGGCTGAAAAGAATCTTTGGTGATAATTCAGGCGTATGGAAAAGCTATTTAGAATATCTTCTAAAAGAAACAGGTGGTCTGGTTCTTTTTAATTGCAATTATAATATTAAAGACTTAAATATTAATTCTCAATTATATGCAGAGTTATTGAAATGGTGGTCTGAGTTTCGCAAAGACAATGCAGATGATACTAACTGGCATTACTTTATTTGGAATAATCAAGAAATACGAATAAACAATAAACTAGTTTTCTATAAAAGGTACTTCAATAATGGGATTCGAACTGTGGGCGACTTACGCTTTGATCTTAATAATATCGACTCTTATGAATTACAGGCAAAATACATAGAGAAGACGAATTTTCTGGAATGGACTGGTCTACGCCACTCCATACCGCTCAATTTAAGAAATGCTAATTATAAACCGGATCCCATAGTCCTAAATCCATCCTTCAAAACTGACAGTGGTCTTTTCGATGTAACTAAAAAGAAATCTAAAGATTACTATTCCCTTTTTGTCCGTAAAAAGGCACGCTTCCCTAATCATGCGCAAAAACTAAAGTGTGAATTTAATTTATCTGATGAGGCGTTGAAAAAAGCTTTCTGTCTTCCCCATTCAGTTGCTTTTGAGCCATACGTTCAGGCCTTTCAGTTTAAGGTATTAAACTCTATACTTTACACTAATTCAAAATTACATAAAATCGGCTATATTTCAGACAATCTGTGCTCTTTTTGCAAACGGGAATCAGAAACTATACAGCATCTCTTTTATAATTGTTCTTACTCAATTACTTTTTGGAAAGACTTTGAATTTTATTACTTATCCCTGGCAAAACAACAAATACATCTTCAGTTGAGAGATATTTTAATCGGTGTTTTAACACCAGAATGCCACTTACTAGATTACCTGTTACTTATAGGAAAAATTTATTTATGGGGGTGTAGAAGAAATAACGAACTTCCGAATATAGGTGGTTACAAATTTAAAGTATCGTTAAAGTATGACACAGAGAAATTTATTTGTACGAAAAATAATACATTAGACATATTTAAAAAGAAATGGACAATACTTAGACCTATTTAATATATATATGACTTGTACGGGTGTGACTTTGAATTTTTTGTGAGTGAGTGCATGAGAGCATGAGGTGAGTGAGTGAGTGTTGTGAATGGTGTGTTAGTGGGCCAGCGAGTGAGTAAGCTAATTGTAATATTGTACAAAGTGTAAGTGCGTAAGTACTGTCTAGTTTATTATTGTATGTAACTGTGTGTTTTCTTGCAAATAAAAAAAAAAAATAAAAAAAAAAGGTTTCTGTGTGATAACATTTAACCCTTTTATTGTATCATCAATAATTTCATCATCGTTATTACTCATATTCAAGAATATTCTTGGAGGTGGTAATTCATACTTCGTGAAAATAGCAGCATCTGCTGACGTAAAACCTGCTTCAAGATCAGTCAGTTATTTTTTCCATCATAGCTGGTTTATAATCGATTGGCAATGTCGTTGTTTCTTGTTGTTGAGGTAACTCAGGAAATTGCTGCATCATAACTGAATCTTCGAGCCCTGATGTTATTGCTTTTTGGTTTTTCTCTAATTGTTCAAGCATTTTGTCTTGTTTTTCATCAATTGTCTTTTTAGTCTCTTTTTGGGCTTCAACGACTGTTTTGAATGTTTCTGACAAAACTAATTGGATATCTTGTTTATCACGTAAGTATTCTTTGATAGCATTTCGAACCTGTTTGGTTATATTTCCAGCTTTGACCTTTGAATCAGTCATTTTATTTATCGTGGCTATGTCCATGATAATACATTATATAAACTTTTCTCAACTTATCTAAACTTTTCTAACATATCAGTATGGAAATCCCAAATTATGATTCTAAGGAGGGTATAAATAGTGGTTTCAAGCGATTAAACCCATATATGCTACAAGTCACTTTGAGAATGCTGATATGTGTTAATTCAGGATCCGGAAAGACTAATATAATGTATGATATGTTGATGAAGCCATTGGTATACTGTGATCAGGATAAGTATCAGAATATGATGAATCGATTCAAAGAAATCAGAAAAATAGTTGGCTATGATGTTTTGGTCTGCAGCAATGACGAAATCAATCCGATTGAAAATCCAATGGAAAATGAATCACAGAAGATAGTCATATTTGATGACTTCATTTGTTATAAAAACCGAAAAGCAATGGTTGATTATTTTATCAGTGGTACACTCAAGAACTGCTCAGTTATTTATTTATCACAATCATTTTACAAGACCCCGAAGGACATCAGGTTAAACTGCAGTCACTTCTGTATTTACGATTTCCTGAGCAGTAGCGAACGGAATTTGATATCCAGGGAGCTGGGAGCCAATAAAGAACAATATATTAAAGCAACCCAAAAACCATTTCCGTTTCTGGTTGTGGATAAGCCTATGAAGAGAGTGCAAAGGAACTTTTATGGAACAATATAATATATTAATATTATGAAGGAAAAACAAAGGGAGATGTAAAGAATCGACCATAAGAGGACACAGAAAAATTCTGAGCCCCAGATGGGATTCGAACCCACGACCCTCCGTGTTATAGATCGGATGCTCTAACCTCTGAGCTACTGAGGACTCGTTGGTGAGCAAGGGTCATTTTTGTGGGTTGGACTTGGGTACCGCATCCTAGGAATGGACTGCGTGACTGCGAGACGCGGTTCGCAAGTCCCACCCACAAAATGACCTTGCTCGCCAACGAGTCCTCAGTAGCTCAGAGGTTAGAACATCTGATCTAGAACACGGAGGGTCGTGGGATCGAATCCCATCTGGGGTTCAGATTTTTTCTGTGTCTTCTTATGGTCGATTCTTTACATCTCCCTTTATAATATTAATATTTTGCAGTGGCATTAATATTATGGGTATTTTTAATGAACATAGTTCAACCACTTCGTACACAAGAGGTATCGGATCTCAGGGACCTCGAGAACTCCCTGGTGTTGGATTCGTGGTGAAGGGTTCTAACTACAGTTTGGAAAACTGGAAATTAGTTGATATAAAACAGGGTACAGACCCCAATGACGTGGTGACAAAATCACAAATAGAATTATTAAACGGAGCCAGAGCTGGATATGTCGTAAATGAAAAGGCTGTCGTGTATTCGCCTTCAGGTTCTATTTATACACAAAGCCTGCATCTCAAAGACAAACCTGATATTGCCGGCAATTCAGATGTAATCAGAATTATGACTGAACATCAATAGTATAATAACGTACATTTGTATATTCCAAATTTGAAGAATTATGACGGTTATGGAGGTAGAAAAAAGAGTGAAATGGGGAAACGATTGATGGGAAAATAATATTTCGAGATATTGAACTTGCCAATCCTTCAGGAAATTCTAATGCTGCAAACAAATCATATGTTAACACTGAAATAAATAAATAAATACAAAAAAAAAAAAAAAAAAAAAAAAACAATAATGACCCAATTTCGTTAAAAAGGCGGCGATACCATGACCGGTGCATTAATAATTCCAAAAGACAATTACCCCGTACAAGGGAATACGAATAAAGTTATCAGTTATGAATCAACGAGAGATATTTTTATCACGAAAAGAAAGTTTCCCCTTGGAATCGAGTCTGAATATGAATGACAATGAAATAGAGAACCTTCCTGCGCCTGTTTCGGAGCGTCAAGCAGCAAACAAATCATATCATTGACACTTTTTTCTTATAACAAAATAACTGGCGGTTCGATTTGTGGTGACTTAGATATATAAGAGCATTCGATTGGTAGCGGCACCCGCGTGCCTTAGTTTTGTTTCGTAGTATTTTTAGATATTTTCCCTATTATAACCGCAATAAATCACTATAATTTTCCGCTAGCAGTCACGTGTCCTAAGCTTTTATACCTCGAAAAGGAGTGTAATTTTCCATAAGGCTCACAGAAATTCGACGGGAACAACGAGAGCAATTATTGCTGTTTAACTCAGAACCTACTAGAGCGTTCGCCCCAACACGTCCTAATACACAGGATTGCTGTAAGAGTTGGCACAATAAACCTCTCAACCTTGTGGAACCTGTAAGCATTTAGTTTTTTTTTTTTTTTTTTTTTGAGTTTCACGGATATCTCCAACAACGGAGCTGACGCCGCTACACGATTAAATTTCTGAAATTTGATGAATCGGAATCTGTCGCAGTAAGGGTTGCAGAATTAAGTTTAAAATTTAATAAACACGGAGAAAGGATTTCTGGGCCTACAACCTTTGAAACTGAAGTTTTTGTAACTTTGTTGCCGTCTGTCGATAATCAAGCCACTCCGAAAAAATATGTTGATGATGAAATACCAGAATACAACCGATTGATACATCAAATGTCGTCAAAAAAAGACGGTCCAATACCAATGACTGGTAATTTGAATATGGGAAACAACAAGATAACCAATCTTAGAAATCCAATCAATCCTCATGATGGTGCATGTAAATAAAAGGTATGTTGAAGCTGTTACCAATGGTTCTTTGAATAGAAGTGGGGACTTGATGGATGGAATACTTGATATTTATAATAATTTGATACAAAATGTAAGAACACCTTTCGGTAATGGAGATGCAATTCATAAAAAAAACATATCGACGATACTCTATCCCAATCTCGTTTGGCAACAAGTCATAAAAAAAATGCATTCAAATATCTGATCGACCAATATGAGTCATCAAGTGAATACAATATTGTAGTCAATGGTATTCTGAATTTTAATGAAAGCCATCATCAAAACAAAAAAGGCTTACAGTATGACTTTACAAAAAGTTGCTGGTTCTAAAGATAATCGAAGCAGAATAGGGTTCAACATGTATCCTCACGATGTAGGAACCTACACTATGATATTTGAATTTTTTCCGCCTAAAATGACTAATATACAAATCTCATCCCAAACAGCAACAGCATATATCCCGATAAACAAGTGAGTAAAGATTTCACCAATTATTCCAAACTACTAGACTTTTAAGTATAAATCAATAATAGATTCAAAGATACACCAGAGAACATTTATTTTACCATGCATGGCACCGCTACAGCAGATCCTGTACAAGCTTATCTGATAGTATATGGCATAAACGATTGGTCTGATAATGTTTATCCCAGAGTTTATGATGGCACTGATAATGAAATGTTCCAATATAAAATAATCAGATGAAAATCAATGTCGACATTAATTTACAAAACAAACGATTGAAAAATGTTGCATTACCACAACAAGACAATGACGCAGTCACAAGAGCTTTTGTGTCACAAAACAATGGAGATAGTTATTCATACGACACTGTCGATGCAAGAATGTACTTCAAAACACCATTCCATGTGACTTCTGATAACGGCGTTGATATTAATTACATCAAACTACATACTACTCATTCTACGAATAATCGCAGTGGTGAACAGCATACTATAACACAATCATATATGCCATTTGTCTTAGACGAAAACGGTAACCATATAACAGACGGTGACGGAAATAAATTAGAATACACGTAAGTTATGAATTAGGAACTGACCACACTCATAAAGAATCGATACATGTCAATAATAATGGAATTATAGAAACAGAAGACAGACTTCTCATCATAAAAAATGATTTCAAGATGATTATGCCGCGAGTAGTGGACAAATGAAACCAATAGAAAGCACAATAGCATCACCGATTAGTCAAGCTATTCAATCCACTGAATTAGGAATAACAAATTATGTCAAGGATTGTTTAATAATTTCATAAAACAGCGCATTGGCCGAAAACCAATCATATATGGATAAAGCTTCTTGACAAAGATGATTTGGGTCTTGAAGATTTGAGCCAAGTAATTATTTCAAATTCATGGTAAGAGTGAACCGATCGTTATCATAATGTTAAAAGCGAATTAGTCCATGACGCTTTTATAGGTCTTGAATTTTTTTCGCCAAAGACATGCATACATATAATATATACTCCGCTGAACATCCCAAAAGCTGGAAAATGAAAGCAATTGTCGAATAACTTTTTATTGAAAAAGAAATTTCAGTGTCATCAGAAGAACAAATTGAATAATATACCATATATTTATGAAAGCAATGATTAGATATATCAAATATTTCTTAAATGAAACAAAGAAACGACATACTCATATTGATGACAATATATTGAAATCAGCCTTAGCATACCAATATTTATACCATAAGCATTTCAATATGAGTTTATCAGTATCTGATATTCTCGAATTGGCTGACCATAATATGGGGTTAATAGGACCTGATAACAGCAAATTGATACAATTTTTGGAAAGAATTTTCGGATGGATTGATTATTTACGAGCCCACTCGATTTTACACGACGCATATGGAAGATTCTATTTGCATTACAAATTGGACAGAGGTTATTGTTATCCATTATATGGAAAATTAAGTACTAATAACATGAGAAGAAATTTTCTTTGTGGTCAGGCATCTGGATTAATTGATTGCTGGTTCAATAATGTAATAATATAATATAAAGAAACTATCGATTTCAACCACACATCAGATAAATAATTAGAAGATCGAATCAAAGAATTGAAAGCTTATTACCATGTTTATCACAAGAAACAGAGGTGCTATACAAAAGCATACAAAAGATTGAAAAAATGGAAATTAGCTGGTGATTTGACTAGTGTCGTTTTTGCTAAAGAGGGCATCACTATTGTAATACCTACAGCTACAGTTAGTTTGATAGCTGTAACAGCTGCTTCCATATTGATAGAAGTCTACGTGAAACACAAAAATGTTGAAAAATTAAATCAATGTCAATACGCTTTTCAAACATATGGCCATCTTTTAAATGAAATCAAAGATTGTTTACGTTCAAGTGAATTCAATTCTCAAGAATTTTACATCAAAATGCAATTCACTGACGACTTTATACTAGAAAATTCATCTATAGTCGATAAATGGGTCACAAAATATGACAAATTATTTACTTTTTTAGAATCTTTTGAATCACACTACCGGTTAATGCATACAGTTCCTCCCAATAGGATTCATATAAGGCTAACGTCTTCTTTGATTTTGTAATTCGTATCTTTTTATATGGTAACCTAACCACAATAAACAACTTTCTCGTAATGTATTGTATACTAATTTATTCGTTTCCTTTCCCTGTTTATATAAGGTAACAGCTTATCAATTTCCTTGAAAATAAATAGTATTTTGTACTTATTATGTACATCCGCAAAATTGTGCCTACATAGCTTGAATAATAAATAATCAATATGATATTACCTATTGAAAATTGACTTCCTCTTTATTTTATACATGTCCTCATGAAAATCGATGTAGCCGTTATCATACACATAACATCTGTACAGGCCCGCAAATGATCCCGGCCGGCAAATGATCCCCGGACGGGAAATGATCCCCAAATTGTACCGCAAATGATCCCGGACCGGAAGTGATTATAATAAGATGTACCGCAAAAATGAAGGAATGGCCTGGACTCCATTGCCAGTTCACGGATATATGAGGAAAAGACAAATTCCTCAGGCTTTTATAACAACAATAAAAACCGGTAAACGTACTGTGCTAAAAGACAAAATTAACCTGGCAATATTTAATTTTTGGACAAAAAATAAAAGCTATTGATTTTAACGTGTCAGCCATTCGCTCGATTTTAAAACTCTGTTTTAGAAATGTTAGATAAGATACTTAACTTTTAAAACGAAATTGAATTTTTCTCCTTGATCTAGGTCGTGGCATTAACCTACTTTATAGCAACCCTTTCGACAATCCAACATGTACATACGCTTAGGTGGCCCAACCTCAAGCTGTGAGCGATTATCACTTGTGCAATAGCTGTCACTGCGAAAATATGACAGTTTGTCATGAGAATATTTACGATCGGGTTTCAAAGTAGAAATACTGTAAAGTTCTTAATAAAAATGACATCCCTTGGATCCTTGGATTAGCTCGAAATGATATTAGCCGGCACATTTACACGATGACATCAGTTTTGGACGACTGAGATAAGTTATGCTTAAAGTGCCCTTGCATGATTATTATTATTATTATTATGTTTTTTTTTTATTATTTTCATTTGTATATGAATCAACACATACCGCAAAGAAGTTCTGAGAAAAAAAATTCGATTTGGATGAAACGCGTAAATTTAGGTGAGAAAATAAATAAAATTAACAAACAGGCACTTGAAGACTAAGATCCGATTAAGAACAAGTTAAGGCGACGATAGTGGGCGAGATTTGACGGCCATCGCAAGCGCTTTCACCAATTTAAGGTCTAATCATCATTAAACAGGCAATTCGATTTCAGTCTTCTTTTTTTAAAAAAACTTGCTAAAGTCATCAATGACCTGCTTCTTAATTTTTGTTGTGTTTCAGCATAGAGTATTTAAATTCTCGTCTCCTCTTGTTCTCATTTGATCTTGGGTTTCACATATGTATCGAAACATGACGAGATTTATAACAAAAACAAAAACAATTTCAATGGACTTATTTAATATTTGTTCCAGTTAACGGCCTTTCGGTTGTACTGTTAAGGTTCATTTCGTACTTTTAGCCCTATTTGAAAAAGAAAATAGGATTTTCGAACAATTCGTACCTTTTTTCGGCGTTGTAGTAATAATAAATAATAAATAAATAATGATGGTTTATTTAAATTACACATAATAGCATATAAAATGAAATACAATGTGTTTACAATTAATAAGATAATATATTACAATTGTTCGTAGGGACTGGGATTACAAGAAGTCAATATAAAAAGCTATTTACAATTCCATTTACTATAAGATGCTAAGGAAATAATGAATTAATAATCATATGTGATTCTACGATGTTTTCGCCATTGCAGGAAAAAAACTCATTCCGAAACGATTTGTTCTATACTTGAAATGGCTATAACTGGCATTGTTCCTAAGATTGTAGGAGTGGCACTCAGAACGCATGCTAGGGAGCAGGCAGTGCAGCTGGCAGTCCGGGTTATCCTTAATTTTCTGCCAAACTCTCTGACACAGGTGCACACGACGATCCTCTAAGCTGGTTATGTTGGCTTGGGCGATAGCAAGAGGGTACTCAAGGCCGGGGAACGCTATTCGCAAGGCCCTCTTCTGAATAGCTTCTAATTGATCGATTAGGAAGCGCGGGAGGGAAGTAGCCCATAATCGTACAAGTTAAAACATATACATGTATGTTCCAGTTTATAGGACAATTGATTTTTTTTTTTTTTGCACCAATTTGTAATTTTTGTAATTTTTAAACTAGTAAAATTTGCATGCAAAGCGTTTAAATAAAATAACTGTTGCGTTATAATAAAAAAAAAATGAAGTACATAAAGTTTAAATACAATGTCCAAATTCCCGAGTCCATTCCATCCTATAATTATCGATGAGGCGACCAAATCCGGTCGGGGATCGTTTGCGGTCCAATTTGGGGATCATTTCCCGTCCGAGGATCATTTGCGGTCCAATTTGGGGATCATTTCCGGTCCGGGGATCATTTGCGGGCCGGGATCATTTGCGGGCCTGTACACATCCAACAATACCACAACTTCTGCAAACTTTCATTCCTTTATCGGTCACAATATCACTCTTATTACAGCATGCTAAACGTTTTTGTTTTTGTTTTTTTTTCTGGTTTGTTAAAAGAAACCTCCACTTTTGAAATAAATTAACGTTAAATTGTTGAAAATACAATCTAATTTCGAATTTCGTTGGAAAACATGGAAATAATATTTTTGTGTCTGACAAAACAGGATTTGATTATCGTCTATTTCTCATTTTAAATTTCCCGGGCACCGCCATCTTGGATTTCATGACGTAAAACGGTTGCTCAATTGTTTCACACAAAAAAACTTCTGCTTACTGACAATAGCGGCAACCATATAATGTCATAAAATCCAGACAGGCGATAATCATATCTAATTCTTAGCACACTTGAACGTCATTTTTGCTATTTAAAGTAAAATTTTGAACTTGGGCACTATTTCCGACAATTCACCGTCAATTTGTCGTCGGGGTGGAGGTTCGCTTTAACCTCAACTTCGTCAAAATAACAAATTTTGAATCCCTCAATGCGAGATGGACTGATTATCACGTGTCATTCTATACTATTATTCAAGATAATATACAGTGATATGTTAGAGAAAAATTATTGTTTGATCCTGTCATATCGTATCAAACAAAAAAGCTTAAATATAGGCTTTTGATTCCCTCTCGGAATCTTTGTCAAGTGGTGTAGGACGTTTTGTCACATGATTAAGTTGAGAAAATATCACATGACAAAATGTCCCGGTAGATCGCCGGGAGCTCATATCCAACGTCGCGATTCAATGTCGGAGCCTGACTGACTGAAGATGTTTCATTTCGGTTTCCTGATCCTGGTATGTTTAATGGTTTCCCTTTAAATACCATACAACGCGTGACTGATACATCAGCCAATTCATAGGGAAACCCCCTAAGGTATAAACATTCTACAGGATACACAACGAACTTCACAAACTGAGACATTTCACAATTGTGAAGCAAAAATGTGAAGCTTGTGATTGGCTAAAATAAAATCCCGCGACTTAAAAACAATAGCAATTTGATGACTCATTTTCAAAGGGAAATCACCAGACAACTTCCTGCTCATATGTTAATTCTTAGAAAGAACAAGAAGAGGCTTTCTCAGAATAAGTCACACGACATGAAACCAGAAGATTATACCAAAGCCGTCGAGTTGGGCCCTCGCTCGGCGAAAAATGCCTGTAGAATAGTTTTTACGGTTGTTTTTTTTTTTAGCCTCCTTATGAAAAATGTCCTCGTATGCAATGCTTACGGACATTATAAAATGTGAAATAATTTTTCGAGTAAACTTTACTTCAAATGTTTACAATAAATTCACCCAACTGTCATATCACTAACAATAGCAATTTGATGACTCATTCGAAAGGGAAACCCCCTAACAACTTCCTGTTTAATTTGCTAATTCTTAGAAAAACAAAAGGTTTTCTCAGAATTTAGCCATGCGACTCAAGCCCTCGCTAGGCGAAAAAGTGCTGGTAAAATTGATTTAACGGTTGTTTTATAAAAATGGGCTTAGAGCCCCCATACATCTGTTGTGGTTAAATGAGTTTTTATGTCTCGTTAAGTTGGGTCTCCGCTTAGTGAAATAATGCTTGTAAAATTGATTTTACGACCGTTTTTTGAAATAGTTGGGCCTTGAGTTAGCCTAAAATTAGTTGTAAAAAAGCGTTTAGACCCACATACACCAGTTGTGACCGTGATATTATAAAATGCGCTCGTACCCCCAAGTTGTATACTACTTACGCACACCCCAGATAACTAACACAAACACACAGATAATTTACATGTTTAGTATTATCCAGCTCAACTAGCTTCTCTCCTTCGTAATATTGTTTTTTTTTTTAATATTTCATAATGGCAAGAAACGTTTCTCAGTGTTTAACAATCCTTTAAGCTTAATATCTCCGAGTCAGCGCATTATATTAAAATTAATTTCTAATAGGTAATACGTTCGTAATGAAAAACGACCCCTCATAGTGAATTAAAAAGAAGATATTAAAACTTTCCATGTATGGCGCACATAATAACGTCGTCTATAAATTTGCGATTAACAAGCATGTTTTGTTTAAATTTAAGGGCGCTTTTGACCGAAGCAGCCTTTTTACGCGGGATGCTCTGAGGGCAGACCGTGTCTAAAATAGGGCTCGCTATCTTTTTTGACGCAGGATGCCCTAAGGGCAGACCGTGTCTAAAATTCGGCTAGCACTCTCGCTCTCTCTCTTTTTTTCTTTAATGGTAGCTTCAAATCTGCATATTAACTTATTCATTGAACTCTGCTCTCTCCCAGAAGTGGTCTATTGTTCTGTTTGTCTTCAACATAAACGGCCCAATCAAAATCCATTATCATCGTGTATATCAAGAGGGAGGGGACCCTCTCGTCCCTACCTGTGTGATGTCAAATCATCATTTGATTTATTCATTAAACCTAGATTAAATTCTGCACTCTTCTAGTGGCGGCCATATTGCTTACATGTCTTAGACTCAACTATGCCGTTTTCAAAAAGAAAATTAACTCTGTTGAAGCGGTAAATTGAAAAAATAACTTCTAAGAAGTACTCGACAATTAAAACGGTGGAAATTGGAGAGTTCTTGGCGAAGGAATCATGCTTTCTTTGACAGTTGTAGAACCAGGATGCGAGGAAGAAAGGTTATTGATGAGCTAGAACGGACATCACATCGCTTTGTCAAAATGATACGTAAACGCTACTGGAAATCCACTTCACAAAAAGATTAAACGTTTCGCTGCCAAGTATTACTATAATGTTTTTCCTTCTTTTTTTGTGGGGGGGGGGGGGGATAAAACAAGGACAATTTGTAATCTTACATCGAAAGCAATTTCCGGTATGATCTTGAATAATGTAATGCAATAGATACATAGGAAATATAGATCCTGTATGATCCTGTATGATCCTGTATGAAGTATAGATCCTGTATGATCTTGAGAACCGTAACGCAATATTTAAATTGCGAGGGGAGGATAGCTTTAAAAATCTGCAAAACGTACAATGAACAAAAAAATCAGGCACAGCAACAGGCGTAAATGCCAGTATAGGCATCTTGTTAATTCAGATTTTGACCACGTTTGGCTGAATAGGGTGAGGCTGGTCAGGGATTGGTTAAAGCTGTCACGAGTAAAATAGAGTTGGAAGCCCTAGCGAGGTCCTATTCACATTTTTGACATATTCATATCGGTCTGTCAACCAATTTAGCTTATTGTATGTTTGTAGCGGGTTAACTTGATCATTTGAAAAATTTGGATGGTTTGCAATCGACAACAAGGTCGTGTCCGAAATAGGTTAGGAAAAATTTTGGTTTGAAATTAGGCAAGGGTTTCAAGAAGCGCGCTATCCCGGTGGCAAGATGCAGTTGTAGCCATTATTAGTATAAACCAAACAAGTGAATAATGCTTTTCGCGCGCGTCTGATTGGCTACCTCGGAGGTGATTAGCCAAGTAAAATGCATTGTTTACGAAGACCGTCGAGCACTATAATAATTTATTATAATGGAAACAATGAAGCATCTAATGTTTTGCAGTATGGTTTCAACAACAGGACAAATTTCACACACTATCGAAGAAAAGACACATAGCAACTAAACTAGTGCCTCCAGAAGTTTTATTTGTCTGCAAGAAAGCGAGACAGGACTTTATACAATAAGAAACCGTTTAACGCGCGGCGAGCGAGATTTTAAAATTTTCCATCATTTGCCAGTATATTGTCAAATATAAAGTAGTTTTTAGTCCACTTCTTATTCAGCTTGTGTGGTATCTACTAAAACAATTATTCACTTCAGTGTCGGTGAAGGCGATGGATATTTACCTCGCAGCTTCGCGGATACGTAAATAGCCATCAGTATTCACCTCCACTTTGGTGAATAATTGTTAATTGTTTGTCAGTAAAAGACGCCTGACTGTCTCTGTGTCTTAACCATAAGCAAACGGTAAGGTTCTATATGAAAGCAATTAGAGCGAATTAAAAAAGAAACCAATTGGAGCAAGTGAAAAGAGTTACCTGTGAAATGCAGGTGCAGCCTTAATTTGCAAGTAAAAGAAGCATTAGTGTTCCGGTGTCTTAACCATAAGCGAGCGGTTAGCTACGGGTTAAACAAATTCTGTATTTTGGATTGTTTGAAGCTACGCAAACGGTGTCCCTATAGCAAAGGTACGTTTTGAAATAAGTTATTGACGGCCGAGTTTAAATAACGAATTGAGGATTTTTAGTGACAAACAAGATATCCCTGTATGTAGTACGGTAAAATTCATGGCGGCTAAGGTTAAGCGAGAATAATTTCCCACACATTTCGTCATTGACTTACTGAGAATATCATAAAACGAGGTGTGATATTAAAATATCAGAGTACCTTATCAGAGTATGTTTAAAGGCAAGGAAAACGAAAAGGCCGAGGGAGAATGATTTTAAAGCTGCTCATTGACATATTGGAAATATTATAACAGACATTTCGTATTCAAATTAGAAACTGATACTAGACAAAGGAAAAATGTTTTCTTTGCCAAAAAACACGATTTCGTTTAACATTTCCGTCTTATTAATGATGCAAGATCTTTATCGCAAAAAAAGATACCTACTTGTTATTGTAATTTACTTGTATAACCTACTACAAAATGAAAGCAAGGTTCAGGCCGGTAAATAAATTGGCTTCCTGCTTATCATTGGCATACTGAGAATATTAATTGACATTTTGTATCCAAATTTGAACTGACATTCAGAAAAGCGAAAAACTATTTTCTTTACCAAAGAGCAACATGATTTCGTTTAAGATTCTTGTCTCATTTATGGTTTAGAGTTTTTAATGGCAAAAGATAGTACTATAAAAGGAAAACAAGTTTGCGGGAGAATATAATTTGCCTAGCATCTGCTCGTTGACATATAGGGAATATTGTTAGACATTTTGTGTCAAATTAGAAACGATGCTAATTATTTCTTTTTAGAGAGCATCACGCTCACGGTTTGAATACACCTTTGATAAAAACGTAAGATAAAGTCAATTTAACTATTTTGACGACTTGCATAAAAATCTAATCCTTCAACTGCAGGAAAAGGGCACTATAAAATTTAATAAGAGTATTACTTTTTATCACAAATTTAACGCGAACATTGTTTTCCTTTGCACCATACATGGAAAGTTTTAATATCTTCTTTTTAATTCGCCACGTGCGGTCCTTTTTCATGACGAACGCATTAAGAATTTTAATATAAAAGCGCTGAGTTATTGAGATCAAATGACTGAAATGTTGTCCAAAACACGACAATTCCTGAAGCCATCTAGACCTAAAAAGCTAAATATCCATACACTTTGGCTAAACACACTTATAGCAAAAACACTCCTATAGCTTATGTAGGAGTGTCGAATTTTGAAGTCCCCCCCCCCCCCAGCTCAACTGGCTTCTTTCCTTTGTAATATTGCATTTTTAATATTCCATAATGGCAAGAAACGTCTCTCAAAAATCGTCTTGTTTAACAATCCTTTAAGCTTAGTATCTCCGAGTCAGCGATTTTGTATTCAGATTAACTGCTAATACGTAATGCGTTCGTAATGAAAAACGAGTCCTCATGCTGAGTTGGAAAAAAGATATTAAAACTTCAAATGCATGACGCCAAAATAGCAACGTCTTCTATAAATTTGTGATTAACAAGGATAAGTCTTGTTTAATTTTAAGGGCGGTTTTGACCGCGGCAGCCTCCTTAGTTTGAAGAAGAGCATGGATTTTGACCACTTTTGGCTGAATAGGGTGAGGCTGGTCAGGAATTGGTTAAAGCTGTCACGAGTAAAATAGAGTTGGAAGCCCTAGCGAGGTCCTATTCACATTTTTGACATATTCATATCGGTCTGTCAACCAATTTAGCTTATTGTATGTTTTTAGCGGGTTAACTTGATCATTTGAAAAATTTGGATGGTTTGCAATCGACAACAAGGTCGTGTCCGAAATAGGTTAGGAAAAATTTTGGTTTGAAATTAGGCAAGGGTTTCAAGAAGCGCGCTATCCCGGTGGCAAGATGCAGTTGTAGCCATTATAAGTATAAACCAAACAAGTGAATAATGCTTTTCGCGCGCGTCTGATTGGCTACCTCGGAGGTGATTAGCCAAGTAAAATGCATTGTTTACGAAGACCGTCGAGCACTATAATAATTTATTACAATGGAAACAATGAAGCATCTAATGTTTTGCAGTATGGTTTCAACAACAGGACAAATCTCACACACTATCGAAGAAAAGACAGATAGCAACTAAACTAGTGCCTCCAGAAGTTTTATTTGTCTGCAAGAAAGCGAGACAGGACTTTATACAATAAGAAACCGTTTAACGCGCGGCGAGCGAGATTTTAAAATTTTCCATCATTTGCCGGTATATTGTCAAATATAAAGTAGTTTTTAGTCCACTTCTTATTCAGCTTGTGTGGTATCTACTAAAACAATTATTCACTTCAGTGTCGGTGAAGGCGATGGATATTTACCTCGCAGCTTCGCGGATACGTAAATAGCCATCAGTATTCACCTCCACATTGGTGAATAATTGTTAATTGTTTGTCAGTAAAAGACGCCTGACTGTCTCTGTGTCTTAACCATAAGCAAACTGTAAGGCTCTATATAAAAGCAATTAGAGCGAATTAACGAAGAAACCAATTGGAGCAAGTGAAAAGGGTTACATGTGAAATGCAGGTGCAGCCTTAATTTGCAAGTAAAAGAAGCATTAGTGTTCCGGTGTCTTAACCATAAGCGAGCGGTTAGCTACGGGTTAAACAAATTCTGTATTTTGGATTGTTTGAAGCTACGCAAACGGTATCACTATAGCAAAGGTACGTTTTGAAATAAGTTATTGACGGCCGAGTTTAAATAACGAATTGAGGATTTCTAGTAACAAACAAGATATCCCTGTATGTAGCACGGTAAAATTCATGGCGGCTAAGGTTAAGCGAGAATAATTTCCCACACATTTCGTCATTGACTTATTGAGAATATCATAAAACGAGGGGTGATATTTAAATATCAGAGTACCTTATCAGAGTATGTTTAAAGGCAAGGAAAACGAAAAGGCCGAGGGAGAATGATTTTAAAGCTGCTCATTGACATATTGGAAATATTATAACAGACATTTCGTATTCAAATTAGAAACTGATACTAGACAAAGGAAAAATGTTTTCTTTGCCAAAAAACACGATTTCGTTTAACATTTCCGTCTTATTAATGATGCAAGATCTTTATCGCAAAAAAAGATATCTACTTGTTATTGTAATTTACTTGTATAACCTACTACAAAATGAAAGCAAGGTTCAGGCCGGTAAATAAATTGGCTTCCTGCTTATCATTGGCATACTGAGAATATTAATTGACATTTTGTATCCAAATTTGAACTGACATTCAGAAAAGCGAAAAACTATTTTCTTTACCAAAGAGCAACATGATTTCGTTTAAGATTCTTGTCTCATTTATGGTTTAGAGTTTTTAATGGCAAAAGATAGTACTATAAAAGGAAAACAAGTTTGCGGGAGAATATAATTTGCCTAGCATCTGCTCGTTGACATATAGGGAATATTGTTAGACATTTTGTGTCAAATTAGAAACGATGCTAATTATTTCTTTTTAGAGAGCATCACGCTCACGGTTTGAATACACCTTTGATAAAAACGTAAGATAAAGTCAATTTAACTATTTTGACGACTTGCATAAAAATCTAATCCTTCAACTGCAGGAAAAGGGCACTATAAAATTTAATAAGAGTATTACTTTTTATCACAAATTTAACGCGAACATTGTTTTCCTTTGCACCATACATGGAAAGTTTTAATATCTTCTTTTTAATTCGCCACGTGCGGTCCTTTTTCATGACGAACGCATTAAGAATTTTAATATAAAAGCGCTGAGTTATTGAGATCAAATGACTGAAATGTCGTCCAAAACACGACAATTCCTGAAGCCATCTAGACCTAAAAAGCTAAATATCCATACACTTTGGCTAAACACACTTATAGCAAAAACACTCCTATAGCTTATGTAGGAGTGTCGAATTTTCAAGTTCCCCCCCCCCCCCCCCCCCAGCTTTCCTTTGTAATATTGCTTTTTTTGATATTCCATGATGGCAAGAAACGTCTCTCAGAAATGGTCTTGTTTAACAATCCTTTAAGCTTAGTATCTCCGAGTCAGCGCTTTTGTATTCAAATTAACTGCTAATACGTAATACGTTCGTAATGAAAAACGAGCCCTCATGGTGAGTTGGCAAAAAAGATATTAAAACTTTAAATGCATGACGCCAAAAAAGCAACGTCTTCTATAAATTTGTGATTAACAAGGATAAGTCTTGTTTAATTTTAAGGGCGGTTTTGACCGCGGCAGCCCCCTTAGTTTGAAGAAGAGCATAGTTTTTGACCACTTTTGGCTGAATAGGGTGAGGCTGCCCTGGAATTGGTTATAGTTGTCACGAGTAAAATGGAGTTGAAAGCCTTGGCGAAGTCCTACTCACATGTTTGACATATTCATGTCGGTCGTTGAACCAATTTAGCTTCTTGTATGTTTGTAGCGGGTTAACATGATCATTTGGAGAATTTCGATGATATTCAATCGACAAGAAGGTCGTGTCTGAAATAGGTTAGGAAAAATTTTGATCTGAAGTTAGGCAAAAGTTTCCAGAAGCGCGCTACCCCTTGGTGGCAAGATGCAGTTGTAGCCATTATTATTTGTTAGTTAAAGACGCCTGACTGTCTCTGTGTCTTAACCATAAGCAAACTGTAAGGCTCTATATGAAAGCAATTAGAGCGAATTAACGAAGAAACCAATTGCAGCAAGTAAAAAGGGTTACCTGTGAAATGCAGGTGCAGCCTTAATTTGCAAGTAAAAGAAGCATTAGTGTTCCGGTGTCTTAACCATAAGCGAGCTGTTAGCTACGGGTTCAACACATTCTGTATTTTGGATTGTTTGAAGCTACGCAAACGGTGTCACTATAGCAAAGGTACGTTTTGAAATAAGTTATTGACGGCGGAGTTTAAATAACGAATTGAGGATTTCTAGTAACAAACAAGATATCCCTGTATGTAGCACGGTAAAATTCATGGCGGCTAAGGTTAAGCGAGAATAATTTCCCACACATTTCGTCATTGACTTATTGAGAATATCATAAAACGAGGGGTGATATTTAAATATCAGAGTACCTTATCAGAGTATGTTTAAAGGCAGGGAAAATGAAAAGGCCGAGGGAGAATGCTTTTAAAACTGGTCATTGACATATTGGAAATATTATAACAGACATTTCGTATTCAAATTAGACACTGATACTAGACAAAGGAAAAATGTTTTCTTTGCCAAAAAACACGATTTCGTTTAACATTTCCGTCTTATTAATGATGCAAGATCTTTATCGCAAAAAAAGATATCTACTTGTTATTGTAATTTACTTGTATAACCTACTACAAAATGAAAGCAAGGTTCAGGCCGGTAAATAAATTGGCTTCCTGCTTATCATTGGCATACTGAGAATATTAATTGACATTTTGTATCCAAATTTGAACTGACATTCAGAAAAGCGAAAAACTATTTTCTTTACCAAAGAGCAACATGATTTCGTTTAAGATTCTTGTCTCATTTATGGTTTAGAGTTTTTAATGGAAAAAGATAGCACTATAAAAGGAAAACAAGTTTGAGGGAGAATATAATTTGCCTAGCATCTGCTCGTTGACATATAGGGAATATTGTTAGACATTTTGTGTCAAATTAGAAACGATGCTAATTATTTCTTTTCAGGGAGCATCATGCTCACGGTTTGAATACACCTCTGATAAAAACGTAAGATAAAGTCGATTTAACTATTTTGACGACTTGCATAAAAATCTAATCCTTCAACTGCAGGAAAAGGGCACTATAAAATTTAATAAGAGTATTATTTTTTATCACAAATTTAACGCGGACATCGTTTTCCTTTGCACCATACATGGAAAGTTTTAATATCTTCTTTTTAATTCGCCACGTGCAGTCCTTTTTCATGACGAACGCATTAAGAGTTTTAATATAAAAGCGCTGAGTTATTGAGATCAAATGACTGAAATGTTGTCCAAAACACGACAATTCCTGAAGCCATCTAGACCTAAAAAGCTAAATATCCATACCCTTTGGCTAAACACACTTATAGCAAAAACACTCCTATAGCTTATGTAGGAGTGTCGAATTTTGAAGTCCATTCCCCTCCCCCCCCCCCCCCCAGCTCAACTGGCTTCTTTCCTTTGTAATATTGCATTTTTAATATTCCATAATGGCAACAAACGTCTCTCAGAAATCGTCTTGTTTAACAATCCTTTAAGCTTAATATCTCCGAGTCAGCAATTTTGTATTCAAATTAACTGCTAATACGTAATACGTTCGTAATGAAAAACGAGCCCTCATGGTGAGTTGGAAAAAAGATATTAAAACTTTAAATGCATGACGCCAAAAAAGCAACGTCTTCTATAAATTTGTGATTAACAAGGATAAGTCTTGTTTAATTTTAAGGGCGGTTTTGACCGCGGCAGCCCCCTTAGTTTGAAGAAGAGCATAGTTTTTGACCACTTTGGGCTGAATAGGGTGAGGCTGCTCTGGAATTGGTTATAGTTGTTACGAGTAAAATGGAGTTGAAAGCCTTGGCGAAGTCCTACTCACATGTTTGACATTCTCATGTCGGTCGTTGAACCAATTTAGCTTCTTGTATGTTTGTAGCGGGTTAACATGATCATTTGGAGAATTTCGATGGTATGCAATCGACAAGAAGGTCGAGTCTGAAATAAGTTAGTTAAAGGATGCAGGATGCAGTTGTAGCCATTATTATTTGTCAGTTAAAGACGCCTGACTGTCTCTGTGTCTTAACCATAAGCAAACTGTAAGGCTCTATATGAAAGCAATTAGAGCGAATTAACGAAGAAACCAATTGGAACAAGTGAAAAGAGTTACCTGTGAAATGCAGGTGCAGCCTTAAAATGCAAGTAAAAGAAGCATTAGTGTTCCGGTGTCTTAACCATAGGCGAACTGTTTGCTACGGGTTAAACCCATTCTGTATTTTGGATTGTTTGAAGCTACACAAACGGCGTCTATTCTAGCAAAGGAACGTTTTGAAATCAGCTATTGACGGTTGAGAGTTTCTAGTAACAAGCAAAATATCCCTGTATGTAGTAGGTTAAAATTGATGGCAGTTCAGTATCAGAAAAACAAAAAGAAAAAAGTTATGCAAGGATAATTTCCCACACATTTAGTCATTAACTTATTGAGAATATCATAACACGAGGTGTGATATTAAAATATCAGAGAATCTTAACAGAGTATGCTTAAAGGTATGGAAAACAAAAAGGCCGAGGGAGAATGATTTGAATCTGCTCATTGACATATTGGAAATATCATAATAGACATTTCGTTATTGAAATTAGAAACTAATACTAGAAAAGGAAACAAAATGTTTTTTTTTTGCCAAAAAACACGATTTCATCTACGATTTCATTCTTATTAATGATGCAAGATCTTTATCGCAGGAATGTCAGCTACCTGTAATTGTAGTTTACTTGTATAACCTTCTACAAAAAAACTATGGAGTAACTATGCAGTTTTTAGAGAACATAAAGCTTCAATTTGTATAAAAATGCCATACAGTGCCTTGTATTTTACTGTCTTGTAGAATAATTGTTGCTTAATTATCTCTAAAAATTGCGTGGCTACACCCAATTTCATTTTTGGATTTCAATAACCCTTGCTAGGATCTGCTTTCCCCGTATAGTCATAAACCGCACAAAATACTTTTTTTTTATTAGGAGGCGCCGTTCTTAGGGTATTTGCCTGTTCTTCTTTGCAGGTTTTCCATTCTTTGCCAAGTAATACCAATGTTGTGATAATCAGTGTTTATCAAGGATGGACGAATGGTTTCTTAAAGCCCTTATTTTACACATTTCCTTACTGGGGATTAGAGGAGGTAAGTGTCAAACTGATTTTTCTCGTGGGATAAAATCATAGTATACATGATATTACCATGAAATTATTGTGAGTAAATTAGTAAACACAGAGAATACGCAGATTTGTTGAACGACTTCGGATAGTACAAAAAATAAAATCTTGGGAGAGAGGGATGGGTAAAGCTGGCAAAGAGAGGCTGCAACTGACCTTTGAGCAACGCTGTCACACTATAAAACCGAACGGAGAAACTTGACAAGACAAAAACAACGCAAGGGGGGTTGTGTCCCTTATAAATTGTTTTGACAAAGCCAAAACACTAAATTAATTAAATTAAATAAAGATGTCACGTAGTGTGATGTGATGTAATATGATTATTGATAAGACATTATATCGATGACAAATGGTTGATCACATTGCTGTGTCTGGGATGATTTGGTAATATGCTTCTATTGCACTCCTATGATGCGACATAAGATGTCCACAATAATCTTATAATCCAACAAGTACGAGTGTAGTGGTTTTGTTAAAAACAACAAGGAAATATATAAGGGTTATTGGCCACGCGTGAAGTGAAGTTTTTGAAACATTTATTTTCGGCGGATTGAATTATCATGTAGTCATGGAAAACTGGGAAAATAGTTTATCTTCCAGATCTAGTTTTACAAAGGCAAAATATCCTCTAGACCGGCCTTTTTTTACCTCGCCCTCAAAATTTTTCAAGTTAGAAAGCTATGACAATGAGACTTAAGGAGCGATGGTACGTCCAAAGGTGATTCCTTTCAGGTTCGCAACGAGATGAGATACCGTTGTAATGACATCGTGATTTTTTCAAAGGGAGCCCATATTTGATCAGGATTTCTGGATTTCCCTAATACTTCAGGAGAGCGCCGAAATTGAACGAAAAGTAATTAGAACACGGTCTGTCAAAATTTGTTGCGATTACAATATTAAAGTCAATGAACAGTAACGGACGACATCAAAATTGTTACCAGAAAAATTTCTGAAAAAGTCCTGAATATCTAGGTCGTTTGCTCAAAAAGTTATTCAGGTTTCGAAGTCACAGCGGGCAGATTCCAGCCCTCCCCTTATCTAGTCTAGATAGGGTTAAAGGAAGTAAACAATTATGGAGGTCGCAAAATTTCGATTTCCGGAAACACGGGAAAATTGTTTTCTTAGAACCAGCAAAACTCGCCATTTTTATCCGATCGCGCAGTGGCGTAAGTAATAAATTCTCGGCCTTCAATCAATAATTCTTGAATGAAACAATACATTTTTAAAATATTCACAAACACCAGCGAAAAATTGAGCAGGTAAATTAGGAAGCTACGTGAAACCTTGTGTTCCGAAGACTTTAAGTTTTAAACGGAACAATGTGAAGGCCGCTAAATTAATATAAAATAACAAGTACCATAGAGAAAATCTATGGAAAGAGCTTCTGGAATATTCGAGAACGTTTTTAGGGCCTGTGAGTGATGTTAAGATGTAACATTACCTATTGTCATCTCAAAACTCGGAACGTAATAGGACTACGTAATTTCCGAAAATAGCTTTGTGGAACATTATAAGAAAAGATAACGAAACAGTTTTACTGTCGCTATTACTGTCGTTATATTGTTCGCTGTTATAGTCGTCATTTAAGTATAGTGAAAAGTTAGAGCTTAATAGCGGATCGGAAAAACCTTGTAATCAGAGGGTCGTGGTAACAAAGCATGAAAAGTAAAAAAGATTGTACGGTTATCTGGAAAACATCTGGTAGCTGAGCGAAGATTCTCAACAGAACTGAACCAAGATGATGAGGAAAACGACAAAGGAGGCGTAAAGGAAAAGGATAGCTGTGTACTGGACAATTCCAGAAAGATTTTAAAGCAGTCGAAATCGAGAAGCAAAGCAGCATTTACTCGAGCTAGGGACACACTCCTACAACTACTTGATGGGGACTTACGAAGTGGTTGGCGAATGTGTGGAGAAGGCAAGCTACCAGATGAATGTTTAGACCATGTGATGGCAGATATGACCTGTTACCAGATAAATACGAACAACGAAACGACACCACCAACGTCAAGAAACTAACCCAAGAAATGGAAAGAATCGAGGAAGAATTCTGCCAGACTCACACTGTAGCGACAGAATAATTGGAAAGTCGACGAGACGAATCATCTAGTGTCGTATATTGTGATTCCCAGAGATTTGAAGACTTACACGTCGAAGAGCGAAAGGCTCGAGAGCGCGTCGAGAGATTAGAAGTTACGTTTTTTTAGTGAAGAACTAGCAATTGAGGCGGACAAGGAAAGGGTCGAGGAAGAATTTGCCCAAAAAATAAGATAGCTGGAGCCTCGTCCCGAAAGGATAAAGAGATTATAGATCGCCAAGGAAAACGTCAAATTAAACCAGTTAGGTCTGGAGACAGATGAGCTCGGAGCACCGCCTAGAAGCAGTATTAGACGACAAGAAGACTCGGAAAACACCGTCAGGCACCGACCACAGCCAGAGGGTCCACTAAGCAAAGCATCAGCGCCGAGGTTTTTTCATCGACAAAGCAATTGCGGTACCCGAACACAAGCTACTGTAGCTCGGACAGTACTTATCGGGCGAAGCATTAAGGGTTATCGAGAATTTGGATCATTCCACCTCTGCTTACCTCTGCAAGAGGAGGACAGATTGCACTGTATTTGGAGAAACTTAGGGATTTTAAGCCAATCCATGTCGGTAACGCCAAAGATACAGAGAAGTTCGCTGATATCCTAGACATTGCAGTTATTACCCTTTAAGAGGCTGGCCGACGCAAGAAATTGGGCAATGGATCGCTCTATGATAAGCTACAAAGGAAGATGACAGAGTCAATGCTAGCACAGTACTATCGATGGATTTTTGAACACAAGAAAAAACAGTGTGTAGAAGGATTACAACAATGGGTTATACAAGAACCAGAATTCCAGACAGTACAAGCTGAGACGCTTCGAGGGATATGGAGCAATTGCAGTACCCCGAAGAGAAATCAAACGTTTTCTTGGCCAGACCAGATCACTCGCAGGGAATCCAAACCAGTGGCCTAGGAAGAGCCGTCGTACATGGAAAGTCTGTGGAAATAACCACCCATTTGGTGCGACGAGTCTTAAGAGTTTTAAGCGGCGCAACAACGTTGTTGCTATAAATGCCTAGGAGAGACCCAACACGGAATATCGTTCCCACAGTCCCGATATTTTGGTTTGTAGGGACGCACAAAAGTCGTGCTACATTGTAAAAAAAAAGGAGAGGCCGGAGATTGCAAGGAACGGCAATAAGAGTGACAGCTACAATCTTCAGCCCTTAAACGTCCATCGGGATGAAAATGAAGTAGCTCCAGTAAGAGATACCACGGAGGGGGAGTCCACACAGGTCTTACCGGACACAACAGCAATTGACATGAAAGAAACTAGACGCGAATATGTTGCACCGAGGGAAGTAACAGCAGTGATCAAGAATGGCGCAAGACGAGTGTTCGTTAATGTGCTACTGGACGATTATAGTAGTTAGACATACATCAACAGTTGAATTAGGACTTCAATGGGAGAACTGTAGAGTAACCGTTAACTTTCTAAATGGTTGGACCTTCAGCTTTGAGACAAAAATCTTCCAACTAAATCTTGAAAGCTTAGATGAAAAGATAGATGTAAAGATAGCAGCTTTCACTGCAGAACGCGTTTAAGGGAACATTGGAGCAATCAACTGGGCTAAATACGCGAAGAAGTGGGAGCATCTAAAGGGTATTACTTTACCCTGGACCACGCCCAATCATCGACTTTTTTGTCGGTATCAATCAGAGAGGGATGTTAGAGGAAAGCCAGCAAAAGCCATTGCACGGTTAATGGCCCTCGGATGGACACAATCGGCGATTCAAATAGTACTGACCAGAGACGCTATCGAACAAGTCTCGCTCACACTTATTTTATACGTGCTGACGATGAGAGCAGCAACTAAATTGCAAACTCCAAAAGGTCTTGGAGATAGAAGTTCTAAGTCACAGCTTTGAGACTCCAAATGAGAAATTCGCGTTCGAGAAACTTAAGCAATCCATCAAATTTGAGAGCGGGTGGTACGAGGTCGCAATTCCTTGGAAAGACGACTGGTCAGTGTTACTGGACAACTACGAGACAGTCCTGAGACGCTTGAGAAGAACAGAGAAACGCGTTCTCAAAGAGCCAGAAGAAAGGTTGCATAAGGAAGATCCCAAAAACAGAGAAAAAGCCCATTGTGTCCTGTTACTTACCACACTTATCTGTTAGGCCGGACAAAGCAACGACGGAGACGAGCATTGTGTGTGACGCGTCAGCCAAGTGCGAGGGGATTTCTTTAAGCGATATCATACACCAGGGATCTAAGTTGAAACGGGAGTTTTTCAGCGTTTTGATACGCTTCCACAAGCAAGCGATAGCGTTAGTCTGTTGCATAGCAGAGATGTATCTGTTGAGTCCGGAAAAGTACCAGGACCACAGGCATAAACACAACATGATTTAATACGACCGATTCATACCGCATGCACAAATCAATGCACCACAACTCCCTGATCGCTATCGCCGGTCAGCGGTCAGTTAGGACTTCATGTTACTACATCTTCCTTTTTTTTTAACTTAACTAAATGTCAATAAGCATATCAGTTCCACAGTCATAAATAAATACTAATCTTAGCATTGTTCAATAAGTCTTTCTGATCTTCTAAGAGCTCCTCTAGGTCTAAGGCGGGTCAGCAGCGGTTTAGGCTGTAAGGGCTCATTTACTGCTGGCTGGTCCTCAGGGACAGGCAGTTCTCCGAAGTCGTCTTGCCCCTCTGGGCTCATCTCTCTTGTTGGTGGTGCTTCGTGATTCTCACAGGCCTCATTCTGGGGTGAGGCTGGAGGTCTTCCATCAAGAACTCTTCGTGTCATCCTCCGGTTCCTTCTCACTTGTCCATTTGCGGTCTGTATGACTACGGACCTTGGAGATTCGTGTTGCGTTATTACTGTCCCTTCTGCTTTCAGGTCAGGGATCCAAACGCGGTCACCAGATAACAGCTCCTCTCCCTCTACTACTCTGTGCCTCCGATCATAATTGAACTTCATTTTTGCTCGGTATTCCTTCTCTTTTCTTCTGGCGTGATCATAGTTAGGGGTCTCTGGCTTCAGCTTATCAGGGTGACAGGGGACTCTAGTAAGTAGTTTCCGACCCATGCTTAATTGTGCAGGAGAGTAACCGTGATGCAACAGAGTATCTCTGTAGTTCAGGAGAGCCAAGTATTCGTTACTACTCTTATTTAAGACCATCTTCATAGTGTGGACTGCCCTTTCCACTTCTCCATTGGCCTGGGGATATCTTGGAGAAGAGGTTACGTGCTGAAACTGCCAGTCAGTGGAGAAGGCGGTGAACTCACGTGAATCAAACTGGGGGCCATTGTCGGTAAATAAGATGTCTGGAATCCCGACGACTGAAAACCCTTTTAAGCTGCAGGATAGTCTGGGCAGAGTTCACATCCTTGGACACTTGACATATCTCTACATCTCTTGAAAAGTAATCTACAGCCAGGAGGTAATGTTTATCCTTGTGCTGGAAGAAGTCTACGCCGACTCTGCTTCAGGGTCAATCCGGAAATTCAGTACCTTTCATTGGCTCAATGCGTTCTCTGCGATATTTCTCACACATGACACAGTTTTGCACGACATTTGTGATGTCTTGGGAGATCCCGGGCCTCCACACCGAAGAGGCCGCATTCGCACGCGTTTTGGTAATCCCTTGATGACCATCATGTAGACGCCTTAGCACATCTGCTCTTAACCTTGGAGGTATAATGATTCGTCGTCCTCTCAGGAGTAGCCCGTTGTGAAGGGATATGTTGCCACGCTCACTCCAGTATTTAGCTATTGGCCCATGAACTCTTCGTTTCTCTTCTGGCCACCCATGCTGAACATACTGCATCACGGTTTTGAGTGTGTCGTCGTTCTTCAGCTCAGAACGTATCTTATCTAACCGCTGGTCCGAGGCAGGTAAGGTCACTAGTACAGCATTCACATAGCACTCGACTTCGTCATGAAGGTCCTTCCATGACTTGAACTCCTGGGCTTTACCTTCTTGGGGGGATCGTGACAATGAATCAGCTGTGTACAGGAGTTTACCAGGAACATGCGCGATGGCAAAGTCAAACCTCATGAGTCTCATCCTGAAACGTTGTATGCGCACCGGAAGCTCGTCTATCAATTTAGTGGAAAACAACGGAATCAATGGCTTGTGATCTGTTTCTACTATAAATCTCATTCCGATCAAGAATTCTGCCCAGTGTTCAAGTGCCCATGTGATGGCCAAAGCCTCTTTTTCAATTTGGGCATAACGACGCTCTGTCTCAGTCATTGATCTGCTAGCATAGGCCACTGGCCTCATTTCGCCGGATGGCTGCTTCTGCATAAGAACTGCACCTAGTCCAAAACTGCTGGCATCAGATGAGACCATGGTCTCCTTTTCTGGATCATACAGTGCAAGAACTTGCTCGGATGCCATGTCTGCTTTCAGCTGTTGAAAGGCTACTTGTTGGGCTGGGCCCCATACCCAGGCACTCTCTTTCTTGAGCAAGTCTCGTAAGGGTTTCGTCTTCTCAGCCAGATCTGGACAGAACTTCATTAGGTGGTTGATCAATCCTAAGAAACGTCGCAGGACTGCAATGTTCTGGGGTTCTGCCATGTCGGTGATAGCTTTAACCTTTGAGGGATCTTTCCTGATTCCTTCACTGTCAATGATCTGGCCCAAGTATTGCAGCCTGGTTTGAGAAAATAAGCACTTCTCAAGGTTGAGCATGAGTTTCCTCTCCACTAGCCTGTCAAGGACTTGCTTAAGTCGCTGATCATGTTCCGCTTGGTCTCTCCCAATGACTAGAATATCGTCCATGCGGCACTTGACCCCCTCTATTCCAGAGAGTTCTTTATCCATCCTCTTCTGGAAGTACTCGGGAGCTGATGATATGCCGAAGGGAAGACGCTTGAACATGTAACGGCCAAAAGGCGTAATAAAGGTAGTTAGCTTGGCACTTTCTGGGTTTAGGACTATCTGGTGGAACCCTGAGTTAGCATCAAGCTTGGAGAATACTGATCCTTCTGTAAGGCTTCCCAGTGTTTCTTCAACTGTTGGCATTTGATAGACTTCTCGGCGAACTGCTTGGTTAAGCCGTGTGAGGTCAACACATATCCGTACCCTTCCGTCGGCCTTTGGCACTACCACAATCGGCGAACACCATTCTGTCGGCTCGTCTACCGGTTCAATAACATCCAGTTGTTCCATACGTTTGATCTCTTCCTGCACCTTTTTCATAAGTAGCAGTGGTACTCGCCTCGGAGTGGTCAGACAAAAGGGTGTGGCCCCTTCCTTTAAATGAATTGTATGTTCACCCTCCAGTTTGCCGAGGCCTTGAAAGAGTGTTGGGTACTGCTTGATAATGTCCTCCTTTGTCCCTAATCGGAATGTATGGTTATCAGGCGTCAGATGAACAGTTTTGACACTGTACGTCCCTGGGATTTCATGGATAAGGCCAAGACCTCGGATGGCAGCTATCCCAAGAAGCAACTTGGATGCCCCTCTGACTATGTACACTTGTTCCTTGATGACTGTTCCAGCTAGAGTGAGGTTCATGACTGCACATCCAAGGGTCACCAGAGGAACATCCCCTGCTCCGGCAAGTTCTCTGTCGGATTTTGAAAGCGGCCCATACGATGACTTGTAGATGGCTTCAGGCATCACAGACACTTGTGCTCCTGTATCAATGCACCATGTTAGCATGTCTTGGTCTTGGACCTTGAGCTGGATGTGCCATCCGGCGTCGGACCTACCGGTTTGAGGGTTTGCAGCTGGTTCTGATTTGGAAGTATTGGAACATGTGGGTGTGGTTACCCCTCCCACAAATGTGGGGCTTAGGTCATTCTCAGCTTCGAGAACCTGGTTGACTTTTACACTCTTACATATGATAGGGAAATGCCCCATTTTATTGCATTTGCTGCATCGTGTATCTGCGGCTGGGCAGTTTCTCCTTCCAGGGGGGTGCTGGCAGTTACAATAACTACAGTTTCGGCCAACTGTTTGGAAGGGCTTCCTTTTAGAGTCTCGCTGGTTCCTTTGCTCTGTAACTTGATCAGAGTTAGGGCCTGACCTGTTCCCTCGTGGTGTGACACTCTCAATCTCTGCAGTTTTTGATTCTTGTAACTCGCGTTTTGTTGCTTCCTTCAAAGACAGGATCTTTACCGCCTTTTCGAGTGAAAGGGCTGCTCCTTCGTCATAGAGCTTTAGCTTGTAATTGTCTTCCTTGCAGGAAAAGGTAAGTTTGTCTCTGACTGCTTGCTCACAGAAATCGGCTGGAAACTTGCACTCGGCGGCTCTTTCTTTGACAGTCACGACCCACGAATCAAAGGTCTGCGTCGGCTCTCGCTTAAGGTGCATCCAAAATTTCTCTCGCAGCATGAGTTGAGGGTCCCGTTTCTGAAAGTATTCATCAAACTTTGCCGTAATGGTCGCGTAGTTGTCGGAATTTTTGGCTGGAAGTTTGTCTTTTCCTCCCGCGGGGACGTCACGCTCGAGTAAGTAGGTAAAATTTGAGTAAATTTCCAAACACAGCTCGCTGATGTGGTTTAAAAGCAGCCCCACCTTCATTTCATCGGGTTTCTTTAAAGCTCCAATTGCCTTGAGGAAAATTTCGAATTTTTGTTTCCATTTCCTCCACGAGTGAGCAGGATTTCCCGTCGAAATTTCCAGCGGTTCCGGCGGTCTGGCGAATGGCATGCCTTCTGCCATGTTGTTTGAAACCACGTGCACTTTGACCGATTAAGCCGTCTATTCGATCGTTTCTTCAACTGGTTTGATCTCAGCAGCTGAGGCTAGAAGGAAGATCTCGCTTCTGACACCATGTTGAGTCCGGAAAAGTACCAAGACCACAGGCATAAACACAACATGATTTAATACGACCGATTCATACCGCATGCACAAATCAATGCACCACAACTCCCTGATCGCTATCGCCGGTCAGCGGTCAGTTAGGACTTCATGTTACTACAGTATCTCCACATAAGTCTTATGCCAGAAGATAGCTAGCATGATGGACTTTTGTGGAGAGTGCTCGACCAATCCAAGGTACTAGATGAATATGAATTTAAATAAATGGCAGTCGGAATGAATTCGACACAGTTTCAGTCGCAGTTCGTCGTACAAGAACATAGGAAGAAGTATCAATAAAATTTTTCCACTGGCTGCGGTGACAATACCATCTCTGGCAATATTATCTCTAACTATCTCTCAATATATATGGACGGTAGCATGGGTTCAGTTCCAGACGATGAGACATCCATAGACTTGTACAAAAAAACGTTCAATGCTGTGGAAGAATGCTGGTATGCACGCACGGAAATGGCTGTCTAATTCAGAAGAATTGTTGTTGGAGATACCAGCAGCGAAAAGTGGATCTAGATAATGGGGAGCTGTTCTCTGTTCAGCAGCTTGAAGTACTATGGGTAGAAAAGGAAAACATGTTCATCTTCCGAGTGCATCCACCTCGAGATGTTAGACCACATTTTTCGAGCCTTTGGGATTTCGGACGCCATATACCATTCGTGCAAAGGCTTTGTTCCAAGAAATCTGGACCACGGGCAATGACTAGTGAGGAGTTGCTTCAGTTGTAACAATAAAAGAAGGCTATTCGGTGGTTCAACAATGAACTAGAGCATTTAGTAAAAATTAAGATCGTGATGTTTTCAGCCGGTAGACAGGGATGTGAGGTCCGTGACACTGCACGCATTCGTGTGTATAAATGCTTTATCGAACGCGTATGGAGCGGTAGTGTATTAAAGATATGAGCACAGTGATGGAACTGTTTCGGTCCATCTAGTGTTTTCTAAATCAAGAGTTGCACCCCTTACAGCCACAAGTATCCTTCGTTTAGAGCTAATGGGCGCAATTCTAGGATTAAGACTAAGTGCATCGATATCAAAAGCATTCAAGATTGCAACTAGCGAAATTACGTCTTGGTCCGATAGCATGAACGTGTTATGGTAGATACATCGCCGAACCAACCAGGACATTTAAGCCGTTTGTTGTAAGCAGAATAGGAGAAATAAAGTCTCACACAAGTCCTCGAAAGTGGAGGCATTTTTCCACTGACAATAATTCAGATGATCGTCTACCAAGAGTCTTATCAGTAGAGGAGTTAGCTAGCAAGGACACTTGGTGGGAAGGACCTTTGTATTTAGAGAGGAAAAATATCTGAATGGGTAATAGATCGAATCATGAAAAAGCAACGAAAGAGGTCAGGAAAAAGGAACGCCTACAAGCTGACTGCAGCCATAGAGGGACAGCAATGTTGGCTATCCAAAACAATGCTACGTAGTGGCTTGAAACGAGACGCCTTTCTACCTAATTAGACTCATCAGAACACTAGCTTGGGTTTATCGCTTCGTAACATTTGTCTGAGTTACGTCGAGAGAAATGCATTACAAGTGGGCTGACTACCAACGACATCAGGATGCACACATTCAAGTAATGAAGTCAGCACAAGCGGAAACATTTGGAGAAGAGTACTCATAATTGACAAGTGATAAAACATTTCCAGGTGGTAACAAGTTACTCGCCTTGAAACCAAGAATTGATGAAGATGGGTTTATGAGATCTGGTGCTCGTCTAGAGAATGCTGAGTATTTACCACATGACGTTAAGTACCCTATCATCTTACCGGGAAAGAACTGAGTAACCAAGCTGATCATGGGACATTATCATGGAAAAAGGGAATCACACCTCAAACATTGGTAATGTTGTCCCCTCGTTTTTGGATAATGCAGAGGCGAGAAGAAATCCGAGATTGTGAAGCTTAGTGCTATGAATACCGTAAGGGAAAAGCCAAACTGTTGAAAAAAATCCCAGCGGCTCACCCAAGAATTAGGCTTTAGACTGCACTTCTTGCGTTCGCTCATACGCTTGTAGATTTGAAGGGCCTTTCATAACAGTCCAGGGCAGGGGACAACGGATAGCTAAGATATAACTTTGTCTCTTTACATGTATAACCACCAGAGCGGTACATTTCAAAATGGCAATTGCACTGGACAACGATTCCTTCCTTAACCTATTTTAGGGATCGTAGAGGATTGCCGAAAGAAATGAATTCAGACAATGGGACTAATTTCATGGGAGCAAATCGAGAACTGGAAGAACTTGTTGTAGAAAAGTTAGACGAAAACAAGATTAGAGTAACTACAGCCGACAAAGGAGGACAATAGCATTTCAATCCCCGTTTGTCTCCACACTTTGACAGTTCACACGGGTCTATGATAAAAGCGTCCAAACGAGCTATAAATCGGACTTTTGGGAACACTGATGTGACGGACGAAGAACTGATAACGGCCTTCACTGGTGCAGAATCCCTGATAAACTCACAAATTTTAATACATCAGTCAGCGAATCCTGCAGATGACTTTCCGTTAACACCAAATCATTTCCTACATGGGCAAGTCGGTGGACAGTTCGCCCCTGAATCCGTGGTCGGAATTAAGACCTAAAAGGCAATAGAGACGCGTCCAAGAGTTAGTCCGACACTTTATTCCTTTATTCATGAGGTGTGCAATACAAAACTACACTAAAAGACTTTAACACTAGTTTTCTTACAATAAGCTTACTCACAATATTACATAATGGAACTGACGTAAATGTAAGCAGTAATATTACTTAATATGACTTATAGTATTACTTAAATAGAAGAAAGGTCCTCGCAGTAACGTTATTTAACCAACCTATGAAAAGAAAGTTGTGAAAAGAAATCCAGAAAGAATTCAGGCTTGAACAGGATTTGAAGCCATGACCACTGCGATTCCGGTGCAGTGCTCTACCAACTGAGCTATCAAGCCAACTGGGAGCTGGTCAAATTGTGAGTTCGTGATATACCCGTGAAGCGAGAATAAATTAGTAGGAACATAGATATTTATTTTCGCAACTGCTTAGGTTGTGTTAAAAACTGCGGGGATCTTTCTTCTATTTAATATTTCACCCGAAGTTCAAATACATGTTTCATATATTTATATCAATATATTCCTACAAAAATGTAGCCTCGAATTTCGTCGCTCCCTCGGGTCACAAATGTTTGGAAGTGTTCGACAGATTCTCAGAAAGTTGCTATTGCTCCCCAATTGAATACAGGCAGTTATGTGACAGGTATCATGGATAAGTTTGGAAGTACACCATCTTGACAAACTGGTTTAAGAGATGTCTCTATTTATTGTCTTTCTAAATTGATTCTTAACAGCTACTTTGACTCCCTGGAAAAACCCACCAACCACAAACACACCAGCGTCCCTGAGACCGAGTCCAGGAACAGGTAAAATATCACTTGTGTTTTTTTGAAGTATATATAACTAGATTTAGGTTCTCAAACTGTAACGTTACACTTTTCGACAACTTTCACAAACACACTGCGCGACGATAAGTAATTGAAGATTTAAGGGAGCTTGCCATTACAGTTCAGTTTGAAAAAGTACCATCTTGGTGAAAAACAGGTTCTGCATTAATGCAGTTTGAAACACGCTTCTTAACAAGAAACATTACAATACTTCCTTGGACAAACCAACAGACAACACAAAGACCACTATTCATTATTTTCTTACTACTACACTGACTACTAGGTGACTGTATTTTTTTTCTTTTTTTTTTTTCTTTCCTTCCTAAGAAGAGAAGGCGGGACGCGTGCGCGGCCGACCATGTGACGTAAATTCAAAATTAAATTTATGCGGCTCAACTGGTCACCATAAATGACATCCGACGACAATCCCATGCTAAATTAGATCAACAAACAGAAGCGAGAAAGGGACCAAAACTCAGAAGATTAAAAGTATAACTTTAGGCGATGTTTCTTCTAGCCCGACGGGTGATGAAACACTTATGAAAACTGCGGGTTCTACCCTCTCCGGGTGTCTGCTTTGTGGTACAGAGCAAATTAAGTAATCGTCGAAAGAGAACTAGTTTAAAAGGCAAAGTTAAAGTTGTCGCTTAAAGAGTAGCGAATGCTTTGGATTTCTAGCTCAAAAGTGTCGACTTTGAACGATTCTTGTGCAACGATCGATCGCTGCCACAAAGACATCAAACCTCTTGAAAAATGCCCAGAGGAGGTGACAGTACTGAAGAATGAAATCAAGAGTAGTTTTGATTCGGCAAACCTGCTTATAAGTGGCATGAGGTGTGATTCTTATATTTTATCGCGCAATATTGTGCCAACCAAGACCGCTTGTCATTTAACAAAGTCGAGACCAAAGATTCCCGTTAAGAGTTTAAATTTTACAACTAATTATAAAGAACAGGAGTAGCATGTAAAAACGTAGCGGACAGACCTCCGCGACTCGCGCTGTTTCCATTGTATTGACAGAAACGTTTACATTTTGGTTTTACAAGCTTGTCTTCAAGCGTTTTTTAGTGTGCTACAAGAGATTCTCTTATAATTCTGAGCCATTTGGATTAGCTTTTCTATCCCATTCTGTATGATTGCGCTGTGGTATTTGCTAATTGGTTTATCAGCTCGGATTATTCGGCCGTGCCCTCTGTAGATTTAACAGATTCTACTTGATCCTGTGTCAGCGACATTAAGGGGAAAATAACAACAGCTGTGGATTGAAAGTTCGACCGTTTTATGGCATCAAAAACCATCAGCGCAGCTTGGAAAATTGGAGACTTTCCCAATCCAGTGGGTTAAAGTAGTGTTACGCGCTGGTTCTGACCAGATTTGTTAGGTACTCATCAAAGTGAGTTACCATAGCAACTAAAGACTAGCATAAAATGATGGACAGGAAACAATACCGATGGGCGGAATCAAAGATTGTTGTATAGTAATGAAGGCCAACTTAACTTCGCTTTTATGCCTTGCATATTAATGATTGTCACCCTAACCTCGCTTTCATATCATTGGATATCTATGAGGGACAATGAGTTCACGTCACGACCGGAAGTGAGTGGAAGTGTGCCCAGTCTCCTCCCGAGTCAAAGACAGAATTCTAACTGCCAACAAGATATTTTAATGAAATAGAATCGTGAGAACTACATGGCGGGACGTGTGCGAGGTCCTTGTGACCCGCGTCCCACTTACACAATAAAAATCAAAACATGCATATTACACTGGGTGACGTGTTAAAGCGGTCTCACTGACCAGTGACCAACTTACACAAAATGATATTGAATAATTTCTCCCAGCCAGCTAGAGAGTGGCATTCAAAACCTGTTTACAAGAAATTCCCGAGTCAACCACGGGACGAGATTTAAAGACGTGTTGCTAATACCCAATTGATTTTACATGTCACACACTTTCAACTATGTTTAGGATTCGTTCTTTAAAGAACTTTTTTTTTTAAATATACTAAATCGCAACAAGAGAAAAACGCTGAATTTCTAAATTAAATCGGAATGGATTGCTTACCGTCCGAATCGCTAACTGCTTAGTTTTTTGTCAAGACTCCCATATACTTTCGTTCGAAAAAATATATATATTACCTCCTGGAAATAGCTATTTTGTGCAGTATTCCTAAAAGAACGAACAGCTTCCAGCAATTACTCGTCACTACTTTTCTTAAGAGTTTGACCATCTGTCCTCTTCGAATTTTCCTGGAGAGCTGTTAACTGTCGGCCTTCCAGTTGACAACTGATTTCGCTTTAAAAGCTTCTACGTATTTATAAACAACGGGCATGGGGGAATTGGGGTTATCGCCTACTGGCAAAAATTAATATACATGAATGGAAACAATGGTGAAGGGTATGGAGTTATCTCCGCAGAAACAATTAATCTTCACAAATGTACTGACAAGGGATGGGAGTTACCCCTGCAGAAACAATTACTGAATGTACATTAAATTTAATAAACTAAAATAAAACACAGAGTCAGATGTTCACTTTATAAAATTTATTGAACAACATGACCTTCAGAGGGAGAATTCTTTTCCTATAAAGTGCATTACAGCTTCAAAAGTTTCTTGGCTTGCATGATTTTTTTCACAAGTTTTTCAGTCATGGTGCGTTTATCAGGTAGATGGTCGATGGCTTTGATCATCTTGGTGCCAGCCTTCCACTTGTCTTGTAAATTCTTGACGTGACTATAATCGATGTAATCTTGTTTCGCAATTTTGTCTAATCGATTAATCTCCACGTTTCAATCGCTTTTTTTTCCAACTTGGTGGCAGGACCCATGTACTCATACCCAGACCAATGGTTCACTTTGTTTCCTCCTCCTCTTCCTCCTCCTCTTCTTCTCACACTTTGTCTTCGTTCTTTGGACAGCGGCTTTTCTCTTCTCAGTCTTCATCATCGTAATCTAATCTCCGCCTCAACTTCTTGCTTTTCTCAAAATCTTCCCAGCCGGGTAAACGTTTTAAGCTTTTTAGTTTTCTCTCCCTCTTTTTGTTGAGTTCTTTCAACGTATTGCGCAGATCGTCCAATCTCTCTCTGTATTTGCTCGTTGCTGGTTTTTGGACCACACCACAAGACCAGCTAGCCGTTGGCCTTGGGATCGAAGAAGCAGCACTACTCTTGCCTTTGCTTGTTGATTATTTTTTTACCTTGAGTCCTCGACGGTTTGGGAGTTTGTGGTTCGGGCGTCGAGGGCTTCCTTTTATCATCTGCGTCAGCCGTTGCTCCACAGGTCCCGTCACCATGTACCCTTCTTCCTCCTCACTCCCGCCATGGGAAACTGACGCAATTTTTTGGTCAATTTTGCCAATTCTCATGAAAGGGATTTCGTGTGAGCATTGACCAGAGGTGCTGGTTTGCTAGGATCGGCGAGGAGTTGGTGTTTTTTTGGCAGCCAACTTGGCTGCTTTGTCTGGCAGTGCACTTTCTGTCAATCCTCTTTAGTAAGCAAAGTGACACATGTCCACTTTGACCGAAAATTTATTGAAATCATTCTATCCTTTAATGACGACTCCTGCTGTCGTCTAGGCCACAAGGATGCTGTTTTTCAGAATGGGACCTACAGTGACACCTGCAGCCATAATCAACAATGCCAAGCCAATGGAAAGGTTGTGACGACGCTTGAAATGATAAAAAATTTGACGATAATACCACCACTGACGGTGGTAAAAGGCAAACAATCCATCCAATTGCTGCAACACATTGGGATTCAATTCTCGTGAGGACAGTCTTGAGCACGGACCATTTAACAAATATATGGACGACGACATCCCTATCACCGTGTTTCTAATTTCTCGTGGTAGCCTCCCATTTACTTTCTTATAGCTCTATCTTCTTTCTTATGATAACAACGGGTCCATCCTTCGTCTTTTAACAAGTGACCCAACACTCACACGTCATCCCAGGTGGCGGGATGTAAATCCACCAAGAGATAACCAAAGGGTCGCGATGTCACTCGACGAAACACTTACAGTTTTTCTTGGGTAAGCGCTCACGGGCCACCAACCCATAGAATTAAGGTTTCAACGTGGGATCATCTCGAGCCAAATACTCCAATGACACATTGTTCAGCGCCACATGCTCCATCTTACATCAAATTGCGTTCGTAGATGTCGTAGAGCACGGGACCATTGGAATCTATCTCCAGCAAATTCGCAAACTCTCCAAAAATGATGACACTTATATTGTGTCCGGGAACAGCTTCAAATTCTAAGACAAACTGTAAGTCTCCTGTTTGTCTTGAGTTCAACGCATTACGTCAGCTCATCCATTAGCCACATTGTCAAACATAAAAAGGGTGCAATTCTTGCCTTGCCCCCAATCATCTCTTCTCACCATGTTGCCTTGCTTCTTGCACCACGCTCCACTGGCTTGTAGAAAACAAAAATACCCTGTCATATCTCTTTGACCTTCATCGTGATTGAGTTGGAGCATTTCGTATGGGTATTCCTCTCCTCTTACTGCTCGATGGAGATCAGTACAAATTTCTGGAAGCAGAATGGGTCGAACGCCACGTTCCCGTTGAAGGCTTTGTTACGTACCATCCCCACAATAATTCTGTCTGGGATCCTGCCTTGAAACAGGTTGGTCACTTCAAAATGGGTTTGATTTCTCTGCATACTGAAGGTTCTGATTTCACTTTTCACATTGGGGTAAGTTGCCACTTTCCGTTCATTGTGTCTTGCCTCCTTCAAATTCTTGTAGACAGTTTTATTTAAGCGCAGCTGACAGAGATAAAATTTGACTGTGATGTCATTTTCCGTCAGTCTTCCTTTGAAAGCCACTCCATTGAGAAAGAGGTCTAGCGAGTTGAAGTGAAGTCTCATCCTGATTTCTACCTGAGGGACCAACACTTTGCCAGTGTGAAAGGCTTTCAGATGGAGTTAAAAGTTAGTAGATGCGTTTTCCATCCGTGTAATTGGTCATATTAGATATGGAGGCTGGGAGTGCTGCTTTCTGGTTTGCAAGTAGGGCTTGATAGTCTGCATGGGGTCTATCACTGTCCGTGTTGTTGGCTGTCCACTGTACTGGGAAATCCAATTGATTAAACCATCCTTGAGGCTTCAACACCGTTTCCTCATCTTCTCAGTTGTAGTTTAACAATGTTTCCAGGTAGGCTTTGTAGTGGTAAGTATCAGTTTGTGAACTGATAAGGTTCTGTTCAATCGCATACTGATTTGTTTGAACAATGTGTGGGACAAGTTAATGGTGACCCACAGTTAGACCTCCTTCTTGGGGTAGGCGCAGTCAGCTCCTGGACATGAATGAATGGGTCGCATAAACATTTCTTGCTTTATTCGCCAAAGATGTCTCGAAATGTTTTGTCTCGTTGGGTTACTTCTTTTGTCAAGCTCTTCTTGATCTTTCTTTTAACCCCCCACTTCAAGCCTTGTTTCAACCCTTGCAACATGTTCTCTTGAATGTCTCCGAGACGGTGACTGCTTTTTAAACCTGTCAGTCTTCCTAGAAGGGCGGCTTTCACGATGTCGCCAATGATTCCCTCACCCAATTGAGTGTCATCGGATCGGAATCTCATGAGACTACCTCCACGCATGTTGATGATTAAAAGACTGATCGATGCTTCGGCGGTACCTTTTTTATTCCTTTTTGAAGTGGAGCGTGATGATATTATGACCTTCTCCGAAATTCACCAAGTCTCCATCCGTCTCGGCCACTTGGCTTTCAATCATTTTAATGTACTCATTGCGAACGGGTAAGTACTGCACATGCAGCGGCTCGAAGTATGTGCTACCTTTAACCTCTCGTTTGTATTTCACTTCTTGCAACAGGTCTGGCACTTGGTTTCCTACGATACTACTTCCTACCACATTCGAGTGAACACGCAGTGAACGTGTGGAATTCCCCACTGCCGTTCGGAAGGCATTTTTCAAGTTAACAAAACGCCAAAGATAGGCCATACTCAACACAAATAGTTATATTTCACATACCAAAACACACCATTGCCTTTGCCGTCCATGACATCCACCTATAGATCCTCGTTCATTAAATCCGGAACCTTGTCATCCAGAAATTCTTGTCGTACATTTGGTCCTAGAGAAAACTTGCCACTGTCGTTCTTCTTTAACCAACCGATTCTGACGGCTAGTCCTTCATGGATGAAGACTTTCGGGGTCTTGGAGAATCCTCCATAAATTCTCCACAAATGTTCACTTTAAAGTCAGGCAAGGAAATGCTGCTCAATCCCCCTTGCCAACCACTCCCGGGTAGGTTCAATGGATGGGGACGTCGAATCTTGAAGGCGTTGGTTTAATTGTTGGGAAACTCGCTCTTATTGGCATGACTTGGCAATGTGACGTAGAAACTCATAGTTTTTTCAGTTCGCTGTTGGGAATTTAACTGTTGTACTTGTCAGGCCACCCTTTCGACTTGACTAGTAGTTGACCCTTCTTCCGCTGAAGTACTTTTTCAATCCAAAACAGTGTATCACCTGACACATGGACTTTCTGCAAGTCTTGCTCGTAAAACATACCTTCCATGGGTGTTTCGTCCCACTCGCTTATTTTGTAAACAGAAACAACTCGAATGACGCGTGCACCAGGAATACTTCTTCAGTCCAGCCAGACAAATACGCCTCCTTGGACAGTCGGTGTTTCTTGTTCAACCGAACGCGAACTCCCACGTTCAACTTGGGTTTGGGTTTGTTTGCTCTTAATCTTCGTCCGTAGAAACTTCCACACTACTCGTTAGTTTTTCAAAGTCACGTCTTTGGGGCCATTCCGATGCTGCGATGTTTACTGGCATTGTATCCACGTACCAAGAGCTGTAATAAATCTTCGTATCGGAGCGTGTTGGCGGCAGTGAAATAACGGTACATGCGTTCCTTAAATGTACGATTGAAACGCTCCACGATGGAGGCTTTGGCGTCCCCGTATGTGGAAATATGGTGAATTCCTTCTTTTTCCAAAAACGATTTAAAGGTCTTGTTGTAAAATTCTTTCCCATTATCCTTTTAAAATCCTCTCAAATGCCTTTAACATCTCGGTCCCTGTCTTGGCTCTCAGGGCATGAACCCAGGCAAGTTTTGACAACACGTCAATGACGGTTAACAGATACTTGTAACCGCGGTTGTTCTTGGCCAAGCGATGTACTTTGACCAAATCTGCCACCCATTGATGATCGATCCCATGCACGACAACGGGTAAAATGGGGAATCGGCAACGATGAGGTTTGTGCAGTGTATAGTTCAAATCTTGTTTTAAGAGTTGTTGGGCTTTTCTTTGAGGGACCACCAAGAAATGGGCGAATCGTGCCACGCTCCCTAAACTCCCAAGTAGGCTGGAATCCTTGTAATGTAATAGAGGATTCTTTTAATCCTTCCTTTTCTTTCCTTTTCCTTATCATATTCCGGAAAGCCTGCTCTGTTCAAATTCTTGTACTGGAGTGCTTTCATTTTTATACGCCTTTGTTGGAAAGGTGATTTCCTATTGGCCGTTTGATCTTCACTGTGATTGAATCTTGTCTCATGATGCAGAATTCTCGCACTTGTTGAATGACTCTTATTTTCTCTGCTGAATCGTACGTTCGTCGTGATATTCGACTATCTACGTTTTTGAAAAAGTTACGTTTATATCTACAATTGCTTTATTTCCATATATTTCCCTGAAATTTTTTGCCGCGAGCTATTTTTAGTAGCAGTTTACGGCTGGTTCCCTTTACAGATAAATGTATGGAAAGTTCAAAACACGACTAGACGCTTTCTGGCACAGCTACATCCCTCCGATTTTTTCCTAAAATCTTTTTCCTAGTGCTAAAAGTTTCCAATTCATGAATTTCTCAGAAGCAATGTTTTATGAAAATTATTTGACCTCGAAGCTCCATACAAACACTGTTATTTCAAGCCTGTTTGCCTACTTGTCAAAATGGCGTCGAAAACCGTGATAAGGCCTATTGCGGAACGTCAGTAGGTGGTATATGTCTCTGGTTGGTCAACGAAGTCGAGATGTTATTGGTCGTTTGTCAGTAAGTCGTGATGCTATTGGCTGTGAAGACCGTATAAAAAGTGATTGCTGCGTTTCGATCAGTCTTTTGTTAGTCAAAAAAGTCCGTGGGTCTATTGTTAGTAAAATGTCTATGGTTTGTCTGTCACCTCAAACAGTCTTTCTCAGGACTACACTCACCAGGATGATCATAATTTACTTACTTATGACATGACTCCTGGGTTTAAACTATTTACAATTTTAAATTGATTCTGCAGAGATAACCCCATCCCTTGTCACTACCATTTGTGAAGATTAATTTTTTCTGAAGGGATAATCCCCCGTCCCCAAGAGCATTGTTTCCGCCCATGAATATTAAGCTTTTCTAGTAGGGAATAACCCCATCCACCCATCCCCGTTGTTTATAAATACATAGAAGCTTCTAAAGCGAAATCAGTTGACAGTTAACATTTCTCTCCAAAAATTTCAACTAGGACAGATAGTCAAACCCTTGAGGATATAAGTGACGAGTAATTGCTGGAAGCTGTTCCTTCTTTTAGGAACGCTTCACAAAATAGTTATTAAAAAAACTTCTAGGAGGTAAGAATTTTTTTTCTGACAAAAGTACGCGTGAGTCTTGACAAAAATACTAAGTAGTTTGCCTGTAGTGCGGTAAGCAATCTGTTCCGATTTAATTTAGAAATTCAACTTTTTTCTCTTGGTGCGATTTATTATATCTTGAAAACAAAAAACGTTCTTTAAAGAACGAATCCTAAACATAGTTGTAAGTGTGTGACTTGTAAATCACCTGGGTATGAGCAACACGTTGCCGTTTGTAAAAAGTACCTTTCTGTAAATCTCGTCCCGTGCTTGACTCGGGAATTTCTTTTAAATAGTTTTTGGGCGCCACTCTCTGGCTGGCTAGAAGAAATTATTAAATATCATTTTGTGTAAGTTGGTCGCTGGTCATCAAGACTGCAGTAACACGTCACCCAGTGTAATGTTTTTTTTGTGTGTGTAACTCGGGCGCGGGTCACTAGAAACCTCGCACACGTCCTGCCTTGTCATTGGAAGGATTTGTTTTTTCATTAAATTTTTGTTGATAGTTCGAATTCCGGTGTCTTTGTATTTGGAAGGAACTGGGCACAATTTCACCCACTTCCGGTCGTGACGTCACCTTATCGTCCTTCATAAATATCCAATGACATGAAGTGCAGGTTAGAGTGACCTTCATTACTATGCAACAGTATGAAAGCAAGTTTAGATTGGCCTTCATTACAATGCAAAAGTATTTGACTCCGCCCATCGGTATTGTTACATGTCCATAATTTTACGTTAATTTCTCGGTTGCTATGGTAACTCACTTTGATCACTACCTGTCAAACCTTCGGCAGTAACATCAAAGGCACGTTGCTATGGTTACTCACTTTGATGAGTACCTTTCAAATTGAGTCAGAACCAGCGGATAAGACTACTGCTAGTGACACACTTGGCGATTTTATACGCTGATCACCGCGATCGGCAAAATTTGCCAGGTGTGCCCGTTAGAGCGATTGTGATTTTTGCCGATCGCCGCTATCGGCGTATTAAATCGCTGTTATCTGCTATGTCAGGTATCGGCGATTTAATTCGCCGGCATTCGCCACGTGTGCCCGTTGGAGCGATTGTGATTTTTGTTGATTGCCGCTATCGGCGTATTAAATCGCTGATATCTGCTATGTCAGATATGGGCGATTTAATTCGCCGGTTTTCGCCAAATGTGCCCGTTTCTACGATTTTCTACGGGAATAATTATCTTAAGGAAATAATTCTAGTCTCTAATTAAGTAAACGTTAACAAAAGGAGAATATTTAACAATTATTCGCCTCAGGCTCAGTAAATATGGTGAAAGTCGAGGGGAATATTCACCAATATTTACTGAGCCTGAGGCATATAATTGTTTTAGTGTAATTACTCAGGTGATTATTAGAGAAAAACAAGAACCGTCCGAAAATTTGTTTGTTTGTTTCTTTGTTTCAAATTGTCACGCATCGATGAACAGAGACGCGCAGTCTGCCGATCACATGCTCAATTGAAATTGCATGCTCAATCGATAAACTGCACATGCCTCAAGCAGTATTCTTTAACTGCCGCTTCATTGAGACGAAGTATTGACCTCTGTGAATGAACGTTGGGTTTGTCCGTCCCGTTTACCAAAATAGATGGAGATGAATCAGGCTGTTTGGTGTAGAACTCGAGTCTTTTCTCCTCACTGAAACGTAAAACTAAGAGAGACATTTACTCATCTTGTTTACTTCCATGCTTTCAAATTCTGTCTTAAATTCGTTTTGTTTGTGAAATCATTCTGTTAAATAAAGAAAATCTTGTGCGAATTTAACTTCATTTGTTGTCCTCATTTTCGTCTAAGCCATTTTTATTACAATTAGCAAAACTTTCATATCTTGCCTTCGAAAAGTGTCACCTCGGACTTTAGTGCCTTTCGGAATTGCATTTTCTTTCATCCTATTTACTTCTTCCTCAGAAACATCAACAAAATCGCTAAGCGGCCATTTTGAAAATTAGTTCTCCCGCTATAATCACCTCGGGCGAGGAAATTATAGCAGGATATGACACAACCCTTGACCAATCAGCTCAACAGAATCTCTATAATCACCTGAGTAATTATGCTAAAGGAGAGATAATGTTTGGTTGTGTTCTGAAATATTTCAGTCAGTGGTTAAGTTTAGGGCGTGTTTAAAGTATGCACTGCGAATTGGGCGAATGAATTACACAAGTCCAACGCAAAATGCTCGAAACAATTCATCACTCTGCGAATATTTCTCCTACAGAAATAATTCTAGTCTCTAAGTAAATGTTAACAAAAGGAGAAAACAAGAAAAACAATGTTTGGTTGTGGTCTGAAATATTTAAGCATTCACTGCGTGTTTACAAATGTGCGTTGCGAATGAATTTGTAATACACATTAAGTCCATTACAAAATGTTCAAAACAATACATAACAGTAAATAGCTCTGTGTATGTTCAAAATTAATTTATCCACGAATATTTGTCGTTTTGTAACGACTTAAGTATTTGTGTTTAGTTTGAAATATGTTAAATATGGAAAATTACCGACAATTGTCTGCAAAATTGTCTTTAATTTCTAAGCGACTTGCGAGTTGCTTACTCACCACATGTTTGTTTTCAACTGACATTTCGCCTGTTTGTTCGCCCTCTCAGTTGCTCTCGGGTTTCAAATTTCCTGAGTAGTCACCTGCTTTCTCGACATATGTCGTTTGTCCAAATGTTCAACGAATACAGCAATAAGTTTTCTTCAAAATTCTCGTTTGTTTCTGAAAGAAGTTGGCCATCCCACTTCCCGCCAAAAAGCCGGGTTGCAGCACAGGGTTTGAGTGTCTCATTTCACATTGGATCACATAAGGGAGAGTACGTACGTATGTACAGTCGGTCTGTCGGAAGGAAGTGACGTCATAACCAAATTTCTGCTGATAAAAAGACTTTGAAAATAGAACGGTGTAGGTAAAAATGATAAACTTTCGTTGACGAAAGAAGAAAACAAACAAAGGGAAAAGTCAAGTTCAGTGAACTACACTTACAGTACTAGTAAGTCAAACCAACTTGTTGTCACATGACGTTTTAGTAGAAGATATGAAGTTTGGTGATTTTTTATTCGATGTTTGCAATGTTAATAGATTTTGAAATCAGCGGGCGTCGTAAATAAAAGAAATTTGTCGCCAGCAATCCTGCATCTGATCCAATACTACACAGGGCAAACTCAATAAATAAATAAGAGCTAATTAGCATATCGTTTAATTTTAATCTTCCAGATTGCAGTAATCACTGCCTTGCCTGTGGATGGAGACACATACCAGATGAGAATAAATTTGACTACAACGGGACACGATTGACGCCCGACTGCCTCAAGTGCCTTCCAACAAATGCTACAATACTGTACGATTTCTCTTTTCTTGTCGAATGAACATCTTCTTATTGGCTGTTAAAAATTAATTTTGTATGTAAAATGAATCTATTTAAAGTTCTCCTGAGAAAATTTTAACTGCACTCAACAAATTTCAGGACTTAAATTCTTCAATTCTAACCTTGATCACCAAATTGCTTTTATATATATAGCCTTAATTTCCCATGGAGGCTCTATTGATATAAAATGACTTATGCTATTTGAGAAACGTCGTTTTTATGTGAGAATTTGGCTTAATCTTGAACAGGATTTTACGTGAGACTGGGATCAAGGATTTACCTCTGGGAACTTTCCGTCATATGGCAGCCCTTAAATTTCTGTAAGTTGGTTTAAAAATGGGGGGTGCTTACCATTAACCAAAAATTTTGAATTTTCGGAAATTTCGGTCTCGAATGGAACGGGCTTATATTCGGTCATCACATGGTCAGTTTTATGCCTCAGGCTTCTTGACACCGTTTATCGTACGTGTTCAAACAGTCCGACTGGAAACTTTTGAATGGAACACGAGAATTTTCGAAAATACCGAAATTTCCACTTTTCGGAAACACTGAAAAGGTTGTCCTAAATTTTTGAAAATCTTTTCCGGAAAAGACCCTGTTCCATTCGATTCCCACCCGAAATTTTCGAAAATTTCGTCCAATGGAAAGTGCCCGGGATCACATGGGATATTGTAGTCATCTGTTAGAATAACTTACCAACTAAATTAATACTCTAACTAGAACAAAGACTCGTAGCTATGTACGCAACTTAAGCAGTTGCAAAAAGAAAGCCTGAATTAAATACTACACGGGTAGGTAAAAATAAATAAACAATTAAATAAATAAATAAAATGATAATAAAAAGGCGGCTCGACATCATTCATTGGTTACCTCTTTGCTAAATATACAAACAAGTTTTAGTTTTGCCAGACAAGGTGGAATGTTAATTAAGTTGTTTAAAGATCAGCCCTGACTGAATGAACTGCACTGATTTTAAACTCAAGTCATATACTCGCATTCTTGAAACGTATTGTTAGACCTTGTGACTGATCAAAGTAACAGTTAATTTGAAGACGTGTTGACATTTTCCAAAGAATAAAGGCAGATCAAGAATGGTGAAATCACGGAATACAACACTCAAAACTTTACTCGTAAAGCTTAAAAATGCAGGAGGTGATTGTCCTAGCATTTAGAGGCATAAATTTGTGAATTGGTACAGCTGAGTGCAAAAACGTAGGATGACCGCTGTTAGACGTATGGCGGTACTTCTAGGATATTGATCAAACAAAGTGGCGAGGACTATATTTGTCATTCACTGATGGATGGAAAATTAGATTATGTTCCTTTTGGGTGTTTTAGCAATTTCCGACGATAATGGCAGTCATTTTCTTATGACAGGTTTTCAGCCATTTTCGTCTTACCACGAAGAAACTGCTAAAGCACGCTGGTGAAGATTTTTTACTTTTTTTTTTTTTTTTTTTTTTGCCATTGCCCGTCTACTCTTACCTAAATGGCTTCCCCCGACCATGTGTGAACCGTTAAACCTTCAATTTACCAACAGAGATTAGAAAAATAACACCTTTCCCATCTCCTCTTTTTTATGACGAAGCTTTGAAGGGAAATCTACAGCAATTCAGAAATCGAGTCCTCAATTTGATCACAAAGTGAAAAAATGTTATCTTCTCTAGTTTTCAGACAATCCGTCAAAACTTGAAAAAAAAATAGTTTTAAGAATTGTAAGAAACGATTCAGAAATATATGAGACAAGAAATATAAGTGATAGAAACCTACGTTTCCTTGCATCTTACACCATTATCAAGGTTACATAATTAATGATAAAGGTCGGTTTGTGAATAGCTCCATGTAATTAGCTTGGCACTTTTCTATGCAAATTCGCTCTCAACTTAGCCTATTCACAAACCGCCTTTTTTTATTATTAATTATGTAATCTTGATAATTGCGCAAGATGAACTATACTTCTTGTCTCAAGTTTAAAGAATAATCTGAAAAAAAGATAATAAACCTTCTTGCTAATTTTAATTTTAAATTGGCATTTTAAACAATAAAAAATTCGATCAAAAGTTGATTGGCGGAAAATTACAAGCATCATTTTACAAATTAAACACTCATGAAGGATCGAACCTATCAATAGAAGTATCAAGGCTGTAAATTAAAAAAATCAAAGTGTTTTTTTTTTTATTTTTGTATTTATAAAAAGGAACAATAATATTCTAAGAAACCACACAACATGTTTCGACAGAAACTTCTGTCATCTTCAGTTTAAATTACAAAGCACAGAGTTGAATATATAGGGTAAACCAAAATGGTATTGGAATCAAAATTAAAGGGAGCATAAAACTGGAAGTGGTACAACGCTACTTGGCAAGAACTAAGATGGCTTTTACCCTCCTTTCAGCCTGAAGATGAAAGCGTGCAAACCTTTCGGAACTCAGTGATGCTTGCCACAAAGCCTACCTGTTTTCTTGAGTATCCATTTGATATATAGGAAAGGACTTTAAAATCTGCTGAATCTGCTAAAGTTTGCATTGACCAGTTTGGTTTTGTTGTAACCACATCCAGTCAGTCTGATCTGTTTGAGATTGCACGATGTCACGCTACGCTATTGATCTCATCAATTTCCAACGGCCGCCTATATCCATTTGATTTAAGCAATCGTGCATAATACTCTATACAAATCAAAATTCTGCACCTTTCGATCCAAATTTGTGCTAAACTGAGTTACACAAATGAACTTCACTTACATTGTGTGGTGTTTCATTCGATAGTATTTAACGTTTGGAGTCGGTACCGCTGATGCTCCAAACCAAAAAAAAAAGAGTGGAAAAGTAAGAGAGTTTAAAGAGAACATGGGCGCTATCCTATGGGCTACCTTGTGTGCTTCCTATCAGTACAACAAGTATTCTTCTCAAACTCATTAATAATTCATCAAAAGAAAACAAAGAAAATCACTACCGTGACCGTGGTTTGGATATGTGATCCTAATTACCATAAACGTTTGCCAACTTTAGCCTTGAATTTCTCTAAGAATTATTGATCATTTGAGAAGCCATATCAAACACTCGAAAGTGTGTTTATTCAGACATCCAAACACCTCAAAGTCGTTTAAAAAAAACTCGGCTGCGACTCGTTTTTCAACCTACTTCTCAGTGTTTGAACGCTTTCTCATGTTTGATATATTACATCAAGTATATGATGACAAAAATACATGCAGTCAATAGGTGTTATCAAGCGCTCAATATATACGGGTACTTATTCGTGGAAAAGTGATTATGTAATGGATAATTACTGAGGCACATGGCATTATGAGAAATATTGCAGGGCCGAAACTGACTGCAATATTTCTCATAATGACATGTGCCGAAGTAGCTATTTATTATAATTATTCTATTGTTGTGTGTCTGTGTTGGATCTTCGATTTTAGTCGCCCGTACGTGCGAGTTTAGTCTTAGTTATGTGTGATAATTGTGGTGGTCATTGCTATTGTTACTTGTTTGTGATGAATATATCTTCGATTTTAATGGTGCCGAGGGTTGTTATTGTAGCTCGTTATTACAGTTGCTCAAAACAATTTTAACGATGGAATTAATTCGTGCAAGGTGTGTAACACTGCAAATTTGCATACTTTATAAGCCAGAGAATTAGCGTTTAGTCCTGAAAAAAATTTAAAAAAATTTCTGTTAGATAGTCTACCTTATGCGTCTCGTTTTTATACCAGATGGCTTTCACGTCTCAGACGTTGAATGCGTCCAGACGACTTTAACGTCTCTAGCATAAAAACGGCCAATAAGACGAGGACGAAGGTCAAGATGGCCTTTCCGCTACCGTTCTGCGCGCACGATTCGAAGGGGACGTTTCAGCGAATGATTATTGAGTACTTGGATATATTTTGCCGACATGAAAAGGCGAAGAATTTCGTAGTTTGCTGGAAATTGTCTCTCCAAACTCGATTTTGTTCGAAATGAGAATGCGAGAGAGCACACATGCTGCGAGCGGAAATTGCACATGCCCGTCAAAAACTCACTTTTGATGGAAGCAATAGGTTTCAAAGGTCAGATCGAGTGCGTTAACTCACAAAGCATGATTAATTTTCTGCGATGACCAACGGGATGGCCCTCATGCAAGATCCTAATTTGAGGTTGACAGACTCGGCTAAGCGACTCCTGCTGTGTGTCTGTTGTGTTGATAAACGCCTTCAGTAGTTTTGCTTTCTTGTATAAGAGGTTCTTCCGTTTTGATCAAAATGTGGTGTGACCGCTCGTGATCATGAGGGGAAATGCTCAAACATACAGAATGGAGGTTTTCTTAAAGTTCGTTACGATTAGCAGGATCTTTGTTTATCGCAGATATGAGAATGTTATATGTAATATATCCACACACAGCTGATCATCGTTGTCTTTCGCTTTCGAGAACTATGGCTTGAATCTTTCCTGTCAATTCGGGCAAACCGAATCTACTTCTGCCGTAAAGTTTCGTCTCTCGGGAAGTAATGTATACTTATTCCCGGCATGCCAGTTTTTTTCGAGCAGTTTGTCATCTTGGAGTTGCCAGCCGCACAATAAGTCGTCGAGATCGAAGAAACTCCCTTCGCCGCCATGACACTCGTGTGTTCCAAAGTATTTCCTACGTCACAACCTTGTAATACGATCGTTTTGGCCGCGCGCAACATGGAGACACTTTCCAGCGCTAAATTCGAACCTTTTAGGGATCATAATTGCGGATTGAGAAGGTTTTGTTCAGTAAAACCCACATATTCAGACCAAGAAATTCATAAACTAACAAACCGTACCAAATTTTTTTTTTTACTTTATAGGCTCTTTAAGGGGTAACAAATTGTTCAGCTCAAGCCCTCAAAACAGAATTCTTGTACCTTTTTGGGGTTCTTTGCAAAATGTCCGACGATCACTCCCATCACTTTTATATGGGATTCCACCCACCTCCCCTCTGCTGGGCTTTTGAAAATCGCTCAAAAAAAAAAAGCTCAAATTGCCCCTAGAGGATAAACTTGCCCATTTCAATAAAAACAAATATGAATTTGTTTTCCATAATGGTGTATTCATTGGGTTAATGATCTCCGTTTGTGACTCAACTGGTAGATGCAACATTATACAGTACCGACAATCATGCCCGATACAGGAATTGAATTCGAAAAAATGTGTGCTCAAACAAATGTGAGGGGTTGGAGGACTCTTTTCTAAATGCCAAAGGCCTGCTTGCTACACGTTTTAACATAAACCCTAAATAAATGGTACAGGAATATTATTTCGCTGGCATGACTCCAATTCTCTTACACCCCAAGAAGTGGTCTTCCCAGGTTATTAACACATGTGTTTGAAAGCAGAAATCAATTAAAACGATGGATTCAAACTGTGCTGAGGCTTATGTCATTTGCAGTTATTGAGGGTGGAAAGGAAAACATGAACAGATTTAGGCAAATCTTTTCCTACACGAACTTTTTATTGGAATATTTTGGAGAACACAAATAAAAAAAGTGAGCTTTTCTCTTCTAATAGGACTACAATATTTTTTTCCAACTAGGCCCTTAATAAAAATCAAAGGTCATTGTCTTTTATCAAGAATTGATAAAATTAAGTTTAAGTGGACACTGTCAGAATGTTACAATCATCCACTATGAATCACTTACTTAATGGAAAACTAATCAGGTGCCATCGAACAGTACATAAATGTAAAAAAGGATAACTCATAATTCATTTGCCCATTGCAATTAAACAAAATAGATACAGTTCAGGTATCAAGTTGCGCAAACTTATTCGTTGCACTTTAAAAAATTAATTGTTAACCATATCCCGATACAACGATATTTTTGGCTGCTTTTCTGCCAAATCATTAAATCGGGAGTCGGTTTACAATGATATCCCGATTTAATGATATGATTTTACTGTCCCCTTGCCATATTGTAAAATTGGGGTTCAAAGTATAACATAAATTTAGATTTCTTGGGTAACTGGGTGAAACTAAATTATTGACATTAGAATTATGATGTATCGTTTGGTGATTTTAGGATTAAGGCTGTACATTTAAGTGACCCAATCTTTTTCCATAGGGATTTGTCAAGGAACAAAATTCAAACGTTGTCTCAGGAGATATTTTCAAGTCTGACATCGTTGAATACGCTGTAAGCTGTTAGATATAATTTGTTTGTAATCGTAACACTAGAAAAGTCTTTTACAGCCACCTTAGTTGAAAGAAACATAGCAGACACGTTGGGCCGTAGCACAGAAAAACGTTCAGTCGGCTATGAGAATAGTATGATGATTTGCAGAAAAGCTTGGTCCATGGGTAAGGCGGTAAACTAATCAGTGGTCATTACTGTAAACATATGTTCTAGGTTATGGTAATTCCTAATACAATAATAAGTTTTCTCTCATATATTAATTGATATAATGGTTAATAACTTGACGAACTTCTTGTTTAAGCGATATGAGTCTGAGAATCTGCATGGTACCATATTTTAAGCCGCTTTTTTTTTTTCTGGGAAAATTATTTGTTGAAACTAGATGAATCGTTGTGTTTACGAAAAGAAGGTCACATAACGAACTGTTTCAAATGGCCTATAGATAGCCTGTTATGTCGTCTAAAAGATGATGTTAATATTACTGGATACATATGCAAATGGCGCTACCGGGGGCTAGTGAAGTAATCCATCATGGCGGACTTTTTTAGATTTTTCACTTTTTCCACTATAATTTTTTTCCAGAAAATTTAAAGTTTTACTCAGAAAATAAACTTTCGACAGCTCAGCATTAAAATAATGCATTAATGCATCATTGAATTGCTCTACAACTACTTCCGGCTCTGAAAGCTTTAAATATTACATTTTAATACATTTAAAACCACACTTCACTTGTCATTTAATATCTGCTATATCTATAAGCCGATTTTTACCAAATTCACAGCAAATATCTAAACAAAAATCTTCTTGATAAAATAAAAAAAAAAACCAACAGGGGGAGGGAAGTGGCATTCACACCCACCTCAACACCCCCCCCCCCCCCCCTCCTTTAAGTCCGAGGGTTAAGTGGAAAACTGATGGGGAAAGGTGCAAAGTCTAAATTACATACCCGGACGATTAAGTATGCTTAAAGTGTGCTCTCGATGATCGGTGTGATATATTGACGGAATTGGTTACACTTGACGTTTCTACGTGGTCCGCTTTATTGAAGACCCTTTATTGAGTTACGTTTTAATAGACGTAACTCGGAAATATTTATGCAATAAAGTGTTTAACTCGCCGACTGATTTGCCTATTAAGGAAAGGTAAATATGTTGGTAGTCTATTACTTAAGATACCGTTATTTAGGTAACAGAAACCAATTTACAGCATGTTATCGTTATCACTTCCAGTTTTGAATGGATTAATTCTTGAAACTTCACATATTAGGAGAATAGGATGTGAGCTAAAATAAAGTACATGCGATTTTTGTTTTGGTTGGTTTACATTTACTTCCCGAGATTTTCGCCAGGCATGTACCAAAATAACCAATCTTTCAATATCTCAGAGATGGTGAACGTTTTGGGAAATTACAGACAATGTTTCTAAGACACATACATCAGCAATTTTCAAAAGTTTCGTCAGCATCGATTTTGGACAAATTTTCGAGGAGCTGGAACTCCCAGTATGAGGATGGGTCGCTTTTTAAAAATGTTTTAAAAACTGGAATTGCCTGAAAAGTAGCGAAAAGGACGTTGCTCTCACCGATATTTCTTTATTTAAAACAGCTAAACACAATTCCAAATAATTAAATGTTTTGACCAAAATTGGCCAGTTATCCACAGGTAGACTGACAGAGCACCCGATATTTTCATATGCATGTCATTCACACCTTCCTTTCGTAAAGCTTTTTAAAATAGGAAAAATGTTGCCTTTTAAACGAGCGTTTGACACCAAATATTTAAGAAAAATTTTTCATGGTGCTGGTCAACACATGGTGTCTTAATTGTCTTAAATGAAAACTTTGTCAAATACTTATGCCAAGTGACCCTAGAGTTCTAATTTGACAAGTTTTGATGTTAGCACTTGTTTTTATGAAGCTGCAGGTGTTATCTTTACTTGTAGGTCATTTAATCACAACGGACCTGGAGACTCCTCTAAATCTTTTTCTCCCAATCCAAAATTTAAAGAAATTAATCGTCGATTTTGAGATCATTTTAACTGAGCTAATTTGCAACCTTTTGCTTCAAAATTTGACTATTATTTTACCAGGTTGCTTAGCCGTACTGAGAACTTTAGCCCATTATTAATCATTGTCTTTCGAAATCTTTGCTCAGGGTCATATAATCAAGAAAAACATAAAACGAAAACAGAAATGGGTACATTCTTGATCGAGACATAAAACTTTTTTTTTTCAGTCTTAAATATCAATGTGGCTTCTGTTTGTAGGACTGTAAAATTAAATCTGTGTTGTTTGTATTAATGCAAAACGTTAACCATCAGCTGAAAAATGGTGACGACGAAAAATGGTTTTCTGTGGGTGAGCTGGTAGCGTAATTCTGATTATCGTTTAATGAATACAAGAATTACAAAAAAAAAAAAAGAGAAGAAGAACTGGAAACCACAAGTTCTGATGTTGCTACACAATAATGTTTCAGCTTTAAATTTCAATTGTTTAACATAATTGTCACGTTTTATTATCGTACGGCATGTTTTGATAGTTTTCTCCTTCTCTTGAGTGGTCTGAAATACTAAAAGAAGCTAATTACTTTGCAGGGATTTGTCTGGAAATGGTTTAAGCAATCTTTCTTCAGGAATCTTTTCCACCTTAAGGAAACTAAAGTACATGTAAGTGTGCCACCGTTAATTTGCTTTGTGGCTTTTCTGTCTTTTTCTTCTTCTTCTTCTCGTTAAGTTTACATCTAACGATTTCAACAATGTACAAAAGCGGATTCTCACGCCAGATTAAAACGTATTCATCATTATCTTTTTCTTTATTGTTCGGAAGTACTTTAAGTTCATCTTTGTCTTAAAAGCTGGCTTAACGCAGCGTTGTTTGTATATTTTGCCGCATTAGGAAAGAGAGGACGTGAATGTCATCGGCAAGATAATTGACATAACTGTTTCCTCGAAATGCTACTGGCGCCGTTTTAGCTATTCCTTTTGGCCGTCAAGTTAAAGTTCACTCCCTTATCATAAAATTATTAAGGAAGGAATGCCTCCAAGTGTCCATTTACCTGTCTTTTGAGGCAGTTGCCAGTTGCATGTTTGATCATATTCAACCAGATTTCGTCAATATTCCGGCATATATTGTAAGTCTGGTTCAATCGGTGACGACATTAAATCATGCCATAGTCACGTGATCCAAATCAGAAAATGGAGCAACGTTCATAGTAATGTGTCTTTTTTTAAGAATTTCCTGTATCATACTGTTTCATTGGCAGGATTTTCTGATTGCAGAATTTTGCAAAGTGAGTCTGTCGTGTTTAAGGTTTTGTTTCCAACAAAAGTGAAGATAGTGGAAGAATTTGTAACACAATCTTGCTTCTTGGCAATCACTGTTTGTATGAAATGAGACTGCATCGTCAAGTGACGCAGAATAAAATATCAGTACTACTGTTTTTCCCCGTTGTTTTAATGGTGTACTACTTACAGTGCATTTTGTGCAATTTATTAGCTATATAGGTATTGTTATATGTAAGGGACATACTAAAGGGACTTTCAATCAAAATATAACAAAGACGCTATTCACAACACCAATAAGAGAAATGCAAATTTACCTCTACAAATTAAAAACTACTCATAGATGAAATACATAATTACGGCTATAGAAACCTTAGATGAGATACAACAGGAAGACGTAAAAACGCGACCTTGAAAACACCATACACACCTAATTCAAACCCGCAACAAGGGAAATTTGTTGCAACAAGACAGAAATTGCACCCAGACCTGGATGGAAATTATGTTATAAGTTCGGAGTTTCTGAAGTTCAAGCTCATAGGTCGTTTCGCGAGGAAACAAGTGGTGGCTAACAAACTTCTCGGGATTTGAAGCCCAGTTTTATACAACAAATAGTACACGCATCCTCTAGGCATAAACGGTATTAACGAAAATGCGCGGAAAATAGAAGTCATTAACCTTATAATAACCAAAGTTATAACTTGTGTTATAAATTAAATCTTGTTTTAGAAAAGCACACAAACTTCAGAAAATTGAACATAGTTATTATCGTGGTGAAATTTGCAGCTGTACAATCCTGGATTAAATATCAACTTTAATGTCACGAGTCTATTTTCAACAACTTCAATATTATAAAACTAACATAGTAAATATAAAAACTTATATTGCGCATATAAAATAGAAATATTTTCATATGCGCATAACAGCAATAAGATCAAATTAATAAATCGGTTAAAAAGCTATCATAAAAATGTTTAAGGAAATCAATGAAAAGCTATCTTAAAAAAGTATGTTTTGAGAGCTTGTTTAAAAGATGTGAGGATCTGAATGTTTCTGATCTCCGCCGGAGGACTATTCCATAGTTTCGGAACAGTCGACTGAAAGGCTCGGTCACCAAGCGTAGGTAGGCACCGCGCTTTGGCTGGTACCAACAGAGTTGCATTCCTGGACCTAAGATTATATCTTGACTGGGGAGCGATAGCAATAAGATCGACCAGATATTGTGATGCAAGTCCATGGAGGCACTTGGATGTTAGCAGCGCAATTTTGAATTCAATTCTGTATTTGATGGGCAACCAGTGAAGATCTTCCAAAATGGGAGTGATATGACAGATGCATGATGGTGGGGCTCCGACTCTATCTCTCGACAAAGCTATTAAAATTTCAAGAACCTATGAACTGTCGAAAGCACAACTGAAATCAATGGAGTCAGGCAGTGGAGTAGTTCATGGCATAATCAAGGGGCAACAGTACCAAAGGAATTCTTCGAGCACACCTTCCAGGGAACGAACCCAGTCATGTGGCAAATGGGACAACATTCATACAAAGGATTCATGTCTAAGCATGGGGGGAACGTGCCTTAAATGCGGGGAAGCAAATCATTTTGCCAGAATGTGCAGGACAAGTAACAAACAGGTACATGAAGTCACTGAGGCCGGCTACTAAGTAAGTGACAGTTTATTTGTTGAAACCATATCGGAAGACAAAAATCACCGAGTCAATTCTTTGTGGAGGTTGAATTCAGCCAGGAAAAAATCAGTTACTTTCAAGCTTGGCACGGTAGCCCAAGTGAATGTGATTCCATTAGAACTGTTACATCAGCTTAAGTGGAACAATCAAGAGAAAACCACACAAATATTGTATGGATATGAGGGAAGCCTCTGAAGATCGAAGAAAGTGTAAATTGCCCTGCAAGTACAAGGAGAAGGGTAAACACTTAGCATTCTACGTAGTATATACCCGTGTCCTGGGAATGTCATCCTGCCTTTCGTCAAAATTGATCAAGTTAATAAAATCTGTAGAAGAAATGAGAAAACTAGAGCAAACCAAAAGTAATGTGCTTAGTGAGTACAGTGACGTATTTAAAGGGTTGGGGACTTTTCCAAGGACACACATGATTCAGCTCAAACCAGATGCACTACCTGTCTTAACCCCTCCTCCACACAGAATCCCAGTAGCACTCGGCGACAAGCTAGAAAAGGGATCAAAAAGAGTGGCAGATCTTGGGTCATAGTCAAAGTAAGCGCACCAACTTGTTGGGTGAAGCCAATTGCAACACCAGGAAAGCAGCGCACAGGTGCCTTTTGAGTATACCTAGAGATCTGAACCCGGTGATTATGCGCAAGCACTACCCTCAGCCAACCCCAGAGGATCTAAGCTACCTGACACGTTCTCGACGCAACCTCGGGCTATTGGCACATAAGGCGAAATGATGAGAGCTTGTTATTGACCACCTTTAATACGCCGTCCGTTTGGACAGTAGCGCTTCACCAGAATGCCGTTCGGAATACACTCAACCCAGGAGGTATTCCAGAAAACAATGGACATCACATTTAAATGTATCCATCACTGATGAAAATAATTTCAAGAAGTTTTAGAGAGTTCGGGAGAGATTGGGATGAAGTGGAATGCGGAAAAGGGAGAAAGCGATAAAGGTTAGCTACTTTGGCCACGTACTATCTGGCAAAGGAGTACAGCCAGACCCAAAGACAATTGCTGCCATTCAGGACATGGAGGCATGGTCAATTAATTAAAAAAGCTCACACCTAATGTGCCGGAAGCTGCTCTTCCCTTGAGAAATCTTCTAAAGGACGACTCTGAGTATTTCTAAGACACGAAGATGTTAATTGCTTCTGCAGGAACCTTGGCCTGTTTCTATACAAGTGAGAGTGTAACACTGGGATTGACGCTTCCGAACATGGCCTGGGTGAAGTACTACTACAGGATAGCAAACCTGTCCCATATGCATCAAAATCCCTCACCCGCACCGAACAAGAATATGCGCATATAGAGAAGGAGATGTGTGCAATTGTGTTCGGAGCCGAGCGATTCCACTAGTATATGTACCGCAAACCTGTAGAAGTCATCACTTATTATAAGCTATAGGAGTCACTTCTAAGGAAGCCTGTATCGGCTGCCCCACCCCTACCTTCAAAGAATAACGCCACGCCTTCAAAAATATGACCTGAACGTCCGCCACAAGGCTAAAAAGGAAATTCTAGTTGGTGATATCCTTTCACGACTGCAACTGAAGGGCACCGACGATACACATGAGGCTATTGTTACCAAAGTCCACACTGTGATGACCAATCTTCCCATCTCACAAACAAACATTTAGAGGGAGCTACAAGCCAAGACGAGGGATGGCGCTGCGCTATAGCAGCTAATTAGAATCATCCAGACTGGATGACGGAATGAAGGAACTACAGAGATGAACTCAAAGTAATAGATAGGCTGGTGTTAAAAGGACAGACAGTAGTCATTCCTACCGCTGCCAGAAGAGAAATGCTGAAACGAATCTATGTGGGACATATGGGAATAGTAAAGTGCAAGAACGAAAAAAGGAAGCAATGTTCTTTCCAAAAATGCACCGTCATATGGAAGACATGGTCTCCAACTGCCCTACCTGCTGACAGTTCCGCATATCCAAAACAAAAGAACCCTTGATGTCACATGTCCCGGAAAACCGGTGGCAAATTGTGGCTGCAGAATGAAAGCCATATTCGCATGATTAGGCATCCCAGGGAAGGTTATATCACATATAACGGGCCCCAATTTGCTGCAGAACAATTTCCCCGTCTTGCTCATGATCGGTGGGAATTCTGGCACGTAACAACGAGTCCACATTACCACAAAGCGAATGAGCTGGTCTGAAGGTCTATTCAAACAGGAAAACGAAGGCGCATACATTTCAGTAGCTAAGGAAGATGGATACACCCAAGTGCTTGTTTGTCACTACGTAAAAAAAATCCGTGGGCTTGCGACCTGCCTACTGCTTGGTTTGGTTTCAATTTCTGATCAAACTAAATACTGGAACACTTTCAGGCAGGATCACACCCCAGTTTTGCCCTGAACTCCACAACTCTTGCAAATTGATTCTGAAGTTAAACGGTCGGTCACTCACTTTTCCGGCTATATTTCAGTTTAGAAAAAGAAAATCGTTTGTGTCTCGATATGCTGCCCTATGCAAATTGGTAACATTTGGTATGACCTCGGAATGGTAGAATTTTCACTGAAGTTCGTCACGACTTTACTTTTACAGTCCTGATGAGTCATATGAAAGTTCTTTTTTACACTATACATATGGTTGTGATAGAACTCTCCAGTAATCTTCTGTCAATTGGTTCTTTTACGCTTTTCATTTCGAATAAATTTGTTTTACTTTAATTCTCATTCCTTTTAAAGTGCCAATTCATCATAGAAACCTTCAGAAAAGAATAGAAAAGAAAAAAATCAAATTGCACCTGAGTGTTTTTGTTTTCTATGGCCTAAGATTTTCAATTATTTGTTACTTTTAAATTGTTGAAAAATGTTTACAAAATTAATAAAACGTCCCTTGTTTTGTTTTCCTTTTTTTGTTTGTTTGTTTGTCTGTTTGTTTTTAATTTTTTTGCATTTTCCAGTAACTTGGCAGATAATAAACTCGTGAACATTGTCTCTGGTCTTTTCTGGAATCAACAGACTCTGGAATATTTGTAAGTAGCATCCTATGGTCTGTCATGTTTCTATTAGGACCGAGGTATCGCATGTCCTTTGTTTTCATAGTTTAGTCGCTGTACTTTTTAGTCAATGACATAGAATCGAAACTCTGAACTTATTCTTCAATCCTCATTCCCAATACTCCTTCGTTGTTGACTATATGTTAGGATTGAACAACACTAATGGATTGACTGACTGATTGATTAATTGATGGATTGATTGAACAATAAAAGTAAACACCATGTACGGGCATGGTTTTCGAGAAAACACTCGTTTGTAAAATATAATGTTGAGCAATTAAGAATGAAAAAATATCGAATCATAACAATAATTGTTGGCAAAAAGCTACAACTAAATTTGTAACAAAAACTGTAGCACTGCACAATTTAAACAGTTTTTTTTTTTTATTCATTCATTCATTCATTCATTCATTCATTCATTCAATCATTCGTTCGTTCGTTCGTTCGTTCATTCATTCATTCGTTCGTTCTTTCAAAATAATCTAACAAAGAGCAAGGCTGATTTAACGGTCAGGAAAGTATATTTTCCAATATTTCGAAAGGCACGGCCTTTCTTCTTCAGGGCATGAGACTGACCCTGTGGCAAGATACGTTACAATTTCAAACAGTAGCAATAGATACCTGAAAAAAAGGCTAAAGTTACATAAACACAGTTTATCACTGGTTTTTACTGTTCGTTCTTCCGTTCGTTCGTGCATTCATTCATTTACATATTCATTTATTTATTTATTTATTTATTTATTGAATGTTTGCCTGTCTGCTTTTTCTTCTCAATAGAATTCTTCAAAATAACAGTCTTCGGTCTATACCAGAGGAAGCTTTTGTTAACCTCACAAGCCTTAAATATTTGTAAGTATTTTTAGAAAGAGCAGACAATTTCACGGATAGCTGTAGTAAACCTTTCATCAGGTATTTTAATCAGCTACTTTAGCAATGCCAGCTAAAATGTTACTTGACTAGAAATAGAAATTCACGTATCTTCGACTACTTGGCTATTATTCCAACTCGTTCACCGTAAACTACATAGCAGAACTATCCAGGAATAAAATAGGTAGGAACAGTAATCAAGTTTACAAAAGTAATGAAAGAAATGTAAATTTCCATATTTACACCCTAAATAACTTAAATTTTTGACCTGGCGTTAACACGATAAAAGAAATTAAAAAAAGTTGAAAACAAAAATAAACAAACAAAGATGAAACCAAAAGGAATGCGGCTTGGTTGTCAGGAAAACAACACTGGCCACTTCATTCGGTTTTCGCTTGCCTCGAGAGCCAATAAAAGCTCTTGGTTTGATTCAAAGCCTAGAGCTTAATTTTTTAGACGAAATTCTGAACTTAGAAGAGACTTTTTACAGTTGGATAAGAAGAACTTTAGGTTTTATAGAAAAATAAACATCATTAATATACTCTAAATTCGATTTTGACATGACATTACGGCTTTATAATGACGGCTAGTTGGGAGAAAATATATTCCGTATTTAGGTTTTTATCGCGATACAAACATTCTGTTGGGGAGAGTAAACGGATAAAGTACAAATCGTGCTCTGATTGAAATAGAAATTCTTACTTCAGTCGAACTGTAGCCATTTCTCTGGGCGGGTTATTTGAATTTTTGCCTTTAATTTTAACAACAAAACAACGAAAATGCACAAATTTACAGTCCATAAAGTACCTACCATTGACGAAATAGACCAGCTAGTAGGTTTAAACATTTTCAAAGCAATTTTATTCAAAATTTGTTACCGCCTTGAGATAAACAACAACATGAAAACAGTGATGAATAAACCTCACAACCAGAAGCATGAATAAAAAAAGCAACCATACTAGTACCCAAAAACGAAAAAAGTGATGTGAAGGATACTTTAAGCGTTTTACATGAAGTTGTTTTTTTGGTTCTTGGGGTCACATGACCTACTTCGATGGAGAAAAACGTTTTGGGCCGTTTTGTGAGACCACGAGGTTTTTTGGAGTACATGTATTGTATTTTTGTCTAGAAAAGGAATAAACGGTCAATTGGAACCATACTGGTAGCAGAGCTAGGTTCTTGAAAGGAAAACCATGCCAAGAAATCCGAAGAAGAAGAAGAAAGCTCGTGATAGAGCAGAAATTGAAGACAGCGCCGGAGCGGACGATGCCTGTCAAGAAATTGCAGACAAGATTCAGGAACGGAAAGTCGCAAAAGCTAAGTCGAAATCGTCGTTTACAAGGAGGAAAAATCAGTTGTTGGATTTGTTAGAAGATGCGATCGCAGCGAATCATCGTGAGATTCGAGATTCCCGAAAACTGTTGGATGAGGCACAAGAACGTGTTATTGAGGATCTGTCATCGTTGGTAGAATTGTATTCGAAAGCAAGCGATCGTAGTGCTCTGGCGAAAACAAGCCGTGAAATTGAGGATATCGAAGAAGAATTTGCTAAAGCTCAAGAATGTTTTCAAGAGTATTTGCATGCCATCAAAGATGAACTGTCGAGTCAAGCATCAGAATTTTCCGGGAAACTATTGGGTTTGCATTCAAAGGAAAAGAAAGCGCGCCAACACATGACCGACCTGGAGGAGAAATTTCGTGAAAAGGAAGAATCAATCAACCGCGCTCGAATACAACTTGATGAAGAATACGCACGCCGTCAGAAGGAGATGGAAACCGAAATTCTAGAAGCTAAGGAAGAGTTATCCCTGGCAAAACAAGATGCTACAGATAAATTATGCAAACTCGATGGTGCCATGGATGAGGAACTTGGGTCATCGCTCCTTCTGTCGCCAAAGAATGATACAAAGCCGGAAACTAAAAAAGATGGATCGTCCAATCATAAGCTTGGAAAGGATATGTGGAAACAATTAACGAGAGTATCAATTCCGGTCTTCAGTGGTGACAAACGTCGTTATGGGAGCTGGAAAGCTGCATTCATGGCTTGCATTGACAAGGCCCAGGCCACTGCAGAGTATAAGTTGTTGCAGTTGAAAAAGTACCTGTCTGGGGAGGCATTGAAGGCGATCGAGAGCCTGGGTCATTCACCGGAAGCCTATGAAACAGCTAAGAGCAGATTAGAGAGAAAACATGATGGACAGCGTCATCAGGTCAATTTGTATATGGAGGAATTGGACCAGTTCCGACCTATCCGTGCTGGTAATGCTAAAGATCTGGATAGATTAGCAGACCTTCTAGATGTGATCGTCATTAATCTCAAAGAAGCTGGAAGACACGAGGAACTTGGACATGGGTCTTTGTACATTAAGATACAGATGAAAATGACCTAGTTGATGCTTGCTAATTACAACAGATGGGTATTTGAACATAAGAAATCAGAGTGTGTTGAGACACTTAGAGAGTGGATCATTCAAGAAGCTGAGTTTCAGACTGTTGCAGCAGAGACATTATGTGGAGTAGCAGGAAGGCGCAGAGAAGGAGTGCAGACCTTCTTTAGACAGACAAGAGCACCAGGAAAGGCTAGGAACCTTGACTGTGAGTTTTGCAGGAAAGACCACCCCCTGTGGCGTTGTGAAGAGTTTAAGAAAATGGATGTCCAAAGCCGTTGGCTTACAGCTAAACAATTGAGAGTTTGCTTCTGTTGCCTACGAAGAAATCACACCAGCGACCGCTGTGCCTGGAGTAAGTCCTGTGGTATTGATGGCTGTCAAAGAACGCACAATAGATTGCTACATGGAGGTCTAGTAACAAGAAATGATTTTGCTGATGACCGAGTGAATCATGGGCCGGGGATAGCAGACCAGGAGCCGGAAAGAGCATTGGTTACTGAGGTGGGACATTCACAGAGCAGAAATGTTCCAGCCAGTCCTAGCATGGAGAGGGAGCGCAGGTTTTTTAACGAGAGTTCCTTAACAACAACAATGATGACTTCGAAGACCCCAGAACAGGCACATTTTGTGGCTTTGCGTACTATACCGGTGGTTGTGAAGAATGGAGGGCGGAGGTTGGTCTTCAATGCATTGTTGGATGATGCTAGTACCAAGACTTACATAAACGGTGATGTGGCCTCTGAGTTAGGATTGGAGGAAACCATGCAGAAGATCACTGTTAACGTCCTCGACGGTGGAGAGGATTCCTTCCAGACCATGCCGGTGGAGTTTGACCGGCAGGATGTGGATGGCAGGACTAATGTAAGGGTCTCAGCATATATCACAACACGGGTAACTCGAAACATGCGGCCGGTCAACTGGAAACTGCAAGCTGCAAAATGGGAGCATCTACAAGGCATTAACTTCCCCAATCTCGGTCCTCGACCAGTTGTTGACATGTTGATTGGGATAGACTATGCAGAACTGCATTATTCAATTAAGGACATTTGCGGGAAACCTGGTGAGCCTGTGGCTCGACTGACACCTTTGGGCTGGACATGCGTCAGGGCGGCAGACGTGATTGCTGGTGGTACACCTTTGACCCATCTTAACATGGCCTACTTTGTGCATCAGCAGGAGAAGGAGCTGACCTCTGTTCTACAAAAGGTTTGGGAGATTGAGACATGTGGATCAGAGACAAAAAGAGAGAGACTGAAACCAGAGGAAGAGTTAGTCATCAAAGGATTTGAAAACTCAGTGCAGTTCAAAGAAGGGAGATATGAAGTCGCCATGCCGTGGAAACCAGATGCTGCAGAATTGCCAGAGAACTATGACATGGCAGTAAATCGATTGCTAAGCACAGAGAAACGGCTCTTGAAGGATCCACAGTTGTTTGGAGCATATTCTAATGTCATCACTGAGTACTTAAAGAAAGACTATATCTCCAAGGTGTCGCCGTCCGAAAAGGATAAGAAAGCCTGGTACCTCCCTCACTTCGCAATTGTGAGACCAGAGAAGACGACTACTAATACTCGTGTGGTTTTCGATGCTTCTGCAAAATGTAATGGTGTATCATTGAATGATGTTATTTATCAAGGGCCCAAGCTTCAACGTGATGTCTTTGATGTGCTGCTTCGTTTTCGGAGATTCTCGGTTGCCCTCGTTTGTGACATTGCTGAGATGTATTTGCGAATCGGGATGGGGCCGTCGAGTAGACCTTTTCATCGCTTCTTGTGGAGAGATTTGGATCAGTCAAGGCCTCCCGAAAAGTACCAATTTAACAGCTTGGTCTTTGGTGTCAATTCGTGCCCCTATCAAGCACAGTTTGTTTCACAGAAGCACGCAATGGAAAGCAAGGAACAGTACCAGAAAGCTACTGAAACGATCTTGGAGTCAACATACATGGATGATAGTATGGACTCTGCACCTAGTGACGAGGAATGCTTAGAGCTGTATGACCAATTGTCAAAACTGTGGGGGTCAGCCGGCATGCACGCAAGGAAATGGCTTTCAAACTCCGAGCGAGTACTTGAGAAGATTCCAGAAGGAGACAGAGCTGCTAAAGTTGATTTAGACAGAGGAAATTTGCCTTCGGTAAAGACACTTGGCATGTTGTGGCTCGCCAAAGAAGATGTTTTTACTTACAGAGCCAACCCACCTGAGGATGACTATCCCTTAACCAAGCGGAACTTTCTGCGCAAAATAGCCATGTTGCTTGATCCCATGGGATTCCTAGTGCCTTACGTGATTAGAGCAAAGATACTTCTTCAAGAGATGTGGACCTCTAGATTGGACTGGGATGACCTACTAGACCAAAGCCAAGCTAGAAGAGCAAAAAGGTGGTTTGAGGAGCTTGGAGAGCTATCAGATGTTAAAGTTCCCCATTGTTTGCAATTAGATCGTAGTGTTGAGGCAGTAACCCTACACACCTTTACTGATGCGTCAGCTGATGCATATGGAGCGGCGACGTATGCAAGATACCTTTACAAAGATGGCACAGTCTCAACCAGCTTAGTGGCCTCTAAAACACGGGTAGCACCCTTGTCAGCAACAAGTATTCCTAGGCTCGAACTAATGGGAGCCGTCTTGGGATTGAGGTTGGCCCTGTCTATAGCAAGGGTACTCAAGTTTGACAGGAACCAACTGACATTTTGGAGCGACAGCATGAACGTCTTGTGGTGGATACGAGGTCGCAGTTGGAGCTTCAAGCCATTCGTGGCAAATCGGATCGGGGAGATACATGATTCAAGTAATCCTAATCAGTGGCGCTATGTGAGCACCCGAGAGAATCCAGCTGATCTTCCAACTAGAGGAGCTGCAGTTGCTGAATTGAAACAAAATGAGATGTGGTGGCGGGGACCGACTTTTCTGAGCAAGGACCAAGAAACGTGGCCAAAGACAAAGACTGATCCAAGTCCCGAAGCAGCAATGGAAGTGCGGAAGAAAATGAAGACGTCTGGAGAGCCAGTGCAAGAATCAACCCTGTTTGCTTTGATGCCAGAGACACCTTCCCATTTACAGCCAAGCAGATTTCAAGTTGGAGAAAACTAGTCAGAGTAAGAGCACGGGTTGGGCGATTTGTGAACAACTGCAGGATACATATCAATGAGAGAAGTCACGGGGAGCTGGGTTGCCAGGAAATCGCAGATGCGGAAATCGAAATCATCAAGAAAGCACAACAGGAAGCATTTCATGAAGATTACAAGGCACTGGTAAAACAGAAGGCTCTACCATCAAACAGTAAGCTATTGAGTTTGAAGCCAGTCCTGGACGAAGATGGCCTACTTCGATCGGATGGCAGACTACGCTATGCTGACTATTTGCCATTTGATGCAAGGTTCCCTGTCATTCTACCAAGGAAGAATTCGGTGACAAGGTTGATTGTGAAATCTTTTCATGAGGGAAGCAACCACTCAGCGGGAACCAATCACACGCTGTCATTGCTGTCGTCCCGATTTTGGATCATGCTGGCAAGAGAAGAGATTCGTGAGGTCGAAAGAGAATGCTGCGAATGCCGACGAAGGAAAGCAAAGGCCGCAAAGCAGATAATGGCCCCTCTACCAAAGATCCGACTGAAATTGCCCTTGCGAGCGTTCGCCCGAACAGCAGTCGACTTTGCAGGACCATTTGTGACCGTACAAGGAAGGGGCAAGAGGAGAACCAAGCGTTACCTATGCTTATTTACATGCTTGCTGTCACCAGCTCTTCACCTTGAGATGACATACGGGCTGGAAACAGATTCCTTCTTGAATGCATTCTTCCGTATGACAAATCGAAGAGGTCTACCAGAGGAGATGATTTCTGACAACGGGAGTAATTTTGTTGGAGCGGAGCGGGAGCTGAGGGAGCTAGTTGCGCAACTGGACCAAGACAAGATTGTGAGTTTGGTTGCAAATAGAGGTGTAAAGTGGAACTTTAACCGCCCTCTGGCTCCCCATTTTGGCGGGGTCCATGAGACAATGATTAAAGCGGCCAAAAGAGCCGCATATGCGATACTGGGGAGTGCAGATGTTACAGACGAGGAACTGACAACTGCCTTTACGGATGCTGAAGCTCTTATTAACTCCAGGCCGTTAACGTACCAGTCAGCAAACCCCTTAGATGATGTACCACTTACCCCTAATCACTTCTTGTTCGGACAAGTGGGGGGTCACTTTGCTCCAGAAACAGTTGACAGTAGCCAATTTAGCCCACGAAAGCGTTGGAGACGTCTACAAGAGCTGGTGCGGCATTTCTGGCACCGCTGGCTTCGAGAATGGCTACCAACACTCAACCGTAGGACAAAGTGGCAGAGGGAACAGAAAGACATCCAGTTCAAAGATGTTGTTCTAGTGATTGCCCCAGACACGCCTCGTGGACATTGGCCCCTGGGTAGAGTTCAGGAGGTTTACTCTGGAAAGGACGGGCATGTTCGAGCAGTGAAAGTGCAAGTGGGTCGCAATGCCTTGGTCAGACCAATCGCCAGGATTTGTCCCTTAGAATGTGCCGCAGAGGACGCAGCAGCCAGGAGACAAGATGAACACTGAAAACACTAACGTTATGAGCATTTAAAAACATTGAGAGTACATTGAACCATACTAAGGAACACTGAGAACATTAAGTATAACGTTATGGGTTCGATGAGCCACCAGGCCATCGAAAAGGGGGAGAATGATGTGAAGGATACTTTAAGCATTTTACATGAATTGTTTTTTTGGTTCTTGGGGTCACATGACCTCCTTCGATGGAGAAAAACGTTTTGGGTCGTTTTGTGAGACCACGAGGTCTTTTGGAGTACATGTATTGTATTTTTGTCTAGAAAAGGAATAAACGGTCAATTGGAACCAAAAAGAGCATTGTTATCCTAGCTTAGATGCTGTGGAGATTTACAAATTTGAAATAAACCAAGCGGTGAACAATACTGCAAAAATTACCGAGTCTGCCATTCGGCGCATGCGCTAGTTACGACAAGAAGATCAAATTGACATACCAGAACCATGAAAGACAATACAACAGAGCTCTTGAAGCACTTTTTTCTAGAGATAAGAGACTCCAGAAAAGAAACTTTCGGCGAAGAATATGAGCCTGCAACGCCGACAGCCTACAGAAAAGGCTAGAGAAGGTATTTTCTGGAGAGACGCGAAGGTGAAAACTTCGACATATATTTGGCGAGGGTACTAATTTAAACAAAAACCTTTGAGCAAAGCGAAAACATCTCGAAGCGTCTGAAAACGGGAGCAGTTCAAATAAATCATATCCTTTTACTTTGAAAATGCCATAATTTATTGGAATTTATGCTTATTGTTATTTTCTGTGGCCGTTTTCACACTCCAGAAAAAGTCTTTTAAGCCTTACTGTAAATTTCTCTTTATCGAATTTATAATCACTCTTTATCACGTACCTTTAAAGAAAAAAGTTGTATCTGCTTTATATGGTACATGTTCACCACAAAACAAATATTATTAGTGTTCCTTGAACAGTGTCATAAACTTTGTAAACGTCGCCTGTTCATCAGTACGGAAAAAAATTTTTATCTGTGCACACCGAACCCATTTAAATGCCTGCTGCCACGCTCTGTACTGCCCACCGCTGATAAAAAAAAAGATCTTAAGGTTACCCGACACCTTCAGAGGTGTCTCGCGTTTAAGCGATGTAGCGCGTCCAGTTTAACTGTAGATACCTACACACCTATATCAAATTAAAGCGTATAGAGCTGGCTATCAAACCATACCAAGAATTTTGAAATAAAATAAATTGTCGAATTTTTCACGACCTCTAATTGCGAGCGTCCGAATCACTTTTTGAAAGCTACAAGTCAAAGTGAATTTTGTTTTTTGCTAATTTAATTTGCTCCTCAGTTTCTGGACCCAAAGCACTAAAAAACGTGTCTGCGTTTTGCCATATTCAATTGCAGTGAAAAGTTATAGAGCATTTTCGAAATAGGATGAAAAAAATGTGGAGTAATCGTACAAAAATCGCTCTCGGAGAAAAAATATTTCGAAAGAAAAAATTCGCAGACACTTTTTTATTATTTTTATGTTAAACTAGCTACTATCCAAATTTGAAGGCAAACGAACAAATTTCTTTTGAGTTTTAGCTCTTTGAAGTGGCTCCTTCAAGTGAAAAAAATTTATTCGAGAAAACAGCGCTAAAAATTTGTCAATTCATTTTATTTCAAAATTCTTGGTTTAGGTGGATAGCCAGCTCTATAAGCTTTAATTTGATATCAGGGTTCAGGTATCTACAGTTTAAACCGGACGCGCTACATCGCTTCGACGCGAGACACCTCTGAAGACACCTCTGAAGGCACAGGGTAACCTTAAGATGTGGTTTTTCTCACGAAACTATTCATAAAGTGTACGAATTACCTCTCCAGATCAAAAATGACATTGCAATAACGATGTTCCAATATAACATTATCCACAACATTCTTACAAGTCAAGTAAATCTGTTAAGACCCAATATTTGTGGCAACAATGCATGCGGTCAATGCTTAACTGATATTCACTCCTTACATCACATGTTCTAATACGCTGCTCCTATGCTATAGCCTTTTGAAAGACTTTCCAATGCTGTTCAGCCAATAAAACGGAACAATCGCAGACATTATTAAATGTAATGATTGTATGTGGGTTTCTACAACGGCCTAGACAACGTAGCCTACGTAACTCTTTTTTGACAGTTTTCTCACACTTTTACTACCTTCAAATATACCTTTTAATATTTCTTTTAATATGCATTTTTTAACGTGTTTTTTGTTTTGTTTTGTTTTCTAAGTTGTTGTTGTTATTTGTTTTTTGTCATTGTTGTCAATTTGTGCAAATGCAATCATTTACTGACAAAAGCTAAAAAAGACAAGGCATAGCTTGCAACTTAGAAACTATGAAAGTGTGTTAAGGTTTGTAAACTACGGTTAATAGCATAAATATAAAATGCTGTAAATTTTTGTACCGTGCATTAAAAATTGTTTATACCAATATGAAAAAAAACGTATATGATAAAATTAGCCCTATTGAGTTTCTAGCAAATCTCAATCATAGATCTCACTTAAGTGTTATTCTCAAAGTGTTCCGGGCACTTGGGAGCCTCTTGTTCGGTATTTAAGCTAGATGCGCACTTGTGAAACAAATTTATTTCTTTCGGCAGATTGCTGTCAGATAATCCTATAAAGGCCGTTGGATCTCGGGCATTCGTTGTGCCAAACCAAGCTCTTTCTATGTGAGTATATGTTGGAATATGTTGAAACGTCGTTAATTCTGTTAACATTGTCCACAATGAAAACATGTTCCCAATAGTTCTGGGTGCGTGATTACTCGTGAAAGAAAGAAAGCTCTTTTCTCTTGTACAATTTTCGTTGTTGGCGCGTGAGGGTCGGTTTAAATTGACCAATAAGAGAACCTAATGTAATTTGAACTCGTGCAGCCTCCCACGGCGGTTTCCGTTAAACAGGCCGAACGTTGGCGAAAATCACCGGCAACTGAGTTTTCTTCCAATTCTCGTTATGTAAGATCCCAGTGTGATCAACATGAAAGGTGAATGTTATGGTTAAGTTACGGCGCTTGTCGAGGAAGTGGATGAGAATTTTGATGTGAGAGCAATTTCTGAGACGAGAAGGAAGTGAGTCACCAGCATTGCTCATGTTTTCGGTATTTAAAGAAAAAACGAAACGAAACTGCCGGATTTAAACAGCAACAAGTTCCTTCCAAATTGCCCATAAGACACAAAGACAACCTTGTCATGTGGTCTTTCATTAAAAACTCAATGGTATGGTGTCAGAAGTGGGATAGTTCAAAAACAGTTTGAAGCACGAAAATCTCGCCCAAAATGAATTTATTCAAGCCGCCCTTAGCACTAAATATACAGGAAAATGTTGCAGATGACTGCCTTAAGTGCGACCTCAACTGTACATGGAAGCTTCAGGTTCAATGAGAAAACCCGAAAAGCAGCAATTCGCCTTATTTCTTCATCTGATCGGAAAAGAAGCACCAGAGATTTACAGCACATTCTCGTTACCACCTGGGGAGTGAAAGCTCGACGTCTTATTCCAGAAATTTGAGGACAATTGTAATCAGAGGTGGAACCTCGCATTTGAACGCCACAAATTCTTCACTTGTGTTCAGGAACAGATCGAGAGCATCGATCAGTAAGTAATTGAAGCGCGTGCCAAAGCAAGCATGTGCAAATTTAGAGAGCTGTGTGAGAGCTTAATTCGCGACAGAATCGTCTGTGGACTATCCTTCAACACCTCGAAAGAAAAGTCATTACAAGAAACCGACTTAAGTCTTTTGAAAGCCATTGATATGTGAAGAACGTCGGAATTTTCAAATCGCCAAAAGGAATCGATAATCGAAGAATCCAAGAGTCCCGATTATGTAAACAAGAATGGCACACCAGATAGTAAATCTCCACCAAAAGAGAAAAAGCAAAGGGATCGCCAAAAGAATACGAAAAGTGAACCACCAAACAGATGTGAAAGATGTGGAACAGTTCATGCAACGAGGAAAAGCCCAACTTTTGGAAAAAAATCTGTCAAAAATTCAAGTGTTGAAACGATATTGCATCTCAGTGTCTTTTAAATAACATTCGTTTCGTGGATAGTGATCAAGCCGCTCATCTTGTTGTCGCAGAAGAGCAATAGGACGATTTATTTATCGGCCATGTCCAGGAAGATGACCATGAAAAAGAATGGAAAGCATCTCTTCAAGTGAAGAACAACCTGATAGAATTTCAATTGGATACCAGAGAACAAGCAAAGTAATCTCATCAGATGCATTCAACTCGCTCAAAGGAACGCCGCAACTGAAGACAAAGCAAACCGGGATACCAGTGGTAGAAGTGGCAAGGATGATTTGTAAGTACAAAGACAGACAGATTGACCTCATTTCTTTGTTGCTGAAGCTGAGGGTCACCCCCTCCCTTCCCTACTTGGTTTATGAGCATGTCAAGGACTGAGCGTTATTAAGTTCATTAGAACTGTTGACACAACTGATGTCAATGCTGAGAGTTCTGTCCTCATTGTATTTAACGACCTGTTTGAAGGCCTTAGAGAGCTTGAAGGGGAACATCATATTAAAGTGAACCCAGTGGTCAAGTCTGTAATGCCTTACTCTATTGTGATAGTGGAAAAGCCAGATACAAATCTGAGAATCTGCCTTGACCCAAAACACCTGAACTAAGCAGTAAAAAGAGGGCATTTCCAACTCCCAACATCCACCGAAAGAATCAGCAAGGTAACTTGTGAAAAGGTTTTCAGCAAAATAGATGCCAAGAATGGCTTATGGCACGCAAAACTAGACCACCCTAGTTCTCTTCTCACAACGTTCAACACACCATTTGGACATTGCAAGTTTAATCGTCTACCATTTGGCCTCAACTGAAGTATTCCAGAAGAAAATGTAGTTTCCCTTAGAAAGAATTGATGGAGTAGAAGTGATCTTTGATGATCTTTCTTTATGTGGAAAAGATGAAGAGAGCCATGACAAAGCACTCACTAATGTTATTGAGAGCCTGAAAGAAAGGTGTTAAGATAAAGAAACAGAAGTGCGAAATCCAGATTCCCGATGGAATCAAACCTCATGAATCGAAGAGTGAGGCAATCCTCAACTTGCCATCACCGCAAAACAAGGAGGGTGTAGAGCGCCTGCTAGGCATGCTAACCTACCTAAGCTAGTTCATCCAGAATAAGAGCACCTTAACTGAGCCGCTTAGAGTCCTACTTAAGCAAGACGTAAAATGGCACTGGGAGGAACAGCAAGAAAAAGCTCTTAATGAAATTAAGAATGTCCTTACTTCAAGCCAGTACTGCGCTACTGTGATGTGAACAAGCCTGTAAAGCACTCAGTAGATGTATTCCAATCAGGACTTGGAGCTGTACTACCTCAGGATAATTATCCTGTAGCAAATGAAGCGAAATTCCTGACTGATTGTCAGAAAGACTATGCACAAATCGAAAAAAAAAACACTGGCAATAGTATTTGGATGTGAACCCTTTCACCAGTACCTATATGGAAAAGAAATAGAAGTAGAATCTGATCACAAGCCACCAGAAGCAATCTTCGGCAAATCGATTGCTTAAGCACCACCCAGAGTTCAACGTTTACTGATTCGGTTGCAGCAATACCACCTAAAGGTGAAGTACGTCCCAGGAAAACAAATGTTCATTGCTGATGCCCTATCCAGAGCACACCTGGAGACCTCTTACACCAATCAAGGGATACCTGAAGCTGAAACTGAAATGCAAGTCCATCTCCTTGTAGCCAACCTGCTAATTTCAGAGAAAAAAAATTGAAAGAGTTTTAAGAAGCAACAGCAGCAGATTCAACTCTCCAGACAGCTGCAGGGCTGACCATACAAGGATGACCTGGACATGAGAGTAAAGTGTCCGCTGATGCAAAACCATACTGGAGTATCAAGGAAGAAATCGATGAACGTGATGGAATTCTCTTAAAAGTCGCAAGATGATTGTTCCAGAACAACGGAGACTTGAAATGCTTAAAATAATTCACGAAAGCCACCTAGGAATTGAGAACAGCATGCAAAGATCCGGCGACATCCTGTACTGGCCAAACATTAGGCAAAGATATCAGATGTGATTGTAAATTGCAAGTCATGCCTCAACCACAGGAAGAACAATGTCAAAGAGCCACTGATCTAGCATGAAGTCCCAGATCGCCTGTGATTTATTTACCCTTGGAGGCAAGGACTGTCTTCCGACTGTAGATTATTATTCAAAGTAAGTAGAGATTGGCTTGATGCGTGACAGCACTATGAGTTCGGAAGTAATCACCCAATTTAAATCCACCTTTGCACGCTATGGAATACCCGACGAATTCATTTCAAACTACAAGTCCCAAGCACCCACAAGCTAATGGAAAAGTAGAACAAAACATTGGAACAACCAAATCTGTGCTAAATAAAGCTTATGAAGATGGTACTGATGCATATATTGCTTTCCTCAAATTCAAAAACACTCCGAAAACTGGCCTGAGTTACTCTCTAGCTCAAGTTCTCCTTAACAGAGGGCTGAAAACCAAACTTCCAACTACTATACAGTTACTTGATGCAAGAATTCCAATAGTATGCCAAGTCCAGCTCCTTGCTCAACAGAAAACACTGTTCGAATGAAAACAAAGAATGGCTTTAAGCCTGCTACAGTTACAAAACTTGCTCACAGCCCCCATTCAGTAATGGTGACCAGCAATGGAACTCTAGACAGGCAAAACAGGAGAAACATCATCAAGACCCCGGAAGTAAACAACGGCACCATCACGAGTCCAATAAGTGACAGAGGGATCACCAAGAGACCAGGCAGTGACATCATCAAGACCCCTGATATTATTCGAACTAGATCTGGCCGAACTGTCCGACCACCCAGACTAAATGATTTTGTATATTGCTAGTTGATTAAGGACTGTTAATCATTAACACGTTGCTAGGCCGAGTTGTCATTATCAGCTGAAAACATTTAGTGTCTGGTGGCCTTTGACATAAGATCTTGGACAATGAACCGTGGACAATGTTGACATTTAGATTACATGTTTATTACTCTTCACACTCGTTACAGGGGAGATGTCATGATATATGCATTACGTCATTCTTTATCACCTGGTCTTTCATTAAACATGGCAAGCCTTACGTTTACATACTCACCTTGGGTTGCCTGTATTAACTGTATATATGCATGCTTCTCACTAATCTCTGCTCATGGTCCAAAGAAAATGAAGCAATCCGTAATTAGTAAATTTCCCCTCACGTCCACTAATCCTACTTGTCCGGGGCACCCAGCGGCCCTTTTCGACAGTAGAAAGCCTTAATTGCTCCAGAAATTCGTTCGGCTCAAACTGTGATAAAAAAGATGTGTTTTTGATTCCAACAGACCTTTGAGATATGGAGAATTAATTGTTTTAGTCTTGAAATGAAAACAGAATGTCGTTCAATTTAAATTGATGAATAAGGGAAGATAGCATTTTCCGAAGACCAACAGAACGAGTTTGGATTCACTTTTTTTAAGGTACACAAAGTTAAGGGAAAAGGAAAAAACGAAAACCCACATTTCAAATGTTTGCCAGTAATTCTAATTTTCCCAAAAGGGATTCCGTCGCCGCTCGACTGGCTAGTAGTAAACTTAAGCGTCTTGCTAGTTGTGTAAACATTCCGCGTCGTATTATTTTTCCGAGAGAGTTACCCTTACTTACTCCCTCAAATTGTCTACTGTTGTTTACAAACACAAGTTAGAAATAATAACTCTACCTCGTTTTCTAAAGAATCCATTGAAGGGCACGGATTATTAGGTGTCAAAAATAAGGTTTCTGATGAATTTATTTATCTGTTAATAGAAAATTGTCCAAGATCAGTTATCAATACAAAGATTCAAAGTACCTTGAATAATGTCTGTCATCATTCCGTTGCTCTTGTGAAAGATATTAATTAGCATTTTATAAAAAGGGAGTCACCAGCAAACAGCGCAATATCGTTTTTTTGTTGTTAGATACATGATAAGGACAGAGTTGGAATCCGTGAAGGCGACATCTCTCGATGGAGCATCTAAACTGATCACTGGAATGTGAGTATCAAAAATCCTGCTCCGTGTTTAAATGGTATTTTTTTCTTTTTTTTTCTTTTTTTTTTCAAATAGTAAATAGTGATAATCTTTATTAATAGATACTTTAGTTTGACACCGTGTTGTCCAGAGGAATATTTGAACTTTTATAACATTCTAATAAATTTATCTGGGAACAATTTGCTATGACAGGTCAGTTTTCACTTATTTTCCTTTCGCAATGCCAACTAAATTATGGCACGTATTATTCTTTCCAGAAAAAGGAATATTTCTGTTTTGATTAACCTCATTGAACTCCTCAAAGGAAACATCTTTTGACATACCATCTTTCTCTCGGGTACTATTGTCATAGCCTTGATATTCTATACGCCAAAAAATAAGATAAATAAGCTCGGGCAAAGATTGCTTAAAATGTAAGAATAAATTGAGACAAGGTTTTTCTTTCGAGATTAAAAAACATTTGACGCAATGTTTTTTTCAGTTAAATTTCATGATTCAATGTAAAGCAGATAGTTATGTTTGTATCATTTGCAGAACTGTGAAAAATGGGGCAATAGGTACCATGAAATTCACCCATATAAATGGCACAGCGCGGTGCAAAAATTCAGCTGTAAGTGTTAAACTAATTATTTTCTGAATAAATTATTAAGCAATTCTTAGTTTCATCGATTTTAGCTAAATATTCTATTAATTGTTTCCTTTTGTTGCGATTTGTTTGAAGTGGACTGGGGGAAGGCGAATCAGAAGACATCAACCTTTCTCAAGTGTCGGATGTAACAGCTAAGAAGAGCATAAAACAGTCTTTTGTGGCTGCTGGGTTTGGAAATACATTACTTGGAGAATACAGACTCCTTCCATGCCCATCCGGCACGTTTTTGAAACTGGGTCTCCTTACCTGCCTGAAGTGCCCAGCAGGTGAGTCTCTTCAAGTGTCTATCTTGTATAGAAGATCTTTTTAAAATCACGGTTAAGTCTTTAAACAAAGTTGTTTCCTGAGAGGACCTCATCATAAATGATGACAACTGCATTAAAGCTGGCAAACAACTGATTTATTTTAACTGAAGATTTTGAGAATCATTTTATGATAAAAATTAGCGATAAGGAAATTGACGTTATGGCGACTTTTTGTCATCATATATATTACGTTTACTTTGCATATTTATTGCTAACGACGGATACAGACGCATCTAAACATCGGATTTTCTTATCGCTAATTTTCGTCTTAAAACAATTGATTAATTTTAAAACAAAAATGTTGATTCATGAATCATTCATTCATTCACTCATTCATTCATTCATTCATTCATTCACTCATTAGTTCGATATACACTTCTGTTTTGACTATTTAAATGCAGCATCTTTCGCTGGTTGTTCATGAGCATTCGGACATTAGGTGTTTGCCCACTCCCTTGAATACTATGTGTCCGGGTTATGGCATGTGCAATGAAGGCGCTCTGCAGAACAACCTGATCATAGGATACTGATCTAGACAAGGTGGCATTTTGGAAGGGGTGTCAGGAATGTTACACATTGTCTCACTACGTATGGTTTAAAACATTTTCACTTAGCTCGGAAGACATGGGCATGGATTAGGAAAAGTGATGAAAATTAAAACAACAACAACAACAACATACAAACAACTCTGTTAAACAGCATGAATTTTCAAGGTCATTTCCTTGGCACAATTCGACCTACCTACTCAGAATAAAAATAAATAAATAAATAAATAGAGTTGAAGTCCACTTTATCACAATTTCAGAACACAAAAGATAAATGTTCATAAAAACTAACCTTGACGGAGTGAAATGTTTTTGTCAAATTCAAAGCGATCCAGGAAACTACATTCAAAGAATTGTTAAGATTTATATCTTTAAAGCTTAGCCTTCAAAATTTGATACTTAGAGAGGGCCATTTGGATGGACCAATCAGATAGGAGAACGTGACCGATTTAGGTCATGACATGGATTCTACAAGTAACCGATAAAAATTGCCTACAGAGTAAAAATTGACAATAGAGTGGACTTCCGCTATCTCCAGCAAGCAAGGGAAACATTTTTTTGTTCCAGACATACAAGTGTGAGATAGCCAGTTGTAACTTTACTGTAAGCCCTACCATCCCAAGAAAATGGTTTTATTTTCAGGAAAGGGGGTGTTTACTGCACTTTCTAAATACTCTCATTTACCCCAAAAAGGCATTTTCACTTATCTCTAGAAAAAGGAAGGAAAAATTCGTTTGTATTTTTGGATGGAATAAGAAACCGAGACAGCACGAACACTCCCAGAAAGGAAGTTAGAATTTTCATGTCCGCACTTGATAAAAACAAAATAGTGGATTATTTACAGAGATGATTTGATCATAGAATCATGCTCAATAGGGCATCATAGTTTCCCGCCAAACACAGAAAATGGAAAGCATTGTGCCGTTTGGACTGTCACATTCATACTTAGTACACTGACAACCTGATATAAAACTACAAAGGATTAGGGTTTCCTGTTCTTTACTAAAGACATACCTTGCAATGTGTTAAATATGATTCATTGGATGGGAGTATTTTTTTAAACCAAAAAAGATGTTTTAAAATGTACAGTTCTATCACAACGTTAATAAAAGCTTCTTCTAGTGATGCTCAATTTTTTTTGAAATTGAATCTGCAAAATAATGACTACTGTCCTGGAAAATTTTCATCTTAAAGGGACAGTATCACGCTATTTTTAGCAACACACTGAAAATCAAAGAGACGCTATTCCATTGACAGCAGAATGGCAAGAAACTATCAGCTGGCAGATGACCAAAATAAAAATGGGTTCAAGTTTGAAAACGTCAGGCCAATGTTTTCAATTTTATTCTGTTGTAACACACTAAAAATCGGTTGTACTAGTATATTTTGGTTCAACCTTTCTGTCAAATATATTTTTTTTAATTAGCAATTTAGAAATTAACTGTAACACAGTGTTCGAAGTTTAAATTTAGTGAATCTTTGCCCAAAATCATGATATCTCCCATGATACTGGCCCTTTAATTTATTTAGTGTGCTTCAGCAATCACCTTCTTGACTCCAGCATGTTATCTTTATATGACCAAACTTAACGCGTGCAATCGTTATTTTTCCTTACACATTGAAGCGAATTTACTTCTCAATGCATTAAAGTCAAATTATAAGGAAAAGAAAAGAGTCTGTTACGCTGCAAAATGAAATACTAACGCAAAATGTAATAAGAATCGCCGCAAAATGTAATAAGAATCGCCGTAAAATGTAATGACATCGACGCAAACTGTAATGAGATATTCAACGCAAAATGTAAGAACTTTTCTGACGCATAATGTAATAACACAAAATGTAATAACTCACGAATAACGTGTACAGTATTTCGAAATCAGTATCATGATTCAGTGTACATTCACCTATGCATAAATTGAATAACAGGTGTACAGGTTTTATTCTCCACTCTTAAAAGTTTTAGATCGGGGGGACTGATGTTTTCTAACAGTATCTACTTATTGTGGCGCTTAAAAATGTGACTTTTTGGTGATACGCTTCTTTAAAACAGTCACTATTGGATACGTAAATGCATAAAAGGAATAAAGATACTCAGTTTAAAAACTCTGTAGATCGGAATCCGGCAAAGCGAAACCTCTCTTTACGGACACCTTTTGATGCGGACATCTCTCTATTACAGACAGTTAACTTGGTCCCTGAGAGACCAAAATTCAAATAAAGTCTACTTCTCTAAAACGGACAACTCTATAATACGGACACTAATTCATGTTCCCGCGGTGTCTGTTGTTAAGAGGTTTGACTGTAGTTATATCAGGATGAAACCCCCTTCGTAATCTCCCACCCTAGAGTTAATATTCATGTGCTTCGAATAAGTGCCCACGATTTTATTGAGGGGTGAGGCGCTTTTTGGAGGGCAGCGCCTATTTTTCGAGTGCCACACCAACGTGTATGGAATACAATAGAAATTGTGACCATGTCGAGAGTCCATGCAATATGCAATATTAACGCAAAATGCAATAATTTATTCAACGCAAAATGTTAGACCTCTTCTTTTGAATTAGCGTAGCACCAAAAAAGTCACATTTTTAAGCAACAGAATAAGTAGATACGGTAAGAAAACACCAGTCCCCCCCATCTGAAACTTTTAAGAGTTGAGAATAAAACCTGTACACCTGTTAAATTTATGCATAGGTGAACGTACACTGAATCATGATACTGATTTCAAAATACCACTCACGTCATTCGTGAGTTACTACATTTTGTGTTATTACATTACGCGTCAGAAAAGTTTTCATTTTGTGTTAAAAAGTTCTCACAGTTTGCGTTGAATTCTTTAATACAGTTTGCGCCGATGTCATTACATTTTGCGACGATTCTTATTAAATTTTGCGTTGTTATTACATTTTGCGGAGTAACAGAGTCCTTTGAATTGCTTTGTTTGGCTATACGAAAATGTCATGGAAGCTCAATAGCTATGGTGAGCTGCTTGTTTATCGCGTACCACTTGTGTGACGCTCCCGCCATTTCCCTGCTTACCCTAGAAAGCATGGTTAAGGCTTTTATGTTTTGAGTGTTTTTTTGTTTAACATTTTAGGAGGTCATTATTCGGACACTGAAGCCTTTGTCAGTGACAGTTGTGTACGATGCCCTAATGGAACTTTTGTGACTGAGAACGATGCGCCTGGGAAGAGCGCCAGCGATTGCAGAGCCTGTCCACAAGGTAATACCATTATCTTGCAAAAATGTCCAAAGTGTTTAAAGGAGTTAAAATCTACAGCGTAACACAAGGCATGTAGTAACCTAACCCAGTTTATGATTTTAACCCTTGAAAGGTTTTGGGGCGTTGTCCCTTCTTTCACTTGTCCAGACGCATCGATGAAAAAATCAAACGTCTCGCTGCAGAGTTTACTTATCCCTGGCCAAGATGCTCAAACGTTGGTGCCTCCTTTTCTTTCTTTCTTTCTCTAAACAAACGCCACACTGTATATTCTAATATTAAAAGACAATTTTCCTTACGGGAAAAGATTGAAACGATTTGCAAACATGAGCAACTGTTACTAAAATGACAACTGAAAACAACAAGGAAAATTTACTTTGATTAATCCCATCTGGCAGGCTTTCAGTCCCGGCAGTGCATATGAGTACACTAGTTATGAAATATTAATTTATACTGCGCTAAATAATTCACCTCACATTTTTGAAAATTCAAGGTGGCTCCTAAATCCCTCCTATAACATCTTTTTTTAGTGAATTTGCAAGAAGGTGCTTATTGGCATGCTGGTTAGAATTCCATAGTAAAACGTTGGAATCACACAGCCCGTTTCTGTGTTATGCTAACCTAAGCTAAAACAATTGATGTTTTTAACGGCTATATTTTTGCTAAGGTTAGCTATTAAGTCGAACAATTGACTATTTTTGCACCATTTACTGATAAAGAATACAGTACTTATCGATCAAAATTAATTATAACTGAAGAGTAAAGCTGCAAACTGTTATGAGCGACCTCAAAATCACTAACAGACACAGAGGCGAAAAGCTATACATGCATAGATAAGGAGATTAAAAACTATACTTTATTTTTCGTTAACAGGAACTGATTCTAGCTCTTTTGCTGGATTTCGAGCTTGCAAATGCCTGCAGTCGTTTCATCGGACAGATCTGTTTGGGGAATGCAAACCATGTACTGGTGATGGTTTAGAATGCGCTGGTGACTTCGCAACTTTAAAGTCTGGTTTCTGGTGGAACTGGGAAAATGAGACACACAAACATCTCTATAGAGAATTCACAAGCAATGTCCTTGATGTTACCGCTGAAGTTAATGCACACGTGAATGGCTCGCTACCCAATCGGTCGTTAACTAAGTACCCACACGCTCTACCGAAACCTCATAGATGTCCTCGCCAAGAATCTTGTACTGGAGGTATAGATTCTAACTGCAGCACTGGATACAAAGGTCCGTTGTGTGAAGTATGCAGTGATGGCTACTACAAGCAATTTAAAAGCTGCGAACTGTGCCCAACAAAAAAATGGATGATCGGGCAGCTTTCTATCTCAGCTGCAGTCATTATCATAATAATCGCTATCCTGGTATGGTCAAGCAAAAAGAAAAGCAAAAAGAATGTTGGGCGTTCTTCAGTGGACATTGTTCTTGGGCGGCTCAAAATCGTTATTGGTTTTTACCAAGTAACGTTTGGACTGCTTGAAGCATTTGCATACATTGAATGGCCCGACTCTCTTGCCCTCATAGGAACATATTCCCAGGCTTTGCAATTAAACGTGTTCCAGATTGCACCTGTTCACTGTCTCTTTCCAGAATTGAAAATTGATGCATTTGGAGATCTTTTTTCCATACTCACGCTAAACGCTTTAGTTATCATCCTGTCGATCTGTGTTTACGGAATCGGAAAGTTATACCTCAGATTGCGTTCCACCTTGGATGACCAACAGAAAGCCCTGAAAATGTCTCAGACGAAAGAGTTGATCTACAGAAACGCCTTTTTCATCCTGTATGTTACCTACCTCAGCACGTGTTTGAAAACAGCTGCCGTACTGCCTCTCGCTTGTCGCACGCTTTGCAGTGATGATGAAAAGGATGATTGTACCAGTTATTTAAAGGCGGACTTTGGCATAAACTGTAATGGTTCAAGATACAATCGTTTAGTTATCGTCGGATACGTTGCCGTTGGTTACGTGCTTTTCCTGCCAGCAGCTTCATTCCTCACTCTCTTCTTGAGTCAACGAAGGGCGCTGCAAACTCTCCGAAATGACGACGAAGGTGAAAGTTGCGACGACGACAATGAAGCAAAAAGGGCTGAATTGCTTACGGGATTACGATTCCTGTTTGAAAATTACAGGCCTTCTGCATGGTACTGGGAACTTGTTGATACAGTGCGCAAGGTTATCCTGACATCTGGTTTAATCCTAATCGGCAGTGAGAGCAGGTCCTATGCAGGAATTGCTTCCATCATTTCAGGTATCTACGGAGTTGCCTTTGCCGTCAAAAAACCAGTGGTAGATCCGTTTGAAAACAGGCTAATGCTGACATCTTTAGCGGTCACTTTCATCAACTTGGGAATAGGAGCCGTGAGTAAAATTCCCAGCGAAAACATCTCTACATCTGTGGATCATTCCGTGGATAAAATCATGTTCGAGTTACTGGTGGTTGGAGCAAATGCTTCAGTGATCCTCCTTCTAATTGGTAAGTGCCTTTTTGTAAGTCATCTTTTAACCAATTCAGCCAGGAAAGAGAGGGTGGAGAGACTGATCTAGAATCAGCTCGTGACGTTTAAAAACGAAAGCAAACACCACCAAACTTGGTGATTTTTTCTAAGATGTATGAGCTTACAATCTGGTATAACAGTAATCTTATCAAGTGGATTGCTGTTACCATGCGACAAGATATTGACAAGATTTTACATTGTCACCCATTATGCTTTGCACTCCTAGACAGGGAAATCTACCGTTCTCTCTTTTATATCAAGCTTTTTTTTTTTTGTTTTTTTTTTATTTATTTGTTTAATTTTACACGGTGGAATGAAATTCTACTGTATCTTGCCTTATACAACACGTTCTGGACTTAATTCACCATCAACACAATTTTAATTTACCAGTGGTTTTATTTGATGGATTAATTCATCATTGGAACATCTTCTTGGATACCCGTGTGTAGACACGATGGCCCATTGCTAGGCAACTTTCCTCCGCGACGCTGTTCTGGTCATGTGATGTAGTTAGTCTCTAAAATGGCATCCGTAATAATAATTTATGTAGATATATTCGCCTGACGTTGTTCCAGGCCAATATCCTTATTGTTCGTTTGTCATTTGAATTTGCATAAATTATAACCCTTTGTCTGCATGAAAATCTAATGGGGAGGGGAATGCCGATCTAAGGCTGTTGTGTCTCCCGAGTATCCCCTAGCCAGAGTACGCACATGGCGGAACACAGGCCAAGGGACGAAAGGAATAACTGGTTTGGCTAAGCTGGTGTCTTTTGATCTGCTTAGCCTCGAACATATGGCTTTTCCGATCTCCTTCATGTACGAATCAATCATTGGACCACACATTTCCTCTAAAAGCGAATCCATGTTTGTCATACCGTTATTCGGCTTGCTTTTTGCGCTCCTCCCCGACTTAATCCAGCTTCTCTCAATGAAGAACTTTAATTTGATCATTGAAGTATTCCGAAATGTTGCTCCTCTCTCGGTAGCTCTGGGACGTGCCCTAACATCAAGCATAGAGCTTTCGTTCTTGTCACTTGCCAATCTCGTACTTAGAATCCTCGGCTCTTTGGCCAGTGGTCAGTCGCCAGGAGAGACTATGGGGAACTGTTCCGTGTTCCAGACTTTCAAGACACCCCAAATAAAGGTTTTATTTAAAAAAAAAAGAAAGGGATTATTTGATGGTGCCATGGCTTGTTGTGTAAAGGGATGTAAAATGTTATTGTCTTATCCTGTACGAATTCGGTCATGCGATTTATTCAACCGAACGTTGTATTTGGGCGAACCCCTTGATGCCATTTCTTCTTGTGGTCTATGGCCATGAAAAATTAGGATACATAGTAAAACATGGTTTTAAGTATTCGATATTCATACAGATATTGAATAATATAAATTATTAAATTCTCAGCCTCGGATATTGCATTTCTAGCGTTCTGATTGGTTCACTAAATCTCGGTTATCAGCTCATATACCGTAGTTTGACCTTATATGGAAAACGAAAGCGCCAGGTGTCGCTAAGCTAAATTTAGGCGGGAAGCAAAAGTTTCTTCGGAAAAATGTAGAAAAAAAAAAGGAAAAGAAAGAAATACCAAACAATGCCATTTCAATATAACAACAATAAAGGCCACAAAGTTCGGTATGACACTATTTAATGGTACGTATCTCTGAAGTTTCCTTTAAAATCTTCAAAATTGCAAGATTTTACGATTTTTTAGATCACATAACAACAACAATAACAACCAGTTACCTTCAAAAATTTCAGGATGGCTTGCAAATCCTGGCGGTAAGAGGTTAAAGCCAATCGAAGAAATTTCTAAGGAAGAGCTTCATGCCTGCCTTTATGTTTTTACGAATTTACGAGGACTTCAGATGTTTCATCTATGAAATCCGTACGAGCGGCGGCCATAATGTTCGTTTCCGTCGCTCGGCAACACTCAGCAAAACATTTGCACTAATGTGCACAGCTCTTACGCTTGTCAAATAAGCTTGAAGTTTAAAAACTTGCGTTGAATTCTTGTCTCAGTGAGGTTGTACCTCGTACACTTGGACTTGCCTGAAGTGTTTTAAATCGTCCACAAGGAATTCAGTTCAGCATGAAAAAAGCTGTCCTTGCCCTGATCTCTTCCTTTGCTCGGCACCACACAGCAGAACATTTGCTTAAATGTGCACAACTATTACGCTTCTCGATGAGCTGGAACTTCAAATGCACTTGAATGCTAGTCTCAGAAAGGTTATAATTCGTACATTTAAACGTTTCTTGAATTTTAGATGTCCGACTGTGTCCGATTTTCTTCGCTTTCGATTTTTCATTTAACTCCGTTTGCAAAGCACTGCGCATGTCATGTGATCATTAGGTTTCGCGCGCTTTGGTCGGAGGTTGCCTCAACATCCGGTCGTTTAAATTTTTAAAATATAAAAATTCAGTAAACTTCAACAGCAATGTCCAAACACGGAGAATTTAATAAAATAATTATTCCATTCGCGCTTGTTGGATATGAGATTAGTTATAGCCAACTCGGCGCTTCGCGCCTCGTTGGCTATTTACCATATCATATCCAACGCGTGCTCATGGAATAATTGTTAAATATTCCATAAATATTTGCATCGTGTCATGTATCGAGGGTTGAGAACACAAATACCATAATAATGCAACTTCTACTGTTAATCTTTTACGCACGTTGATGACAAATTTAGACCGTAAAACAACATCAAAGCCGTGGTTGACTAGGATCCTTTTTGTTGGCTTACTACAGGTGTTGTACTACGCGAGCGTAATATGCGCGCTCTCCCAACACCAAAGCATCACACGCATGTGAAACGATGCGAGCTTGCGACCACGCAAGCAAAACAACAAAATGGCGGCTCTGGGAAAAACTGTTTTCCCTGTATTTCGAGTAGGTTCCAGAGGTGTGCTAAGTAGCTAAATTATGTTTGGGTTTGAAAACTGATAAAACGTGCTTTCTAATGGTTGCTGGTCCTTAACAGCCTTGAAGCCTTTGCGGAGCTGCGGAAAATCCCTGAACACGAAGGTAGCATGCGCTCACCAGTTGGAGCGCGCATGCACGCTGCAACCCGGATTTTCCCTGAAACAAGCATGTGCAATGGCTTTCCTACCGTAGATTGCGAAACCCATTTTTCTCGCTAATCTAGCCGTACAACCTACATTCAAATATTTGCTATATTTTAGAAAGTTTCAACTAAGGCAAAATTTCAAAATTTGTCATTTGCCAAATTTCTACCTGACAGAGGTTCGTGTTGTTACCTGCAAATACGTATTTTTGCCCACTTTCCAAATCGTGAGATCTTAAAGTAGGGTAGTACGGCCAGATTTAGAACCAGACAACTCTAAAAGGTGGAGTTCCCAGGCCCCCACTTAAGACTATTTTACACTTTTTGAACATGACAAATTTTATTTCTGACTCAAAAGTATCTCAATTGTAATTATTGTGCTAAAAAAATTGCAAAACAACTCCTCCTAGCGTTCTTCTCAAGTTTGATTCAAGGCCTTCTTTCACACCAGAAAACTGAAGTAAGCAACCTCAAGTCTGTTCGCATTTCGCGTGCCTGACTCTAAATACGGCAAATACAATTTCTCTTTTTTATCTTTACGGATGGATACTATCTCTTCTTTGAAACAAGCGATATATGTGCAAAGACGGCATTCTGTTAAGCCATTTGTCATTAGTTGATCGGACAGCGCCGGGTAGCATCCGAACATTTCCAAATAACTTTCAAGTGATTCCAATCTCTTCTGAGACTTTACGAGCACTGGATATCATCATCTAACGATCACAAGACCTCTAGACAAAACTGAGGTGCTACAAGCCATCATCGTTAGCCTCTTATTCCCCAGGTATTAACTACACTGTAACTGGGTAGTTGTTCCCAATAAAAATCTACAATGGCCATACTAGTACTCAAACAAAGGTCATGCATCTCAAACAGGTAACATTTGATGAACGTTTCATACCTATCAGCTAAAAAAATAAACTTTGCCACTTCTCAGCGGACAGTTTAAATTTTGGCCAATCCTCAGTTACTGTGTTTTCGAAAGGTAACACAAATTTCCCTGGGACTTGATGTCTCTAAGGAAAAGGCCTTAATCCCTGGCAACAAAAGCCTGGTAAAAAAAACCGGGGTATCCTGGTTCGTGAACCAGACTTACCAGGCTTGAACCCTATGTGCAAAAAGTCTGGTTAACCCTGGTATACCAGGTAAGTCTGGTAACCCTGGTCTTGCAAATAACCAGGGTTACCAGGGTATAACCAGGGGCGCTTTCCATTCAACAAAAAAAACTGGTTTAAGATTTCGGAATTTTTGCTGGTCAAATGGAACGGGTCCCTGAACTTGAGAATCACATGAGGAGGCTTACAGTCAACCCAGGTCACGCGTGAACGATATTTTTGAAATTTGAACGGAGTTTAGAAATTTACATGTCAGTTTTGAAAATCGCCAACGAGATTTCAGAGTTCCCGTATAAATTACCCAAGCTTATTGACGATATAAAGCTATGAATTTTTCTTTACATTGCAAAATTGAATATTTGAAGAATAACAATTGTTTCCCAAGTATTTTGAATCTTTTTTTCAGTTAATGTGTCTTTTTCGGAACGATTTCCAGAGAAATGTTCAACATTCCTTTCACACGTCGGACATTACAAAGAGAAATTCAAATGTTCATTTCATTCTTGGAAATACTGTTCACGCGTGACCTGGATTGACTGTAAACCTACCGTTGCTGGTCGTAGGTAAGTGACATTGTGGTTTAAGAAAACGTTGAAAATCTCAGACAAAAAACTACAAGCAGAACATTGATACACTTCCGTAGCCATTTTGTTTGCGGCTCTTTCGGCTTGCGTGACGTTCGCGCTCGACCGGGGAGACTAAATCCGACACTCATCGCGAATGGAACACAGAAAATTCGGTAATTCCGGAAATTTCGGAAAGAAAGGTAAGCTCAAAAGGTAGTCCTAAATTTTCGGAAATTCTTTCCGGAACTTTTCCCGTTCCATTGGATTTCTGACCGGAAATCTCGGAAATTTTGACTGAATGGAAAGCGCCCCAGGCTCCCAGACGTCTTGGTCAACCAGGCTAACCCTGGTAACCCTGGTTAGTCCGGCAACCTGGGTTTCATAAATAACCAGGGTTACCAGGGTTTAACCAGGCTCTTGAGTTTTCAAGAACCAGTCTTACCAGGCTTGAACCCTATGTGAAAAAAGCCTGGTTAACCCTGGTTTTCTAGGTAAGTCTGGTAACCCTGGTCCTGCAAAAACCTGGTTAACCCACGTTTTAGAAATAACCAGGGTTACCAGAGTTTAACCAGATTTGACCCTGCAAGAACCAGGATTTCCAGGCTTTAATGCAATGTTGAGAAAGCCTGGAAAACTCTGGTATACTAACAGGTTTATGGGTAACAATGATAAACAATTCTACATTTGGTTTGATGGCAAATTTGAATTTGTTTTCTTTCAGCAGCCGTAGATTCTAAAATAATATAATTTTATCAAAAGCATGGAGTTTGTCCAGCACAAATTAGTTCATTTAACTGTTCAACTTGTGTTGGTCGTGACCAATAAATTAGAATTACTTCACGATCAGTCTCTGATATTATAGATCAGATGTGAAACTGCCAAATGTAATCACCTTTTAGGAACTATCCTAAATACAGTTATTAAAGGGACACAGTCACCTGGTGCACATGCGCATTTAAGATACCATTTCTTAGCTGATTTCCATATCACGCTTCATCGCACGCCCTCGCTAAGTTGAGTTCAAATATTACAGAATATGTCAATTTTAAAATGTAGCGAATCAACTGAACTGCAGTGTAACAAAACTACTTTGTAGCAAAACGACCGGTAAGCTTTATTTCTGCTTTCAATCATATATTTTGCTTTTATAATTTTGTTTTGACAGCTTCTCCACTATCTAAATTTAGGAACCAAACCCATGTCATTGCAAGAACGCTTCCTTGACCCGTAGAAAACAAGGCTCTACTACAGGTTGTCCTTGTCGAGGAGATAATTGACTGTGTACCGAAGCTTGTCTTCGTCAGAGCTCCAAACCATGCAGTCATGACGCGAAGTTCGAATCATTTACAAAGATTCTCTCTGCACAAACCTTTCGTCAGGTTGAGAAAATGCGATTTTCCAAATATACATGTATATCATGGTGATTTGCTCTCCAATGTTTTTGATTGATTTCTCTTGTTATTTTAGTCGACGCAGGCGGTTGAGGTAGACGCTTTTCAAACTGACAAAACTAGTGTCCAGGTCAGCGTGGTCACAAAGGTGACTGTGTCCCTTTAACATTACATTATACAGCATTGACTTATCTGCTTGTGGTGCTCTTTTTCACCTGCCTTTTCACTTCAACTTACATTTGCCTCGTTCATGTACCTGTACCATGGAGTATCTAGTAATAATAAGGTAATAAGGTAATAATCGGATAAGGACGATAAACCGTAGGCCCCGTCTCACAAACCTTGTTTGTAAATAACTCTGTGGGACGTTAAAGAACCCACTCACTGTTCGCAAAGAGTAGGGGACGTAGTTCCCGGTGTTGTGGTCTGGTCTTTGTACGTATATTCCGTATATCCCGGGTCCGCAGTAATTGGCCTTAGCTGTTGCGGTATCCCTGTCCATATTGGACAAAGCTAAATAAATTTATAATAAACAAGAGAGTTTAACTTCTGGGATTACATTTACTTTATACATGTATGGACTGTGGAGGGTTCAGAGTTTGTTTTTGGCTTGATGCACCCACAGGTTGTGCTCTTTGGTCCTAGTGACAAGTGACATATGAATACAGGCAATATTTTTTCCGCAGTTTTCAATTGAGTGTCCAAAGCAATTTCATGTTTGCCTTGGTTTTGCTTTACACCAGCTGTGCTCTATGATTTGGTGGCAAAGTTCACATCACTGTCAATGGGAAGCCAAACCAAATGCTGTCTATGTCTGTTGTGAATGGTCACAGTAATAATACACTCTCAGGTTTTCAGCACTAAATTGAAAACCATTAAAGGACACTATTCAAAGCAAAACTAGCAAGCAGACAAACCACTAAAGTCCTTATTAATAGTACATGCCTAGCAGAGAAAACATGTACATGTACATGTAGCTACAGGTGCACCATTTTTTGACACACAAGCAGTCAAAACCTTAAAGCCCTTTATCAATATTACATGCCTAGCAGAGAAAAGCTACACGTGAAACCTTTTTTTCGACATGCAAGCAGTCAAAACGTTATAGCCCTTCTTCAGTATCATATGCCTACAGCGTAGCAGAGAATAGCTCCCATTCTTTTGAATGGTATCAAAACAGTTCAAAGCTCTGGAATTTTGTAGTAATTGGCAAAGAAATGAGACATAAAGTAAAACTACTGACTGCCAATGGCTAAAGAGAGGTTTCAAAAGCATTAACCTTGTTAAGCTCCAAGTTTACAGAAAGTATGATTTGAGAGCCTTTGACCATCAACTTCCAGTAGAATTCAGCTGCTTTGTTTCCATGGCATGACAAGAATGTCCAGAAGCTCACTCCCCTCCTTTATTACTCCCTCTCCAAGCACCATTTTTGTCTTTGCCCTATACCCCACTTGGGAACCTGTTCACAGGCTATGTTTTTTATAGTTTCAAGAAAATGATTTATGCATGTAGTGTGTCTCAAGGAAAGATCAATTACAGACGTTGCAGCAGTTGCTCCACAAGAGCAGAAAATTAAAAAGGCCAGTATGGCAGATCAGGCACCACAGAATCAATAATTATAACCATCATGTCAGTTTTCAAGATCACCGAAAGAAAATCAGCCACATCTTTACAAATGTATGTTGAGCCTTGTCACTAAATGGCTGCTAAAACAATTAAACTCCAAAGATTGGAATCAGTAAAATACCCTCTTGTTTACTGAATTAAAGCTTTCTGTCAGTTCAATGAGTCAGTCTTTATTTTTGAATAAAGATAATTTGCTCTTGGCATGGTGTTTACGGCATAGTTCAACACCAACAAGACAATTAGTATCATCTCCACAAACAAGAAAACAGGAAGAAACAGAATCTTAATTTTTTTATTTGTACACTGCATTGTTGGAAAATAGCAATTTGGTTGACAAGCTAGAAGAACTATAAGAAATATTGCTGGCAAGTTCCCTGCAGGCTTTTTTCAATCTCAAACATTGACACACCTTAAAATGGTAAAAAACCTTTCACTTAGTGCACTGTAGATTGGAGGACAATTCAAAATAATATTCTTATCTATATAGTTATTATATTTTTCTAGCAGTTCGACACACCACAACAAAAAGCCATGGGCAAGTTCCTTTAGGAAATTTTCTTCAACCAATCAGATTAACCACCCAGATCCTGGTATATGTAGAAATTACATCATGACATTACAGAATTTCTGTGGTTATTACTCAGATGCAGCTTTCATGGGGAGACCGGGTAAATGAACAGAAGCGGGCAACAATACCCGTTCACTCAGGCTTACCAAATAGAAATTATTTTTGGATGAATTGATGAAGATTGGTATACTGTAATAGAGCATTCACACCTACAGTACATGTACAGTGCACACTGCAGTCAGTTCAAGAACTGCTACATGTATATCATTTTAGTGATTAATATGTACATGTAACACTGTACATGTACTGTAAGTCAGTTCCCATTATTACATGCTGGTTATGCAATGCTTTCGAGTGGTATAATACCGTGAACTATCCTATGAGTGACTTGATTTACATGTACCACGAGAAAGCACTGCATAACTACAGTAATTTATCCCATGCCACTCATTTAACGACATGTCAATACGCGTATGCCTATATATGCATACGGGCATTACATGCATTTTAGGCGCATATTTTGGTTCGCTTACAGTGTACATGTATTTCTGATCTGCACTGTAACTTTCCTGTTTCACGTCTGGTTCCAGGAATTCAAAATTAAGGTCAAAACTGGGGTATTCTTCTTCCATGTTTTAGTTAGTGTTGGCAGTAATTTTTTCTGAATGAAAATTTTGAGGTGTCATAGGCTCTTCAATCAATCTTTTGGCGGGAAAAATTTTTAGGCTGCGAGGAACACCAGGATTTTTTCGGTTGCATACCACAAAATATGCAATGGGTTTCTAACTTTCTGTAAATGACTGCGCCAGGAAAAACAAAATACACTACAGTGTGTTCATACTTTCAAAAATTTCCGCAGTTCAGCAATGGACCTTGAACATTACTTAATTTGAAAAACTGGCCCGCGAGTCCAGGAAACTCAAATGGGCAGGAAATTAAACAAAAACCTAATGTTGACTGAGCTGGAACAATTAAACTATTAGAATTAAACTGCTTTAATATACAGTGTACATGTATTTCAAACAAAAACCACAACATGATTTCATTTACACTGAAATATAGCTTGCATGTATTGTACCTGATCAAGAATGGTGTTCCCAACATGGGAATACATGAAGATGGTAATCTGTAAAAATAATTACAAACAATTTTATTGTTAGTCAGATTAAGTACAGGTGATTTCGTGCCATCAACAGTGTTATAATACGAACATTTCACATACAGTCTGTAAAGTCTGGTAAACTGCTAAACCCACTACATGGAGATGCAAAATGCAACCTGATAAAACTCAGCCTCACAGATTGTGTATTGCTTTGTATATCATTCTTTGTACATGGAAATTTGCGGTCACATGTACATGTCATGTACATGTGACCGCAAATTTCCATGTACAAAGAATGATATACAAAGCAATACACAATCTGTGAGGCTGAGTTTTATCAGGTTGCATTTTGCATCTACATGTAGTGGGTTTAGCAGTTTACCAGACTTTACAGACTGTATGTAAAAAGTGCATATTATAACACTATTGATGGCACGAAATCACCTGCAAATCAGTGTCAAGCACAGGCACTTAATTTTGCCAGCATTACAGTCAGTGAAACCTAGAGCAATAGGCATAAGTCACCTAAATCTCAACCAACTGCTTTAGACTGAACATGAAACATAAACAATAATTATTACTTCAGGGAATCATATTGTATGAGTCCAAAAAGACCCAGTAAAAATCAGGCCACCCGAATCCCCTCACAAAATTTACACTGTACAGCCATGTCTTGCTGTCTTATACCATCCCACATCACCCCCACCCATGTACAAATCGCTTGGTTGCTCAGAAAAAAACTGCAGCAATAAAATGCTTTGACAAATAAAAACACGGTATAGAAATGCTTTAATAAAACATTAATGCCAAGATCCTATAGCCAGCATTCAGGTAGGTTGCAACAACTTCAATTGCCTGGAATGCCATTTGTTGCAATATTGGAGTGGATTCCTTTTATTAAGTGACGGTTTAAAACAGGTCAACACAGTATAAAAACAGCTTGTTGGGATTTAGTAAAGGATGACCACTACCGCTTAAAAGAGGTGACCATTTAAGAAAGGTCAAAATGTTACAGTTATAAAGGAAAGAAATTTTGGATTTTGACAATTGACCGCCAGAGGGTGACAGTGCAGTGCAGTGTAATACAGGCTCGACTTAAAAACCAACAGTACATGCAAACTAAGCCTCATGTTTGCCACCTTTTGTTTCAGTCTTCTGTGATCAGATTACATTGTGCATAGTAGTATCTTGTTTGAAAGCCATGCAGTCTCAAAGGTCACTTCTGTGTTATGAGCACTATGGGATTTTACTGCATTTTAGCCCAGAAATTACTTTTGAGATCAAAATGAGAAACATGCGCCAGAAAAGGGCTCGATTGAGTTGCAATCGAGCCTCCTCTAAAATGAAGTTAACGTACTACAGAAAAAAAAGTACATTTTGTCGAAAATCCGATGAAAAGTTGGCTGATGTGGCTTCCAAGCCCATTAATTTTTAACCAATCGATACAAGACTTGCCGCAATCGACTGAAGTTAAACAAATGAAATGGCCTCTGTTCCTAATTCACTTCGAGATTTCACGAAATAAGATGTATGTAACGTATGTTAAGAAGGTGATAATACTCTGTAATAAATGGAAACGTCATGAAATGTAACCAGCCAAGAAAGGAAGAAGCATATCGATATGTTACTGACCTTGAAATCACCACGTCCTTTGATCGCTCCGCTTACCACAAATGATCGTCTCACAGTCATCTTCGAGCACGATAAAGCCTTGACCTTTGTTATCGTTAGCAAAAATAGTCTATATTTTCATCCGTTACCATATAGGCTATTTTTGCATACGATCAGAGCGAGTTCGTTTGCCGAGAAAACGGTTACAAACCAGTAACTGGTACCTCTTTCTTCAAAATGACCGCCTGTTGCTCCAGCCGTGGGACCGCGCCTCCTAAAGTCATGTGACTCTGACATCTGCTGGCCGCTGGTAAAAAAAAAAGGAATCGATTCGTCGGAATGTAGAGGAATGTAAAGTTGTCTGTGAATGATGATTGCTGTGGAAACTCTGAGCAGCCCAATTTCAGCTTCAAGATTCCAAGGAGATGTGGTCCAAATGACGCTATAAAGGTAAGATGCAGTAGTGATCTTTAATTTTATGAAATCAGCTGTACACGATGTAATATAACTTTGCTTTGGCGGCCATTTTGTTTGAAATATACGTGTACATGTACATGTAAGCTCAAACTTAACTGATTTCTGCCCTCAATGCAATATTCGGCATTGAAAGCTGTTGGTTTGAATTTAAGCAAGTTTGACGTTTTGACTCCACGAGAAACAGGTCACAAATCTTTATTTCCTCTGTGAGGCCGGCTGTAACTCTATATAAGCTTAAAAGCAAAACGGTAATGGGTCGTTTCGCGCCTACGAGTTGTTTCTCCAACGACCAGGCAACTAACGGCTAAGCCAGTTCGCTGATGTCTCATATTGATATAATACAAATTATATGTTTACATTTAGGCAGGGCCTAGCTAACATGAGCAAGACGAGGCACTTGCCTTGCCTTTCGAAGTAGAAAAACTACTATTACATTGAAGTTGAAAAGTAATCAGTTCCCCAATAAGCATTTTAGATTGCATCCTCAAAGCGTAATCCCCGGGATTAACCCTCATAAGCTTATCAAGCTTAGGTAAAACTCCACTGATTCCAGAGGGCAATTTGTTCAAAATTACAAGTGAGAGTCATCACAAATTCATCCAATGCGACTGAATGGTGAGTTTGCAGACATCCAAAACTGGCCCTGGTAAAGTCACAATTTGCTTTGTTATGCATGTTAAATAACAGCCAAAACTTCTGATTTCTCTGGTGGGATGGCCACTTTTACTCTCTGCCTTCTGACTGATTAACTTTTTTGTGTACACTTAAAGTGCGCTTACCATTATACAATGTACGGAGAGGATTTGATACTGACTGAACAAAGCCCTGTGTTCACTTGTTTCAAATTTATAGGAGTGCAAAGGTCATTTCTTTCCTATGAATTCTGTGGCTTTGGCTTTCTCTTTATTTTGAATTTGATGTCTACCATAATTCAGTTTGTTTTGCCACTATGCTTCTTATCCTGCAAGAATCATGAGATCATTGCATTAAGAGCAACTCATCCCAGAAAGGGATGAGATCTTCAAAGGATAATCTAAAGTTTTGTCCTGCCTGTTCATATCATGCGTACTCAAAGCACAGTCAGTGACTAGCATAATTTTATGGTAAAAGGATGGCAAGGTGTTAAACTCCTGTGAAACAAACAAAGCAAGGCAAGGTGATGGAAAAGACAGCCATTATTACAAAATACAGTGTATTCCAAGATAACACGTTCAATATTGAAATCCTAGCAGCATGCAGGATGTTTGTCCCATGAACTTACACGTAGTGTCATGGCCTCAGCTCCCACGAGTCTCCTGTAGCTCAGTGGTAGAGCATCCGAACTAATAATCGGAAGGTCTTACATGTAGGTTGGACTCCTGATAGGAGCACTCAGATTTCTTTTTTCTAAGTACAGTGTATGCCTGTGTCACTTTCTGGAATAATTCATCATTCTCAGCTTACAAGGAAGGCTCTTCATGTACATTGGCTGAAAGATATTTAATGGGCCAAACCAAACCTACTGTACATGTATGTGATGTAAGAAGCATAGTCACAAAACAGACAAAACAATAAGTAAATTTACAAAATATAGAGATTAGGCAAAAGCCATGTGCAGAAGGCATTACAAAGATATGATCTTTGAGCTATGAATGTACACAGGAAACTAAATTAGTTAAGAAATGGTGAGGAGAAGCAGCCAATATACATGTAAAGAAAGTCTAAGACACGCAGGCCTTACACCATTTATAAAGTAAACTATCTCCTCGTTACACTTGTCCCATAGGGGCCATGCCAGGAGCAATGCTAAAATAATAATGTTGACTTGCAAGAAACCAAAAAGTTGCTATTTCACATTTGAACAAGAATATTTTTTTGAACATTGTATCCATGAAGAAGAGCTCAAAATAGCATTCCAAAGCTTCTGAGACAATAAAAGACAATAGAATTGGCGTAATATAACACAGATGAGTAGTATGGGATATGAGGGGATCGGCGCATTTTAAATTGTCCGACTGTTGCACTTTTTATTTTCAATTGTCCGACTGTTGCACTTTTTAAAGGTTTTCGCTGCAATAATAACCAGGCTGTTTTACTTTTTCCCAGAAATTGCACCAAAAAATTGCACCAAAAAACTGCGCAGAAAAACTGCGCAGAAAAATTGCGCTGATTTTTTGCGCTGATATTTTTTTAAAAAAATAGAATCAATTATTTTTCCAAGTCGAAATATCCTCAAGGCATTTTCAAAAGAAAACATTTGTTGGAATTCTATATTAAAATATCCACAAAAGTGCGTTTAAAATAATCATCATGTGAAATCATTAGTCATTTCTACGCTTGGTCTTTTATTTGGTTTTTATGGCTCAGGCGAAGCCTAGAGTTTAGCTTCTCGGCAGCGCAAGTCGCAGCAAACATGTAATCGAAAGTAGATTTACTGAAGCTTGAAAGCGAAGCTTTCTAGATGAAGTGAATATACTGAGATTACATGTTTGATAAGACGAGCAGGGGAGGAGAAGCGTTAAAAACTCGCCCAGCTAGGTGGGAAGAGGAGCGAAGCGACGATGGGCTGGGCGTTTATGGCGTAAATAATTTTCCAAGGTTGAACCAAAAAAATTGCACCAAAAAATTTCGCTAATAATTTCCCAAGGTCAAATCCAAAAAGGCTTAAAGAGATAGTGCGTTTATATAGTATGGAAAATTTATCAAGTAATATATATATTATGGAAAATTTATCAAAATCTGAATTATTAAAAATCATTTCTAAGCAAAGTGAGAATGTTGCTGCATTAACAAAACAAGTGAAACAATTAATTGATGTGAATAAGCAATTAATCGAACAAAACAAACCAGTTCCAGCACCGCGTACTAAAATCATGGAACGCCCTATTCCAGCACCGTGTACTAAAATCATGGAACGCCCTATTCCAGCACCACGTAGAAATGTCAAGCAAATGATTAAAGAATATGAGGAAAATATTATTACACCAATTCCACCTCCCCGCACTAAAATAAAGCAAGTGAATAAAGCTTTAAAAGGTTATACTGAGTCATATGAGGTAACAGTAATCGATGATAAAGATCCATTAGTTCAATTGCAAAAAACAAGACAAAAACTAGGATTTTATATCAAAAACATATTAGAATCCATGAAAGGTTTGAAGTTTATTGAAACTCTGAAAGTGACGTTTGAAAAAACAACAGGTGATATAATTATATCCAAGACGGCATATTTTAACAGTAAGGCTCAAACGATCATCAACCAAACAGAAATTGCTGAAGCACTAAAATTAACTGCAGAACAAATCTTGAATAGGATAGCTCAATGGATATCAGAGGGTTCAGGATGGATCATAAAATCAATCGACAATCATTATCTGAATATTGTACGATATAAACCAATGAAGGGTTCATCGTATCTTAAACTGCCAATTGAATTACAAAATAAGAAAGGATTAATCAATCTGCAGAATAAAGACAATGAATGTTTTAGATGGTGCCATGTGAGACATCTTTGTCCAATGGATAAAGACCCGCAGCGCATTAAAAAATCTGACCGAAAATATGTTAGTGAATTGAATTATGATGGAGTTGTATTTCCTGTTTCCATCAAACAGATAAATAAAATTGAATTACAAAATAAAATCAATATCAATGTTTTCGGTTATGAGAATAAGCAACCATATCCACTTTATATATCAAAAGAAAAGTTTGAAGATCATATGGAATTATTGCTTATATCTGAAAATGAGAATAAACATTTTGTGTACATCAAAGATTTTAATAGATTTATGTTTAACCAAACCAAGCATAAAAATAAGAAACATTTTTGCATGCATTGTTTGCAATGTTTTAGCACAAAAGATGTGTTTGATGTCCACAAAAAAAACTGTATTGTAATAAATGGAGAACAGGCTATTAAAATGCCAAGTAAAGATAACAACATTTTACAATATAACCATTACCACAAGCAATTACCTGCTCCATTTGTAATATATGCTGACTTTGAAGCTTTAACAGAGAAGATACATGGTTGCCAGCGGAATAATGATAAATCTTTTACAGATGCCTATCAAAAGCATACAGATTGTGGATATGGGTATAAAGTTGTTTGTTGTTACGATGATAAGTATACCAAGGATGTTCAATATTATAGAGGTGAAAATGCTGTTTACAAAGTTTAAGAACAAATGTTAGAAGAAGTACGTTACTGCAAAAACATTGTCAAATACAAATTCAACAAGCCATTGAAAATGACTAATGTTGATGAAGAACAATTTAAAAAAGCTGATAAGTGTCATATTTGTGGTATATCGTATAATAACAAAGATATAAGAGTCAGGGACCATTGTCATATTACAGGTTTGTTTAGAGGTTCAGCACATCAAGATTGCAATTTGTCGTTTAAACTCACTGGCAAGATACCTGTGGTTTTTCATAATCTGAGAGGATACGATAGTCATTTTATAATGCAGCAGATTGGTGAAATTGTTAAAAAACATACATATGTGAATGGAAAAGGTGAGGAGTGTCAAATGAATGTCAATGCCATTCCAAATAACATGGAAAAATATATGGCTGTTATGTTGGGAAATAGTTTGGTATTTATTGACAGTTTTCAGTTTATGAGCCAATCATTTGCTAATCTTGTTAACAATCTTCCAAAAGATGCTTTGAAATACACGAGAGAATTTTTCAAAAAGGATAAATATTTCAATTTGATGACGAAGAAAGGTGTATACCCATATGATTACATGGATAGCTTTGATAAGTTTGAAATGACTGAATTACCATCAAAAGAAGAGTTTTATAGTCAATTGAATAATGAGCATATTTCAGATGAAGATTATGACCATGCAAAAAAAGTTTGGAAAACCTTTAAAATAGAAAATATGGGAGTATATCATGATCTTTACTTAAACAGTGACATACTTTTATTAGCAGATGTTTTTGAAAATTTCAGGAAAACGTGTTTGGAATATTATAAGTTAGATCCATGTCATTATTTCACAAGTCCGGGTTTGAGTTGGGATGCTATGTTAAAAATGACTGGTATCAAATTAGAACTTATGACTGATATTGATATGTTCCAATTCATTGAAAAAGGTCTAAGAGGTGGTACCAGTTACATTGCTAATCGATATGGAAAAGCAAATAATCCCTACATGAAAGAGTATGATGAAAAAGAACCATCTTCTTATATCATGTATCTTGATGCAAATAATTTATATGGTTGGGCTATGTCACAATATCTTCCAACAGGTGGTTTTAAATGGATGTCTCAAAATAAAATCGATGAACTTGACTTAGCTAAGTATGATTCCTCATCAAAAAAGGGATTAATATTGGAAGTTGATTTGGATTATCCTACCTCACTACATGATCTTCATAATGATTTTCCATTAGCACCAGAACAAGTTTGTGTAAAAGAGAATATGTTGTCGAATTATTGTAGTACGATAAAAGAAAAGTATAATATTTCCATTGGTCAGGTTCATAAATTAATTCCAACTTTGTCTGAAAAACGGAACTATGTATTACATTACAGAAATTTGCATTTATATCTTGATCTAGGTTTGAAAATAACCAAGGTTCATAGAGTACTTGAATTTGATCAATCTCCATGGCTAAAACAATACATAGATTTCAACACTCTTAAAAGAACTAATGCCAAAAATAGTTTTGAAAAAGATTTCTTTAAACTTATGAATAATAGTGTATTTGGAAAAACAATGGAAAACCTCAGAAAAAGAGTTGATGTAAGGTTAGTCACTGATGAAAAGAAACTTGTTCAATTAACATCGAAACCAACCTTTGTATCCAGTAAAATTTTCAACGAGAATCTTGTGGCTGTTCATAAGATCAAAGAGACATTAACCTTAAATAGACCAGCATATGTTGGGATGTGTATTCTAGATATAAGTAAAACACTAATATATGATTTTCATTATAACTACATCAAATCCAAATACGGAAACAGAGCAAAATTATTATTTACAGACACTGATTCTCTAACGTATGAAATTCAAACAGAAGATTCCTACAAAGATTTTTGGAACGACAAAGATAAATTTGATAACAGTGATTATCCAGAAGATAGTCCATTTTATGATGCTAGTAATAAAAAGGTAATAGGTAAGTTTAAAGATGAAGCGGCTGGCAAACCAATAACAGAATTCATTGGTTTACGTAGTAAAATGTATTCATACACCAAAGATGATGGCACCAACAATAAAACTGCAAAAGGTATTGCGAAAAATGTGATTAAAAAAGTCATCAAACATGAGGATTACAAAAATATATTATTCAACAACGAGCAAATGTATCATAACATGAAAACGATCAGAAGTGATTTGCATATCCTCAAGAGTTTTTCACTAAACAAAGTTTCATTGTCATGTTTTGATGATAAAAGGTATATACTTGATGATGGCATAAATAGTTATGCATATGGTCACTACCGAATAAAAGAAGCAGGAGATTGAATCACCAGTATACGCTCGATCAATTTTTCAAAGAATCAATAACGTATTCAATTAATATTCAATTTTTCGATTTTTCAAAGGTTGTAAACATTCACATATTTTAATCAATGTTGAGAAAAAGCCATTTTCTCCACTCATGAATTTTTCTTTCAAATATTTTAAACGATGTTCAGTGATATATCCGATAATAGTTCCATCATTTTGATAATTATAATATCTCAACATACTATCAAATATTTCTGAATTACATTGGCGATTATATTTATAACATTTGTATAATAATTCGATGTAAAGGTCTCTCATATAATAATAATGTAGATTTCATTTTTTATACGGTTTAAAGAATTGTCACTATTATAAAATATGATAGAAATTTCTGATAAAAAACGTGATTATTCGTTTGTGGCAAATAATCATACCAATAAAAAATTTGTAAAAGCCATCAATTGTAGTAATAATGAGGTGACATACTTTAATAGTATGTATGCTATTCAACAATATCTTGGTATTAATGCAGGGATAGTAAAAATGGTTTGCGAAGGTATTAACCACTGCAAAACTGGAATTTCCAAAAAGAATGGTATTTCTTACAAATTTGAATATGTGAAAAAAGAAGATATGCCAGATGATTATATCAAATCATCAAGAACAGGAGAAAAAAGAATGAGATTATTAAGCGATGAAGAAAAATGGGCTAAAAGAACATACACCTGTGAATGTGGTCAAACAATGAAAAATCAATATAAAAATTATCATAGAAAAAAATGTGGAGAAAGAAAATAGCTATTTTTTAAAGTTTATTCGAAGACACATTTTATTACAGTTATTAAATTTCAAAAGATGGTGATAATTCATTTTATCCCTCATCTTCATTAGTTTCATCATCAGATGAATCATCAGAAGAATCAATGGAAGAATCAGAATACTCATTAAAAAAAATGTATTTTTTAGAGAACATATTAGAATCAAAATAATCATTAATTTCAGTATCATAAATTGAACTTTTTGTTTCAGTTACTTTATCATAAATTTTCTTATAGTCGAGATCTCTACTATATTTAATCATGTATAATAATTTATTTTTCCAATAAGGATCATAAAATGGCTTTTTATTTGATGGCATGTCAGCAAGATCATTTAATTCATCAAAATCTTCAATGATACCCTTCCAGTAGTATGCGTCATCATGTGAATATGCCAGTTCATTGAAAAGTTTTTTTTTCCAATCTATATTATCCATATATGATATATGATATATTAATTTCTGTTTAAACCATTAAATTCTTCAACGGTATCCAAGAATTAAAGTCATCGTTATATCCTTTCCATTTCACTAAAGCTTGTTTTTTCTTGTGATCTTTCCGGATGACTTTGTCTATTCTAAATACCTCTTGTTTTGCTTTCAACAATTCAGCTTCATAAAAGCTGCCTTGTATCTCTTCATTATTGAGATCTTTCAGTTTGTAAGTGATCGGATTGGTGTATTGGATTTTGTCGATAATGAACACTTCTTCAGTCCAATTTGGTGTATAACCTTTATCAAATAGCTTTCTTTTATACTTTGATATCCTAACCTTGTCACCTACTTTAAACTTAGGTAATTTTGATTGCTTCATATCACCATATAGGTTGAAGTAAACAGTTCCTTTATTTTTCTTTTTTCTGGCTTCTGTTGGTGTCATTTTGATTGAACTGTGTTTAGACATATTATACTGTTTCAACAACATGGGTAATATATCCAGATACATTGTATTGCCTTGGGCAGTGAACTGCTTCCACATCTTGGTTTTGATTGTTCTATTCCATCTTTCCACCACTGATGATTTTTCTTCATTTTCTGTTGAATAGAGTTTTATGTTGTGTTTATGGAGTAAGTCTTTCATATGTTTGTTGTAGAACTCTAAGCCTTTGTCAGTCCATAGATACTCTGGTTTATCCCCTTCTTTGAAAATCTGTTGGAATGCTTTGGTTACAGTTTCACCTTTCTTATCTTTTAACGGAACAATCCAGCCGTATTTACTGAAGATATCTATAACCATGAGAAGATACTTATAACCTTTGTTCCATTTACTCAACTGTTGCATTTCAACAAGATCAGCAGCCCATATTTCATCAACATGATTAACAATAACACGCCGTCGAGTAAAGTTACGCTTTATGGGTTTATGCAGTTCATCAGCTAATGTTTCTTGCCAGTTTTTACTCGACGGCTTTTGGCGTTTTTTGAAGCTCCAAGTCCAAGCTTTTTCTTTGTGGCTATTGCAGCTTGAGCTAAGCTTGTACCCCAAGGTCTTTCACGATAAGGTATTTCAGATATTCTTTGTAGCATAATATCATCAGCTGCGTGTTTATCGGATAATGATCTAGCATTACTATAATCTATATCATGTTGTTGGCAAATAGCATCTAGTTTATTTATTGGTTCTCGATAATTGGGATCATTTGATGCTAATCTTTCTTCTAATTTTGTGCCAGGTCCACAATAATTGTATTTTTTCCCCTTAGGAGTTCTCATATGTAATTCTCCAAGTTTGGTTAGTTGTTTTTGAAGATCGAAACCACTCCCATCGAGATCCTTTCTGTCAGTAACATATTTTTTATTAGGACGTACTTTGGTAGATAATTGATCAAGCATTTCAGAACCTGTCTTCTTTATAAAAGGAGTAGCTTTTTCTAAAGCATAATCAAGAGCCTTCTTTTGTAGCTTGGGATTTCTCAATGCTTCAGATCCGTAATATCTACCCATTTCTACAGCCTTTTTACCCAACCATGGGATACCATGTTGAATTAACATATCAGTACCAGTTGATGCTAAAGTATCCATTATGCCCGCCCCTTTGTGCGGGCTGCTCCGTTTCCCTGATTTTGTTTAACGAATTTGGTTTTTTTTATCCCGCATTCTGCACAAGTACAAAAAAACATTAATCTATTATTTTTTGTTTGGAAATAACCAGAAGGTTCAACACATTCAGTTTGTTTTTTCTGTTTAACACAATACGATTTTACCATTTATACATATATATTACACAATATTTTTGAAATAATTTATTATGAATTCATGATTATCACTATCAGTAGTATTCAAATGGAAATTGGTATTATGAATTGTTTCTAGAATCGATTTTCCTTTTTGTCTTTCAAGCAGATAATAGAGACACCAATATCCACATAATACAGAATCTCGATCTTGAATTTCATCTGATGAATATATCAAAGGTTTACCACTTGTTGCAAGATATTTTTCCACTTCTTTTGGCATAGGTAATCCGAAGCTGTCAAAATATTCAGCATATTTGTTTCCATTTCGATATGCAACCCAATGTGTGCCTGATCCGATATAATCATCAAGATTTATGATCCCCACTTCATTGTTTCTGATGGACATGGGTAATTTATCTTTGCTGAAAACTCCTCTGAAATATTTGATACCAAGCTGTTTAACCCAATTATTAAGATCAAAATTGCTAAGCGGAGTATTAATAAATTCTACAAGATATCCCCGATTAGTGGAATGTTTTTGAAAGGACTGTTTTTTCCCAGTAGTAACCCTTTTCCTTTTTTGGAGGTTTTTTTTTTTACTCCCATGCCTATGGGTTGTTTCCAAGTACCATAAAATGGAGGTGGTCTATAATCAGCCGGAAGAACCAAACCACCATTGGTATTTTTTGGAACATAAACTGGTACAGACCGTCTCAATCTCTCTCTATCCACTTGTAAACCTTTTCCTGTCAATGCATTCAACAATAAAGGAACGCCAATTGAAGCCAATAATGTACCCAAGAAACCACCTGATTGACTCTTTGTCGGTTTGATAACAATCTGTCCACCAGTATGAATTGCATTAACGATTTGTTTCTTTTGTTCATTTGTCAACCAATCTTTATACTTTATCAATTGATCAACTTTGTTTTGTGGAATTAAGAACCCACCAACCTGTCCTTTTCCGAATATCTTATCAACACCAAGACTGGCAAGACCAGATAATGCTCCAGTAGCCAGTGGACCAGCAGCTTTTGAAGCTAGACTTGTTACAGCTGGAAGCGCCCTCGCACCAAGACTGAATAATGATGACCATAGGCTTCCTCCCATTTTGACTGCTTTTCGTATCTGTGTTTTAGATATTTTGATATCAGAACCAGTACCATTTGTCATTGATTTTCGTAATCTATTTATTTGGGACTTTGTTAACATAAGTTGGTCAGGTCCATTTAGTTCATCATGTGATAATCTGATTGTTATTGCTGAATTATTTCTCAATGCTTTTGCTAATTTTTGTTTTTGTCCTTGAGACAATTTTACACCATGTGAATGATAGCTAGTCATATCTTATATATGATATGTGTAGATAAAATTATATTTATCTGAATAAAAGCTTGCCGTCTTTCTGCACAAGTTCAGCATCTTGTTCGTATAAAGTAAGGGCATAAATTGAATAAGCTGCAGCAGTCGTACCTGACAGTTCATAATGGAATGCTAATTTAGTGGTACCATCTCTTATATCCATCTTTTGTTTTGTTAGGTCAAAGTACAAAAACCCGAATAATGATTTGAAATTAGATGTATTCAAAAGTGTACCTTGTCCATATTCATTATTAGCGTGAACATATTTCATAATGTCACGGTACACTCGGTTTATATTCACTTCTGGGGTATAGTGTACATCTGGATACTCATTACCATTTCCCACAACAAGATGGGCATTAGAAAGAGTTCTCGGATCTGTTGATACACTGAATGTGTTGTACAAGAAAGGATTGGCTGTTTGAGCATCAACATTTGCATCATTGATGATGAACACAAACACATGTCTTGGTCGTTCGATTCCGCTGGTGATTTGAAAAACGCCAGCTCGCCTTGTAGTACTGTTTGATCGTTCGATGTTTTCACGTAGATATATCCATTTATGCGGTTTCATAAACTGATTAATGTACAATGACTGTCCTTCTGAATTGAAAGTTATTCTTGGCACAACCAGTTGCATCCTCATTATCATAACACGGCAGGCAGCGCCGCCTGTTCTCCAAATAAGATTTCCATCAGATTCAATTTCAAGATTTAATTCCAACCTTGTTGCAGGAAGAAGCTCATCTCGCAGTGCCTCAAAAAATGAATAACGATTAAGAGAAATTTCTGTGGGAACATTGACTGAAGTACCCAAAAGAGTTTTTCTGGCTTTTGCTCCTACACTAACCGCAGCTTCTTGAAATCGAGGTTCTCTGGAAGTGTCTAAATAGAAAAACTCATTTGTTGCAGTTGATTGAGCATAATCTGGGCTATATTCCAACAGATTCTTGATATTGACAGCATGATTTGCATCGTTACAGTCATAAACTTTCCGACCATTTAGCTTCACATCGAAATTGTTGATAAATGAATGGGAGCCATTTACAATATTATTTTCATCATTTGCCACTAAATTAGCATTAGCCATTGTTTGCACTTTGAAGGTCATTGAGATTCTAGCATTATACCAGTCGAAAGGTGTTACCTCACCTGTGTTGTCAACTACAAACCTGTATCCAGTCTTCTTTTGAGAAGCATTATTTGCAGGGGCTGTAGTATTCAGTGGTGTTTCAAGTTCGAAAAAGACATCTTCATAACGTTCTAAATATTTTGGATTCCTGAATGATTTCATTATACTATTATATTACACAATTTTCCTCCTTCTGATTTTCCCACCAGATATTATCTGATTCACTCGATCTGCTATTTCCATATCAGAAAGTTGTTTTGTTACGCTTGGCTGAGTGGACACATTAGTAGGTGACAAAATTGAAGGTTGTTTTTTACTCAATAACTGAACTATCTTATCTCCGGCTTTATTCCCAATATGCTCTCCAGTTTTTGTAACAGCCTTTGTCGCTGCTGTTTTAACTCCTTTTTTAGCTAATTCTTTGGTTGTTTTTCCGAATAATTTTGATGTAATTGATGTAAATATATTCCCACCAACAATTGATTCATCGTAAATATTCTTTCTAACATAACGACCCATTTCTGGGTCAAATCTTCTTTTGAATTCACTTTGTCTCATTATACAATTTCATTACACAAAACTTGAACGTAGAATTAAACTCATAAACCAATCTATATTATTTAAATCAATGGGTCTGTTTAATGCATCCGTTACCGTTATTCTGATTTCGGATATAATATTCTTTGAAACTGGACTGAATAAAGCTCTTTTTGGCTCAAAAGTAAATGGAAATGATCTTCTTAAATTATCTGTTGGAATCATTATTAATGTATTTGTTAATACTCCATCGCTAATACTGTCAGTTATAAGATCACAATTTATGTTTATGACATCAATACTATTGGTTATATTTGGAAGTTTGCTGCTATATTCAGTCTGTGTTATTATTTTGGGCTCAAAACCGATCAGATCACCGAATTTTGAATTGGATATATCTAATCTCCATTTGTTTCCAAGTTCGACAACGACACGATAACTTGATAAAACAAAATACAGTTTGACAGCCACACGATTGGCTGGTTTATCATCGTTTTGCTCAATGGCTTGTGTAATATAATTATTGAGATCATCATAACTGTACATACCATCAACAAATGTGATTGTTTCCCAATTGGCTCCACTATCTTTGGAGTATTTGATTTTATTATTGTAGTTTTTATTATTGATATTATGCCATGAATAAGTCATTGACACACGATTAACTGCTAGTTCATGTTTCATATCGCTGCCAAGATGAATTGGTGGATTAAACTTGATTGAAAAGTCTTCAGGCTGACTCCTACCTATTTTTTGACGATTAACGGATGATATCTTTATTTCTCGTTCTTGCATATATATCATTAGAATACATAATTCTTCAACAGCTCAATGAGTTGTTTATTGGAAATCGTCCCTAGTTGATTCAATTTATGGGTAATCTGTGAAAATTCATTTTTAACGGAGTTATTCCCAGCTAAAATGGATCCCCCGAGAAGTTCCATTCTGTCAAGTAGGTCATTTATATTATTGAAATAGACAACTCCTGATCCTATTTTTTTGAACTTATTACCGGTTTTATGGATTGGAATTTCACTCAGTTGGTTTAATTCATTGAAAACCATTTTGGCTATATCACTGTATTTCTTTTTTGAATTGAATCTCTTTGTGAGGAGATCAATGGTGTCAAAATCAACCTTCTTATCAAGCACTTTTTGTCCATCTTTTGATGCAATAAGACGTAATTGTCCCATCAATTTGGGGATATCAATCATGAGACCACCATACTGACCATATTGATTTATCTTATACGCATTCCGCTTTGGTTGTGTATGCAAGCCTTCACCACTGAGGGTTTTGAGACCTTCTGGGATGAGTTGAATTCTTTTTCTGTATTTTTTAACAGCCTCCATTTTCATGTTTAAAATATCGATTTTAGCTTCATTTTTATTTTTACCTTTACCTCTTGATAAAACACCTTTTTGTCTACCAATTTCCTTTATTATTTTCCCAACCTTATTATCATAATCCTTAAAAACAAGTGAACCATCCTTAATACGTTCTAATAGTGAACTAGGTGGAATTAATTCATATTCCATCATTATCTCAATTTCATCATCATTGAATCCTTTGTCCAGATTTGATTCATATGATGATTTCATCATAGCTGGTTTGTAACCAATCGGCAGTTTTGTTGCTTGCTGTGGTTGTGGTTGTGGTTGTGGTTGTGGTTGTCCAGGCTGAATTGCTAACATCTCAATGTTCTCCAAACCTGATGTGATTGCTTTTTGGTTTTTCTGCAACTGCTCAATTAATTTATCCTGTTTGTCGTCGATTGTTTGTTTTGTCTTTTCCTGAGCTTTAATTATTGGTTTGAACGTTTCTGATAAACCCTGTTGTAAATCTTGTTTATTATGCTTGTATTCCTTCAACGTGTCTCTTACCTCTTTAGTTAAAATTCCAGCCTTAATCTTGGCTTCAGATATTTGTTTTAATCTTTGTAAGTCCATTATACTATTCGCTTACATAAACTTATCTAAACTTATCTAAACTTATCTAAACTTATCTTTCAGAAATCATATACAAATCCATCATTTTTATTGTCTAATTAAATATTATAATGGATATTCCAAACTATGACAATGAAAATGAAAACAATAATTTCAAACGGCTTTATGGATTCATGCCAAATGATACATTTCGAATGCTTATCTGTGGTAATACTGGTTCGGGTAAAACTAACCTTCTTTATCACATGCTTATGCAGCCATTATTATACTATGATCAGATACATCTTTATGCAAAAAATCTAGAACAAGCAAAGTATAAAGATATGATTCAAAAGCTAAATGATATATCAAATAGTGTTGGTTATGATGTGATAGTTTATAGCAATGATCAGATAATTCCAGTTGAGAGTTTAATGGATGATGAATCACAAAAGATTGTCATATTCGATGACTTTATTTGTGATAAAAACCAAAAACCATTAATCGATTATTTTATAAGAGGTCGCCATAAAAACTGCTCTGTTATTTACCTTAGTCAATCATTTTACAAGACGCCAAAGGACATCAGGTTGAACTGTTCACATTTCTGTGTCTACGACTTCCCAAGCAATAATGAACAGAGTCTGATATCCCGTGAATTGGGAGTTGATAAGGGAACATATATTAAAGCCACCAAAAAACCATATTCTTTTCTCTATGTGGACAGACCTATGAAAGTTGTAAAAAGAAACTTTTACGGAACAGTCTAAACAATTAGTATAATGGGAATTTTCAATGATGAAACAACTTCTACAACAGGTTCTGGATCAATAGGACAACAAGGTCCTCAAGGACCTCCAGGCGTTGGTTTTATACTAACAGATAATGGTGATTATAACTTACAATACAAAAAAATGGTTAATGTCAAACAAGGCACTGATCCTAATGATGCTGTCACAAAGAGCCAAATACAATTGTTGGATAATGCTCCTGGTGATGTGCGAGCTAATAAAGCAGTAATTTACAGCAACAGTGGAAGTGTTCATACCAATAGTATCTATCTACAAGACACACCAGACGGTGCTGGTAGCTCTAATGATGTTCGATTAATGACTGAGCATCAGTCTTATGAAAACATTCATCTTAATATACCAGATTTGAAAAACTTTGATGGTCATGGTGGACGAGCTAAAAGCGAAATAATGGTCACATCAACAGAACAACATATCACCGGACGGAAAACATTTTTTGATATTAATGTTTTAAAACCTGATAATGACGATCAAGCAGCGAATAAAAAGTACGTTGATGATTCTGTTAAAAAAATACCATCACCTGATTTATCAGGTTATTTGGAAAAGGATGGATCATCACCAATGACTGGTAACCTTGATATGGGTAATAAACAAATCACCAATCTTGGTGCTAATATACAAAATACCTATGATGTTGTCAATTTGGGTTTTTGTGATACTAAATACCAACAAAAAGTTTCAAATAGTGATCTTAATATGGATCAACATCTGATAAAAGATATGGGTCCACCTGTTGATAATACTGATGCTGTTAATAAATACTACGTTGATCATAACTTTCTTAACCGTTTAAATCCTGCTGCAATGGGCGGTGATCTAGACATGCGTGGTCATGTAATTAAATTTCTAAAATTATCGAGCGAGCCATCAGCTGCTGCTCGGGTGGCTGAGCTGAATCTCAAAGCTGATAAAAACTATGTTGACAATCGAGATACCTATGTTATCAATACTTTTTCAACTTTAGTTAATACCACTTTTAACAACCTCCTGAGAAGAGATGGGACCAATTCAATGACTGCTGATTTAAATTTGGATGATCATAAGTTGATAAATGTTAAAGAGCCAACCAATGATAAAGACGGTGTAAATAAAAAGTATTTTGAAGATAAACTTGCTGAATCACATTTGGTTAGCAGTCACAAAACAAACGAATTCAAATACCTGTACGATACAGATGAATCAGCTTCAGAATATAATATCAGGGTAAATGGGTTTGAAAACAATTTCAGAGAATCAGCTCACCAAAATAAGAAAGCATATGCTATCACAATGACTAAGGACTCTGGGTCTAATGATTATCGAAGTGGTATCTCATTCAACATTTATCCATTACCCATTGGTACGTTCACAATGATATTCGAGTATTATTTCCCTGAATCCACCAATGTATCATTGTTTACTGTTGGAACAACTGTCTATATTCACAAACAGGTCTACCGAGCATTCGATACGTACGGCAAACTTCTTGTTCAGATAAATAACAACAGCAAAAACACACCTGATCGTATAACATTGCAAATTCATGGTACAGCTGTAGTCCAGAACCCAGAAGGATACTTGGTTATTTATGGAATCAAAGGATGGAGTGATAGTGTAGATCCAAGGGTTTATGATGGGTTGAAAAATGAGATGTTTGATTTCGAAAATAATAAGATGAAAATGCAGGTGGATATTAATATGAATAATAATAGGATCGTAAATTTGGCTGATCCTACAGATGATAACGACGCCGTTACAAAAAAATGGATAAAACAACTATCAAGTGAAATTTATGTAAGTGGTAAAATAAGTGTACGAAATGGATTTTTTCAAAATGTTACTGGTGATAATTTAAATTTCACAAATGAAGTCACAATAGAAAAAATCCATCTTTATTCACCAACAATAAATACTAATTCATCCATTACTTTCAATTTAGCAGGAGCAACAAATTTCGTTTCACGATTTAATTTCAAATTTATTACCACTGTTAATATTAACCGAAAATTTGATTCAATAAATAGTATTCAGCTCCGTCTTTCAAGTGGACTTGGTATTGGTGATGTAAAATTCACAATAAAATATTCCAGTCTTAATATACATTAATATTATAATAATGCCATACTTTGAAGATGAAAACGGAAACCATATATTGGATGAAAATGGAGATAAGATTGAATATACAGTCATACATGAAATGCAAGATATCATATGGAAAGAACCAATTCACGTCAATGATGATGGTCACCTTGACACAGAAGACCGTCATCTGATTATCAAAGATGGAACACAACCAAATCATGCAATATCTCTGAGTCAACTCCAGAGCCACACAGAGGATACTATCAAACCACTGATTGACAATAGTATAAGACAATCTTTGGTGCAATTGGATTCTGACATCAAAGGACTATTGGAGAATATGATGCGTACTAAAGTAAAACCGTTAATAATCAGCACGATTAATGAAGCTCTTAAAAAATCATAAAATTTTATATGGACAATAATTATAAAAGACTATGATTGATGCAACAGAGTTCAACCATGTCAGCAACACATTATCATCTGACCAAGTTGATGAATTGAAATCTTATTACAAAACATATCACAAAAAAATGTGGATTTACAAAAAAGCTTATAAATCCTATAGAAAATGGAAATTAATCGGTAACATCAGTTCTGCAATTATTGCTGCTGGTGGTATATCCAGTAGTTTACCCACTTCAGGCATATCTCTTGTTGCGGCTACTGCTGTTTCACTTTTTATTCAAATATATTTGAAGCATAAAAATCTTGACATTAAAACATACCAATGTCACTACGCCTATCAAAGGTACGAGCACTTGTTAATATATATAAAAAAAATCCTTAGAAGTGGCGAATTTGATGATGATCTCCTGAAAAAACTACAACATGCTGATTATTATATTTCAGACAACACACCGATTGTTGATAAACAAGCAAGGATGTATGATAAGTTATTTCACTGACCTATTTCACCACCAATCAAATCCAATACACTATCCCAATATTTTTTATAACTAGCCAATGTTCGGTCACTCTTAATACAAACAAGCGGACTGTGTTCTAATCCCATGGCGCTTAAAATTTGTTCTAATAAAAATTTTATACTGATAATACGTTTCCTTTTCCCATTAATATGGGGAAGAATTTTATTTATTTCGACGAAAATACGATGTATTTTTGCCCTCTGTTGATAATTAACACATATCATCGATGCTGCCAATAAATCATCGATGATATTTTCAAGATGATATTTTCGATTGTAAACGCTCTTTTTACGAAAGCGATAAAGATTCTCTCGGAAATTAACATATTCGTTTACTACTTTATAACCAGCAACTTGCCCGCAATTTTTACAAACTGAATAACCTCTATCAAGAATTATATAAGCATTATCAAAACAATATTGTTCGCGTTCGTTCAACTTACGATTTTTAAACTGCTCATGACAGAAAGGACAAGACTCTCCAAAATCCCTGAAACCTTCGTGTATTTCTGAATCACAATTCATTCTACTATACAATATATAATTGTACACGATATTGTTTAATACGTGTAAGAAAAAAATAAATGAAAAAAGAAGCCTTTGTTATGCAAAATGCAAAACCGTTTAAATATTAAACATTTTCAAACTCAAACTCAAACTCAAGCTCATATTTTCATAAAAAAATAACCACGATAACATTTTCATGGCTGACATATTTCACAGATTTTTACACAAGCTGTGGAAGTTACACAGAATTTTATACATGATGTGAAAGTTACAAAGAATTTTATACAAGCTGTGAAAGTTACACAGAATTTTATACAAGCTGTGGAAAATTTTGTGTAATCATTTCATTCGCTAGAAACTCATACGACTGTCATATGACCATACAATGGACTAAATTTAGACGCAAGCGGGAAAGTCCTACTGCATTACATCATTTCCGAGAAAGTGAAACAGTGTTTGGATAATGGTGTGAATGCGTTTCTTACGCGTAAGAAAAAAAGTAACGTCGAAGAGACAAGCTATTGACAGTAAAGAATAAATTTTTCATTTAAAAATCCTTAATTAATCTTAAGGATTTTTCCATAAAACATTATTTCAAATACCTAAATTTGATAAAACATCATAACGACTATCTTCTTCATCACTAATTGGAACATAATAGTTTCTTCTAAAATGCTTTGCCTCTTTTCTATTAAAATGTATTTTTTTAAATTTATCATACGATATTGTATTTACTGGGAAAAAATATTTGTTTAATTTTGTGACAAAACTTTTACCATCATTAACACAATGATGACAAACTGGAAAATAATCATTTTTGTAATTTTTAAATATCCTATATATTCCATTATCTCTATTTTCAATATATTTATCTTTTTTACATTCAACTAATTGTATTTTTTTACAATTCACACATTCAAACATTTTTTCAATCAATTCCTGATAATATAAACATTTCAAAATATAGTTATAATCAATCATCATTTCTTTATGATGCACATATTTTTTAATTTTTTTAAACTTTTTATAAGATTCCATGCTTTCAGTAATATCTTTCCCTGATATCTCTTTCACATCTTCAATAAAAATTTTTTTAACATCATTTTTACATCTAATAAAAGAATTCAAACGATTAGTTAAATGATTTTTTAAAATTGTACAATCAAATTCGCTCATTCAATATACTATATAAACGCACTATCTCTTTAAGCCTTTTTGGATTTGACCTTGGGAAATTATTAGCGAAATTTTTTGGTGCAATTTTTTTGGTTCAACCTTGGAAAATTATTTACGCCATAAACGCCCAGCCCATCGTCGCTTCGCTCCTCTTCCCACCTAGCTGGGCGAGTTTTTAACGCTTCTCCTCCCCTGCTCGTCTTATCAAACATGTAATCTCAGTATATTCACTTCATCTAGAAAGCTTCGCTTTCAAGCTTCAGTAAATCTACTTTCGATTACATGTTTGCTGCGACTTGCGCTGCCGAGAAGCTAAACTCTAGGCTTCGCCTGAGCCATAAAAACCAAATAAAAGACCAAGCGTAGAAATGACTAATGATTTCACATGATGATTATTTTAAACGCACTTTTGTGGATATTTTAATATAGAATTCCAACAAATGTTTTCTTTTGAAAATGCCTTGAGGATATTTCGACTTGGAAAAATAATTGATTCTATTTTTTTAAAAAAATATCAGCGCAAAAAATCAGCGCAATTTTTCTGCGCAGTTTTTCTGCGCAGTTTTTTGGTGCAATTTTTTGGTGCAATTTCTGGGAAAAAGTAAAACAGCCTGGTTATTATTGCAGCGAAAACCTTTAAAAAGTGCAACAGTCGGACAATTGAAAATAAAAAGTGCAACAGTCGGACAATTTAAAATGCGCCGATCCCCTCATATCCCATACTACTCAGATGTGATTTGGAATATGTGTGATTTGGAATATATATCGGTGATATCATTCAATATGCCCTCTGTGATGACATTCCAAATAGCCAAGGGGAGAATTGTGAGTGTGGAGACAACGGTAACGATGAATAAAGTTATTGACAGTTTTCTGTCGGGAAAAAAAAAAAAAAAAGCTTCTGCATTTCACTCTTTTCTGGGGGAGCATACGTGTACCCCCAAATTCCCCCTTGAAGCTCAAGTCTTTTTCACTTTCAATGCTCACCTCACCTTTCCTAAAAGTCTGGCTATGGCTCTCTCACAGAAAGAAAACATTTGCTATGTTGAGTCATGGGTATTAATAATTTTATGAGTGCCCCCTTCTCTTGCCACTTTGTAACTTAAACGTAAGTGAAGCTGTCCTAGATTGTATATATTGAAATGAATTCTTGAATGTATACATGTACGTACACACTTTAAAAGGACTTTTACATGAAGCATACCCGATGTATACCCTCTGGGCCACAACTTAGAATTACCTGTACATGTACCATCTACTGTATTGCACTTTGCATAAAGGAATGGATTGTAGCTCAATAACTTCGACCCAAGTTATTGTACTGTATGTGAATTCGAGGTCTGTTTCTTCACCCTCTTGACACACAGTTGGTGACACAAAATCAATAACCCCATATGCATGTAAATTCAATGTACAATGTAACTTACCGGTAAACCTCATTCACAAGACACAGTCATCTGAGTGCTGGATTTCACATGTGGTGATGTTCTGGTCAGTTGTTTCCCTGTCAACCAAGAGACATACTGTAGTGGGGTAATTCAGAAATTTACTTTGGCAATGTTTAATGAATTGCCCCCTACACTGGCGTTCAGTGTCAACATAGACAAACTGAGTGCAGTATGCTGGCAGGAGTTAATACACAGTAATTCTTGAGTTGTTCTACATTGGCTAAAAGAAATATCACACATTTAATGGGCCAAAGCAAACCTACAGTACATTTACATGTATGTGGTGTAAGAAGCATAGTCACAAAACTAGAGCTAGCATGAGGTCTGTTCTGGGAAAATACATGTATTGGTCAAGTTAAAAAAGGATGAGACCATTATCTTTCCAATACCGACCGAGCAAGTTACATGCAGTTAATTAGTAAGGTTTTATTTTTTATGCTTTCCCATTGTTGCTTTCAAGTCTGCACGGAACTTGTTTATGTTCTTTGTCTGGATGAGGAAATGTTTTGCTTTTATGTTGTAATAATACTGTGACATGACAGTTTCAACAGTTTGTTTTTCATAAGCTTAGAATAGATAGAACATTTTGGTCAAAATTGAAACACTTTGTTCCTTTCAAACATACATTGTACCAAAAGTGGCCCATCTTATCGGTGTGTATAGACAAATTTGCACCACTCAGGGAGCCAATCAGATGGCTCCTTTTCAGTGCAGACCAGTTCAGCTATAATTTTAATGTCAATTTAATTAATATTTATTTGACTGTTTCCCTTGTTTTGCTTGACAACTATTGACATTGTTGGTGGAGAAAATTTTTCTTTCTTGTTAGCAATATGTATATGTAGGCAAAACAGGCATTTTAACCATTGGGGTGGGTAACAAGTCCTTATCCGCCTTGTTACAATTTATTTTAGTGATTGAAAATACATGTACCTATCATTATACACTGTATTGTTAGAACATTGTGTTCGACTTTGTTGTGAATTGCAAGTTATGAAGCATTGAACCTTGGGGAAAGAAATACCGTAAAAAAAAAACTTTAACCAAATTTTGTGTATTATGCAGTTTGTAATCATGCTCAAATGCCATAAAGTTTGAGATCATGAAAATGAAGGTGCAAGTAACTACAGTTGTATTTTAATGCATTTTAAACATTTTTTTTGTAGGCTCTCCCATCCTCTAAGAGCCACTGAATAATTGTGTAACTTTAAATTAATATTTACACATGTATTTCCTCACCTTTTTTCCAGGTCCATTCCTGAAGAAGAAAAATAAATTTCCAAGCAGCAGAAACAGCATTCATTGACATCAAAATCAGATAAGAGTTGTATAATGCAACATGTGCAATTTCAATGAAGTAAACATCAGATCATTTATGATACATGTATTATTTTCTTGACACCAATGAGGCATTGGTGTGGAAAGGATTTTTTTCTCAGAAAGTTGCACATCAATTTCTTTACAAAGTTTATGGTTGTAGCTGTCAAGAATTTATCTTCTCAACGTGTGTACATGTACATTCTCCATTTTAAATTCCAAGGAAAGTGTAAGAAATTGCACAAGAGTTTGCAATAAAAGTTGTTACAATTTACCTGAACTTGAATGGGAATTTTGTTATTATTGTGATTTATGATTTTGTTTCTGATTGGTTGAGAAATTTGCGCACATTTTGCTACCCAATCACAGAACGTAGTAAAGTAAAACCATAGCCAAAGCAAACGTGAAAAAACGCCTGGATAAGCTAGGTTACTCTGTTTTTCTAGTTTGTTAACCTACTACAGCTGAGTATGCACCCTTTTACTGAGAAAACCAGGCTAAACCTTGCTTTCCAGGTAATATTTGCCAACCATACCTAACCTGAAAGCCTGGGGAAACCAGGCCAACCTGGCTTTCCAGGTTATGCTTTCCCACCACACTTACCCTGAAAGTCTGGGAAAACCCGTCTAACCCTGCTTTTCAGGTACGGTGTTTTAACCACACTCACCCTGAAAGCCTGGTAAAACCAGGCATACCAGACTCTTAACCAGACTTGAGTTCAAACCAAAAGCCTGGTAAGCCTGGTTGAACCAGACTTCACCAGGCTTACCAGTCTTTTTACCAGGCTTTTGTTGGAATCCTCAGTTACTGTGTTTTCAAAAAGTAACACAAATTTCCCTGGGACATGATGTCTCTAAGGAATAGGCCTTTTGCAACAGTTGATCATGTGACCAAAAATTGGCAAACTTGCCAATAGCTGCAGCTATATGAATTACAAAATGCAAAAAGTATATTTTTGTTAGCTATATTTTTGTTACCAATTTTCAGACCAATAACCTTTAAGGCTGAGATTTCAGGACGATTTGAATGTTGGAAAAATTGTAAGGTTTTGTATGGAAGCGAGAACGGACTACTATCCAGTCACGTTTTCCGTAGTTAATCGTACAGAAAGAAAGAGGGTGACAAACTTAGCCGGAATATGCATTTTCAGACCAACAGTTTAAAAATTGGAAAATTTACAAGGATTTGTGTGGAAAAGCACTGAAGCGTGACTGGATGGCAAGCTGGCTTTTTCTCACACAAATCCTTCTAATTTTGAACGTCCATAAACATTTCTCTTTCGAAGATATAAGCCTGCCAATTCACATGCCAGGTTTTTTTCTTTTTTACGCTCTTTTCAGTTTTGATAAAATTATTTGCTAAAAATAGGTAAATCATTGTGTTTAAGAGAAGTAGGTAACGTGATCGACTGTTGCAAAAGGCCTATTGGGGAATTTCCGTATTTCATTAATATCTAAATAACGAATACGAGGAAAGAAAGTGAAGCAGACCAACGAGTATTGTATAGACCTTTTTCATTAATGGCGGCCGATTTATTATTCTTTTCAAATATGTTAATAGGCCTTACTAACTTCGTTTACAGTAAAAATTCTACTGAATTTTGCCTATGCTAGCGAGCCTATTTAACAATTATTCCACGAGCGCGCGTTGGATATGAGATGATTGATAGCCAACAAGGCGCGTAGCGCCGAGTTGGCTATAATCATCTCATATCCAACAAGTGCATTTGGAATAGAAATATTGCTAGATCTTACTGATTTCGCTGGTCAAGAATAACCAGCAGACAATTTAATGGCCGCCATTTCTCGGCCATGGTATAATGGCTCATATACCATGGCCGCTAAGCCAATCAAATCCCTCGAATTGCATTATACAATGATTCAGTTTTTAATAATAAGGCTAATTTCCATGAAAATAAATTAATAATTTATCGGCTGCCATTTATGGAAAAGGTCTATAAGTAAAAGCAATGAATACCTAATGAGGCAGGTTCAAAGGTTTCGAATTTCTAATTTCTCAATCCTAGAAAAAGATTCTTTAACTGTCCCATTACAATTTAAGTAATTTAGTTTATTTTGTCTTTTCAGTCCAGTACATTATCTACATTTATCGTTACATCAAAGAATGGCGCAAAAATCCAAAATGGTCCCTATCTTGTTGCCTCGCCCTTTTGTTACCTTTGAATGAACTTCAGGGCGAAATTCGAGGATTGGCTGGGACTAACGTTCTTAAGCAACAACTTCAGACAGGTAGAATTGACATGCCGTCCATGAAAACCGCCATAAAAGACAGCGGCATGGTCAACTTCACCCTCGAAGAAGAGGAAGAATCAACTGAGAATCCTTCAAGGAAAGAAGACAAAGAACGGCCCGGCAACTTCGAATCCCACACTGATGTGACCGTCGTCACTATCCATACCGCTAAACCAACAAAATCATACGATACTAAAGTTTGAGCAAATGATACGCAATCAACGTTGTAACTATTTTGTTGTGGTGGTGATTGTGCTTGTTTTTTGTTTGTTCGTTATTTTTATTTTGTTTCCTTTTACTTTTATGTTCTTTTCTATTCACTTGCGCAAAAAGAAACGCAGCCTTCAGTTTTTAAATATAATTTATAGGATAGAAGAGTAAAACGTGATCAAGGCGTCACTCCACTCTGAAATAATTGTATGATTTAGGTACGTAGAAAGAGCTGGGTGTAGATTGCATTGCCAACGCTGTTACAAAAAATCTATCCGAGAGACATAGATACCTATTAACTGCTGCTGTTCTGAATTACGAGTTAGTGAGTGAAGTCCAAGTGAAATAATTTCAATAATCAATTAAGTGAATCATAATTATTTCTAACTTGTACATGATTACTGATCCATTAGTTCATGAGTAGACAAAAATTAAGCTATGATCCAACAGGGTGAATGACTTTAATAGTAACGAATCCCAATAAAAAACAAAGGGAAAAGCAAACATTAGGGGATAATAAATATACCTTCTCTGTGGCATGCTAATTAGTGAGTTATGGGATGCTACCTTCCATAAGAGTAAATCGCCTGAAAAATGGCTCATAACAAGAAAGATTTAGTACATAACATAAAAGAAAAGATTTAGTAGATAACATAAAAAGAAAAGGTTTAATAGCTAGGAAAGATTTAGTAGATAATATAAAAAGAAAAGATTTAGGAGCTACGAGATATAGTAGATAATATGAAAAGAAAAGATTTAGTAGATAACATACAATAAAAAGATTTGGTAGATTACATAAAAGAAAGGGTTTATTAGATAACATAAAAACAAAAGATTTAGTAGATAACATCAAAAGAAAAGATTTGGTAGATAACATAAAAAAAGATTTAGTAGATAACATTAAAAGAAAAGATTTGGTAGATAACATTAAAAAAAATTTAGGAGATAACATTAAAAGAAAAGATTTAGTAGATAACATAAAAAGGAAAGATTTAGTAGATAACATGAAAAGAAAAGATTTAATAGATAACATTAAAAGAAAAGATTTGGAAGATAACATTAAAAGAAAAAATTTAGTAAAAAACACTAAAAGAAAAGATTTGGTAGATAACATAAAAAGGAAAGATTTAGTAGCTAGGAAAGATTTAGTAGATAACATAAAAGAAAAGATTTAGTAGATAACATTAAAAGAAAAGATTTGGTAGATAACATTAAAAGAAACGATTTAGCAGATAATATTAAAAAAACGATTTAGTAGATAGCATTAAAAGAAAAGATTTGGCAGATAACATAAAAGAAAAGAATTTAGTAGATGAAAAAAGAAAAGTTTAGTAGCTAGGAAAGATTTAGTAGATAACATAACAAGAACAGATTTAGTAGATAGCATGAAAAGAAAAGCTTTAGTTATTAAAATAAAAAAGGAAAATATTCAGAAGATAAATTCAGTAAATTAAAAAAACCACTTAAGTTCGTTGATTCACGCAATTTATCAACTAAAGTGAATATTGATTCGTTTAGACACTGGTCAGACTGCACCCTTAATGTTGCCAGGGAAACGATACGGTGTAGAAGAGAAAATAGGGACCTCAGCAGAGACGACGACGACGCCAACGAAAGCGGAACTTAAAAATTACATTAGTGTTTTCTGAAAAAAACTCGTGATGTTGTGTAATGTGGCCGGACTATATGAGCTAACTTCGTGCGGGTGGTTTTAAAGTTGAGAAAGAGAAAATAAAATTAATCATCAAGACGTACATTCACGTTCTCCATAAAACTTTGGTCATTTTACGGTGTTATTTTGCAGAGGAAGGCAAAGAAATGTACGAAAGTGTATAATGCACGTACAGAGTTTTTCGAATTAAAACTATTGTTTTTCTGACGTTCTCATTGACGTCGTAGTCGTGGGCGTTTGTTTACCCTAAAGCAACAATATAAAATAAGGAAAGTTTTGACCTATTTCTTGATACGTACTTAGGGATTTGTAGACTGATAGAAAGAATACGATACAAAACATATTGCTGTGAGTGATTTGTAGTTAAACATTCAATGAAGTTGCTTTTTTTGTAGCGAGCCACTGTGACTACCTACAGAAACGGACGCTAAATGAGGTTCATGGCTAAGGAGTTTTTCTTAGGACACGTACAAGGGGCACAAATGCGCCAATACGTATGTTTCCTACAGAAACGGGGGGAGAACTTACCATAAGCAAAATTGCATCTTCAACTGATAGTGTTATTGGACTCATTTTGTGTCCAGTCGTTGGAATTGGATATACTAATTATGCAGTAAAATGTTTCAATCCACCAAAAGAGGCTGAACGGATTGTCCGTATTATGAATTTGCCCGTCATATAAAGGGAGAGTTTACATGTTCATTTGGCCTTACTGGGACCAAGTTAACTATCCGTATTATCCCGCCTGGCATACAGAGGTGTCCGTATTATGTGAGGTTTTCAAGGCAGAGGCTCTACTGTAGGAATTAATAAGCATTTAACAGTTCGTGAAGACCGTGTTAATAACTCGATTACTCATTAAACAGCTCAGGTTCTTATGCAATTCCAACTAACATGTCATTTGCAAACGTGGCGGAACAATTGGGTTTTTGTAATTCAGTCATTCTGATCATCTATCCGTTTATTGGCTGGATTACTTTTGAAATGCCTCCTAGAAACCCTATTTTGGCGTTTGTTCCGTTGTCAAGCATGTTTGTTGGAGCGTGTACAAAAGGCTCAATTAAGGGTTTTTAGATAACATTTGGTAATATAATTGTAGAAAATTAAAGAAGATAACGTTTGTCCAGTTACCAAGCATGCTTGCCGGAGCGTGTACAAAAGGCTCCACTAATATTTAATGCTTTTGAGATAACCTTGGGTAATACAACTGTAGAACTTAAAGAAGAAAAAGTTTGCCCAGTTACCAAACATGCTTGCCGGAGCGTATACAAAAGGCTCCATTAATGCTTTTTACATAACATTTGGTAATATAACTTTAGGAACTTAAAGAGGAAAACGTTTGCCCATTTACCATGTGCATGCTTGCTGGAGCGCATACAAAAGGCTCCATTAATGCTTTTTACATAACATTTGGTAATAAAACTGTAGAACTTAAAGAAGAAAACGTTTGTCCAGTTACCATGCATGCTTGTTGGAGCGTATACAAAAGGCTCCATTAATACTTTTTAGGTAACATTTGGTAATATAACTGAAGGAACTTAAAGAAGATAGTTTGTAAAATAAGAGAAGCCTTAAATAAAGCCGGTGAACCTGAAGCTTCAATATTCACATGAAAAGTCTTTGTGTGTAGAGACTGGTTTTGACGTCTCCTTGTCATTTCCTTCAACGCCTCAAAGATGTTCTCAAAATCAGGCGCCTAGTCTTCTTCCTGTCTCACCAATGTATAAATGTTTGCATAAGATAAGTGCATTTTATGCAATGAATGATAATATATGTATCAACGATAAGAATGCTGATTTGTTGTAACAGAGGGTATTTTTCCTAATTTTCCTTTCACCGAGGGCAAAATTACTTTCTCCTGATTGGTCGGACGGCGAAAGTAATCGCTTCTCATTGGCTGAGCACACCAGGTCTACATTTTTGCTACTAGTTCTTTGAGGTTTATTGGAGTACAACTCTTTAATTAAGCCGGATTGTTTGTACCAAAAATACATGGAAATCAAGTGCTGTAGCTAGAAAGGAAATTCGTAAAGGTTAAGTTTTTGTGTCTCTTACAAAAAACATAAAAATATTATTTGCGTCAAAGCTAAAAACTTGGATCGGATTGATATTTGTTTGGCTGAGAAACTGAAATCAGTCGACATGGCGACCAAGTGATTTCACCTCGTTACTTCTTCTTACAACGAACGATAACCGAGCATAACAGTGTCCTTTAGATGGGAGGAAGGAGCAGGTCAAATTCACTGGAAGACATTACTCCGGGAGTTCCTTCTTTGGATCCACCGTTTTCTATTTTTGTCAATCTATGTTCGTGTTATTTTCAAGGGGCAGGAAGCTTCACAACGCATGTGAATAATTAATTGATGCCTCGCCTTAATTTTTATCGTTGTTAGTTTGCTCCTGAATTAAACTTGTATTCTCTTTTAATTACATCTGTGTAATGGTAACTCTTCTCGTCAGTTTTGTTTGTTTTGTACTCTACGAAAAAAAATAATTTGTTTGTTTCGGCTTGCTTACGGTGAGTGCTTTACTGACTGTTTTACGAATTCCTTGATGGTTTTGAGAAAAATTAATTTTGCCCTCCAAGCGTAATCGCGATGATTCCTCGTAGATTAACGATTAATTTTTACTTGTAATTTTAAAGTCTGCCCAAATTGGCCCTTTCGCGCAATTTGGGAAACTTTTAAAATGCGCTTGAAAATTAATCCATAATTCTACTCGGCCTCGTGAGAATAATACTACATCTGAGTACGGAAAACCGTTTCAGTGAAACTGACATTCTAAGCTCACTTACTCGATGATCGTCTTCCTATCATCACTTCATCCTAGCCTTCCACGCAGTCGTTTTTGGGGGACTCGTATTACCTCTTCCCCACAAGGAGGTAATACGAATCCACTAAAACACGACTGCGTGTTAGGCTACACTTCACCCTTGTGATGAATTCCCTTACAAGAGCATAGTTCAATTAGGAGCAGTTTCGTGTCCCAAAAAATATTTAAAATAGTTAACTCAGTCAATGCTGCTCCTACTGAGATCTAAATAAACGACAAGAAAAAGAAAACACAGGAAAATCACTCCTTGTACGTTGCTTAGCAGTGATCTTTAAGAGCATGATTAAGCTTAATTGTTGCTTGACAATGATCTTTAAGAGCATAATTAAGCATAATTAAGAGCATAACCAATACGGGACTGTCCAGAACTCCAGCACTGTACATGCCCTAATCAGCATGCTCCACAACTGGTATAAGGATACCGACAGCAACGGTTCTAAAGTGCGCGTGGTGCTCTTCGACTTTAGGAAAGCTTTCGATCTTATCGACCACACCATTCTCATGGCTAAGCTTATGGATTATGAGCTCCCACCTTGGGTGCTGGACTGGATTGAAGATTTTCTTACTGACAGGAAGCAACGAGTAAAACTCGCCCACGATTGCTACTCGGATTGGGGTCCTGTCAGGGCTGGTGTACCGCAGGGGACCAAACTGGGGCCCTGGCTTTTCCTGGTCATGATAAACGACATCAATGTCAATGGCGTCAACCTTTGGAAGTACGTCGATGATACATCGATGGCCGAGACAGTCCACAAGGGCCAACAAAGTGGAATACAAGCTGCTGTAGACGACCTAGTTAGGCAAGCCGAAATAGATAAGTTCCAATTGAATGAGAACAAGTGTAAAGAGTTGCAGATAAGTTTCTCAAAGTCTGTAGATCCCTTCGAAGCAGTTACTATTAACAACAAACCAATAGAGGTTGTAACTAGCGTAAGACTTCTTGGTCTCAAAATTTCAAACAATCTAAAGTGGAATGCTCACATAGAGAATGTTATCAAAAAAAGGAGCCTCTAGGCTTTATCTGTTAAGGCAACTTAAGCGTGCAAAAGGAGATCCTGCGCAGCTACTTTGTTTCTATACTACGTGTATCCGGCCTGTGTCTGAATATGCTTGCCAAGTTTTCCACAATGGTCTGCCCGAGTATCTCTCTGACGAGCTACAGAAAATTCAGCGCCGTACACTTAGAATTATTTTCCCAGACTTAGGCTACCAAGAGGCTCCTAAAGAGTGCAACATTACCACCCTCCATCAACGGCGCCAATGGCTGACGGAGAGACAATTCAATGAGATTAAGGACAACAGCCTCCCCAAATTACATGGCCTTTTGCCGCCACGTAATCTTAGTACCGTAGCTTTAAGGAGAAAGCGCGCTTTTAACGTACCTATTTGCAGAACAAATAGATTTAAGAATAGTTTTATCATGCATAACGCGGCTATTTTCTAACGTTTTTATCGTATATCTGCGGCTATTTTTTATATTTTACGACGTAGTATCTTTGTTCCTTTGTTTTTTATTTTCACTTATACTGTTATTTATTTATTTATAATATTTTTTTTGTTATCTTATCGCGTATTTTAGCCTTATATATTGTACAGTCCGTAATCCAGCCTCTGGGCTGCAATGGATTTTTAATAAATCTATCTATCTATCTATCTATCTATCTATCTATCTATCTATCTATCTATCTATCTATCTATCTATCTATCTATCTATCTATCTATCTATCTATCTATCTATCTATCTATCTATCTATCTATCTAAGCTCTGTGTGTGTTATAACTGCATGAGAGCCAGGCGGTGCGAACGAAACTGCCCCGAATCAAATTGTTCAAAAATTAGTTTATCCACGAATATTTGTCCTATCAAAACAATTGAAATATATTTGTGAAGCTTGAAACATGGAAATGAGACAAGAAAGTCCACAAGGATTCCGATACTTCACTGGTTTATTCGTTTGTCTTGGTTTTCACAACGTTCGCTAAATTGGTTCCATTGCGATTGATAATGGAGCTCTGCGCGGTGAAGGCGCGCGCGCGGAGCGCCATGGCCAAGAGAAATTGGTAAACCCATCAACGCGATCCGTACGACCGTACGTCCGTACTCAGCACTACAGGAAAACAAGAGTGTGAAGCTGTGTTGTTTTAAGAAAATTTTGCACTCTATAATAAACACGTAATCGCTATGAGTCCTCGTACAATTAACGATTAATTTGCGAAAACTTTTAAAATACGCGTGAAAATTAATCGTTAATTCTACTCGGCTTCATGCAATTACATAAACATATTAGCTTTCTCACACACTGACTTGTCAAAGCTATTTTGATACAAAGCTATATTAATCTTGTTTACTTAACTAAGAGAACTGGTCATAACAAGTTTGCTCGAAGATCCACTTTGTCTGGAGTAAGGGCTATGGAACAAACCACCTATTCTGTGAACATTACCAACACAATTTTGTTGGCTTTAAAATTTGAGTTGACACAGAAATATTCAGCTAGCAAGAGTCACCATTGCTAGATAAACAAGAAAAGTGGGGTTCTAATCTCATCGTTATTTTGACTGCTAAATAGAAGAGTGGCTATGCAATGAAGATACCATCTTTTGAGGTTGAGGAAGGGGAGTGCAGGCCGAGGCCACCATCTATTTTGGGGTTTGGTCTTCCCTAATGCTGTTCTTATCTTATCCGCAATTTTAAACGTGAGTCATTCAGACTAATCATATAATTTCAACAATGCACAGCCTCTAACAACTTAATATTCAACACCAATTCCGCTAACTCGAACTATTTTTGTTTCCCTTCTGAGTTGAAGTCAGCGGGATTCTGCTGTGACTCCAAAGCTTGCTATGAGGAATTTTCATTAATCATGCTGTGTTTAAGCTCAATGTGAACGCCGCCAAAATTGTTGCCTCCAAAAAAGTCGTTGTTGACTGTGAGTATTCTTTTTTTTTTTTCCCAAGGATGGTTAAGTGGAGCGCGCGCGCAAAAAAAAAAAAAAATAGAGCATCGCCTCGTGGGAAGCAATTTTCACGCTAGCTCGCTTTACTATCCCCAAGAAAAAGCAAGGGTCTACTCGCAAATTAAATCATCGAGCTAAATTGCGTTCAAGAGCATTCAACCAACATACGCTGGTCCAGCATAATGGAGAGCAGAGTGCTAAACATTCTTACATCGAAAATGTACAGTAATGTTGGAACATTTAGCAGGGGTTTCAAACACACTAACGACAATGCTGTCAAGGAATTATTTATTTATTTCCGCAAGTCTTCTGTCGGTACATGTTATATCGAGGAAAATCGAAATAATCTACTTTGCAGTACAATGTTGACTCATAGGTAATTTTGACCCGTGTTTCTGAGGCGTAAATGAGTCTTACTCAGAATAAACCCAACCAGCAATACGTCTCCTGCTACTGATTTTCAAGTACCATTTGTTGACCAGAAAAAAAAAAAGGAGAAAAGAAAAGTCCGGCTAAAGACGAGACACTATAATTTATAAAACAAAGACTAAATTTGAAGATAGCTACTGCCCAAAAAGAACCGTAAGAAAGGCAAGTTCTGATATCGTAATGTGAAAACAAGCTGCGTAGAATGTCGGCTACTTAGACCACATACAAACTCTCCTTCCCTAAAGTTGCCCGCAGAGATGTTAACTCGCCCAAAATGTCAAAATATGCCCGTATAAAAGAAGTACCTGTCTTTAAATAAACAGATGCAATAATGCGACACTCTCAAAAGTAAATAGTGACTTGTATGTAAAATTGGAGCCATGGCATGGGCGACTTAACTCCACTAAAGAAGAATTGCCATGTAGGAGAAGTAACCGGTTACTATGTCTTGTCGGCAATGAAATATGAATAGCCTTTCCTAAATGTAAACTACAAAATGAATCCTATTTAAATGCTAATCCTAGAGTAAAAGACATTGTTCTGGTTTGGCCGGTTTGCTCCCAGGATTTCTGGGTACCGTTCTTTCTAACAACGATGGCTGAATTCGCTGGATCTGTTGCATCATCAGCAGGAATGATTGCTCGACATTCAGGCCAGTCTAAAGAAAACACAAAACAAATGTCAGAGCAGCTGAAGCGCTGAGAATACAGCTACACCAAGGCTGCTTTCAACTGAATAACACAATTAAATCAGGCATATTTCCAATTGTGAACACCTATATCAATGCTGCTTTTAAGCGTGAACACTGCCACACTCGTATAAGGCCTGCTTTCCAACTATAAACCTATATCAAGGCTGCTTTCAAGCGGGACACAGCTTCATCTCATTGTTTTCAAGTGAGAACACAACTATAAGAAGGCCGCTTTCAGTTGTGAAGAGAACACAGCTATATCAGTGCTGTTTTCAAGTGTAAACACAAATATAAACTATCAGGTGTACATGTATTTCCAGAGCAGGGTTTATTCTAAAGGATTGCATTGCCGGGCAACCGTAAATAAAAACAAACAGGCACATACAATTTGCAGAAGTGTGTCAAACGTGGCGCTCAAATTTCACCAAAATTTCAACTAAGAGTCTTACAGACTAAATGCATCGTATCTTTGGGAGCAAGGGTAATGTTTTGAAATGGTTTTTTACCACACTTAAAAAACGCCACATTACAAATTTCATCTGGTATCAAAGCAACCTATAAAAGTGGGGTTGGGTATATTCGTTACAAGTTACATTGTATGTGCTGATCACTGGGTATATAGATGTTAACGATACTGTTATAAAGTCTGAAAACTTGCATGGATTTAACATAGAAGAGGTCCGTTTCTCATGAGCATTTTTCAGATCCGTTTCTACCAACTAGTGATCGCTACTTGTGTTTACTGTCCCATTGTGATTAGAGTTTCAATGTTTGTTAGATGATAAAAATTGTCAGTAATGGAAAAATATTTACGACGCAATTTTTTGGGCTAAAATAGTTAAAGGAATTTTATTTGGTGTTGATAACACCTTGTTTACCTTACTTTGATGAGTTTTTACCCATCTTGACCTTTAACCAATCCTTTCCAGGAAATAACTATTGCTCCTATTTTTAATAAATTTTAGTTTATATTCTTGGGTTCTTCTACCACATTAATGGCAGTTGATGTTACCTTGAAAAATGAAGATATCCGAATAACGATATCTGTACTTTTAAGATGTTTGAAAGTAAATACTACGATTTTACAGTGATTATGAAGGTAAATATCCATTGTGGTTATTCTGCTATCGGCCACATACTGAATACAGTGTATATAATTTGAGTGATAAATTGGACACTGTGCACGTTAAAATAATACTTTTACGGAAATAATTATCAGGAAACACATCACAGGTCTCAAAGAGGTTGTGTATTAACTTTAGAGACCATGTTTTACCTAACTGGGTACCAGGAAATTACATAATCAGAGGTCTGAAATAGAGTCAGGATTTGGAGAACCAGACAGTGCAACCTCACAAAAATTCCAACGATTAGCCACACTGATAACAGGCTCATCTTCACAAGGGTTTCTGTTCTGCAGCCAACTCAAAATGTACCAACAGCTAGCCACGTTATCAGTCACAGATCATGATTTTCCGTTCACAGTAACTTTCACCAAGACTTCTTTGGACTTGGCTCCATCGACCTGATATCACTATTAAAGGGTTTCTGTTGCCCAATGCTGCTAAAATATTCTTAGACTTCTGATGTGAGGATGCTTTGAGTGCTGTATATGAAGTTGTTTTTTTGTTTGGGGTCACATGACCAGGATTGAGAATACGTTTTGGGTCATTTTCAGACCAGGAGGTTGTTCTAGAGTATTGTATTTTGTTTTAGAAAAGGATTATACAGTTACTTGGAACCAACCTTCGGTAATCATTCCACCTTGTAACAGTGTAACCTACCTTGGCTGATGTCTCAATTAATGGGATGTTCACATCAGATGAATTGCAGTATTCTAACACTTCATCTTTCATTACTTCTCTTTCCTCTTCTAAATCCTAGAATGAGAAATGGGGAATGGGAATTGTGTATCAGTTATCTTGACCCCTTAATTGGTTAAAGGGAAGCAGGGACCAGGGGAATCAGAACTCATTTGGGTTCCCACATACATGTATGTTGGATCTGTCTTGAGTTTCATGGTGTCATTTCCAGCACGCATGCATGTAGCATGTTAATCAGGTGTACAGCGCTGCACATTTATCATATTATTTATTTTCATCCTATCTGTTTACACTTGGTTATTTATTTATTTATTTGTTTATTTTTTCTTGTAATATCAGATAATTTACGGTAGGCCAGCAACTCAGTCATAAAAATACAATAAAATAAATAAATAAATAAATCACTTCATTTAAGTGTCAATGTATTTGGTGCAGAGCACTAATTGGGGACACTTTCCAGATCAAATTAGAATTTAGAAGCGTTGGTTTTTGAGGAGAAGGGAAAACCGGAGCACCCAGGGAAAAACCTCTTGGAGCAAAGACAAGAACCAACAACAAACTCAACCCACAAATGACGCCGACTCTGGGAATTGAACCCAGGCCACACTGGTGGGAGGCGAGTGCTCTCAGCACTGCATCATCCCTGCTCTCCAGAAATTGTATATGTACATGTATAGCAAAAACAAATGTAAGATTTTTCCAACACACTTGATATTAGGTACATGCAATTTGGCCACTGTAAAGAGATTCGAGTAACTGATGTTTCAACCGTGAGCCTTTTGTGATTCCCTCTTACATGTGCATGTACAAGGGACTAACACTGGAAACATCAGCACTTGAATCTCTTTACATATGTATGGTGTCTGAATCACCTGATTAACTCTGTTGATAAAAAAAAAAAACATTTGTTTCCAATCCTTACTGTACAGCACCATTGTTTCTTAAGTAAATCACCCATCAATGTACATGACTTGTATAGAAGAACTTACCAACTTATTTCCAACAATGACCATCGGGATAGCTGAAGTGAGTTGATGATCTTGGATGATCTTGCTTCTGAGATCCTGGAGTTGGTGCCAACCGGATACAGAATTGATGGCAAAAAACACTAAGAATGCATCACCTGTCGCTACTGATGAATCACGGAATGAGCTGTATTCTTCCTGCTCTGCTGTATCAACTATCTCCACATCATATAATTTGCCATTATATTCAATCTGCATCAAAAGATTGTAGAATTAAAATAATTACTAATTTTATAAAACTGGTGAGGCCATCACCTTTGTCCATTTACAAGAGTAACATCACAGCTGTCATTTATTTTACAAATTTTGGGTTAAATTCTGCAAGAGGTGTCTGAAATCTACAATCGAAGGGGTGAGTGGAAAAAAGCCCTAAGTGACATCTGATCTTATGTCAAATTCTCCTTTGCTCATACAAGGAAGAACAAGGGAATTTACTTGGAGAATTAGGCACTCAATCAGATGTCACTTAAGGCTTTTTTCCACGCACCCCTTCAATTACATGTACATGTACATGTATGGAGGCAATGTAACCCAACACCATTGGAAAAAAAAATAATCAATTGGTAGTCAATAAGCACATAAACTTTGCTGCAGTGCATGTATGTGCTAAAGCTGCATTGTACAGTATGCATACCTATTATAATTCAGAGATTTGTCGATAATGTTAAATACCCTCTGCAAACATGGTTAACTTTGAAATTTGTTGCATACTACACACCTGAAAATGCTACAGTATGCTGGAAATGTAACCTACATGTACATGTACAGCTATCAGAGCACCTTTCATGTACAGGTGAACATGACTGTTAATGAAACGGTAAAAAAATATCAAAAATGTAATTATTTAATTTACACATCCAATCTGTGTATGTATGTGGTGTTAAATCAAGTATATTCTGTAGTTCAAGTAGAAATATCCTGGGTACCCACAAGGTGCGGTGCAGAGGAGTTTTTGTTCTGCAGCCGACTCAAAATGTACCAACAGCTAGCGACGTTATCAGCCACAGATCATGATTTTCCGGTCACAGTAACTTTCCACAAGACCTCTTTGGACCTGCCTCCATCGACCTGATATCACTATTAAGGGGTTGATGTTGCCTAATGCTACAAAATATTTTGAGACTTCTGATGTGAAGGATGCTTTGAGTGCTGTATATGAAGTTGGTTTTTGTTTTGTTTTGGGTCACATGACCTATTAGGATTGAGAATACGTTTTGGGTCACTTTCGGACCGCAGGGTTGTTCTGGAGTATTGTATTTGTTTTAGAAAAGGATTATACAGTTACTTGGAACCAACTTTCGGTAATCATTCCACCTTGTAACAGTGTAACCTACCTTGGCTGATGTCTCAATTAATGGGATGTTCACATCAGATGAATTACACTTATTCTAACACTTCATCTTTCATTACTTCTCTTTCCTCTTCTAAATCCTAGAATGCGAAATGAGAAATTTGGAAGTGTGTATCAGCTATCTTGACCCCTTAATTGGTTAAAGGGAAGCAGAGACCAGTGGAAACAGAACTTATTTTGGTTCCCATGTACATGTTTGTTGGATCTGTCTTGAGTTTCACGGTGTCATTTCCAGTACGTCTACATGTAGCATGTTAATCAGGTGTAAAGCGCTGCACATGTACATGTTTACTGAACCCTGGCTAGTGTTTTTTTGTTGTTTTTTTGTTGCTTTGTGTACATGTTTGTGTGTGTGTCCTATCTGGTTACGCTGTTTTTTTTTTTCCTTTTATAATTTAATTGCATCCTATCTATTACACTGGTTTATTTATTTATTTATTTATTTTTTCTTGCAATATCAGATACAGTAATTTATGGTAGGCAGGCAACTCAGTCATAAAAATATAATAAAATAAATAAATAAATAAATAAATCACTAAATTTAAGTGTCAATGTATTTAGCGCAGAGCACTACATGTAATTGGGGACACTTTCTAGATCAAATTGGAATTTAGAAGTGTTGGCTTTTGAGGAGAAGGGAAAACTGGAGTACCCAGAGGAAAACCCCTCGGAGCAAAGATCACAACTAACAACAAACTGAACCCACATACAGTGTATGACACTGAGTCTGGGAATCGAACCCGCGGATTGCTGGGAGGCGAGTGCTCTTAGCACTGCGTCATCCCTGCTCCCCTGAAATTGTACATGTACATGTATAGCTGAAACAAATGTAAGATTTACCAACACACTTGATATTAGGTACATGTAATTTTGCTACAGTGACTGTAAAGAGATTTGAGTACTGACGTTTCGAGTGTAAACGCTTTGTGATTCCCTCTTACATGTACATGTACAAAGGAGTAACACTGGAAACATCAGCACTTGAATCTCTTTACATATGTATGGTGTCTGAATCACCTGATTAACTCTGTTGATAAAAACAAACATTCGTTTCCAATCCCCACTGTACAACACTATAGTTTCTTAAGAAACTACATACAGTATGTACATGTAACTCACCCATCAATGTACATGTAAATGTATAGAAGATTAACTTACCAACTTATTACCAACAATGACCATCGGGATAGCTGAAGTGAGTTGATGATCTTGGATGATCTTGCTTCTGAGATCCTGGAGATCGTGCCAACTGGATACAGAATTGATGGCAAACAACACTAAGAATGCATCACCTGTCGCTACTGAAGAATCACGGAACGAGCTGTATTCTTCCTGCCCTGCTGTATTGATCTCCACATCAAAGTGAAATAATTTTCCATTACATGTATATTCAATCTGCATTAAAAGATTGTAGAATTAAAATTAATAACTAATTTCATAAAACTGGTGATATCATCACCTTTGTCCATTTACAAGAGTAACATCACAGCTGTCATTTATTTTACACATTTTGGGTTAGAATCTGCAAGAGGTGTCTGAAACCTACAATTACATGTACATGTATGGCACTCTCACGTATGGAGGCAATGTAACCCAACATAATAAGAAATTAGAAAAAAATCATCAATTATTAGTCGATAAGCACATAAACTTTGCTGCAGTGCATGTCTGTGCTAAAGCTGCATTGCACAGTATGTATTCTTATTATAAATCAGAGATTTGACAAATAAAACTAATGCCCTCTGCAAACATGGTTAATTTTCAAATTTGTTGCACACCACACACCTGAAAATGCTACAGTATGCTGGAAATTTAACCTACATGTACAGCTATCAGAGCAACTTTCATGTACAGGTGTACATGACTGTTAATCAAACGGTAAAAAAAATTTATAAAAAAATGTAATTATTTAATTTACACATACAATCTGTGTACATATGGTGTTAAATCAAGTATATTCTGCAGTTGAAGCAGAAATAACCTGGGTACCCAAAGGGTGCTGAGAAGTCAAATTTAATGTAAATCGCGGCTAAACTCACTGCGAAATTGCACAGCAAATTAAGTTTGTTGATACAAAAACGTGATCGAACAAAGCATCATGAGATCTTACAATGCGTCTGTTGAAAGATTATCCCCAAGACACAAGGCACATGCATCAATGACTGAGAAATGTCCAGAAGTGCATGTTAATGAGATTCATGAACTGTATGATAAGGTGATCCCCTAACCTTAATTCTCATGAAAAAAAACACATCATTCTGTCAAACATGAAGTCATATGAAAACGACAAAAAGGCCTGTTTTATATGAAGTACCAAATTCAGGGTTGGGTGCATTTGGGGGAGCATCATTGTAGCTTACACACAGGCAACCATTGCCGGCTATGTTATCTTTCGACAACGCCCTGTGGGGCACCAAGCCTTAAGGTCTCCGATGTGTCCTGGTGGGTCCACAGAAATCATTTTCTAGAATGAACCTCTTAATTACAGTACACATTAGCAACAGACATGTATAAGACTTTACAAAACACAAAATTAATAGTTTTGCTTGTCTCTCACTACAGATCACTCTCCACAACTCAGATGCATACTGTACCTCCTTTCTATATGTTTCCTCTAACACCGAATACAATGTATGTGGAAAGAGTAACAAGACTGTCTTGTCTGACATGGTTTAGTTCACAACGTGGTTATACATGTACCACCAGATTATAATAGGATCCCATCAAGAAAAGAAGAAAATGAAAAGAAGACCATACATGTACAAAGTGTTGTTTTGTGGTTAGGAACTGTTAGTGAAAACAAGAGAATTATAAGCTGATGTTGAAAATGAGGTTAAGTTTGAAATGTACATGACTGTACATGTACAGCAGAACCCATGTTAATACAACCACCTTAAAAATGGTGAAATAACCCCATGGAACTCCATGAAAAATTTTCCATGGAAACCCATGGAATTCTATGGAATTCCATGGAGTAAGTTTTAGGACATGGAATTCGACAGAAATAGCTCCATGGAGTTGCTGCATGGAATTTAATGGAAATTTTCCATGGAATTCTGTGCGCAAAAGTTCCATGGAGTTCAATGGAACACAACTGCATTCATAATGAATTTCCATGGGATTTGATGGAAAGACAAAATCCATAGAATTCATTGATGAAAACATTTCACTGATCATGCTTTGCCATAAAATGCTATAGAAACAGCTTTAATAATTATTATAAAGCCTAAAATTATACTAAAGGCTTTGACCACATTTAGTGACTGAAGGGACGCACCAATTTATTACTTTTCTGTGATCAGGCTTTACATTCACAGTTATTTGCTATTACTGAGAATGATATTTTTCAGTGATGAAAATTATTGTAGCTAAATATATATACACCTGTAATTTTGTAACTGTTATAAACTGAAATTAATATACATAAAAATTATTGAATATACTACAGGATAAATACTGCATAAAATAAGCTAGTAAAAAACGTTTGAAATTGAAAAAAAAAAATGAATTGAAATAGTGCATTAAAAGGTTTGAAAAGAGAACAAGTTTTATTTTTTTAAGCCCCACAAAATTCATGCTAGACTTTGCTAGAATTATGGCGAATTTCCTCCAGGCTATTTAAAATTATTTGTGCCTCTGTCCTATCTGGCCATCACTCTTTCACTAATCCAGCAAAGAAAAATGACTATTTTACAGTCTTAATTTATTGACACTAATTTATTACGAAAAGGTCAATCATGTTTCACTGGTTGCCGGATTCATAAGAAGGGGTGTGTGTTGATAAATTCACTAATCATGTCTCTCATAAAATACTTAACAATTTGTATGTTAGTTGTTTCTTTACTTGATGCATGTAGAAAACTAAAATATTCCTTTCACTCTCCAAAAAGTAAGGGGAGTGGGGCTGAAGCCCCCCCCCCCCACCCCTACAGTCCCACCCCCTCCACAGTCTCTGACCTTGTAAGAGTATTTACTGGAGCCCCCAAATCTCCTTTCCAGGCCCTTATAATATTATTACTGTGGATGTACAGTATTTTAACTGGGTGCTTTTCCAGAGACCAAGTGTTAAAATTTCATCCACTTTACAATAGAATACAAATTTTATTAACACTCCCCAAAGGGGCTTTTCGGCATTAATCATCTATGAAAACTTATAATATACATGTGAGATTATAAGAGAAATTACAATAGGATTATGACAACATAAAATAAGATAAAAATACAATACAATCACCATAAAAATAATACAACAAAAATTTTAAACATCTTCCGCAGGAGGATGTTTACATTGTTGAAAAGGGAAGTTGAGTTATTTGGTAATTTGTTCCTGAGTAGTAGTAGCAGAAGTCACGATTCATAAAAAAATGAATCAGTTAAAATAGAGTCCAACGGTCATAAGTGACTAATTATCTTGTTGAGCAGGATTTGGTGACTTCAGTACACTCTTAAGAATTGGCCTTGACAACACTATTGAGTTGAAAAACTGTAGTAAAACAGAAAATTGAGCGCTTTAAGTGAGTTCTTCTGAGTGATCACAGTGATCTTGTTAGTTTCTGAGTAAAATGAGGGTATTTAGCCTTTAACTGACATCTGAGGTGGCAGTTACAAAAATATACCCGCAATGGGCATGAAGTTGATCACCGTGCAACTTCATTCAAATCAAGATCACGTACTGTAAGTCTTCAGCTTATACCAAGATATTATATTAACCCGGCTACAAATAATAATATTTATTACCCCGTTAAAACAACTGCAAAGGCTTGATATTAAAAATCAATAGGGAATGTCTACGTCAAAAATCTGCAATTTGCTCTATAAAATTCAAGAGGGGCAATTTCACTCGCCCAGAAGATCTATAAAATCACACATTTTCACGCAGTCTTTCATCAATCTTACTCGCCCAGAAGATCTACATGTATAAAATCACACATTTTCACGCAGTCTTTCATCAATCTTACCTCTTTATAAAAGTAGTTATCCACATTTGCTGCTTTTATCCATCATTTTTTAGCTTAACAGAGGTAAAAATCCAGCGGAAATGTCTCCTGAACGCTCGAATCCCGCCAAAAATCTCAGTTTATGTAAATGAAACGAGTCTTTTCCCGAGCCTGCAGTGCAATATCTGCTGACCAAAATGGCTTTGTTCATGCCCAGTCTTCCTAGTCTGAATGAAATCTAAGATGGCTGCCGGTACTCAGTGACTCTAGTCGCTTTCTTAATTACTCATTTTAAAAGCTAGCATTGCGCATGGAGGTCGTTGGAATTATGATTCAAAGCATTGCTGTTCTTTTTGGCATTAAATGGAGTCAAGATTCATCAAAGAAGGTTTGAAACTAATAGTGTTTTCACAAGTGGAGACCAATAATTGTAAGCTTTGTTTTTTTAGTATTAACGCTTTCCTTGAATTATGAAAGGAAGCCACTTGCAAATACTAATATCAGTTACTCATCTTGGTTTTATGTCTATATATGTTCAATTTAAATAACATACAAATACAGCACACTCTTGTGGTATAGACAACAAGTATACATCCTTGCTCTTTCTTCCAAACCATTTGTTATGCCATGGTTAAATATACAGTATGGTTCAGATTAAAACTCACAACAAAGAAACTGTGAATTGTAAATTCCAGTGTACAGTAAAGTTCTGATAGGTTTGGGTACAAAACAGCTGCCTCAAAATCATATTTTGTTATAGCGAGAACAAATAAATAAATATGAAATGTACATTGTAAATCAAGCTTAAACTCAGCTGAATAAAATAGTAGTAAAATATAATACGATAATTAACCATGCATAGGAGATTGAACAGAGTAAAATAGACTATTTTATACATATTTTGCAATGGACTAGAGTCTACCTCCAAAACAGTATTTTAAATTTATCTATTTTTTGATGGCCTATTTTATTCATATTTTTGCTGGAACTGGCCATAACCAGTATGCTATCTGCAGAAAAATATAAATAACAATGTTGTTATCTTCTCCACTGCTATTCATGATCAGTGAATACTTAAGGATGTTGCCAATTTAAGGTACAGTACCGCTTGAAACTAAGTTGGACCATTTGCACGCGGTAAAACCTCGTCTTTGCCGAACGTGATTACCGCGAATTCACCGCGTTTACAATTTTTTGAAATCACATAACTGCACAAAATGTACATGTACTGAAGTTACAGTCTTGGTAATCCCTCACAGTATACATGTGTAATTTTGTACATGGAATTGTTGTGATGAACTGGTGCCCTGAAATGCATTTTATTGCACAATTTGTTTATAATAACAGTGTATATGCATGTACAGTCAACTCTCTCATAGGGACCACTTCTTGTAAGTGACCACCTCCCGTAAGCAACCACTTTGTAAACAACCGTTTTGTTTCTCAGTTAAATGCTGTTTCAAGAGCTCTCTTGTAAGCGACCACCACTCAAATTTCTTGAGGGACTGCGACCACTTTTTAGGCCAGAAATTACACATATTCTTTTGTTTTCTGTTTCCGGTAAGTGACCATCCAACATAATCACGTATGATTGTTAGTAAATCATTACGCAGAATTGACAAAAGTTTAATTTTTAATAATGCTGCCCTGGACTGCTGACAGTTAATAACAGTTTACAGACAGAGAAGATGGCTATAATTAGATTAAGCTTGGCCAGCGATTCTCAAAAGTTATAGTCAGGCACTCTTAATGCTCCAATCATACCACTTTTCGTGGACATCAGTCAAAGAAAGCCCTTAAATTTATGCAATGCCCTGGCTATCCCTTGAGAAATTAATAAGTGCTGCACATGCAGCACAATAAAAATAATTTTAATTATTGTTTTAATTAGTCAATTAATACCAATGATAATGATAATGATAATGATAATGATAATGATAATGATAATGATAATGATAATATCGATAGTAATAATAATTCACATAATCCAACTTAGCTAATGTGGGGTCATAATACTGAGAGGAGACAAAAAATAAAATTTATAGCATCTGGATTCCCTATTCAATCTCACTGTCTTAATGTAATAAAGTGTATTTCCACTGAACAAGAAAACATGTGCACAATGAAGGGAGATTTACAAAATGCTGGTCCCATTGACCTTTGCTAAGCCCCCTCCCCCCCCCCCCCCTCTTCAAATGGCAGTTCTGTGCTCCAAACCCTTGGAAAATATACTGAAGTTTTATTTTGGCACCATTTTAACAACAATGCTAGTGATTTCTCATGCGGAGATTGCACATGCCTCATTTGAAAGAAAACAATGCAATTTTGAGGGCTAAATGTACACAACAAATGATCAATTTATTCTGTGAAATGACGCAGAATATTGCCTACATGTAATACTTAATAGGTAAAATTAGGGGGAAATCAGTGAAAGAGTAAATTAAAGCAATAATTTGCTTAGGGATAAAAATAAAACCTAAAAACAATCTTTTTTATGTCCACAAAACACATACACTGTACACAGTAATTATATAGTACGGTCGAACCTCTATTAAGCGGCCACCTATTAAGCGGCCACTTTCCAAAGTCCCGAATTATTCAGTTGTCAGTAAACTGCTGTATTCAATACCTCTATTTGACAGCCAACCTCTATTAAGCGGCCAGTTTTCAAAGTCCCCAGGGTGGCTGCTTATTATAGAGGTCCGACTGTATTTCATTATTTTATATTTTTAACAACAATCTTGAGATTTCTCTGAAAATATGCATGGTTGTGAGGGCTTTTTTCTGAGGAAACCCTGATCTGCACTTGCCATGGATATGTTGAAATCTATTTTTGGACATCCATGGATAAAAAAATAATGTTTGCCTGAAGAAAATATGACTTCCTTTAAATCAATAATTGATTTAATTTATATGTAGTATGTGTATTTATTTTAAGGTTGATCTCTAGACTAAAAGTTATATTTTTGTTGCAATGTTTATTATTATCCAATGTTGTTGCTCCAGATCCAGAGTGTTTATTCCAGGTGCGAAGTTTTTACTCAGTTAATCCTATGTTTTTATATTTCTGGCCCCAGTTGTTCAAAGAGCAGATAATTTTATCCACTGGATTAGTCGCTATGCGGCAGATAATGGAAAAATGGAAAATGGTCAGATATTTCACAATAAATATTTGTTGAATAAGAGAAAATTCCTTGGTTTAATTAGGGAAAATGCTTCTCAGTAACTTGAAAACCCAGGAAATGGCATTTTCAGGAGTTGATCCTGGACTCCCTAAAACATTGACATGGGCGTTTGACACTCGCATTATCAGAAAGTATATTCACATTTATTCCTGGATCCATGTTTATTGATAAATACAGTAGCTTGTATTGAGGAGAATGCAGCAAGTGATTTCACTTTGATCTGATTGGAAATTTCTTCTCACTAGATGGCTGGCCTGGTTAAAAATGAATTTGAAAATACATTATTTGACTGTATAGCACATAATTCCATGACAAGATCATCGTCAGCGCTTTATAGTATAGGGGCACTCTACGACTGAATTGGAATTTAGAAATTTTGTTTTTTTGGAAGAGGGAAAAATTTTGCTGATCATGGAAGAAATTCCTCTACTGAGTGGAGACACCTACATGTACTGAATAATGTTACTATATAAAGTTACATGTCTTTAATTTCAATTTTTAAGGGAACAAGAGATCAACAGTATATACACATGACTGGAAGTGGCAAAGACAGCAGCTACTAGAGAAGAACATACTGGAAGTTCAGGAATGTAATGTATGTGATATATTTTAAGATTTACTGTAGCTCTGCCATTGATTTTGGTCTCATGTATACTTTGTTCATTAATTACTTAACCTTATAAGCCTGGTGGCTTCCCTTGGGCTTCCTTGCCATCAAGTATTTAAATAATAATAATAATAATAATAATAATAATAATAATAATAATAATAATAATAATAATAATAATAATTAATATAATAGTTGAGAATGATGTATTATTCCAGAAAGTGACACAGGCATACTCGGAAAAAAATCCGAGTGCTCCTATTAGGAGTCGAACCTAAGACCTTCTGATTACTAGTTCGGATGCTCTACCACTGAGCTACAGGAAACTTGTGGGAGCTAAGGCCATTAAACTAGGTTCATGGGACAGACATATATGTATACAACACGTTCGACATTCAAATCCTAGCAGTACGCACTTTCTGGAATAATACATCATTCTCATTCATTCACCAGGCTTGAAATATAACATCACATTTATTTCAAATATAATTGTTGTATTTGTACAATTTATGGCAAAACAATAAACTGAACTGAATGCCAAGAGTTAACCTGACACTGATTGGTGCATATCATGTGGTTTATTTTATTTTATTTTTGCTCTAAAATTAATTTTATCAAACCAGTTTAAATGTGTAAATGGTGTGTTTCTCTTACAGGTCTTGAAGTGTCAGTTGTCATATTGAAGTGCAAGATCCCTTTTGTTTCTTTAGACCGATACTTCAAAGACTCACAACAGGTTAGTTCTTAGGTTTTATTCTTGGGTTGCCCAAAGGTCAATTACATATAATTTTATACAGAAGGTGAAGCTTTCCAAACAAGGCATGATTTGGCGTTAAGGTTACCTTATACCTTCAGAGGTTTCTCGCGTCCAAGCGATTTAGCGGCGATGTAACGCATCCAGTTTAAACTGTAGATACCTAAACCCATATATCAAATTAAAGCTTGTACAGCTGGCTATCAAACTATACCAAGAAGTTGGAAAGAAAATGAATTGCCGAATTTTTAGCACTGTTTTTCTAAATTCAATTTTTTTACTTGGAGTAGACACTTTAAAGAGGTAAAACTCAAAGGGAATTTGTTCGTTTGTCTTCAAATTTGGACAGTAGCTAGTTTAACATATAAACAACAAAACCGTGTCTTCGAATTTTTTCTTTGGAATTTTTTTTTCTCCGAAAGCGATTTTGTACAATCACTCCGCATTTTTTTTGAGCCTATTACGAAAACGTTCTGTAACTTTTCACTGCGATTGAATATGGCAAAATGCAGACACGTTTTTGAGCGCTTTGGGTCCGAAAACTGTGGAGCAAATTAAATTAGCAAAATATAATATTCGCTTTGACTTGTAGCTTTCAAAAGGTGATTCAGACGCTCACATTTAGAGGTCGTGAAAAATTCGACAACTCACTTTATTTCAAAACTCTTGGTATAGTTTGATAGCCAGCTCTATAAGCTTTAATTTTATATAAGGGTTCAGGTATCTACAGTTTAAACCGGACGCGCTACATCGCTTGGACGCGAGATACCGCTAAAGGTAAAGGGTAACCTTAAAACAAGAGACAACTTGTAATGTAGCTTAATATAATTTAGACCTTTGAGCTCTCTGCTGGGGGCACCTCATGGTTCGCTTTGCTTCCTTGCTGGCCTGTAAGAAAGGTCATTTTGCTTGCTTTATTTTCAAGCCGTTTTCCCTCTCCGCCCTCCCTTTGGTAAGCATTCCACTGATTGGGTTTAGTGCGGCTTTAACCCATAATATCAAAGAACAAATTCTCCTATCTTGTCATCATACTTTTCTTATTAAAGTACTGGGGAGAATTAATTAAGAGCGCCTGTCTGTAAAAATCAGACAAATTCTAAATTTCGTGGCAAGGGTGGAAAATTCGATTTCTTTCATATTTTAATGTCAGATAGGCTAGGATATAACTAAAATCACTGTATAGTTTTTTCGGTGAAATATCTTTTTATTACACGGAATGCCCGCAGGGCATGACGTGTCTAGGTTTCGGTCGGGTATCTTTTTTTTTCTTCGTCGTAGTCACAAATCGCCACATTAATTTATGCATTAAAATATGTCCTCCCGTGGTAGGGATGTATTGTTCTGATTGTCTTCAACAAAAGCGGCGCAATCAAAATCTGTTATTCGGGCACATATCACGAGAGAGGGGACCCACTCATCCCTTCCTGTGTGACGTCAAATCATTATTTGATTTATTCATTAAACCTTGATTAAATTCTACCCTCTCCCAGAAGGGATTTATTGTTCTGATTGTCTTGAACAAAAACAGCCCAATCAAAATCTATTATCGGCGCGTATATCACGAGGGAGGGGACCCACTTATCTCTGCCTGTGTGACGTCAAAGCAAGTCATCATTTCGAAAAAATGTTTTTGTTTAATGGCGGCCACATGTATGAATTTAAGACTTTGATCTGCCGTTTTCAGAGAGAAAACAAACCTTTTTAATAATAACTTCTAGGTAGTACTCGACAGTTGAAACGGTGGAAATTGGGAGAGTTCACAGCAAAGAAACTCCGCTTTAAAAAACAGATCGAATGATCAACGCGGAGGATTAGAGCTAGAGGAGGCCAGACCAGTTCAGCTGGGTCATGACGTTATTGCATAGTTATTTCTACGGTGGTCCATACCTGCCACGGCAAAACTTACTTTTCCACGGCAAAACTTTTTTTTTCCGCGGCCAAACTTACTTTTCCACGGCAAAACTTTCTTTTCCACGGCAAAACTTACTTTTCCACGGCAAAACTTTCTTTTCCACGGCAAAACTTACTTTTCCACGGCAAAACTTTCTTTTCCTCACTTCCGGAATCCAGTCTCTCTCTGTCTGCAGTTTCCCGCTATTTTAGATTCAGGAACTTCTGACTCAGACTGCACTCCGGCTGATCCAACATGGCGGATCAGGAAGAAGATTTCGTGTAAGTATATGAAAACGTAGCAGTATGTGATGAGTCATTTTTCAGTGGACAGGTTTTCTAAAGTTTAGTCCCTATTTCTACCTTTTAGACTGTTTAATTCGGTTTGTAGGCCTATCTTGTTGTGGTTTTTTGGGGATTGCGCGAGTACAAAACTTCAAATTTTGTCTGTCCTGTCACGGAATGCACAGGGTATATTGCGAAGCATAAGTCTTTGAATGGAGAAATTGAACTGCCAAAAATTTAAATTAGTGAGATCAACTAGTAAAACTGTTAAATAACACTACATTTCATTAACTTCAACTCTTATTTATTGCTAAAATCAACAACTAAGCTTGACTTGTTGGACCCTTGTTGGAGTCTGTAACGTACGTAAGTCTGTGTTAAGCTTTAGTCTCATACAAGCTTAAAGCTTTATAAGTTTCTCATTAACTTTCTCAAAAAACATTATCTTTACAAACAGTTTTCATAGCTGGGGGCGTGTGCAATGTAAAAATCAGCTGCCTTTTCACCCTGGTTGTCTTTGGGTTGAGACCTGTTATAAATTAATAGGTATTGTTTATCTGTCAACAATTAGTATTTTACAATCGACTGCTTAGAGCAAGGTTCAATTTGCTTGGAATACTAGAGAGAAGTTTCTGAGTTCTCAGATATCTAAGGGCATATTAAATTGTTGTACACTTGCCTTTACTAGAGTGGAATTTAGACACTTATTTCCTCTTTCTGCACCTGAATTTAAGCTGTTTGGACACTATGTCACTCGATATATAGTTTTCCTGCTCTGTAGGTTTTGTACTTCTTGTTGTGCAAAACAAAGAAGTGGTGTAAAGTTCTGCTGGAAATGTGGTTCGCCATCTCAGTGTCCTTTGCCTGGTCAAGAAGCAGGCCCTAATAGTCCCAAAACGTCGTTTGGAAAGCCTGTACTACTTCAAGAAAAGCCAAAAACGAAGTCATTTGAGGATTACATGGCTTGTAAGAAGAAACAGCAGCAATCCAGTTCAAAATTTCGCCCAAAAAAGAAAGTTAAGGTTAATCCTGATGAACTTGTGACAATAAACATTGGACAAATGAGAAATTGTGGAAATGACTTGAAACCAATTTGGGGGAAGCGTTTGCCTATTCAAGTGACGAAGTCTGCTGGTTATGCAAGGATACTAAGTTAAGGAATGAAAAAGTGGGCTGCATTTGACAGGAAGTTTGATCCTGAGGAAGACTATATGTTGTTGTTTGAAGATGGTAGCCATGCTGTCTACATATATTTACCAGGACAAGAAGAAGATTTTGAACTTGAAAAATACAAGACTGAACTTGGTAAAGATTATAAGAGGATAACAATGTACCTATGCACAACAGCTGACTTTGAAATGTCTGAAGACAACAATCCCACCAACTCAGAACTGAGCTTTTCCAAGCCAATCAATGTGCCAGAAAGTTCTTCAGCAAATGACTTTGAGTCAGCATCAGTCTTTACTCCTTCAAGAAGCTCTGTTGACAAGAATGGCACTCCACCCTTAAGCTGCAATTCACCAAGTACTAGTGGTCAAGAATCGGATCATTCATGTTCAAACATTCAATCAGCAGAACAGCAGATTTTAGAAGATTCCCAGTTAGCAGAGATGCTCCAACAATGGGAAAACACCAGTGAGAGTTTACAGGAAATCACTAACTGTTCTACCACTGTTGTGACAGATCCAAGCCAAATTGTAAAAATCTTGTCAGAAAAAGTTGATCGCATGCAAGAATTTTTTCTTGTTTCACGACGCTGTGCACCCTTTTCAAGAACAATTGCATTGTGGCAAAGGCAGGCCAGAAAATCTCCACCCACAAGTGTATTGAAAGTGCATTTCAATGGTGAGGCTGGTATTGATACAGGTGCTATGTCACAAGAATTCTTAGCAGAAGTTATTTCTGACATGGGAAGGGAGATGTTCCCAGATGGAAGTCCCACAGACTCTACATATTACATGTATGTTCAAAATGGCACCTTCCGCACCTGTGGTGAGATGGTAGCAGTTTCGTTGGCCCAAGGAGGACCTCCTCCATGTTTCCTTGAACAGTGTGTGTATGAATCAATGTCAAAAAGCATTGACATGATAAGCATTGAAGAATCAGATCTGACAACAAAAGAACAGCAACTTCTGAACGATGTCAGTGGAAATTGCAATAACTTCACTGAGATGATTTTTGAACATGGATACACTGGAGTAGTGGATGATGATCACATCGATGAAATTCTAAGATCTCTGAAAGTGAGCCTAGTAAATCGCCGTTCCTTGTACATGAAAGAGTTCCTTAAAGGAATGTCTACCTATGGATTGGCAGAGTTGATACTTAAGTACCCATCCGTGTGCCAGCCACTGTTTGTCAGTGGAAATTTTAAGGAGCATTTGACACCTGATGCCAATTACCTGTTCTTCCTAATGGACCCTCAGTACTCACCATCAGGTTCTACGAGAAGACGAATTGAAGAAGATGTAATGGATCACTTCCAAGACTGCCTAAATTTGTTTGAAGATGGGAGCATCATAGGTCACAGCAGCAGTTGCCTGGAATTATAAAGATGCCAACCTTGACTGTCAAACTCCAGATGGAGCAGAAACATTTGAAAATCCAGATTTAACAGTGGCAGGAGTCATGGGATGGTTAACTGGACAGAAACACAAACCAATTGATAACCAAATGTTTAAGGTGACTGTGTACTTTAACCATGACTGCCTTAAGTACAACCCTAAGCACAGAATATGTTTTCCAACTGCAGGCGCATGTGCCAAAGAGATTACCATTCCTGTAGCGCACATGAGCTCTTCAGATGAGTTCAAAGAGCTCTTCGTCCTTGCATTTTGTAAAGGCCAGGCTTTTGCCAAACCTTAACTGTTGATAGTGTCGCTGGGATCATACTAGTAGCAATAGATCATTTTCTTATGAACAGTTAATAATACTGAGCTCCAAAAGGAATGACCATTCCTGAATGACCTTTCGTGTCATTCGGTATAGTTCTGATGCCATGATGTTTGTGTTCGTGTCTATTGACACTTGTCAGCTCAAACCTAGAAATGCAAAAATATTGAATTGAAACTTATTGTGGATACATTTGAAAGCAGATAAGTGTTTTGGATGGAAAAAGGATTTCAGGTCTCAAGATTCAGTTTTGCACACTCCGTATAATGCAGTTACTTTTGTTGTACGTTGTAAGCCTGTTGTGTTTCATCCATAAGATTAATGACTACTGAGTTATATTTGTTTTTTGTTTTTTTTTTTTTTATGTGGAAAAAGTGATAAGGGGCATTTGTTGTTATAATACTATTTCCCTTAGGTTGCTGTTCTTTTGTACATGTAGTCCCTTTGCAGCTGGTTGGTCACACCTGACCTACTGCACACCGATGTTATGGGCAACAACTAAGTATGTATCAGAAATAGAAGAATGAAGTGAGCAAGTAAAAAAGGCTGGATATTTTGATTACGAAATACTTATGGACAACAATACTTGCCCTCCACAAACCTTTTATCTATACAAATTGTAATGTTTCTGTTAAATATGCAACCTCAATGAACTTTAAATTGCCAATCCTACTAACTTCATCGTGCCCTTGCTAATTCTGGGACTTCTTTAGTGCTAGACCATCACAAGAACAAAGTAGCTGACCCCCAATCTCCAAAATATTAATTTCAACGTTGTGTTTCAAAAGGGGTAAGAGACACTTGTTTTGTGGTATGCATCAATGTAGCAAAGTCAAGATGATTGTAAATGTGACTGTTCAAGTTCTATTATAATTTTTCAAGATCTTCAGTTCTGCTTAGAGAAAAATTATTAAAATTATTATTATTATTAAATTATTAAAATTATTAAAGTTGGTAAACAAGTAACAGTGTCAGAGTATTCTTTATTGCCAATTGTTACACAAACCAGGCTTCCAGGTGCAAAAGTGTGGCTTTGTGTAAGCTACATTGTAGACAGTCAAATAAAGTACAACTCAAGTTTTTGAATTTTTATGAAAAGCAATGTTACACAACAATGATCATGAGTAATTTAGCAATCATAAGACTTATCAGTATTTTTGATAACTGATCATGCACCTGATAATGATACTAACACAAGTTTGTGGTACAGTTCCAAGGCTTCTCTCCAGTGTGTAGGCTTGTTAAGGTCAAGAGAATCCATGGCATATTCGAAGTATTCAAAGTGTTCATTAGTTTCTTCCTTCTCGATTAGGTGGTTTTCGACATAACTAATTTTATCGTCAGGCACAGAGAGTAGCAAATCGGGCTTCCCACCTCTTGAGTCTTCCTTCCGTTAAATAATACAGCACATCTGGAACTCCAGGAGTAGTGTCATTTCCAGATTTCCTTATTCGATGTGTATTCCCATGTTCTTTTACGGCGTCTAAGTCTTCCTGCAACAGTTCTGCAAAGCAGAACCAAAGACAATCCTTCTGCAAAGAATCACCTGTGTTAAGATCCCCTGCTTCAACGAGATCCTTAAATAGATTTATCCACCAACTTGATCTGTTTCTTCGGTACTGTGACCAATAGCCCTCGATCCTTTGGTTTCTTGGGGAGGCAACGTATTTGTGGGCATTTTCATCGTCACGAAAAAAAGCTTGCATGGAAGCCATGATCTTGTTCTCCGTACCCAAATCAGTGACTAGTTCACATGGGCACCTACCACAAGTCTTAACTGCATCCAAAAAGTAAGATCCAATGTTGTCGGGATAGTTATTTGATCGAGTAACTACCAGCCATAACAATTTTCTACTCCAGCTGTCAGTACAACCATGAACCGGAAAACCATAGGGTTTAAGTTTGTCATATCCATCGGCGTGCCAGACGGCATTTGGACCTGGGTTATGATACTGACGTCTTTTCAATTGATGTCCTTTTCTCATTTGGCAGCCGTCTGGATCCAATTCCCCAAGCTCCACCACTTGTCGTGGAACTTGATATCCCTTTAACTGGAGGCTATGCCATACATGCCTGTAACCCGCAATACAATCAGGACCATCTAACATACCTTCAATTTCGAGAATTATGGTGTCAACATCATATTCGGGGTTTCTCCTGGACAGTCCATACATCCGTAGTCGTCTGTGTAAAGTCCGTTCACTTATTTCAATGTTGTTGTAAGTTGCCAGTAAGTCTAAGATGTCTTTGTATTGATAACCACGATAAAAATAGTATTTTATGAGAACCTCTTCCGTATTATCTTCAACCCTGTTTTCGTTGTCACCATAAGCCGTCGCCATCTTGATTCTGTTTATAAACAGATCCCGTCCCAGTCCCTTTATGGAGTTTTGCCGTGGAAAAGTAAGTTTTGCCGTGGAAAAGTAAGTTTGGCCGTGGAAAAGAAAGTTTTGCCGTGGAAAAGTAAGTTTTGCCGTGGAAAAGAAAGTTTTGCCGTGGCAGGTATGGGCCACCGTATATTTCTGGTATGATTCCTAGTAACACAACGATAAGTATCACGCAATATATCTGAATAAAACCATTCAAACAATTATTTCAATTGCCAAGGGAGGATAGTTTTTAAATATCTGCAAAACATACAATGGGGAATAATTGGGACTACATTAAGCATTCCGTGTAATGCCATGAGAGGGGCATCTTGTTTCAAAGAAAAATGCAAATAACGAAAATCCGTTCAAATCGTCATTTGAGGCGCTAAATTATTACACGGGTTTGAGAGCCTCGCGTGCGAGAACAAATCATTTTACCGCTTTTAAAACACTCAATTCTTTTTTTACAATCTTTAAATATCTTTTGGAATGATTTTGGGAAATATTGCGTCGTTCTCTGTATGCGAAATAATTTAATTTCGAAGGCATACAATTCACTGCAGTAAAAGTACTTCGTGAATAAAATTAATTTTCACCATGTGCGAAACCTTCATATCGATTAAGCTTCTGGTGGTTGAATGTTAGAAGGATGGTCTATGAATTCCTGTAAAAATTTCTTTGGGCAAATGATGAAGAGCGACGTGAGAGCTTTTCAAAGTCCGTACAAAATGCAAATATTTGGCCCCCCGCGGTAAACTTTGAAGTCGCGGGTCAGACAATTTTTAGTCCGTGTTCATGTCTTGACTCATATTAGGTTAAAATAAGCACATAGAAAAACATTTCGAATGTTCTAACCTTATAATATGCTTAAAGACAGGTCCAAATGCCATTTTAGCACGATTCTCTGGTCGTTCGTCGCATAAGCATAAGACGGCTGTTTGTATTCCCTTTTATTATATGGCCGTGTCTCAAAAGGACTGGAAACGATCAAATTCAAGAACCTGATTGGCTAAAATTGATATTGACGGCGGTCTAGATTTTCCCATCTAGACCGGCATCTAGACCGATTTAATGTAACATTTGTCCTCAAAAAAATACAAACAAAAGAAGAAGAAAAAATTGGCTTGTTCCTGTTAATACGGTACTAAATGGAAGAACCAGTAGCCCTGAACTTGGAAGCAGGTAAAGAAAATGAGCAAACGTTGCAAATTTGAGTCCAGCCGAGAAAGCTACGAGCAAAGATGAAGTCGAAATTGCGAAGTTTTTGCAAGCGCAAAAATCCAAAAACTCTCAATACAAGACTAAGAGCGACTTAAACGCAAGAAAGAAATTTTGTGAGTCAATGAAAGAGTCTAGAGCAATTGAAAACATACCTGCCAACGAGCTCGACCTTCCTTTGTCTGAATTTTTTATCTCCGCTCGTAAACAAGATGGCACCGAGTACGAACCGTGTACATCAAGCGGCTTCAAGCGAAGTTTTCAACGCCACTTGCGTGAAAAAGGAAGCCTGATAAACAAAAACAAAAACAAATGAAGATGCCCAGTTGAATTTTACAAAGTGTTTCGAAGCCATCGTTCCGAAGCCATGTTAGATCCAGATGCTCCTTTTTATCTCGCCGTTAATCACCGACGAAAACCAAGTGACGAAGTATGGTATCTGGATAGGCCTCTCGGAAAGAATGAAATTGGCAAGTTCCTCAAAAACGCCTTTGCTTCAGCCAAACTCGATGAAACAAGCAAGAAGGTTTCTAATCATTCCGTTAGGAAGATCAGTGTTGGACGACTCCTCGAAGCAGACGTTCAGACGAATTTCGTTGCAGAGCTAAGCGGTCACAAAAATTTGAAAAGCCTCGACAGCTAGCATTCAGCATCTCTGAGGCGACAGCGAGAAATGTCTACTGTCCTGAATCGTGGACCAGATACATCCGCTCAGTTCGAAGAAAACCAAGTCAGTGCCTCCACTACAACTCAGCAAAATGTCTTCACAGTCCAACAAATCCAACCTCAAGCAATTTTTGAAGGCTGCACATTTAACATTAGGGACCTTAAGATCCCCTGGACGCGGCCTAGGACGACGGCAACCGGAAGTAAATTCGCAAGGTCTTGAATTTAATTTGCATAAATGTCACGCCACTTGACGGCCTCCACCTCAGTTGCGGCGGCGACAAAGTTCATTTTGGCGGCCTCTCAGAAAGGTGAGTTAGTTTTGCGACTTTTTCCCATTAAAAAAAAGTGATTTGCACAACATTTGTAAACCTTTTTATAAGAAATAGATTCATAAATTGTTTGATTGAAATTAATTTTAAATTGTTTTCATAATTCAGGTTTTAGCGTGTTTATTGAGGGAAAGTTGAGCATTGAGCCTTCAGAGAGGAATCCGAACAGCAGGTAAATTTCCTAGCACCAGAGTATTGCTTTGTTTCTGATTTTCAACTTCATTTTAATCTTTTGAAACTAATCAACGGCAGGTTAGGACCGTTCTAGAAAATGGTTTTGCATTATTTCGAATTATTTGTTACATACAAACGCATCAAGTATTTGTAAACACTCTGCTAAAAGTGGCAGGTCGCGTTTGTTCACGCGGAACTCTGCTCTGCACCCCGAATCTGCCATTTCTTCGAGGTTAAATCTTCCATACTCTTCATACGATATTTCTAAGTTCTTTGAAAAGCTGCGGACATAGAGGAGCACGAATTCTTCGTCAGAAATGATGTCAGCCAAATAGCCTGATCTGCTAAAAGCTCTCGGGTCTTCTTAAACGAAGTCATAACAGCGAAACCCCCTGGATCTCTGACTGAATCTGTTTGTTGTTACTCGTTTTGGCGACCGCTCGCACAACGCAAATCTTAAGGTTTATTTTTCCCACGTAAAGGTGGCGGTCACGACCCATGCCCTCTCGGACGTGACCGCGTTCTTCAAGGCCGCCGCGTCCAGTATCTTAAGGTCCCTATTAACGTTTTCCGTGGTGATCAGTCAAAGATCGCAAGGCTGAATGAGAACTTATCGCTGAGCGATCGCGGCACAGACAGGCATTAAAATTTGTTGCACTTTTGGTCGCATTTTAGAAAATTTTCGTTGAGTCTGTAGGAAAACAACGGTTATTTTGTCTTCATTCATTGACGAAGTTTGGACAAAGCTGTACTGTGAACAGTTATTTTTGTCCCGTTTGGACTGGAGACTAGTGACACAAGTAAGCCAGCTAAATGCTTGAGCCCGCGCAGGGGAACAATATACTTTTTTCCTTTTGATTTCCTGTTTGGCCATATAATAAACATCTTATTAACCGAGCTAGGTCGGTCTGTATGGGAGAATCTTGACCTCGGTCGCTGGTACAGACCTCACTGCGTTCGGTCTGTACTGGCGACCTCGGTCAAGATTCTCCCATACAGACCTCTCGCTCGGTTAATAAGAACTAAGTATTTAAAAACGTCCGATGTAGTCACCACGCAAACTGGTCGAATACAAATCTTTGATCAACTTTCGGCGCATTTCATCAAGACTGCATCTTCTTCGACGGCTAAGTCGTTTGCGAGTATTGCTTGGTTTACAGTCACGAAAACATTACATCTGATCGCTGCTAGAATGACAAAAAATGTCGGCGCTTTCAGTCTATCTTTATGCATTGCAGGGATTTGTTTGTTCGTCACGCAATACAATGTCCTGGATATTTTAGGGGGGTGGGGTAGGGTGAAAATGCGAAATGCTTGATAACTGAACATGAACATGATCAAGGCAACAACAACAACAACAACAATTAAAAAAGTGATACCTTTCGTTATTTTATTTTTCCCTTGCTAAAATCCAGATAATTAATGTATTCGCAAACTCATTTGGGCGCGCAGGCATGGTTGTTGGGAGCGTTGCCATTGCGGGGGGGTAAGGGGGGGGGGGAATAAGATTTTACTAAACAGTATCAGTACTTAGTGATGAAGATCACTACACATCCTTTAGCTAGTTCTTTCCATCTTTAAATGCGATACATCCTAGTATGAAACCAAAAAAATCCCTCATTGCAGGCATCTGTCATACTATGTCATGGGCATGGGCGAGGACTAAAATGCTTGAAAGCTTCACTCGGTACTAGTCCTGGAACTAGTACATACTCTAGGTTTGAAACACAAAACTGCAAAATTAAAAAAAAAAAAAAAAAAAGAAACGAATTTCGTCTTTCCTTGCTTGCTTCATTTTTGGTAAGCCCCAATATTAATTTATCACCGGTTGCAGGCTAGCACTATTCTTAGACAGTGTTAGACTGATAACAGCTTTTCGGGCCTTTATTTTTCTTACTCCTCTTAGTTATGCTAGTCCGTTCACCAAAACTTGAAAAAAAAATACCTCAACTAAACAGCTTGCGCAAGGCTATAACAGCTTGTAAGTGGTAGGTTAATAGACTGGACATAACTCTGATCGCTGCAGGTAAGTGTGCTGTCCTTGACAGGTAGATAGGGCTAGTAACAGGTTATGGCGGTCTGTTGACGTAACTCAAGCGAGGAGCAGAATCGGCTCCTAGATATTGACTAATGAATGCAGTCTGAAATGTGAAAGAGCGCTCTGTTTCCAACCTGATAGGCGACACTAGTTAATGCCATATTACTTACGGACCAGAGGAGGGGTGGGGTGGGGAAGGGCGTAGGAGGAGATTGGTATAAAACCAGCCTGTAATAGCCTATCTCCCTTCGAGTTATTGTTATACCTTCACTTTCCTTGCCTAATTCATAAACCAATCATCATGCCAGCCACATGATGGTTTCGGCCTCAAATTTGATACGCTCTCCGCTCCTCCATTTAGCTCATTTTGAAAACAAGTAAGCACCCCACACCGTCTCCCCCATCCCTCACAAAAAAAAAAATGTTCCGATCCCTCAGTTGATGACAATAACCGGTGTTTATGTGGTGCTGGCCTGGGGTGGGGCTTCTGACAGGAGGGGTGCTCTCGGGACAGATGATGTTGTGGCCCACGCGCGTTACGTAACACCATAATTTCCTTCAGGTAGTATCCAGACACGTTTGGTGGCTTGTACCGCGTAGTCGTAGTGTTGTACCACCAACAAGGGCCTTAAAAGAGCTACAACCCTCCATTTTCAGTGTAACAAACTTGACTTCAAAAGAATTCACTTGTGCCCCCCTCTAAGCATACAAAAGGCGCCAAGTAACTAGCACGACCAGAATTTGTCTACTTAGTGACTATTTGGCGATTCTTTCTCACGCCGAATGGCCATAGCCATAGCCATAAATTCGACTGAAATCTTTTAGCGATTTTATTTTTAAATTAAGAAAGATCTTCAAATTAAATATTGTTTAATTTAGACATTATCAATTTGATAGTATTTTAAAAACAACACACCAGTAACGAAGTAACTCGCAGATGAATGAACACCCGACGCCACAGCAGACCCAGACTTATTTACGGAAGAATGAAAAAATGGGTGATTCAATGTCCTCCCAGGATTCCACTAACTCAGGAAAACAAACGAACGGCAATATTTTTCGCAGGGGTGCGTTCTTTCGTTGGTATTTATCAACTATTTATACGGGAGATGCGCTATTCGGGGTCATCTGCGTGAAGAAAAAAAAAGACCGCTTTTTGGTTTCATACCAGGATCTATTGTATTAAAAACTTGAAAGAACTAGCTTAAGGATGTAGTTATCTCCATCAGTAAGTACTGATACTATTTTCGTAAAATGTAATATCCACCTCCCCCTCCCCCCCCCCCCCCCTTCCCGAACGCTCCTAACAAGCCAGCCCGCGCGCGCAAACGAATTCGAGAATGAATAAATTATCTGGATTTTAGAAGAGAAAAAGAACGTAACTAAAGGTATCACTATCTTAATTGTTGTTGTTGCCTTGGGTATACCTGTTCAGTAATCGAGCATTTTCGCATTTTCACCCTCCTCCACCCCCCTAAAGTGGCCATGAGTGGTATTGCGTGACAAACAAACAGCTCCCTGCAATGTACGATAGACTGAACATCCTGAAAGCGCCGACATTTTTTGTCATTCTAGCAGCGATCAGATGTTATATTTTCGTGCACTGTAAACCAAGCAATACTTCACAAATGACTTAGCCATCGAAAAAGATGCAGTCTTGATGAAATGCGCCGAAAGTTGATCAAAGATTTGTATTCGACCAGTTAGCGTGGTGACTACATCGGACGTTTAAACGAGAGTTGCGAGAATCTTGCGAAAAAAAGAAAAAATACCGCCAAAATAGCATGAAATCAATAGTCATCCGCTCCCTAAGCTTCCTTCCATTCTGATTGGCTGACAGAACTTCGATTGCACCCACGATTTTAGACAACCATCCTTTTGGGGACCTTCGAATTTATTATAAAAAGACTTGTTGCCATTCACTTTGAAATCAGTTCACTCAACTGAAGTCTCAAATCACACCGGATCCTCACGACAGAAGCAACTTCTTTGAAATCTCACTTTTTTTTAACCAGAAGCACTACTATTTATGAGGTAAGATTTTATAATTTTCTGTTGGTTATCTGAATCAAGTTTAACAAGAGAGCCTACCTCCTTCATCGTCTTTTTGGTTCAGTTTTCACACGAGGGTTATATGACACTTGAGCCAAGTGTTAGAACTTATCGTTCAAGCGAAGTGCGATTCCTCGAGTAGGGAATTCGGGGGATTTATTTTTAAAACTAAGAATTAACATATAACACCACTTGAATGAATGACTCAATGAAAGATCACCATAAATTATCGTCAAATCCTTTTTTGTTGTTGCCGCTGTTATTGCTACATATCGAGGTAATGAGCTTCACCACGAGTTTCCTGCATGGGTGGACACTCATTAAAATTTAACCGGTGTTAGGGGACGTGAAAAGAATGCGCGTTTACGACCAAAGAAACATAACAAACCTGTACCCCGCTCAACTTTCTTCCATTAAAGCAGGCAGTTCAAAAACCGAATTTCATTGAGCCATTTATGTCAAAACGTATGTACACTCTTTTACGCACCAGGGGAAATTCACCTTGACGTTGTTTTCGAAGTGTCAGCTTCATTACGCACAGTCTTAGCTATTAGCTACACTGAATAGCTTTGAATAGCTTTGAATATCGTATCAATTGTTGAATGAAGATAACAAGACCTAAATTAAGGAGATTGAATGAGGTCAAACCGTTCAAAATACAATAAAAATAACTGCTTAATTAATTAGGTTTTTGGTACATCTTATTAAACTCCAATCTTGAATCTGGATGTCAAGTTCAGTTAACATAAGTTAACGCAATGGAACCTTCTCAAAAATGGCGGCCGAAAATTCAAATAAGTTAAAATAAAAAACGTATACCAGCACTAGACAGCACTGGAAAGAGCCCTTCTACTTTTTCATCCCCGGCAAAGTTTTAGCGTATCAGGTTTAATATCAGCTGAGAAAATGTAAGTTGAGAAATGAAAAATTTGTAACGTATACCCCGAGTCTCGTACAAACGTCTGTAAATTTGTCAAATTTCATCTTACATTGCCTAAGCCGATGTAACACCTAAAGTAAAGGTGCTCTTTTCAGTGCTTGTATCAGCTTTTCATTTCAATTTTAACTCATTCAAATCTGTTGCCGCCATTTTGGAGAAGGGCCTATTGTGCATGCCATGACCAGGACTGCGATAAGCTGTAAAAGTGTTGCGTATTGAGAAGGTGTCACTCAGACTATTAGTATAGGTGCATTCTAATAAAAACAACGTCTGGAGCTTTGCTGATAGCAGAAAATTTACGAAGTCATCGCTGCTCTCCAGTTGTATTTTCAAAAGTGCTATCTACTCGCAAGAAAAATTTGATTACTGCTCTGATTCCCCCCCAAAAAAACAACAACTGAAAACTGCAGTGCTCGCATGCTAGTGACTGATCGCAAAAACCATTCGATACCCCTTCAGTTCAACAATTCAACAGTTCAACAATTTCATTACGTGATTATCTATTACATCTCAGCTAAAGGCAAAACTATCGATTTCCATTTAAAGTAATAAAAAAAGTGCTGAAATTAATAGTTCCATAAAATATCAATATCCCCCATTATTTTAATCAGTATTGTAATGCACTGGCGATCATCATATACTTGTAGAGCGGTTTTCGATTGAGCGTGGAAAGGCCAATGCAACAGACGTCAATCACAACAGACGCAAACAACACAATGAACCAATAACAATTCGAAGCAAATACATGTGACCAGTGCCAAGCGCGGGAAAATGCGTGCGAGCGGGGCACCATTGTTTTGTTTTGCTTTCCATTGGTTGAGAAAATGGCGCGAGTTTTGTTAACTAATCACAGAACGCACCAAAGAAAAACCAAAGTAAACGCGAAATTTTCTCACGATCGCGCGTAGCAAACGAAATAATAGAAAGCCAACGAGGCGCGTAATCATCTCATATTCAAGCGCGAGTGGAATGATACTGATTTATTAAAAATAATCAAGAAATATTGCCGTTTTCGATTTTCAAGAAAAAAAAGACAATTTAATGGTCGCTATTGTTTGGGAATGATATAAAGGCCCATATGCCATGGCAGCTAAGCCAATGAAATCTCTGGAATTGCATTATGCTAACAATCATCCCGCTTTTAGTAATTAATATTATAATAATTTCGGCGAAAATTGCGACGTATTTTGAGGCATAAATAGGGGAATTCAGCTGCCTAAAATATTATTTAGCCTCTGTTCATCTGTTTATCTGTTCCTCTGGCCGCGCAAGGAAACGCTTGCCAGCATACCTCACGACTCTGAAAAACTTGTCACCGGGCGCTAAATTTATGTTTTGTGGCGAGCAAAAAACATCTTCGCCTAGTTAGCTGAGAAATTGTCCTCCAAGGTCATCATTTTCACGAGTTATTTCCTCGAGTGAGTCGAGTCATACAATAGAATATGATACACTTGTTAATAGACATGACCAAGCCGCACCAATCAGGAGTCCCTTTCGTGGGCGAACTGGTTTTTCGAAATATTGGGTTTGCTGGCAAGCATTCCCCCACTAGCCCCCTCCCCCTTCCCCCCCCCCCCCCCCCAACTACGTAAAAAAAAATTTCTCTCGCACAATTTTCGCGCGACCGCCAGGCAAGGAACTCTTCGTTCGTACGGAAACGCTTGCTATGCAGGCTAAATTCTTTTCTCTTCTCCTTTCAAGGATGGATGTTGCTTTACGAAAATCGCACTGTGTTCTACTACTCTGCATGGTGAAGATATTCGTACCGTGTTAAACTAATGGTAATCCTCTATCCCCCAGCCTGTTAAAAGCCATATCAGAAATGATAAAACGATATGAGAAAGGAGAGCTAAGTGCGACAAGCGCGATTCATTATGATCATCAAGTTGGGGATCCAAAAAACACAGAAACCTTGTTTCTACCTGGAATTATTATCTGGGATCCGTTATTACAGTATTTTCATGGAAGCTTACCTTGTCCCGACTGTGGTCAACTTCTAAAACCAAGATACTGGAAAGATGGAAAAGATTGGAAACACAACAATCCCAGGCAGCTCGCAGATATAGAACATTAAGTAGGTATAAGTAGGGTGTGCGCATGCAGAAATGATCATCGGATAATTGGTCACGACCCTAAAATTCTAAAGAAGTTTGGACAGGTAGAACTGATCCCTTTCCTTCTTTTGCACAAGTATGGTATTACCCGACGTTTGTACAAATTAATTGTTGTTCATACGGCGTCTGGGATGAGGTACAGGGACGTGGAAGCAGTTTTAACAGAGATGTGGAATAGTTATCACACCGAAGTGCGCATAAGGGCGTTAGCACTATTACCAGCAGGGATGAGAAGATTAGAGGACAAAGCAACTCAATCTGCAACGCCGAAGATTTCACAGTTAATACCCAACAGAAAACTGATCCGCCAGTGCTTTGTTTATGACTATTCCACGAAAGAAAAACTGTACAATGCACGCATGGCATCTTTCACGGGCAGTTGGCTATCTTCTGACCACACGTTTAAGGTAGCTGGCAATGTCGGTATATGGCAAAATGGCCATTGGATTCGTCAGTTCGACTCCTTGTTTTCTGTTATGAATGAGGACGGCATTGTCCTTGCTTGGCAGTTAACACGAGGTACTGGTTTTGCCAGAGTCAAGACTTTACTCGTGGGGATTAGGAAAAGGCTAGTAAAAAACGGAATCACCTTACAGGGATTTACTATCGACAACTGTTGCGCTTTCCAACCGGTGTTTGGAGTCATTCCAGTTAAACTTGATCTCTTTCATGCTGTGCAACGCATCGCTAGCAAAATTAAAAAAAGGCACCCATTAAGAAGGCAATCCCTTGATTCCTTTCGCTTAGTCTTCCGAACGTTGGGCGACATTGAGAAAGAGCGTAAGAAGCCGACGCCCGCTCGATCAGTGATGTTAGCCAATTTAGAAAGATTTATCGAAAACTGGAAGAATATTGAAGTATTAGGGGAGAAAGTACTTTCACAAAATGCCCATAACCAATTGGACAAGTTAAGAGTACACATTGAGAAAGGTTGCTTGGAAGAGATTCCTCCCAAAGCAGGAACAAGTAGACAAGAATCAATGCATACAAGCCTCCGAAAAAGCGTAGAAAAAAGGAGAGTGGGTGTTAAAGCAGCAGTGGCAAGTATAGGTACGTGCCTATACAGGTGGAATGAAAGACGGATATTGGAAAACGTGGGATCGTGCCATTCGCCACTTCCAGTCACACAGTACCAGGACTTGACAGTCGATCAGGAAGAAGTATTTGGTACTGGAATGATTCAAAATCCAAACAGTTTTAGCGATGATGACTCTGAAGATAACACTGACGCCACTGCACGTGAAACTGATTCAACCGCGGAGAGCGCTAGCGAGGACAGGGACTGTGGGACTGATGACAACGATAATGTGAGGATAGGCAAAGAAGACACATATCATAGAGTTCTAGAGTATGCCATGTATATGAAGAACTTGGCTCAAAATTTGCAAGCAAAATGTGATGCACCTACAATGAAAGTAAATGTGACTCAGTTTGTTGGACGGAGCCTCCTATTGTTCACATCGCATGGCCACTACTCCACGCCAGACACGGTAAAATGCAATGAGATGTTAACTAGCATTTTAAATGCATTTGGATTCCAACAGTTACCAATGCCAGGAGACGGAGACTGTTTTCTACATTGCATATCAATCAGTCTAAGCTCCTTTCTTACAGGAGAGAACTCCATGCTGACCTCGTACTTGAAATCGATCGGTATAAGCGTAGACATGCCTAACGAGGATAAAATACACCTTCTTCGGCGGTTAATTGTACAGGAATTCATGGGGCTTAATCGGCACGTTTAAACCATTTATGATAACAAGCTCCACTGATTTGTATGAATCAGAAGCACAGAAGTTCCTTGAGTCGGGTCATTACGATTTTGAATTAGGAAACTGGGTTCCACTTGCGATGAGCAACATCCTGCAAATACCTCTAGTTATTTTTACGTCGATGGAAAATTATCCTATTACACAAGTCATTCCGAGAACAAGAGTGCTTTCTGAAGTTCCGATATACCTCGCTTATAGTCATAGTGATAGCAGACAGTATAACTTAGCCGTTGAAGGAAATCGCAATCGCACACAGGCGAATTATGCTACAACTGAAGCAACCGGCAAAGCTGAGCCAGACATGCATTTACAAGTCGAGGTCGACCTCCCTACTAAACATGAAGCGGGATGCTCGTGCGGTCGCGGAGCAGCAGGGAAGACAGGAAAAAGTGAATTTTGCAAATACTATAAGTCGCGCTGTCCGTGCTTTCGTAAACTGCGAGGCTGCAACGATAAGTGTTCCTGTCGTTCGTGCGACAATCCATTTGGTAAAAAGGCTCAGGAAAAAGTTCAAGAAAAAGGTATCTTTGATCCAAAGCAAGACCTTCAACAAGATATCAAGCAGACAAACAAAGGATATATGGAAAACAAAACAGAAAAGCCCATTGCTACAAGCTGGTTGCAAGACGAACTGTATGTAATTGAAGCGCTGTTCTTGTACTTGTTAGTTACAAGCCAAGAAATCACTCTAGACAAGATCTTTGCAGACTACCACAAGATAATAGAATTCTGCTCAGAAGTGACGAGTTATCAAAATGTGTTTTGTATGCGTCCTAGATCCTTGTCAGCAGTAACAAAGAAACTACAAGAAATAAAGGACAAATTAAAAGTCGACGAGGAATTATTTAAAAAGCAAATCCAATACAACTGGTTTTCTGACTAAATCGTTATTGTGCTCACAGATTATAGAACACATCTTGTTCCGACGGGCAATCTTGTTCTCAGGGATTCATTATCATTGGTTATTGAAATACGTTTTGCCTGAGTTTTCAGTCATCGCTTACCATTATTTCACGTTTCACGTGTAACTTCCAAACACAAGAAGCACTTAAAAAATTAGACGCAACTAAATTCTGCGTGCTCGTTTAGTTTTCATGATTCTTGATTAAGCGCCTAAGAAAAAGGTACAAGTTTTCTGTATGAACCTATTGCGTTCAATTTTAGGTAAAAGAAAATCTTTTTAAATATACTGCCAAAGGATAATCTGTCCAAACTAGAAGCAATTGTTAGTGTTAGTCTTTAGTGTGTCACTGACGGCAACTGATGTCGGACATTTAAGTGATTTTCACATTGAATAGGTCGCAAGGTCCATGTTCTGCTTATATTAGAGAAAAAATGTATGTTTATTGATAGCAAAGGGTTCCTGTGGTGCAAAAAACTTTCATTTTTGGCTCTTTATATTTCTTAGGTTTCTAGTCTATATCCTCGTTTACTAGCCGTATAAGGTAAATCAATAATTATAAGAGGAATTTATTTATACAAACAACTGCTTTTATAAATCAATAAAATTAGTAATAACGGCTACTACCTTGGATGGATTTTTTTATATATACAGTCAACTCTCTCGTAAGCGACCACCCTTGGTGCACGACAAAGTGGTCGCTTACGGGAGGTGGTCGCTTACGAGAAAGATCAATAAAATAAGCCTAATACTGGACTGATAAATTAATTACCTAAAAATATTACCCTAGGAGCTAAAATTAGGCAAATTGAAACTAATTTATTTGATTTTTTCACATCTACTCATTCTTCTGACGAAACTTTGTGTAACATTTTGGAACAGATCACTGTAACAATTCCAATTTACCTACAGATCTAATTATAGTAATCTTCTCTGTCTGTAAAATGTCAGTTGTCCGGGGTAGCGTCATTAAAAATTAAACTTTTGTTGCTTCTGAGTAATTATTTACTCAGATCATACGCGAATATGTTGGGTGGTCGCTTACCGGAAACAGAAAACAAAAGAATATGTCAAATTTCTGGCCTAAAAAGTGGTCGCGGTCCCTTGAAAATTTGAGTAGCGGTCGCTTACGAGAGAGCCCTTGAAACAGTATTTAACTGAGAAACAAAACGGTTGTTTACGAAGTGGTCGCTTACGGGAGGTGGTCGCTTACGAGAAGTGGTCGCTTTGAGAGTATTGACTGTATTTCTCAGGTGCGAGGTATATAGGATCAGGGACCAAGGGCAAAAAATTGTGTAGGGTCAGGGCTCACAAGCAGTGGGATCAGGATCAGCAGTGCTGTGAGGGGATCAGGGATCAAGTTTTCCGACAGAAAATCAAATATCATAAACTGACAAAATTAGGTATAATTGGACAGAAAGAGCCACCACCGCTTACAAACTGAAATGCATTTTTGCGGATTTTTGCGGAAACATTTTATCCCGGAATCATTGCTCGATCGTGCGTTACGCACAGTAAAGCCTTACAATTATAACACAGGGTAACCAAACCAGAAAAAAATCCAGAACAGTATTTTTAGAATAAGCAGATAATAAGTTATGGTTGGATGTGCGACTGAACTGAGTTGGTCAACCGGTAAAATGAAACTATTATGCCGATAGGAAATCGGAAGGCCGATAGGATACAAAGTTAATTTGACGGGAGTCAAATTCTCATTCAGTCAATCTCCATTTCGTGAATGCGGGGACTAAGTTTTAAAAAAGACCTCAAGCGACACTTCACTTTGACCTATTTTGTATTTTATTCAGGTTTAATCAAGCAACAATTATTCGCCGTTTGTCCGACCAAGATTTCGTGTTTGAACTGAACCCAGGGATCATAACTTTGCAATCACGCAGGAATCAAAATTTATCTATTTTTTCGTAAAAGATTATAACTCGTTACGACCCTGTATTAATGCTGTTCCTCTGTCCCCACTGTTCCTCTTTTCGTACTGTTCCTCTATGCCCACTGTTCCTCTGTGCCCACTGTTCCTCTGTTCCTACTGTTCCTCTATGCCCACTGTTCCTCTGTGCCCACTGTTCCTCTTCTCCTACTGTTCCTCTGTGCCCACTGTTCCTCTGTTCCTCTATGCCCACTGTTCCTCCGTTCCTACTGTTCCTCTGTTCCTTCTGTTCCTCTGTTCTCACTGTTACTCTTTTCGTACTGTTCCTCTATGCCCACTGTTCCTCTGTGCCCACTATTCCTCTGTTCCTACTGTTCCTCTATGCCCACTGTTCCTCTGTGCCCACTGTTCCTCTGTTCCCACTGTTCCTCTGTTCCCACTGTTCCTCTGTGCCCATTGTTCCTCTGTTCCTACTGTTCCTCTATGCCCACTGTTCCTCTATGCCCACTGTTCCTCTGTGCCCACTGTTCCTCTGTTCCCACTGTTCCTCTGTGCCCATTGTTCCTCTGTTCCTACTGTTCCTCTGTCCTCACTGTTACTCTATGCCCACTGTTCCTCTGTTCCTACTGTTCCTCTTTGCCCACTGTTCCTCTGTGCCCACTGTTCCTCTGTTCCCACTGTTCCTCTGTGCCCACTGTTCCTCTTCTCCTACTGTTCCTCTATGCCCACTCTTCCTCCGTTCCTACTGTTCCTCTGTTCCAACTGCCCCTTGGTTCCTATCTTCCTACTGATCCTCTGTTCCAACAATTTTCCAAGTCATGTAATGTCGGCGTACACGAGCCATGAGCGAACTTATGCGATGAACGACCAGAGAATCGTGCTAAAATGGCATTTGGACCTGTCTTTAAGCATATTATAAGGTTAGAACATTTCGAAATGTTTTTCTATGTGCCTATTTTAACCTAATATGGGTCAAGACATGAACACGGACTAAAAATTATGTCTGACCCGCGACTTCAATGTTTACCGCGGGGGGTCAAATATTTGCATTTTGTACGGACTTTGAAAAGCTCTCACGTCGCTCTTCATCATTTGCCCAAAGAAATTTTTACAGGAATCCATAGACCATCCTTCTAACATTCAACCACCAGAAGCTTAATCGATTTGAAGGTTTCGCACATGGTGAAAATTAATTTTATTCACGAAGTACTTTTACTGCAGTGAATTGTATGCCTTCGAAATTAAATTATTTCGCATACAGAGAACGACGCAATATTTCCCAAAATCATTCCAAAAGATATTTAAAGATTGTAAAAAAAGAATTTAGTGTTTTAAAAGCGGTAAAATGATTTGTTCTTGCACGCGAGGCTCTCAAACCCGTGTAATAATTTAGCGCCTCAAATGACGATTTGAACGGATTTTCGTTATTTGCATTTTTCTTTGAAATAAAATGATATTTCACCGAAAAAACTATACAGTGATTTTAGTTATATCCTAGCCTATCTGACATTAAAATATGAAAGAAATCGAATTTTTCACCCTTGCCGCGATATGTTTGATTTTTACGGACAGGCGCTCTTAAAACATCAAGAAAATTTACCTTGGGTGATTATATCCTAAATTCATATGACCTCAAGGGTTAAATAAGCATTAATATTACAAGGATAAATTTGATGCTGATCGCTGTTAGTGTTTAGAGAGCTAATGATTCTTGGAGAAATTCAAAGCAAAATTTTATGATAATTAAGATCACATTTCCAAACCCCCTTCATGGTACTGATTTTTTTTTTTGTTTCCTCTTTACGAATTATAAATGAATTTAAAACTAAATTTCTCAAATTCATTAATAATTCAAAAGCCAAAGACAAAAGTTATCATGCACCGTGACGTGTTTAAATATCTGATGAAAAACTCCTCGTTTTTTTATCCTTAATTTCCCCTTCAAAATCAGTTTGTTTGAAATTTTATGTCAAACACTCGTCACAGTGTTTCATCACAATATCAAAAACCTCGAAGTCTGTCAAAAATACTTCGCTACGCGTCGTATTTTCAACTCTCTTCTCGGTGTTTGATATGTGATGAAACACTGTCTCGTGTTTAAATTAAGGGATTTATTAAACCTTTCGCAAAGAGCAAAAATGCCTCCTTGCCTTAAATCAGCATCTTATTGCAATTTGTGGGTGGGATATTGGGACTTTTATGCTCCAATTACTCATTTCAAATCCTTCTAATTTTGTCTCTGTTTTAACCGTTGAGAACAGAGACAAAATTGCAAGGATTTGTATGGGGTGGTCGGATCATAACAGAGCTAATATCTCACTCCCAAATTGCAAAAAGATGCTGATTTTTTGCAAGTAGGCATCTTTCATTATGCTCTTTCAAAATTTCTCAACAAATCCATAATTTTGAAAATTTTGTTTTTGTGACATCGTTACTGCAGTCCTCTATTTCGAAAGCGTTCTGTGTAGTGTTGTCAAGCTAATGTAAAGGTGTATTTTCGACTTTCATCTTAGAATACAGTTGTTGTCTTGATGGATATTTTCCAGATTATTTGACATTTTCCTGCTGTTCAAAGGTTAGAGTTAACAGTTGTGCTGTGGACGACCTTGAAGGTTGAAATCAAGGTAGCTCTCTGCTAAGCTGAGCGGGCTGCTCTTCAGTAGTCACAAATAATGGAACATGGAAACACAAGCGGGGCATTTCCTGTCATTTTTATCTGTAGAGTTCCAAAAGTTGGCCAACAATACTGAACGATCGATAAGAGAGGCAATCATTAAGTATGCACTGGTTTTAAATTCTCTGCCTTAAGTGGATATATCTAAAATGTTTTTATTTTCTTGTTTAAATCTGATTAACCCAGGCCTCTGATAGTCACACATTTACTTTCGAATCCCTGCTGCAAACCATTGTACTAAAGCTCGTTCGTAACTCTAACAATTGTCCTGTTGCTTATCATTTTCGGTTGGGATACACTGCCGCGCATGACGGGATACTAGCCGTACTAGGGCTGTGACGTCAGTACAGGATCACCAATAGGGAACTTAACGACGACGGCAACGGCAGCAAAAATGTCACTTGAAAATATATCTCTTCGCGATTTTTCCAATTCGTTCAACTTGTACAATGTAGGCAAAGTATCCTGGAATTAAAATTGATAGGAACGGCGTTCATGTAAGGAGGAAGAAGGAAAAATCACCATCGTGTGCTCGCGTTCTTCACAAAACCTTCAATTTGGTCATGTCACGTTGTTGTTTTGCTGATGACGGCAAAAAAGTGTACAAAAACATATAGCACGTGCAGAGTGATTGTTTTTGCCCTTTAAACCTTTTGTTTTGTGGCGTTCTCGTTGCCTTCGCCGTCATCGTTAAAAATTCCCTAGTCTTGCGGTTTTTCGGTTCCTTAGTTGTTTTTGGCGTGCGGGGGAAAAAACTGTGTGGACGAAATAGTGACCCGGGGTATTGAATCGTAACAACGAAACAACTGAGGAATAGAGAAACTGCGAAAGTAGCGATCCTGTATTGACGTCACAGCTATACTAACGACAGTCTGCAATCCTGCGCGGTATATTGTATCACACCGGAAGTGAAATTTCACGTTTTACGTCTCAAGTTCAGGGAAGAAAATTAATAGGGATGTTTTATTTTTTTGCGATTTTCACATGAAAACAACATGAAGATTTGATCTAGCAAATAAAATTTCGGACATACACTCTTTTACTGGGCGCAGTTGTTCAAAGCCTGATTAAGCTTATCCTGGGTTTACGTGAGATTTGATTCAAGTTTGATGACTAATCAATAAAGATTCTTCAAAAATATTTTTGTCCCTCAGTTTTGACATAGAATTTTCTTTACCAACAGCTTAGAATAAGCTTTTTGAAGACATTTTTAGCAAGTGAAATGAAAATCTCGGTTAACTCGTAATCACAGATTAGCGTTAATCGGCTTTCGAAAAACCGGGTCCTGGCCTTTTTCAAGCTCTAAGATTGTTGCGAAAACAGCTTCATCTGTTGTGTTTCTTGTTTTACTTACTGGACAATCATAGAGTGAATGAGCTTTAGTTAAATGGTTTGCCATATATCAAATCAAATTCTGAGACTATCAGAGGGTAAAAATGTCCTCTGTTTAGAGGCAGTGTGATAAGAGTGTACCCAGCTTTAAACTCCCAACGTTTTTTGATGGAAAAATAATCTTATGAATGGCTTCTCTGTATTAAGCAACAAGAAAGAAATGTAGTACTTTTTATTTGTAATATATATGCGTTATTGACCAACCGTGAGGTCAAGATGGCTGGATATTGGCCAAGTTCTTTTTTTGCGTTTTTATGGACCGAGACGAAGTCAAGGTCCATAAAAACGCAAAAAAAGAACGAGGCCAATATCCAGCCATCTTGATCGAACAACCTTGGTCAATAAAGGATTTATTATATGGCTTTACCTTCAAGTTAAAACTACAACAACAAAACAAAACAGGACATGAAACTGCTCTACTCGGAAAGAAATTTTTCATAGCCGGCCGGTGCAAGATTTGTTTTCAGTGCATTTTTGGATTAGCATGTAATCGTGGAAAACAAGGAATCCTAAATTATCTCAAGGTTTTAACTTTATAATGGCTTAAAGGGAGTATACAATTATTGAGAACGAAAAAATTAGATTTTCGCAAGAGCGGAAAGATTTGAATAGAATCCGGCAAACTCGCCATTTTCAGCCGATCGCGCGGTGGCGTAAATAATAAACATTTTACACAGTTTTCGGCTTCCAATCATTAATTCTTGAATGAAACAATAGATTTTGAGATTATATGCAAACATAAGCCGAAAAAAAAAGAGCGGGTAAATCAGAAAACTGGGCGAAACTTTGCTAAGATTTTATTGTTTACAACAAGCAAGACACGGCTAAATTAAAAACGTGAGCTTCTTCGGCGAACTTGAGAAAAATACTTTTCTGAACTGCTCTAAACACTTAACGCAACTTCCACTACGCTATGATTTAAATACAGTCATTGCAAACCTAGAGAATTTATCAATTTGGCACTCGACTTGAGACAATAAGTTTTACAAAATCAACTCTATCTAAAATACTACTCGCAGAGCAACTCACCGGTTCAACTCACATTCATTGTAGCTGAAACAAAATTTTCACTACATCAGGACGATTCCATTCTCTTTCCTTTCCTTTAGGTAAATGTTGAGAGTTTACCGAACTTTTTAGCGAGCGTTTTCCCCCCAAACAACGAGAAAATCGAAGAAAAGATTGCATTGTTGTTGGGATTAAACTTTCTATGCCAAGCGAACGGGCGACGGGTAATCCCGAGCGGGCAAGATAGCTCCATCTTGCCCGCTCGGGTAGCCAATCACAGCGCAGGATTTGTCTCATCTTGCCCGCTCGTGGAGCCAGCCATATAATAAATACCCTTATTTCCAGAAATGCACCTATTTCTGAATTTGGGTACTTGATATAAGACGAACCTTTTTGTCATTTTAATATTACTTCATGTTTGACGGAATTATTTGTGTTTTAGTAAGAGTTTAGGGTAGGGGACACCTCGTGATGTCTATCATACGCAACAATACGGTTCATACATATCATTATTGTGCATTTCTTGACAAATCTTAGCCTGCGTGACAGGCGCATGAAAAATACATAGGGCGCGATAAAGAGCGTGGAGCGCGGGGGAGGGAGACGCGTGTGTCTCCCTCCCTCGCGCGCCCGATATTTTTCATGCGTCTACCACGCTGGCTAGCCATATCTCAAATGTGGAGCTTGCAAGGGATCCGTGTAAAGCGTTAGATGTGTTTCAGCAATTCCAAAGTAATAAAACGACCGTTGTGTATTTGTTGCATTTTCTTACTAATTGCCTTATCGCCCTCCAAATGATTGCGCGGTTTAAAAAAACGCAGTGGCTATTCGTACGGCACCCGTACGGCGACTTGTATTTGCTTTCGTACGGGAGATTTCATAGGATTTCTCTGTAATTCCTGATTCTCGCTTATCCAAATTATTATATTTACCTTTAAAAGGAATAAGCGAATTCAGTGAGTGCCCTCTCTTTGAGCCAGATAAGTTTGCGTACTCTCTGCTTACTAAGCGAACGACCCACTCGCGATCAATTGTTTTGCGCTATATTCACGCACACGCCACGTGATTAGAAGTGACCGTACAGCGACTGGTATTTGCTATTCATGTGGGATTCCTTTGAGTATCAATAAAAGTTATCATTAAATTTAAGAATCGCTAGCCTGGTTTTGAATGTTATAGTTGAACACTTTCCTTAGACAATACTTGTCCAGCTGTACTTTCGTGGGACAGTTTGCGTTAAGATTCATTCGTCACCTTATTGGGAAGGAGAAAAAAGTTCCAAGCATCCATCCTTGAACAAACTAAACGCAAGCTGTCTGACTTTTTATGAAAGGAAAAATCTAACGCTGAGAAATTTAGACCGGTGGTGTACTGAACTTAAGCAGCTCCGTGGACTCCCGTATTCCCAACCTGCGTGATGCTATTCGTACGGCCAGAGAGCCGCGAAATGGGAGTTACACGTATTGGAAGAATTTACCTATTGGGCGCTCGCATTTCCGTACAGAAATTATGTTGAAGATAACAGAACACACCTCTCCTTCAAACACAGGTATAAATTTTCACTACAATGACTGAAACTGCGCCTACTATAGAAGGAAGAAGAATTCCCGTATGAATAGCAAAAATGCGAATAATTCGTACGAGATTACCAACTTGAGTTCAAATTCATTGAATTACCAAGTTGCCACTTACCCCCCGATCCAAGCCGGTGTATTATAACTATTTATAAGGTATAAAAAATTCTTTTCGCACACTTTTAACCTTCAGTGTACTATTAAATTGTAGCCAGTTTCTCTGTGAAGAAGAGGTTGCTTGACATGTGCCAGTTTATGCAGCTCGGAAAAAGTTTGAAGTGTCGCAAGTGGCTCGTTCGCTTAGTGAGCAAAGAGTACGCAAACTTATCTGGCTCAAAGAAAGGGCACTCACTGGATTCGCTTAATCCTTCTAAAGGTAAATATGATAATTTGGATAAGCAAGAATCGGGAATTACAGAGAAATCCTATGAAATCTTCTGACTCCTGTGCGAATAGCAAATACAAGTCGCCGTACGGGTGCAGTACGAATAGCCACTGTAAAAAAACGCAGCGGCTATTCGTTAAAAAAAAAACCGCCCCTGATAGCGGCCATGTTTGGGTGTGGCTCATCTAGACTGCAAAGCAGTTGTGTTTTCGCTCATGGCCAACTTATTCATTCCATAGTCTTTCGGAGGCAGTCGAATGGCACTCACTCAGTCACTACGTAATCATTAGTTTATTCCTTAAACCTAAATTAACCCATTGACGCGATATTGCGCAGTTTCATGTTCGCTCCTCACCTCCCTTAGAGGGGATATTTTTGTCCTCTACAGGCGCGTAGCTAAGGTTTCGATAGGGGTGTTCGGTCGAGCCCCAAATCTTGCTGAGCGCTGGAGGCGCTCTTAATAGGGGGGTCCGGGGGCATGCTCCCCCGGAAATTTTTGAAAATCTAGGTTCCCAGAAACCCCATTTCCTGCATTTCGAAACCCATTTTAGGCAAATCACAACTTTTGTTTTACAGCAGCTTTTTAAGCTACATACATCATTTCGACGGCATAATTGTTTCCACTTAAACAAGAAAGTTCAGTGTACATTCCTCGCCCTGTCAAGTTCTGATAGCTATTCGATCTGCTGATAGTCATACACCAAGCTGGTAAGCTGCATCATTCTCGGGTGTAGGCCTTCGAACAAATTGACTATCTCGTCAAGATTGACAGGCATATCATATTTGATATCCATTAGAGCCAGGGCGGGCAGCCTACTCTCTCCCATGGTACACCTCATGTAGTTGTTCAACCTCCACATTAATTGCACTTATGGAACGTTCACATTCACAAGTGAATGGTCTCAGGCGAACTTGTACGTAATTGCGCGTGAAACTCAACAAGGCTTGAACTATTAAGTTTGAAGTGAATCGCATTCAGAGAACAAAACCTATCGCAAAGCATGCTTTTCTATGGCTTTATCGGGCGGATGCGGTTTTACCGCAAAAATGAAACGTCATTACTTAATTAATCTCCAAGGGTTCTTGACAATTTTTATTTTTACTGAGGATAAGACATAAGGCTTAAAGAACGGGTTTATATCTCTATTTTTCTTTGGTTGATGTATTTCGACCACAGGAACTTTATTTAAAGTTTTTCTTCCGCCATTATTGATCTTCAAAGGGGGTTCGTTCGAACCCCTCGAACCCCCCCTCCTACGCGCCTGCTCTATTGTTCTTAGGGACCGTTCATTTTTTATGAGCATGGGGGGGCTGGTGGGATTTGGGGGGGGGGGCCACGAGAAAAAAAATGGCACTAAAGGGGGGGCTACCAAAAAAAATTGAGTGAAAGAGGGGGGGGGGGGGGTCACCAGCAATAATTGGCTAGTAGGGGAAATTGAAAGTAGCTCAACACAGAAACAGATGAAGAAATTGAATATTATTTCAATTTCCTAACCACTTTTAATTTGTTTTACATACTGAGGTCGAAATCTGCATTTCATATTAACAACAACTGAGGAAATGAAGCATATCTGTTGGAAAATCAATAATGAATATAAACTGAAGTAGACACCTATGTTTGTACAAGTTCAAATCAATATAAAAACGTAACAGTCTCACTATTGAATCATCCGTGGGGGAGTAGTTTTCTATTAAGTGGTTGTACTCAGAACTATATCAATAGATTGTTTAATGTTCTGTTTAATAGTACTCACTTTTATAAATACTGTTGATTGGTAAATTATTTGAACCCAGGAGTATCAGTAGACTCAGAAGTATGCCTAGTGTGAACATCCAGATTAGTTTTTAATAATAGAACTGTTGTTGGTGACTTCAGTTGACGGTAAATCTGAGCAGAGGCCATCTTCAGAAAAGCTTGTAACTGTCATTTTTAATAGCAGTACTTTAATATCCAGGCGCGTAGGAGGAGGGTTCGAGGGGTTTGAACGAACCCCCTTTGAAGATCAATACTGGCGGAAGAAAAAGCACAATGAGGAGGTTGAACAACTACATGAGGTGTACCATGCGAGAGAGTAGAATGTCCGCCCTGGTTCTAAATGCACATCAAATATGATATGCCTGTCAATCTTGACGAGATAGTCAATTTGTTCGAAGGCCTACACCCGAGAATGATGCAGTTTACCAGCTTGGTGTATGACTATCAGCAGATCGAATAGCTATCAGAACTTGGCAGGGCGCGGAATGTACATTGAACTCTCTTGTTTAAGTTGAAACAATTATGCCGCAGAAATGATGTATATAGCTTAAAAAGCTGCTGTAAAACAAATTTGTGATTCGCCTAAAATGGGTCTAAAAATGCAGGAAATGAGGTTTCTGGGAACCTAGATTTTAAAAAATTTCCGGGGGAGCATGCCCCCGGACCCCCCTAGTAAGAGCGCCTCCAGCGCTCAGCAAGATTTGGGGCTCAACGAACACCCCTATCTAACCCTTACCTACGCGCCTAATATCTGTGTGTCCGCTGTTTTTTTCTGTTTACTGATATGACTCGTAATCGTTGATTGGCATGCTTCGATCCGTATTTTGTTAGTCAGATCTGTACGTGTATTAATTGTTTCTACTCGAAGGGGAGTTATTTCACGTTAATCATTTGCTTGATTAATTTTTCTAGTTCATTTGAGAATCTAAATGGAAATTTAGGGTTTGTCGTTGTCGTAAACGTGTTGCTATCTATGAAATGTTTTTTTAAACGAGAAATCTTTACCTAAGCAGAGAACGGTAACTTTTTAATAGTACTGTAAAGAAATCACAGTAACAATTACGTTTATCTTTGATATAAACAGTACATAAGCGTTTTGTTAAAGTTAGGAGTATGATTTGTTTCTGGTTGGGCGGGAGGGGGGGGGGGTCAACAGAAAAAAATTGTTTCTGCTGGGGGGGGGGGGGCCATGTGGAAAAAAATTGCATGCTAGGGGGGGGTCATACAGTTTCGTAGTGGTAAATAACCAAATCCCACCAGCCCCCCCATGCTCATAAAAAATGAACGGTCCCTTATTGTCTCCAGAAAAACCGACCAATCAGAATGCGTTGTCTGCCCATATATTTATAGGTCTAATGCCAGAATGCAAGGCTTTTGTCCTATGCGTAAAAGATCAAATATCAATCAAAATAGCACCCGTGTTGTTCAAGCGTGAATTTTCAAGACTTCAATTTGCCGTTTTCAGATTAAACAAAAAATAATTATTTTAAACACTCAATTAAATTTTGCACAATTCAGTGTTCACAAAAAAGGAAAAAAAAAACTGGCACACTGGCCGAAATTGGCACAATGGCACACAATGGCAAACAATGGCACACTGGCCGAAATTGACGACAGAAGCCGATAAGAACATGTCCGCTGGTTCAGATTTGAGCTCGTTCAAACGCGCTAGTTCGAACATAAATATTAAGGAGAGGGGCAGGGGGAGGGGGGTGGGTGTTGTGACCAGCGGGTATTGGTTCTAGGGGTTGGTATAAGGACCAGCGGGTCTCGGTTCTGGTCATAAAATTAAGGGGAGGGGAGAGCCCCTTCCCTAAATTTACCAGATATTTCCCCTTTGAAGAAGACACCACATATGCACTTTCATAAACACCAGATACACTGATTCATTGCTTTGCTGTTTTATTTACTTGGGACTTTTAAAGTTCTACACTAATGTTTTCTAGCTAAACAACTTATTTCAACCAAGTTCCTCAACACTAGTTATCATTTTTCCTGTTTGACTTACATATCTTCAATCGATTTATTAAAGTGTTAGTCTGTAAATTGTAAGTTGCAATCTTGATTGCTTTCCCCCGACCTCATAAAGAGATTACTGCGTTCTTTACTCGTTTTGCGCCTAGAAAAAGATAAACACATGTATCTGAGCTGATTTTACCAAAATGTTCACTAGAAGTTTTCAGCTTGGTTTGCCTTTAACCTGCATTTCAACACCTTGCCGTGGGTTACAACTTGGGGGGGGGGGGGGGTTGCATCTTCTGATACACCAGCACTCTGCCAAAAGACTGCACTTTGTCAGCGATGGCATTAGTGGGGTCATGAGTCTAAAGTTGGGGGGAGGGGAGGGGTGGAGAGAAAGGGCTTGTTATGTTGCCCCGATTTAATTTTCACTGCTTTTCTAGTCAAAACACTTCTTGGAAAGTCTTAAAACAACATATCGGTTTCATTTAGGGTGAAAGGCCAATCTCAGGTACCTTGCCACAGTCCCATGTTTTCTGTGGTAGCGGTGAGTGTCAGGGGTGCACAGAGTGAAGAGTAACTGCTAGATGTTGGTCCTTTCGCTTAGTGGTGAGCTCAGGCCACCTTTTGGAAAATTAAGTCATATTTAAATATAGTTATGAGACTGCCGGTTTAATGTCTGTACACCACAACGTGATGCGATTTTTTTCCAAGGGTGGGTAGTTTGTGTTTACGCAAACGAACTGGCATTTGTATTGATACCTAAGTTTAATCGTTTGTCTCACGATTGAGCCACATAGATGTGATCGCGACGTTTTGACCGCTATACATCACGCGATGGTGTCTACTGATTGCATAACACTATAAGTAGCACCTTGGTTTGTGTTGATTAGGCTCTTAGACCGTTGTTGACTGGAGGATTCCTATCCTTGTAGTTCAGACTAGAAATTGTCCGCTTTGGTACCGATAGGCTGCTGTGTTGTTTGATCCTTGGCATCCATGCTTCTGGAATTTTAATTCCATTATCCCTGTTGATGTTGTCAGAGTGAACTCTTATGCCAAAAGCCTCTTTAACCCTACAACTGTACCAAGGTGGGTCTCAAATTAAAAGCCTGATGATGAACGTAGCTGAAGACATGGAGTGTATGATATCAGTATTCGCGAATGTAGCGGTCGAAACGTCGCGATCCACATCTATGTGACTCAATCGTGAGACAAACGATTAAACTCACCTATTATTTCGAACCACGATGATGAACAATATGGCATTTGTATTGTTTTTAAAATTATGGTGGGTATGCGCATGCGTCGTACGTTTGGGCAACGTCCCATAGACCTTTTTTCATAAATGGCGGCCGATTTGTTACTCCTGTCGATATATGTTAATTAGCGCTACTAATCTTGTTTTAGAGCAAAAATTCTATTGAATTTTGCAAATGCTAACGGCGCTAGTAAGGGTAATTTGAATGCAAACAAAGAATTATTTATCGGCAGCCATTTGGTAGATAGGTTAAAAAGCCTGAGCCATCCTTTCCCCATTCACCCCATATGGCCTCGGCAGTCACCAATGCCAAAAATTAGAAAGGAAAATAAAAAACATTCTTTGTCGATGAACAGCCCTTTGGCACTTACCGCTTCTCTTTCGGAGGGAACTTTTCCAGGCGGAGGGAAAACTGGTGGGGGCCTGGGTTCCTTTGGTGGGACTGAGAAGAAATTATACCCATTAGAAGTTACTGTTACAGTTATACCCATCAGAAGTTACTGTTATAGTACGACTACTAAACACTGGCCAATCAGATCACAGTAGGATACGAACAGTGAATAATTCCAAACTTTTGGGGTTTACTTGCTGACCCCCGTAAGAGTGGTCGCGCTGTAAACATTTTACAATGTTTCGAATCTGAAACTTTTCAAAGGCTAAAAGTATTTTTAAAGAAAGCACGTATTGTTTTAGTCATTATCAAAGTGACATTGGAAATTTATCCTGCCTTGTTTCATGTGGATTAACTTTGCGACGAAACGATATTCTCGAATGTTCTTGGTGGAGATTTTTATAACAGTCTTATGCAGTAGCTATCATTGTTAATTTGTGCACAGGCGACCCAAGCTAAAGCTGTGAGCGATGATCATTTTTGCGTAATAGCGGTCAACGGGCGCAAATAGAAGAGTTTGTATGGGAATATTTACGATCGGATTTAGGAGGTACAAATACTAGAAAGTTCTTAATAATGATGACATACCTTGCTTCTAAGGGGTATTACCTATTGTCTTTTTGCCATTTTGTGCTGATTTGAGGCCATTTTAGCAAGTTATCACTTCCTAGGTTTCCCACTCCTTTCTCTTAGGAGTGTGAAACCTAGGAAGTGATAACTCGCCCTTAGAAGCAAGTTCCAAGGCCTATGAGCTTGTACAAGTGCGAAAACTATGACGTAAGAGGGTAACGGAGAACTGTTACCAAACGAATGTTGACTGCTTTAAAATGTGAACAAAACGACTTGTGAGGGAGCGTGATGTTGTCATAAGGTTCTAGCGAGTTTTTCAAAGTCTTGTTTGTTTTGTCCGCAAATGGCCCTTCACTAGTCCTCGGAGAAATAATATAAGGTGTTTCCCTCGAGACCAGTCATTAAGTTTTATTTTACTGTTGCGTATTTACCTATGAAGATAGGCTGACAGGATGGTACCTCATTTGATCCACACTCGCAGCTGTAATGCTGGCCGTCTTTCGAAAACTCAAATTTCTCACCAGCTGAATACATTCGATTACCGTCACTGCAAACTGTTGACAAGAAATGGGCTGGTTTAAGCAATGTGTTAATCCGGACCGATACACTTTCATCTGAGATTACTTTTTAAATGCATAATACATCCTTCTAGTTTTCATCATATTAACCTGTTTCAAAAGACATATTACTAATTTGAAAAGTGTAATCCGACTTATTTGAGTTCTGAACTGGATAAAAGTTGGGTTAAATGATATATGAAAACAATGAGGAACAATGTTGCACCCAATTTCCAAACACCGCAAAGTGGGATCACGATACTCGGCTTCGCCTTGTTGTTTCAGCCAACTTCTAGATGTTTGAAAAATAATCGGATAAAACACTCTTTCGAGTGTATTTGATAAAGCTTCTTAAACAATTTATAAATCTCAGAGAAATTCAAAGAAAAAATTCACTAATTAATTAAAATCACTTTTCCAAATTTCCTTCACTGTAGTGATTTCCTTTGTTTCCAATTTATGAATTATAATTGAGTTTAAGAAGGCTGTTACGAAACTATTCATTAAATTTGCCTGAAATTGCGATCAGATTTTTAGGTGTTACAGTTATGCAAATAGTTTCCAAGCACGCCATGGCACTCAGTATTTGAGAACCTTGATGACCACGTCGAAAAGTTAAACCTCGCTAGGAACAAAGAAACGCGAGGAAGTGGTGCTTGGAAAAGAGATTGTGTTTTGCAAAATACCTTAGACGCATGCGCTTGTAAACTATAAAGGGGGATTGATAAAACTAACCTTGTCATTAAAAAATACAGAGTGACGCGAAAAGATGTCTCTGAAGACGATGTACCAAAACAGTCATCTACGGCCGATTTAATTTGAGTTATACTGAATAGCCCATTTTCGAGTTGCTGTGAACCTCACTATGAAAGCTGCTTTCATAATAGGGTCCAATGCAACTAGCAAATGATCTATTAAAAAAAATACTTCAATTGTAATAAAAGTAAATTATGTTAAATTTTAAAAACGGTGCCTACTAATACAGAGGTATTTTATGCACAGAATATGACTATGTGGGAAAAACAGATCTTAGCAAGGGCAATTGGAATCCAAAAAGAAAATTTGGGGTAACCACGCATTTTTCTTTTTAAGAGATAATTAAGCAACTAGAATTCTAAAAGAGCCAAAATATAAAACAATGTATTGAATTTTTTCCCAAATTGAACATAAATTATCTCTAAAAAATGAATGGTTACTCCCAATTTTCTTTATAGATAACTAGGGCACTTGCCAAGGTCTGTTTTCTCCGCATAATTTTAAACCGCGCAAAAATATGCCTGTATTTGTATTACCACCCATAGGAAACCCGAGTATCTCGAGATGCGCAGAACGTATGCGCAGTAACAATAGTAGGCACCGTCCTTAACAAATCAATCTCTAATTCGTTTAAAAATTATATACAAAAAATATAATTATTTGAAGCGACTTACCGCATTTTTCTGGACAGCATTCGGCTGCTGGCTCAATTTCTCTTTGGGGACAGATTTTCGGCATTTTAGGGCATTGGTAAAACAAATATTCAGGTGGACCATGCTTTCCTTTAGGACATGCCACTTTCTCACAAGGGTTACGACTAATAACCTTCTTATTACATTCATAATCTGGAAAAGGAAGGAAGCAAGGAAAAAATTGCGATCAATAATAATAATAATAATAATAATAATAATGATAATGATAATGATACTGATAATGATAATGATAATGATAATGATAATGATAATGATAATGATAATGATAATGATAATGATAATGATAATGATAATGATAATCATAATCATAATCATAATAATAATTTGATGACGAAAATTACGGGTAGAATCATTAAATCGATAACATTATCATTCCTGATTACAATAATAATAATAATAAAAAAACAAATTCCTGTCAATTTTATATTTAATATACGGTGGTGTCTGTAAACAAGGTATCAGAAAAACTATATATAGCATTTATATGATGTTTAAAACACAAGCGGAAGTGTTTCATCGGGATTTAAAACCACGAGGCGCAGCCGAGTGGTTTTGGACCCGATAAAACACGTGTCCATTATTTTGAACGGCTTCATTAACATTCCTGGAAAAGCTTGTGTCAAGAGAGCTTTTGTGAATGTTGGATATTAGCATACGAGAAAAACATTAAACACCGCATACTAATAAAGACGAGGCTTTGTCGGGTTTTAAAACCTCTGCACGTGATGTTTTATCGACCATCTGATAGGTCAATGGGCTTATGAATTATTAATAACTTTTTGAAACTTACCATACGATCTCTTCTCTATGATCTAAGAGAGAAAAGTACAAATAAATAAATAAATAAATAAATAAATAAATAAATAAATATAAAAACATCAGTGATGTCTTTATATTCTGGGCTATTTTTATGTCAGTTTTTTTGGCTCTGTCTACTTTTTGATGGTAACATTCATCACAACATTGTCCCTGGAGTGGATCGAAAACATCTTCAACAATGTAGTGACCAAAAGTATTATCAACAAGAGGATAAAAACTCAAAAACATTTACATCAATTTTAGCTCATTTAGCAGTGAAGCTAACATTTGCACAGATCCGAATTACTGCCAATTATTATGTTTGGGAAAAATATAAAAGTGAGAACTTAACACGCGAAGTACATTGTGTTGGGATGGCTTGAGAACTTTCCCTAGATTTTCATTTGTTTCCATTCGTCGGAAAATATTCCAATAAAACGGGTATTGGTTTATTATGGGCGTCAATATAAGTCATGGTTCATATATTTAATTATAAAGAAAGTACAGTAGACATAAGGAGGTTTTAACAAAATAGTTTTAAAATGATGCAGTTTATAAAGGGTGATTTGTCGGAGAAAAACTTCCTCATTCCTCGTTCAATTTCCTTATTTAGACAAAGAAATTACTATTTTTTTTGCCCTAGAATGGGACAGAACTAAAAACTTTACGATATTATCTGGGAATGATGTGAATTTTTTTGTATAACAAGCAATTTTTTTCGATACTGTATCCTGCATTTTTTCCATTTTTTTGTCGTGTGGTTGTTTATCAAGAACATTTCCACTAAGTTGGATTGCTTAGCAGTTTCACAACTTTGAAGGACGGTGCCTCTTTTTGCCACTGCGCATACTTTCCGCGCATCCGGGATGGCCCGCGAAACAATAATTTCTAAGAAGGCTATATACTTACTACTTCAAAATTGTTGATAACTATTTGTGAAAAGAAGATCTTAGCAAGTGCTATTGAACTGAAAATGAGAATTGGGAGTAAACAAGCATTTGTTTGAGATAACGAAGCTTCAGTTTACAGAAAAACGTCTTAGGCTCGACTCTTGTTGAGAAAACTTGAATTTCTTTTTTAAGAGTATGCTTGTGTCACTGAATAAATAACAAATTCTTAATGCCATGCATTGTTATGTATCTCGAGGCTTTTTAGAATTATTGTTGCTAATTATCTCTAAATAATGTGTGGCTACCCCCAATTTCCTTTACCATTTTAATAGCCCATGCTAAGATTTGCTTTTACACACAGTCTTAAACTTCGCAAAAATACGTTTATATTAGAAAAAGTGTTTAACAGTGATGTTTTAAATTTTCTTTCTTACGTATTGCCCAGATACACTGCATCGTGAACAAATATCGATAAAAGTGGTTCACGTTCTTGCTGATGTAGCATGTTTCCTAGCTTAAGTAATAAGGATTTCAGTAAAAGATTAACAATAATATTTACTCATGTTTTACACACCGATATTGCTGCATGAAGACGTTTTAATCTGCCTAAACATTTAACCAATCAAAAACTACGTAACACAGATATTGTGGTTCTTTATAAGTTATACTACCTATTGTACAAAGAGGTTCAAGAAAGACTCAATTAATTTTGTTGCCATTAAATTTGATCGTTTTCTGGATACCTAACAGGTCAGTCGTTAATTTCTGTGAAATTTTTAAGGCTGGCTTCTAATTTTCGGAAATGCCCCTTAAACCTTATATCTGCATCTTAAAATGTTATCTCGGTGGAAATCTCTTCATTTTATGCTGCGGAATAGTCATTGCGGGAATTCATCGTTAGAAATATTTTTTCGAAGGTCTATTAAAATGCAATATCTCCCTTACCGTCAAACGACATAAATTTTATCTCTCCACTAATAATTATAACACTGTTTTAAAAGTCAAGCTTTTTTTATCTAGTTTCAAAGGCAGTATTCATTTCGTTTGGGGGAAATCTGGCCAATGTTTTTGCTCTCCGCAAATCTGGAGGTTCTGAACCCTCGTATTTCTATTAAAGTCCATCCGGAGGGGCCTTTTCTGTTCCAAACCCATAAATATACCAAAGAACTAAAAAAAAAAATGACAAAAGTGACTTAAAATAATAAACGTTATGATTGATTCTGCCAGCAGATACATCTAGCACCGAAGCGGTAGAAATCAATAGAAAGACGGCAAGACTGTACACAACCATGTTGTCTCTTCGATCAACACACAGGTGTGAGTTGGCACTTTTCATTAATCTGTCTTTAACACTAAAAATAATGAGATATTTCTAATTACAATCTATTATTATTTATGAACGTCCATCACATTCACAGACAGTTTGCCGGCTGAAAGCCATTTTCATTACTTGTTTTAAACTGTCGTTTGAACAGTTGAATAAACTGTAATGATACTTTTAGCTTCACGTAAATCTGTTATCATTTTCTGTTATTTGCTTTTGTTAATGTAATGAATGATTAGCAAGAATTTGTCAAAGAATAATTTGAGGAAAATAGTATGACTTATGACTGTCTGATTTTCTGACTCTTTTATTATAGTCTTAGATTTCATTTTTACGCTAATTTCAGACCTCATGTTGTAATTAAAATATTTTGGAAACCAAAATCATGAACTCATTTCCTTGACATTTATCAGTGTTTTTGTTGCTGGCGGTATCGGCTTTAATATAATATTTTTTTCGTTGATTTAACTTGGAATTGTAAATAATGCACGCTGGAAATCATAAAAGAGCTGCACAGGATATTGTTGTATTGGTTTTTCAACACATTTTCTATTCATCTGTGTCTAATTAATTACATGTTGGAAATATCTGACCAATTTGATTCTTTGAAACAATTTTTTTTTGTTTGCGCGGCTTCTATAACTGCGTTATTGCTTGTGAAAGTGACCTAGTTTTAGATTCTCCTTTGACTTAATAATTACTAAAGTGAACATGTAACTGTGGGTCACGTGTGTTTAAGACAGATTAATATTCTAGCTAAAGGTTAATCTACAATCACTACCATGACCACAAATTTAAAAAAAAAACACTCTTAAAATTGAAAGAAGCAGCTCTTTTTACATTAAGCAAATAATTAAGGTATCCTTGACAATATGGATAGATTGTGTTCGCAAATCATTTTTGCGTATGCGTCAAAGAAATCTAAACATCCGACATCCAATTAGGATTAAAATTCATACATGTCCGAAATTGAATGTTCATATTCTGTGTCAACACAATAGTGTGGGCCCCTTTTTCATTATTGGTACTTACGTAGGGTCTTTTATTGCTATTACATCTAAAGTCATAGTTTGGAATCACAGGTTATCAAATGTTGAAAAGTATGCTTCGTCAGAACATTGCCGCCATTTTGGTGAAGATTTCCGACTTTTTGTTTGCTTACCTGCCATATACACACACTCACACCTTTCCGTTTTATGTAATGTGAAAACACGAACAGGAGTGTTTTATGTAATGTTTAAACATAGTTAATCAAAGGCAATGGTTATGAAACCTGACAAACTTCTTTGCTGTATATTTTTGTTTGCCTTTTTGGCCTTGACCCTGCACAAACAACAATAGAGTTTGGAATGTGTTGGAGCAACTGACCAATAGAAACGTTTTTGTTAAGATATTCAACTGTGGTGTGAACGTTAAAACAAAGGATTGATACATTTATACAACATTATTTAAGGACGGTGCCTACTAATACCGAAGTATTTTTGTGCGGTTTATGACTATGCGGGAAAAGCAGATCTTAGCAAGGCCTATTGAAATCCAAAAAGAAAATTGGGGGTAGCCACGCATTTTTCAGAGATAATTAAGCAACAATATCTCTAAAAAGCGCCAAAATATAAAGCAATGTATGGGATTTTTTCCTAAATTGAAGCTTAATTTTCTCTGAAAAATGCACGGTTACCCCCAATTTTCTTTTGAGATACCAAAGGCATTTGGTAAGTTCTGCTTTTTCCGTATAGTTTTAAACCGCGCAAAAATATTCCTGTACTAGTAAGCACCACCCATAGGAAACCCGAGTATCTCGCGATGCGCAGAACGTATGCGCAGTAACAATAGTAGGCACCGTCCTTAAACCAGCTAAGACTATATCGATACGTTACTATACAGTCATGGCCATTATAAAATAAATTCCAATCAGTCAACCGATTGGCCGTTTCAGTCGTACAAACTTTGTGAGTAAACTTCAGCAGCAAGATTTTATTCAATATTCTTTCCCTTTCTTAAGTGGTAAAACACTGTTTCCGACGCGTGGGAAACTACTTGAATTAGCATATTCTGTCAACCAGACAACTGAATTATGCAGAAGCCACTTTCTGATTGGCTGAAAAAATCATACGACTGTCTCATGATCTTGTACACAAAAGACTTAATTTAGACATAAGCGGGAAAGTTCCAAACGATGAGATCATCGACCCCCTGTTTCAAATGCTGTGAATCCATTAACATATAAAACATATAGATTTCACTTTATGATTCCACATTTTGATTTCATTATTCGGTGAAAATTTTCGGAAAATATTATTTGACCTTAGGATTTGATCTAATAAAACCATAAAAATAAACAATAAAAAGGATTCATCTAATGTATCTATCAAAGAAGGAGGCCTCCATCGTCGCTTCGCTCCTCTTCTCACCAACGGCCTCCTGAGTTTTTAATGCTTCTCCATCCCCTGCTCGCTTCGCTAACAGCTTTGCTGTTATCTCAGCTGCGCTGCCGAGAAGCTAATCTCCTGCTTCGCTTGCCCCGTATGACGGATCCATTTGGTGAATCCATTTGATGAATCCATTCGATAGAAAAATTATTAGCGCAAAAAATGATCCAGCACCTAAACCCTCATTTACTATACTACTGTCAAACAAAATAAATTTTATCTCTCCACTAATAATTATGACACTGTTTTAAAAGTCAGTGCTCAAAATAAACTTTTTTATCCAGTTTCAAAGGCAGTGTTTATTTCGTTTGGGGGAAATCTGGCCAATGTTTTTGCTCTCCGCAAATCTGGAGGTTCTGAACCCTCGTATTTCTATTCAAGTCCATCCGGAGGGGCCTTTTCTGTTCCAAACCCATAAACATACCAAAGAACTAAAAAAAGGACAGAAGTGATTTAAAATAACAAACCTTATGATTGGTTCTGCCAGCAGATACATCTAGCACCAAAGCGGTAGAAATCAATAGAAAGACGGCAAGGCCGTACGCAACCATGTTGTCCCTTCGCTTAACACAGTTGTGAGTTAGCACTTTTCATTAATCTGTCTTTAACACAAAAAATAATGAGATATTTCTAATTACAATCTATTATTATTTATGAACGTCCATCACCTTCACAAACAGTTTGACGGCTCAGAGCCATTTTCATTACTTGTTTTTAGCTGTGGCTTGAACAGTTGAATAAACTATGATGATACTTTTAGCTTCACGTAAATCTGTTATCATTTTCTGTTATTTGCTTTTGTTAATTTTAGAATGAGTAGCAGGAATTTGTCAAAAAATAATTTGAGCAAAATAGTCTAAATTATGGCTGTGTGAATTTCTGACTCTTTTATTCTACCGTTAGATTTCATTTTTATGCTAATTTCAGACCTCATGTTGTAATTAAAATATTTTGGAAACCAAAATCATGAACTCATTTCCTTGACATTTATCAGTGTTTTTGTTGCTGGCGGTATCGGCTTTAATATAATATTTTTTTCGTTGATTTAACTTGGAATTGTAAATAATGCACGCTGGAAATCATAAAAGAGCTGCACAGGATATTGTTGTATTGGTTTTTCAACACATTTTCTATTCATCTGTGTCTAATTAATTACATGTTGGAAATATCTGACCAATTTGATTCTTTGAAACAATTTTTTTTTGTTTGCGCGGCTTCTATAACTGCGTTATTGCTTGTGAAAGTGACCTAGTTTTAGATTCTCCTTTGACTTAATAATCACTAAAGTGAACGTGTAACTGTGGGTCACGTGTGTTTAAAACAGATTAATATTCTAGCTAAAGGTTAATCTACAATCACTACCATGACCACAAATTTAAAAAAAAAACACTCTTAAAATTGAAAGAAGCAGCTCTTTTTACATTAAGCAAATAATTAAGGTATCCTTGACAATATGGATAGATTGTGTTCGCAAATCATTTTTGCGTATGCGTCAAAGAAATCTAAACATCCGACATCCAATTAGGATTAAAATTCATACATGTCCGAAATTGAATGTTCATATTCTTTGTCAACACAATAGTGTGGGCCCCTTTTTCATTATTGGTACTTACGTGGGGTCTTTTATTGCTATTACATCTAAAGTCATAGTTTGGAATCACAAGTTATCAAATGTTGAAAAGTATGCTTCGTCAGAACATTGCCGTCATTTTGGTGAGGATTTCAGAGTTTTTGTTTGCTTACCTGCCATATACACACACTCACACCTTTCCGTTTTATGTAATGTAATGTGTAAAACACGAACAGCAGAGTTTTATGTAATGTTTAAACATAGTTAATCAAAGGCAATTGTTATGAAACCTGACAAACTTCTTTGTTGGAAGTTTTTGTTTGCCTTTTTTGACCCTGCACAAACAACAATAGAGTTTGGAATGTGTTGGAGCAACTGACCAATAAAAACGTTTTTGTTAAGATATTCAACTGTGGTGTGAACGTTAAAACAAAGGATTGTGCAGGGTCGAGGCCCTTCCAACATAAATTGCAGCACCATTGTTTTCATCACAAGGTTTTCTAACCAGTTTCTCAAGTAACTATGGTTTAAAACACGAGCATCAGTTTTTTATTGGGATCTAAAACCACGAGGCGCAGCCGAATGGTTTAAGACCCGATAAAACATGTGCTGCGAGCTTTTTGAACAGCTTCAAAAACATTCCTGGTAAAGCTGTCCATATTGGACAAAGCTAAATAAATTATGAAATGTTAATGAGTTTTCGAACTCTTCTTAAGGAATAGAAGTACAGTCGAACCTGTATATAACGGCCCTGTATTAAGCGGCCACCCTTTATTAAGCGGCCAATTTTCAAAGTCCCGATTTTTCGCTCATACAAACGCTGTATTTGTTACCTGTATTAGGCGGCCACCTCTATTAAGAGGCCGCGGCCACCCTGTAGCAGTCCTATGTTTGTCTTTCTTTGTTATTTTTACCTGTATTAAGCGGCCACCCATGAATGGAAACTAAGCTATATGTTTGTTTATGCGGTATTTCATTGTGTTTAAAATGCGAGCTATCGTCACGATAACGAAGCTACTGTAAGCTGATAAGTCGGCCATTTAGTATCGTTAACGTCCAGTTTCAGATGTCTGCAATGTGCTGAAGTACAGTACCATATCATGAACGCTAAAAAAAGTTTGTTTTGAATATGCTTCACTCTTTAGCTAGAAATTCCTCTTTAATTAGCTTGTTCTTCTGTCATGTGATGGAGAATGAATCGCCTTTAAGGATCACCGTCAGATGCTATAGAACATGCAGAACAACTAAGGGCGTTTGCGCAGTACCATGGATAATTGTCGCTAGCAGTGTCGACAGTTAACGACTTGCTCCACAAACAAAAGTTTCAAATGCCGAAGCGCCAAACGCACGTGTCCGACTTTTTTAAGTCGCCGTAATTCTTACTCTATTCCTATTTTAACTTGAACAATTTTTTTTCTATTGTACTTCTTTTAATTAGAAACATTTTGGTTTTAACTCCACTTCGAACGTAACAACTATGAAATGACGGAATGAGTTATTTTATTGTGAACTGTAAGTCATAGAAATACAGTACTGTATGCCGTAGAAAAGTGGAGGACAATTTATTGCACAGTGCTTTTACACAATGTTACGTATATTATAGCTGCTACAAGCTGGCACTGAACTTTGTTTAAAGTATTGATCGCTTGAAAGAGTGTTGATTGTCCTACAGTTTTCTTCGCATGAAATGTTTTTGTATGATACGCCATTAAAATTGGCATTAGACCACGCCCAGTTAGTATTTTTAGTGATCCTGTATTAAGCGGCCACCTGTATTAAGCGGCCAGCTCCTCAAGTCCCGAGGGTGGCCGTTATATACAGGTTCGACTGTAGTTCTTTTCGCAGAGTGGTCAGCATGGTTAAGAAGATAATAAGTCAAAATATTGTTATAGTTCGAGTTCTCTCACATCCTGCGAAGAAGTACGTTAAAAAAAAGATTTATTTCATACATACTGAGATTTACAGATAGAATTAATCTGTTGAAAACCCGGTTCGGAAATTCTCGCAGCCAATGGCAACATCGAAACGTCTTTCTCACACGTGGAAAATCCATTCCATCCAATCAGAAAGCGGCTCTCAAAACGCATCAACATTTTCAATGAACGAATCACCGTGGTAGCTTTGGTGTAGCTTTATCGATTGCGCTAGCTTTTTTACGCCGGGATTTCGCCTTTTTCGCAGGACATTTTTAGACGAGTTTAAAACATTCTGATAAACAACTACTGGTGGCTGAATGTTCTGGCAGTAGGTTCAAACCTTTGGATAAACCCATCCGGCGAGGAATATATTACCGACCTAGAAAACAAAAACGCAGCGGGGTGTGAAGCTACTTACTGTATTTCTGCTGGAGAAAAACGAACAAAGAAAAAGTGAGGAAATTTAGCCAGAAGAGCTCAACCGCTACGTTGGTGAATTCATGGTTAGTGTGAAAAGAAAAGATGGCCAAGACTATGAACCATCAAGCCTTCGAGGGTTGTTTTCAAGTTTCAACCGGTATTTAAAAGAACGAAAGTACTCAGCGAGTATAATATTATCGAAGACATTGCGTTTGATCAAGCAAGAAAATGCCTTTACGAAACGAATTTACTAGGAATCTCAAATGCCGAAGCTTTGCTAAACACAGTGGGGCTTTTCAATTCGGTAAATTTTGGCTTAAGAGGCTGTGAAGAACATCGGCAGATGACTTGGGGCGACGTGCAACTTCACATGTAAGCTGACGGAACTGAATACTTAGAGTATTCTGAACGGCAAACGAAAATTAGAACGGCAGCAGAACTTCGTAATGTCAGGAGCTGTTAAACCGAAGGCTTTCGAAGCACCAAACGGTGCACCCGAAAGAGATCCAGTTGCCGTTTACAAGATTTACTCCGAAAAGTGACCTGACGCGATGAATAAACCTGATGCGCCATACTAATAATCTCAAAATAAATTCCACAAAAAGTTCTTCCTAAAACTGTGGTTTAAATCAAGTGCAAATGGGTCATAACAAATTCAACATGAGTTTGATGAAAACCATGGCGGAAAAGGGAGGCCTTTCAAGTAAACGTCTGATAATCACAGCGCTCGAAAACGCATTTTTGAAATAACGTGATATTGATTTTCGTGTATTTCCATTTCGTTTACTTTCATTATAACAATAAAACACTTGAGAGCTATGAGTACATGTTTACCAAACCTGTTCAGCACGGAAAAATCTCAGTATGTATAAAATAAACAAATTACAGCATGGAAAGTGCTTTGTACGGTGTTAAAGCACTCGTTGTTTTATATCAGAAATCTCACTCGTTCGCTGCGCTCACTCGTTCGATTTCTGATATGTCAACAGCTCGTGCGTAAACACCGAACGTGCGTATTTTCCATGAAGTAATCTATATGTATGAAAAAAACTCCAATACTTGTGAGAAACATGGAAGATGATATCTGTAAAATTTTTAGGGGTTCTCTGAATCATAGACAAGTAAAGATAAACGATAAAAAGGAACAACGTTTCGGGGTCGTCATGACGCCATTATCAAGTTCGAAGTGAATCAGTAGTCGAAATACAAAGACCTGAAAATACAGGAAGACCTGTAGATAGTTACTGACTACTCAAACTCTAATTAGTATCATTGCTATTCCAGTTTTAAGTATTTGTTGCTAGTTCGCTTTCCTGCAGATAAAATGTGTGCAAGATTTTAACGATAGTCCTATAATTTGTGAAGAGTAGAGGCATATGTCAAATTTAAGAGTGGGGTTGTGTGGAAAACTTGCCAAAAGCATTGGTTGGAGTACATTTGCTCCGCTGGATAGCGACTTATCCAGTGGAAAAAGTTATCCGCTCTTTGAACAACTGGAGCCTGGTTTTTGTGAGTTTTTGTTTTTGCCAGTGTCTCTCAGAAATAAGATGACTAATGGTGCGGCCACTTGTTATCCACTTGCTTGGTTAATACTAAAACAGTTTTTCAGTAACAATTTTATCACGCTATCAGACTTTACTTATGCGCGCAATGTATGTCGTTGCATTTTTCGCCTTTCTTAGAATTGGCGTATTGAGTGCCATCCAGCCCGAAAGCTCACTGAAGTAATTAGATAGACAGTAGACACAATAGCCAGTTAATGCAAATATTGAATAGTGATTGAACAGAAAAATCCAGCCATAGCAGAACTTCTTTAAACACAGCAGAAAATTACAGAAGCCTGTGATCTTGCTCCTTCATTCTTGTCTTCTGTTGTTGATACATGTTTTATATAAACTGCTTTTTCAAGATATGTCAATATTTGCTGAGTTGTAACCTTTCTTTTAGTCCAAGAATAACACTCTAACATTTTTGCCAATAACTTCTTTTCAAGGTTTCCTCTTGGACTACTTGCAGTAAGGTTATAAAGGACATTTTAATTTTAGGCTTTCGCCTATTTCTGAAACTTAGTAAAGCTCTAAATGCTTTTCAAAAACTAGGTTTTATAAGATAAAAGCAAATAGATGCAGAAAGAGAGTTATTTGGGGACGTTTGAAATACATGTGCAACAAATATAAATTTAGATCCATCCGACATTTTTTAATAAACAAGGAATTGATTATGACTCTGGAAAAGAGATGAAATATTGTATCTTCTTCATGAAATCTTGCATAAACCAAAACTTGGTTCCGCGATGATTTCTATTCTCGGGCTCGCCTTTTTCATTGTTTAAATATACTTAGGCTTCGAAGCCATTCCCGCCAGACCCAAGCGTAATGCAAGAGTTTGTATGGAGATCAGGAACTGAAATTGAAATCAATTGCTGTATGAGTAATTCACGGAATAAAGTTCTTTTTAAACATTGTTTAGTGTTATTTATTGCCACTATTCGGTGTATTTGAGCGATTTTAGCTTATTTACCCGACGGCGTTTATATGTTTACACTGCTGTTTATCTGAAGACTTAGCAACCAAGTCAACTTTTTAAATCGAAATAACAAAGGAGATTAATAAATGTCCAAGATAACACAAGCAATGCTTATTCAAAGGTCTGTAGAAACCATAAATACCACCAAATTACTCACGTTTAATCGGCAACGCGAAAAGCCTTCAAATCAGGTTCGTCGCCAGCGAGAACGCGGCACACCTGACTTTGGTCATGCGCAGTGAAGCCGAGATATAATTTTACTTCCGGTCCTGTTTCACGACGTCTGCGTTCCTGTATCTTAATGTCCCTATTTGCGAGATGGGACACCCATCAGTCGCAGTTGTTGTTGTTGTTTTTTTTTTGGTGTGTGTGTGTGTGTGTGTTTTATGGAGAGGCTTAATCCTAGATATTTTTTTCTATACAACGCCGATAGTTTTCGCATCGGTGCTGCTAGCTGGGCATCTGCCAAAGGGTTTTTAAACTCTCAAATCCGTAGCGTTTTCTTCGCTGCATTAGAACTCCTGGCATTAGTACTCAATTAGAAGATACATGTAGCTACAAGCTTATGCAGGCGCTATGTTTAACCCCCCCCCCCCCCCCCTAGTGTTGTTGCCAATACCTTTCGGGTGGGAAGACCCACCAAATCAGCGCACTGTGGTCTTTTCATTATATTTTTTGGCCATCATCTTTGGTAGAGCTTTGAATTCCTTATTGTTCCCTCATCGTTTCTCAGCTATTTTCTTAAGTTTTGTACAAAAAAAAAAAAGCGGCCATGAAAAATGGCGAATTTTTTTTTTTTCATCTCAAAGCGTATTTTTTTTTTCATCTCAAAGCGTATTTTGTATTTTGCTTCTAAGGTTTTCTTGAAGCGCTCAAGTAAACAGGCTTGGCGATTAACGCAACTAGATTTCATCTAGTCTTATATTCATCTGTTGATTCGGAACACTCCTTGCAAATGCTTTCATCATGTTTAGTGATCTTTTAATAATATTTACAGAATCTGTCAGACATTGTACTATTCCAACAGTTCAAACATTAAATGTATGGCAATGGTCAGTCAAGTCGAAACATAACATGCAAATTTTTTTCATATCATTAGTTTAGATAAATTTTTGAAGTAATCGATTTTAAAACGATGGTTGACACTGATCATCCATGTCAAATTTTGCATTATGAATGGTATCCAATAGCCACATAAAACAGAATCTCTCTCTTGCATTTCACCACTAGTATAAATCATTGGTTTTCCATTTGTTGATGAGTAATTTGCAATTTCAAACAACATTATCAACCCGACAGAGTCGAAGTATTCAGCGTATTTATCACCGTTTCTGTAAGCTACCCAATGTGTACCAGGACCTTTCTGTGAATCCAAATTGATACCTCGTCTTTTTTCATTTAAGTGGGTGAATTATCGCGACTGTAAATACCTCTTAAAAGTTTTATTCTAAGTTTCTTAACCCATTCCAACAGATTAAAATTACTGTGCGGTGTATTGATAAATTTTATAGTAACGCTCCTATGAATGGGATTGGATTGAATAGACTGGTTGTTTTTTTTCCGAGAAGCAGATCCTGTCCTTTTTTGGGAGCTTTTTTTTTTTTTTTTTGTTTTTTTTTGCTTTTGACCAAATTGTTCCCATATTGCAAAAAATGGTGGTGATATGTAATCAGCTGGAATGACTTATCCACCCTTTTTTATTTCTGTAGTATTGGGTATATAGACAGGTAACGATCTTTTAGTCCTTTGGCGATCAACTTGAAGGACTTTACTAGTCAAAGCACCCAGCAGTAAAGGCACACCAATACTTGGAAGCAAAGTGTCCAAAAATCCACCAGATTGCTTTTTTTGGTAGTTTTATCATAACTTGTCCGCCTGTATGAATTGCTTTAACTATCAATTTTTTTCTCGGCTTCAGCAAGACAGTCTTCGTGCTTAATCAATTGATCTATTTTGTTTTGTGAATCAGGAAACCTCCAACCTGTACCCTTTCCAAATATTTTATCGACACCGGCATTAGCCAGACCAGACAAAGCACCTGTTGCGAGAGCCGGCATTGCTTTTGCTGCTGCTTTAGTGGCCATAAGGAGAAGATTTGTTCCAAGTGAAAATAAACATGACCATAGACTGCCACCTTCTTGAATGGCTTTCCTTATCTGTATTTACTATTTTAATATCGACACCTCTTCCATTTTTAATTGTGTTTTTGTCAATGAAACAGTTTGTCAATTAAGCTATCAGGACCAGTCAACTCGTTTTTTGCTAATCGTATTGTTATTGCTAAATTATTTCTCAACGCTTTTGCCAGTATCTTTCTGTCTTTCCGACAGAGTGGCTTCATGTGAATGATACCTCGTCATATCTTATATATAATACATGTTACATAGTTAACGGAAAAGTACTTTGCTGTCTTTTTGTATTAATTCAGCGTCCTGTTCATATAGAGTCAAGGCATAGATAGTATAAGCTGTAGTTGTTGTTCCAGACAGTTCATATCTGAATGTTAATTTTGTTGTTCCATCTTTTATTTGTTTCTGGTTTTTTTTGTTTCGTGAGATGGAGACAATGATTTAAAGTTAGTTACATTCATTAGATTTCCTTATTGGTATTGATAATTAGCACGTATATATTTCAAAATATCTCTGTAGACACGTGTTTAATCTGCTTCTGGGGTGTAATACACTTCAGGATATTCGTTTCCGTCTCCGACTTCAAGATGAGCATTTGTAAGAGGTCTTGGATCAGTTGACACACTGAATGTATTATAAACAAATGGATTAGCTGTTTTTGCACCAGTATACGTACCATCAACCATAAAACGAATACATGTCTGGGTTTGGAAAAATAATACTGTTTATTTTAAAATGACCAGCTCTTTGAGTTAAAGAATTGCTTCTTTCAATGTGTCCTTTCAAATACGTCCATTTGAGCGGCTTGAGATATTGCTCCATATACAATGTGACCCTTCAGAGTTAAAGGTGATTCGAGACACAATCAATCGCATTCTTGTGACAATTACTCGGCAATTATCTGCAGCTTGCCAAATAAGATTTACATCAGATGCAATTTCCATGTTCAATTCAAGTTTTGTGGAAGGAAGTAGTTCATCTTCCAAAGCTTCGAAAAATAAATATCCATTCAATAGGATTTCTGTATTCACAACAGCAGACAAGCCCAGAAGCACTTTTCTTACAGAGAAGCCCTTGCTGTAATTTGCTTGCGCTGTTCTGTCTTCAGCATATCTACTAGAATCGCATAGCTATAAGAATTCTCGCCATCTGATTGGCTATCGAGGCGAGGAATTCAGAGTGGAATTGCAACTTGAAAGCGAGGTTGACCAATATCGCACCATAGGAATTCGTAGCCTCTCATAGCAACGCAGGCAAAATTTTAAACAATTATGTTTTCAAAACCTTTGTCTCCGTTTACAAAGCAAAAACCTGACCGAAGTGAGGAAACAGAAGATTTTCCTTGCTTTACTTTAAATTATGACTTCGTCGAGAGATTTTTTAAGAAGCAGCTTACGCTTACGAGCACGAAAAATTGGCAGCAGTCTATCGCGAAAGAAAAAATGGCGGAAGAAAGAGAAACAAGCAAAAGTACTTCAGCTACCAAGGAAGAGCCGGTTTCAATTGTAGCGTACACAGAAGATGAACTAGAGGCCTTCAAAGAAAATATGGCTTCCGAAAACACGCAAAAAAGTACGAGTACTGCCGTTCGCCGTCTACAGTCGTGGTACTTTGCAAAGTACAAAACTGAACTCAACTTAAACAGCATTTCTAAAGCAGAGTCGCCCCAATTACTGAAGCATTTTTTTTGTTGAAAGACGAAAAACAAAAAACGATGACGAAGGCACAGAATATGAGCCTGGTTCACTTCAACTTACCGCAATGTTCTTCGCCGCTATTTCCTCCACAGGCCAAGTCCACCACCGCCCGATAACTTCAACATTGAGAAAAATGAAGAATTTGATGAAGTTGCCAACATGTTATCCGTTAAGAAGAAGGATTCGAAGAGGAAAGGTCTTGGAAATAAGCCGAACGCTGCTCAGCTCCTAGAAGAAGATGAAATCGAGAAAATATGGTCCACCGGAGCACTTGGCCTTCAAAATCCTTGCTCGCTTCTCCATCTTTTTTGGTGGAACAATGTCACGCACCTTGGCATGCGAGCTTTTAAGGAGCAATGCGACTGCCTCATACAAGATTTTATCGTCACTAACCAGAACGTTGAATATAAGGAACGCCAAATGAAGAATCGCCAAGAAGACGAAGGAAGTTCGAGAAAAAGTGCCAGAAAGTACAACAAAAAAATCTGGAAGACGGATGGAGGAGAGCGGGACCCATACCGAGCATTCATTGAGTATGTCGCACGTCGTCTTCAAGGTGAAACCGTTCTGGAAATTTTTTCCCCACTCCACTAGATAAACCAACATCAAATATTTGGTATAAAGCAGTTCCCGTCGGTAGAAATACCCTTGTAAAAATTATGCAGAAAATCGCCTCCATCGCGTCCTTGGACGGAAAATTCACGAATTCAAGCGGCCGCAAAACAGTCATCCAAGGCCTTTGTGAAGAATTTAACCCACTTGAAATCTCGGAGCTGACAGGCCATGCAGAGCCCAATTCAATTTCTAGGTACAGCCACAATCCCGCTAAAAAGCAACGCCGAATATCTAACAAGCTGGCTGGTTTTACACCAAGTGCTACCACAACTGCAAGCGACGCGGGCAACACAAGCAGCACTTCGCCTCAGCTTTGGCCAGAAATTGTTGGTAACAGCTCAGCCTCTGCATTACCACCGGTTGTACAGAAGAGAGTTCACGACGAAGGCAGTTATTCGGAATATCCAATGAAAGCTTTGAGCGGACTGTTTACCGGGGTAGCGTTTAACAACTCCCCAGTAAATATTTTAATCAATTTTCAGTCGAATGTTAATCCCGACCGCGGCAAGAGCAGTTCTCTGCATTGAAATGATCACTATATTTACTTAGTTTTTTGACTCTTTGCTTGTTTTCCTTTCCAAAAACTCATGTTAGCAATGACCATTGTATTTTGACGTACGATTCGAGTACAGTAATTCTTATTTGGAGGCAAGCAACTTACCAGCAGATTTGTTGAGGTCTCAGTTTGGAGGCACGTTGCCAACCTTTTAGCCGTTGTTGAAGAGTTTTCCTCGAGTTTATGATTCGTGAAGGTGAAATACGTACTCGATGATAAAAGCTCTCAGCACATTCAGTTTCATTATTTTCAACGTAAAAATATATATGTAATTTGCAGCCTCTGTAAAAGTTCATAAAACGGTGATTTGTGAAACACGAGGTTCAAATAAAGTTTTATGCATTTGGCTTGCTTCCTATTCGCTGGCTCTTAACAGTCGTGACAGTTCATTTGAAATGGCTTTTTTTTAAGGCCCATTGCCGATATTGCAACATTCGCCCAAAGAACGGTAAATAGCTTCATTTTTAAAAAGCTATGCGGTTCAAGGAAAATTCACCACCTGACTCGTGAATTCCACGTTAAATTTTACTTGAAAACCGATATCGCACTCATAGCGTGGAATTCCCTCGTCAGGTGGTGAGTTTTCCTATAGTATTTAAATAATAAAACTCATTTGTAGCTGTTGATCCTGCATAACCGGGACTGTGTTCGACATGGTTTGCATCATTACAGTCATAGACTTTTCAACTATTTAATTTAATGGCTTCCGTTAACATTACTGTTGTGATCTCCAGCGGTTATGGTTATATTAGCTCCATCAGCTATCTTGAGGACTTTAAACCCCACTGATATTCTTGCATTATACTAATCAAATGGAGTCACTTCTCCTGAGGTGTCAGCAACAAACCTATAATGTTTTTTTTTTTTTTACATCTTGTATTAGCAACGTTAGCGTTTAAAGGTGTTTCGAAGTAAAAAACAACGTCTTCATATCGCTCTACATATTTCGGATTTCTGAATGATTTCATTGTATCATTATATCACATAATTTTTTAGTTTACCTCCTGAATCAATTGATTGACTCTCTCGGCTATTTCAAAATCGTTCAATGATCGGCTAATTGGTGATTGACTATTTATTGATTGTGTAACAGGCTGTTTTTCATTCAATAATTGAATGATTTTATCGCCAGCTTTATTTTCAACAAACTCACCAGTTTTTTCAGCTGTCTTGGTTGCTGCTTTCGTTACTGCTTTTTTAGCAGTTTCTTTCGTCGTTTTTCCGAATACCTTGGATCCGGTAGATTTTATTACATCCATAAATCCTTCACTCTCAATGTGTTTCTTGGCATATCTATCCAATTCTGGATCATATTTCCTCTTGAATTTACTTTTGTCGCATATATCATTACGTTAAATTAATACGGGGCGAAGGGTTAGACTCATAAACCAATCTACACCACTCTAGTCATTTGGTCTACCATGACAGTGTGTTGCTATATCGTCCATCCTTAATGCTATCCATAATTGTTTTTTTCCTTTATCTTTTATTATTCTTCGATAGACTTCTCTTTAGTCCACCAGGTTTCTGTGTGATAACATTTAACCCTTTTATTATATTACCAATAATTTCATCATCGTTATTACTCATATTCAAGAATATTCTTGGTGGTGGTAATTCATACTTCGTGAAAATAGCAGCATCTGCTGACGTAAAACCTGCTTCAAGATCAGTCAGTTATTTTTTCCATCATAGCTGGTTTATAATCGATTGGCAATGTCGTTGTTTCTTGTTGTTGAGGTAACTCAGGAAATTGCTGCATCATAACTGAATCTTCGAGCCCTGATGTTATTGCTTTTTGGTTTTTCTCTAATTGTTCAAGCATTTTGTCTTGTTTTTCATCAATTGTCTTTTTAGTCTCTTTTTGGGCTTCAACGACTGTTTTGAATGTTTCTGACAAAACTAATTGGATATCTTGTTTATCACGTAAGTATTCTTTGATAGCATTTCGAACCTGTTTGGTTATATTTCCAGCTTTGACCTTTGAATCAGTCATTTTATTTATCGTGGCCATGTCCATGATGATACATTATATAAACTTTTCTCAACTTATCTAAACTTTTCTAACATATCAGTATGGAAATCCCAAATTATGATTCTAAGGAGGGTATAAATAGTGGTTTCAAGCGATTAAAACCATATATGCTACAAGTCACTTTGAGAATGCTGATATGCGGTAATTCAGGATCCGGAAAGACTAATATAATGTATGATATGTTGATGAAGCCATTGGTATACTGTGATCAGGATAAGTATCAGAATATGATGAATTGATTCAAAGAAATCAGAAAATAGTTGGCTATGATGTTTTGGTCTGCAGCAATGACGAAATCAATCCGATTGAAAATCCAATGGAAAATGAATCACAGAAGATAGTCATATTTGACGACTTCATTTGTTATAAAAACCGAAAAGCATTGGTTGATTATTTTATCAGTGGTACACTCAAGAACTGCTCAGTTTTTTATTTATCACAATCATTTTACAAGACCCCGAAGGACATCAGGTTAACCTGCAGTCACTTCTGTATTTACGATTTCCTGAGCAGTAGCGAACGGAATTTGATATCCAGGGAGCTGGGAGTCAATAAAGAACAATATATTAAAGCAACCCAAAAACCATTTCCGTTTCTGGTTGTGGATAAGCCTATGAAGAGAGTGCAAAGGAACTTTTATGGAACAATATAATATATTAATATTATGAAGGAAAAACAAAGGGAGATGTAAAGAATCGACCATAAGAGGACACAGAAAAATTCTGAGCCCCAGATGGGATTCGAACCCACGACCCTCCGTGTTATAGATCGGATGCTCTAACCTCTGAGCTACTGAGGACTCGTTGGTGAGCAAGGGTCATTTTTGTGGGTTGGACTTGGGTACTGCATCCTAGGAATGGACTGCGTGACTGCGAGACGCGGTTCGCAAGTCCCACCCACAAAATGACCTTGCTCGCCAACGAGTCCTCAGTAGCTCAGAGGTTAGAACATCTGATCCAGAACACGGAGGGTCGTGGGATCGAATCCCATGTGGGGTTCAGATTTTTTCTGAGTCTTCTTATGGTCGATTCTTTACATCTCCCTTTATAATATTAATATTTTGCAGTGGCATTAATATTATGGGTATTTTTAATGAACATAGTTCAACCACTTCGTACACAAGAGGTATCGGATCTCAGGGACCTCGAGAACTCCCTGGTGTTGGATTCGTGGTGAAGGGTTCTAACTACAGTTTGGAAAACTGGAAATTATTTGATATAAAACAGGGTACAGACCCCAATGACGTGGTGACAAAATCACAAATAGAGTTATTAAACGGAGCCAGAGCTGGATATGTCGTAAATGAAAAGGCTGTCGTGTATTCGCCTTCAGGTTCTATTTATACACAAAGCCTGCATCTCAAAGACAAACCTGATATTGCCGGCAATTCAGATGTAATCAGAATTATGACTGAACATCAATAGTATAATAACGTGCATTTGTATATTCCAAATTTGAAGAATTATGACGATTATGGAGGTAGAAAAAAGAGTGAAATGATGATCACTTCTGTTCATCAAACGATTGATGGGAAAATAATATTTCGAGATATTGAACTTGCCAATCCTTCAGGAAATTCTAATGCCGCAAACAAATCATTTGTTAACACTGAAATAAATAAATACAAAAAAAACAAAAAAAAAAAACAATAATGACCCAATTTCGTTAAAAAGGCGGCAATACCATGACCGGTGCATTAATAATTCCAAAAGACAATTACCCCGTACAAGGGAATACGAATAAAGTTATCAGTTATGAATCAACGAGAGATATTTTTATCACGAAAAGAAAGTTTCCCCTTGGAATCGAGTCTGAATATGAATGGCAATGAAATAGAGAACCTTCCTGCGCCTGTTTCGGAGCGTCAAGCAGCAAACAAATCATATCATTGACACTATTTTTTTATAACAAAATAACTGGCGGTTCGATTTGTGGTGATTTAGATATTTAAGAGCATTCGATTTGTAACGGCACCCGCGTGCCTTAGTTTTGTTTCGTAGTATTTTTAGATATTTTCCCTATTATAACCGCAACACATCACTATAATTTTCCGCTAGCAGTCACGTGTCCTAAGCTTTTATACCTCGAAAAGGAGTGTCATTTTCCATAAGGCTCACAGAAATTCGACGGGAGCAACGAGAGCAATTATTGCTGTTTAACTCAGAACCTGCTATAGCGTTCGCCCCAACACGTCCTAATACACAGGATTGCTGTATTGATACATCAAATGTCGTCAAAAAAGACGGTTTAATACCAATGACTGGTAATTTGAATTTGGGAAACAACAAGATAACCAATCTTAGAAATCCAATCAATCCTCATGATGGTGCATGTAAATAAAAGGTATGTTGAAGCTGTTACCAATGGTTCTTTGAATAGAAGGGGGACTTGATGAATGGAATACTTGATATTTATAATAATTTGATACAAAATGTAAGAACACCTTTCGGTAATGGAGATGCAATTCATAAAAAAAATATATCGACGATACTCTATCCCAATCTCGTTTGGCAACAAGTCATAAAAAAATGCATTCAAATATCTGATCGACCAATATGAGTCATCAAGTGAATGCAATATTATAGTCAATGGTATTGTAAATTTTAATGAAAGCAATCATCAAAACAAAAAGGCTTACAGTATCACTGCTGGTTCTAAAGATAATCGAAGCAGAATAGGGTTCAACTTGTATCCTTAAGATGTAGGAACCTACACTATGATATTTGAATTTTTTCCGCCTAAAATGACTAATATACAAATCTCATCCCAAACAGCAACAGCATATATCCATAAACAATTGAGTAAAGATTTCACCAATTATTCCAAACTACTAGACTTTTAAGTATAAATCAATAATAGATTCAAAGATACACCAGAGAACATTTATTTTACCATGCATGGCACCGCTACAGCAGATCCTGTACAAGCTTATCTGATAGTATATGGCATAAACGATTGTTCTGATAATGTTTATCCCAGAGTTTATGATGGCACTGATAATGAAATGTTCCAATATAAAATAATCAGATGAAAATCAATGTCGACATTAATTTACAAAACAAACGATTGAAAAATGTTGCATTACCACAACAAGACAATGACGCAGTCACAAGAGCTTTTGTGTCACAAAACAATGGAGATAGTTATTCATACGACACTGTCGATGCAAGAATGTACTTCAAAACACCATTCCATGTGACTTCTGATAACGGCGTTGATATTAATTACATCAAACTACATACTACTCATACTACGAATAATCGCAGTGGTGAACAGCATACTATAACGCAATCATATATGCCATTTGTCTTAGACGAAAACGGTAACCATATAACAGACGGTGACGGAAATAAATTAGAATACACGTAAGTTATGAATTAGGAACTGACCACACTCATAAAGAATCGATACATGTCAATAATAATGGAATTATAGAAACAGAAGACAGACTTCTCATCATAAAAAATGATTTCAAGATGATTATGCCGCCAGTAGTGGACAAATGAAACCAATAGAAAGCACAATAGCATCACCGATTAGTCAAGCTATTCAATCCACTGAATTAGGAATAACAAATTATGTCAAGGATTGTTTAATAATTTCATAAAACAGCGCATTGGCCGAAAACCAATCATATATGGATAAAGCTTCTTGACAAAGATGATTTTGGTCTTGAAGATTTGAGCCAAGTAATTATTTTAAATTCATGGTAAGAATGAACCGATCGTTATCATAATGTTGAAAGCGAATTTGTCCATGATGCTGTTATAGGTCTTGAGTTTTTTTCGCCAAAGACATGCATACATATAATATATACTCCGCTGGACATCCGAAAAGCTGGACAATGAAAGCAATTGTCGAATAACTTTTTACTGAAAAATAAATTTCAGTGTCATCAGAGGAACAAATTGAATAATATACCACATATTTTTGAAAGCAATGATTTGATATATCAAATATTTCTTAAATGAAACAAAGAAACAACATACTCATATTGATGACAATATATTGAAATCAGCCTTAGCATACCAATATTTATACCATAAGCATTTCAATACGAGTTTATCAGTATTTGATATTCTCGAATTGGCTGATCATAATATGGGGTTAATAGGACCTGATAACAGCAAATTGACACAATTTTTTAAAAGATTATTCGGATGGATTGATTATTTACGAGCCCACTCGATTTTACACGACGCTTATGGAAGATTCTATTTGCATTATAAATTGGACAGAGGTTATTGTTATCCATAATCTGGAAAATTAAGTACTAATAACATGAGAAGAAATTATCTTTGTGGTCAGGCATCTGGATTAATTGATTGCTGGTTCAATAATGTAATAATATAATATGAAGAAATTATCGATTTCAACCACACATCAGATAAATAATTAGCAGATCGAATCAAAGAATTGAAAGCTTATTACCATGTTTATCACAAGAAACAGAGGTGCTATACAAAAGATTGAAAAAATGGAAATTAGCTGGTGATTTGACTAGTGTTGCTTTTGCTACAAAGGGCATCACTATTGTAATACCTACAGCTGCAGTTAGTTTGATAGCTGTAACAGTTACTTCCGTATTGATAGAAGTCTACGTGAAACACAAAAATGTTGAAAAATTAAATCAATGTCAATAGGCTTTTTAAACATATGGCCATCTTTTAAATGAAATCAAAGATTGTTTACGTTCAGGTGAATTCAATTCTCAAGAATTTTACATCAAAATGCAATTCACTGACGACTTTACGCTAGAAAATTCAACTATAGTCGATAAATGGGTCACAAAATATGACAAATTATTTACTTTTTTAGAATCTTTTGAATCACACTACCGGTTAATGCATACAGTTCCTCCCAATAGGATTCATATAAGGCTAACGTCTTCTTTGATTTTGTAATTCGTATCTTTTTATATGGTAACCTAACCACAATAAACAACTTTCTCGTAATGTATTGTATACTAATTCACTCGTTTCCTTTCCCTGTTTATATAAGGTAACAGCTTATCAATTTCCTTGAAAATAAATAATATTTTATACTTATTATGTACATCCGCAAAATTGTGCCTACATAGCTTGAATAATAAATAATCAATATGATATTACCTATTGAAAATTGACTTTTTTTTTTATACATGTTTTCATGAAAATCGATGTAGCCGTTATCATACACATAACATCCAACAATACCACAACTTCTGCAAACTTTCATTTCTTTATCGGCCACAATATCACTGTTACACTGTATTGCAGCATGCTAACCGTTTTTGTTTTTGTTTTTTTCTGTTTTGTTAAAAGAAACCTCCACTCTTGAAATAAATTAACGTTAAATTGTTGAAAATACAATCTAATTTCGAATTTCGTTGGAAAACATGGAAATAATATTTTTGTGTCTGACAAAACAGGATTTGATTATCGTCTATTTCTCATTTTAAATTGCCCGGGCACTGCCATCTTGGATTTTATGACGTAAAACGGTTGCTCAATTGTTTCACACAAAAAAACTTCTGCTTACTGACAATAGCGGCAACCATATGACGTCATACAATCCAAAAAAAGGCGATAGTCATATCTAATTTTTAGCACACTTGAATGTCATTTCTGCAATTTAAAGTAAAATTTTGAACTTAGGCACTATTTCCGACAATTCACCGTCAATTTGTCGTCGGAGTGGAGGTTCGCTTTAACCTCAACTTCGTCACAAAACGGGCAAATAACAAATTCTGAATCCCTCAATGCGAGATGGACTGATTATCACGTGTCATTCTATACTATTATCCAAGGTAATATACATTGATATGTTAGAGAGAAATTGTTCCTTGATCCTGTCATATTGTATCAAACAAAAAGGCTTAAATATAAGCTTTTGATTCCTTCTCGGAATCTTTGCCAAGTGGTGCAGGACGTTTTGTCACGTGATTAAGTTGATAAAATATCACATGACAAAATGTCCCGGTAGATCGCCGAAAGCTCATATCCAACGTCGCGATTCAATGTCGGAGCCTGACTGACTGAAGATGTTTCATTTCGGTTTCTTGATCCTGGTATGTTTAATGGCTTTAAATACCATACAACAGGTAACTGATACATCAGCCACTTCATAGGGAAACCCCCTAAGGTATAAACATTCTACAGGATACACAACGAACTTCACAAACTGAGACATTTCACAATTGTGAAGCAAAAATGTGAAGCTTGTGATTGGCTAAAATAAAATCACGCGACTTGAAAACAATAGCAATTTGATGACTCATTTTCAAAGAGAAATCACCAGACAACTTCCCGCTCATATGCTAATTCTTAGAAAGAACAAGAGGCTTTCTCAGAATAAGTCACACGACATGAAAACAGAAGATTATACCAAGGCCGCCGAGTTGGGCCCTCGCTCGGCGAAAAATGCTTGTAGTATAGTTTTTACGGTTTTTTTTTTTTTAGCCTCTTTATGAAAAATGTCCTCGTATGCAATGCTTACGGACATCATATAATCTGAATTATTATATGGCAAGGTAGTCTTGAGGTAAATCCGCGCGTTCTGATTGGTTCTTTCTTGGTCGGGATTTTACCATACGGACCGTTTCCGTGGAAACGGTCATAAGCCGTGTATTTTTGTTTAGGACAAGCGGCAAATTTGAAAATTTGCAGCTAAAACTGCGAAAAGAAAATCTGAAAATACTTTCATTCTTTGCAAAGAAACTACCCAAAAGATTGATTCCAACATGGACGAAAAAGAATATTATTTACAAAGCAAATTTTACTATCCCAAAGATCTAGAAACCTCTAAAAACAGGCATCAGCGAAGGCCACGAAGCCATTGACGATTTCGTAAACAAACAGAGAAGTGAAAACGCAAAAGGAAGACGTCTACTAATATGATCACGCTACTCCGTTTTATTGAAGCTAATGGCTTAAATAGTCAAACAATTGAAAGCCTAACTGCGTCCGAGCTTGGTCACCTTTCGCCAATTTCTTTTATGAACGTACGCAGGAAAAGGTGAATACGAGCCAGCAACATTTTCCCGTTTTCAGCGCAATATACAGCGATATTTATCCGAGAAGAAATATCCATTCAACATACTCAAGGACAATGAGTTTGAAAAATCGAGAAGAGTTCTAGCTGCAAATCACAAGTCACTAGTTCACAACTGAACACGACAGAAGAAACAAGCTGCAAGCCGCTCAGGCGATTGACGAAAACGAAGAAGATGCTCTTTTTGAACCAGGAGAATTCGGCGACTCCAATACAGTTGCACTCCAAAGAACTGTGTGGTGGTTTTTATCCCTACACTTGGGTTTCCAAGCCAGAGATGAGAGCGATGAGGACGATTGACTTAATGCTGCTTCTTTTAAGGTTGAATGTGATTTTCACAGCAACCTTTTCTTGATCCGTACTTTGTGATGGGCTAGTAAAGTTTCGACGAAACCAGTTTTGTGAGTTTCAAAAACAAACCGCAGCTGTTAAGATTTTCGTCAAATTCCGCTACAAATCGTTCTTGATGTCTTTTCTATAATCAACATGATTACATGTAAACGTTCAGTAAATTTGCTTTCAAACTCGTGGTACCGAAGCTTGTTCTTTCTGGGTTGCTCGCGTCATCAAAAACACGTCACGCGGGAAACCCTTTGAATTCAAGTGACCGGAAGTGCGTTTTTATAAATAAACAAGTTTGCTCCGAGTGCCATATAATAAACTACTTACTAACCTAGCTTGCTCGAGCCGTACTGGGGAATATTGGCCCTCGGTCGTTTTTGTACGGACCTCGCTGCGCTCGGTCCGTACTGCCACGACCTCGGGCCAATATTCCCCAGTACGGCCCTTGCGCTCGGTTAGTAAGAGGTTAATAATTTTTCGAGTAAACTTTACTTCAAATGTTTACAATAAATTCACGCAACTGTCGTATCACTAACAATAGCAATTTGATGACTCATTCGAAAGGGAAACCCCCTAACAACTTCCTGTTTAATATGCTAATTCTTAGAAAAACAAAAGGCTTTTTCAGAATTTAGCCATGCGACTCAAGCCCTCGCTAGGCGAAAAAGTGCTTGTAAAATTGATTTAACGGTTGTTTTATAAAAATGCGCTTAGAGCCCCCATACATCTGTTGTGTTTAAATGAGTTTCTATGTGTCCTTAAGTTGGGTCTCCGCTTAGTGAAATAATGCTTGTAAAATTGATTTTACGACCGTTTTTTGAAATAGTTGGGCCTTGAGTCAGCCTAAAATTAGTTGTAAAAAAGCGCTTAGACCCACATACACCAGTTGTGACCATGATATTATAAAATGCGCTCGTACCCCCAAGTTGTATACTACTTACACACAACCAGATAACTTACATGTTTGGTTTTATCCAGCTCAACTAGCTTCTCTCCTTCGTCATATTGTTTTTTTTTTATATATTTCATAATGGCAAGAAACTTCTCTCATTGTTTAACAACCCTTTAAGCTTAATATCTCCGAGTCAGCGCGTTATATTAGAATTAATTTCTTATACGTAATACGTTCGTAATGAAAAACGACCCCTCATGGTGAATTGAAAAGTAGATATTAAAACTTTCCATGTATGACGCACATCATAACGTCGTCTATAAATTTGCGATTAACAAGCATGTTTTGTTTAAATTTAAGGGCGCTTTTGACCGAAGCAGCCTTTTTACGCGGGATGCTCTGAGGGCAGACCGTGTCTAAAATTGGGCTCGCTATCCTTTTGATGCAGGATGCCCTGAGGGCAGACCGTGTCTAAAATTCGGCTCGCTCTCTCGCTCTCTCTCTTTTTTTCTTTAATGGTAGCTTCAAATCTGCACATTAATTTATTCATTGAACTCTGCTCTCTCCCAGGAGTGGTCTATTGTTCTGTTTGTCTTCAACATAAACGGCCCAATCAAAATCCATTATCATCGCGTATATCAAGAGGGAGGGGACCCTCTCGTCCCTACCTGTGTGATGTCAAATCATCATTTGATTTATTCATTAAACCTAGATTAAATTCTGCACTCTCCTAGTGGCGGCCATATTGCTTACATGTCTTAGACTCAACTATGCCGTTTTCAAAAAGAAAATTAACTCTGTTGAAGCGGTAAATTGAAAAAATAACTTCTAAGAAGTACTCGACAGTTAAAACGGTGGAAATTGGAGAGTTCTTGGCAAAGGAATCATCCTTTCTTTGACAGTTGTAGAACCCCGATACGAGGAAGAAAGGTTATTGCTGAGCTAGAACGGACATCACATCGCTTTGTCAAATTGATACGTAAACGCTACTGGAAATTCACTTCACAAAAAGATTAAAGGTTTGGCTGCCAAGTTTTACTATAAGTTTTCATTTAGGGAAGCTTTTTGCCTGTTTTTCCTTCTGTCTTCTTTTCTTTTTTTTTTTGGTAAAACAAGAACAATTTGTAATCTTACACCGAAAGTAATTTCCGGTATGATCTCGAATAATGTAATTCAATAGATACATACGAAATATAGATCCTGTATGATCCTGTATGAAGTATAGATCCTGTATGATCTTGAGAACCGTAACGCAATATTTAAATTGCGAGGGGAAGATAGCTTTAAAAATCTGCAAAGCGTACAATGAAAATAAATCGGGCACAGCATCAGGCGTAAATGCCAGTATAGGCATCTTGTTGATTCAGATTTTGACCACGTTTGGCTAAATAGTGTGAGGCTGGTCAGGAATTGGTTAAAGCTGTCACGAGTAAAATAGAGTTGGAAGCCCTAGCGAAGTCCTATTCACATTTTTGACATATTCATATCGGTCTTTCAACCAATTTAGCTTATTGTATGTGTGTAGCGGGTTAACATGATCATTTGAAAAATTTGGATGGTTTGCAATCGACAAGAAGGTCGTGTCCGAAATAGGTTAGGAAAAATTTTGGTCTGAAATTAGGCAAGAGTTTACAGAAGCGCGCTATCCCGGTGCCAAGATGCAGTTGTAGCCATTATTAGTATAAACCAAACAAGTGAATAATGTTTCTCGCGCGCGCTGTTTGGCTAGCTCGGAGGTGATTAGCCAAGTACAATGCATTGTTTACGAAAACCGTGGAGCACTATAATAATTTATTACAATGCAAACAATGAAGCATCTAATGTTTTGCAGTATGGTTTCAACAACAGGACAAATTTCACACAACAATCGAAGAAAAGACACATAGCAACTAAACTAGTGCCTCCAGAAGTTTTATTTGTCTGCAAAAAAGCGAGACAGAACTTTATACAATAAGAAACCGTTTAACGCGCGGCGAGTGAGATTTTAAAATTTTCCATCATTTGCCGGTATATTGTCAAATATAAAGTAATTTTTAGTCCACTTCTTATTCAGCTTGTGTGGTATCTACTAAAACAATTATTCACCTGTGTCGGTGAAAACGATGGATATTTACCTCGCAGCTTCGCGGATACATAAATAGCCATCAGTATTCACCTCCACTTTGAAAGCAATTAGAGCGAATTAACGAAGAGACCAATTGGAGCAAGTGAAAAGAGTTACCTGTGAAATGCAGGTGCAGCCTTAATTTGCAAGTAAAAGAAGCATTAGTGTTCCGGTGTCTTAACCATAAGCGAGCTGTTAGCTACGGGTTAAACACATTCTGTATTTTGGATTGTTTGAAGCTACGCAAACGGTGTCACTATAGCAAAGGTACGTTTTAAAATAAGTTAGTGACGGCCGAGTTTAAATAACAAATTGAGGATTTCTAGTAACAAACAAGATATCCCTGTATGTAGCACGGTAAAATTCATGGCGGCTAAGGTTAAGCGACAATAATTTCCCACACATTTCATCATTGACTTATTGAGAATATCATAAAACGAGGTGTGATATTTAAATATCAGAGTACCTTATCAGAGTATGTTTAAAGGTAAGGAAAACAAAAAAGCCGAGGGAGAATGATTTTAAAACCGGTCATTGACATATTGGAAATATTATAACAGACATTTCGTTTTCAAATTAGAAACTGATACTAGACAAAGGAAAAATGTTTTTTTTGCCTAAAAACACGATTTCGTTTAACATTTCCATCTTATTAATGACGCAATATCTTTATCGCAAAAAAAGATATCTACTTGTTATTGTAGTTTACTTGTATAACCTACTACAAAATGAAAGCAAGGTTCAGGCCGGTAAATAAATTGGCTTCCTGCTTATCATTGGCATACTGGGAATATTAACTGACATTTTGTATCCAAACTTGAACTGACATTCAGAAAAGCGAAAAACTATTTTCTTTACCAGAGCAACATGATTTCGTTTAAGATTCTTTTCTCGTTTATGGTTTAGAGTTTTTAATGGAAAAAGATAGCACTATAAAAGGAAAACAAGTTTGCGGGAGAATATAATTTGCCTAGCATCTACTCGTTGACATATAGGGAATATTGTTGGACATTTTGTGTCAAATTAGAAACGATGCTAATAATTTCTTTTCAGAGAGCATCATGCTTACGGTTTGAATACACCTTTGATAAAAATGTAAGATAAAGTCAACTTAACTATTTTGACGACTTCCATCAAAATCTAATCCTTCAACTGCAGGAAAAGGGCACTATAAAATTTAATAAGAGTATTACTTTTTATCACAAATTTAACGCGGACATTGTTATCCTTTGCACCATACATGGAAAGTTTTAATATCTTCTTTTTAATTCGCAACGTGGGGTCCTTTTTCATTACGAACGCATTAAGAGTTTTAATATAAAAGCGCTGAGTTATTGAGATCAAATGACCGAAATGTTGTCCAAAACACGACAATTCATGAAGCCATCTAGACCTAAAAAGCTAAATATCCATACCCTTTGGCTAAACACACTTATAGCAAAAAAAACTCCTATAGCTTATGTAGGAGTGTCGAATTTTGAAGTTTCCCCCCCCCCCCCCCCCCCCAGCTCAGCTGGCTTCTTTCCTTTGTAATATTGCGTTTTTTAATATTCCATAATGGCAACAAACGTCTCTCAGAAATCGTCTTGTTTAACAATCCTTTAAGCTTAATATCTCCGAGTCAGCAATTTTGTATTCAAATTAACTGCTAATACGTAATACGTTCGTAATGAAAAACGAGCCCTCATGGTGAGTTGGAAAAAAGATATTAAAACTTTAAATGCATGACGCCAAAATAGCAACGTCTTCTACAAATTTATGATTAACAAGGATAAGTCTTGTTTAATTTTAAGGGCGGTTTTGACCGCGGCAGCCTCCTTAGTTTGAAGAAGAGCATAGTTTTTGACCACTTTTGGCTGAATAGGGAGAGGCTGCTCTGGAATTGGTTATAGTTGTTACGAGTAAAATGGAGTTGAAAGCCTTGGCGAAGTCCTACTCACATGTTTGACATTCTAATGTCGGTCGTTGAACCAATTTAGCTTCTTGTATGTTTGTAGCGGGTTAACATGATCATTTGGAGAATTTCGATGGTATGCAATCGACAAGAAGGTCGTGTCTGAAATAAGTTACGAAAAATTTTGGTCTGAAGTTAGGCAAAAGTTTCCAGAAGCGCGGTACCCCTTGGTGGCAGGACGCAGTTGTAGCCATTATTATTTGTTAGTTAAAGACGCCTAACTGTCTCTGTGTCTTAACCATAAGCAAACTGTAAGGCTCTATATGAAAACAATTAGAGCGAATTAACGAAGAAACCAATTGGAGCAAGTGAAAAGGGTTACATGTGAAATGCAGGTGCAGCCTTAATTTGCAAGCAAAAAAAGCATTAGTGTTCCGGTGTCTTAACCATAAGCGAGCGGTTAGCTACGGGTTAAACAAATTCTGTATTTTGGATTGTTTGAAGCTACGCAAACGGTGTCACTATAGCAAAGGTACGTTTTGAAATAAGTTATTGACGGTGGAGTTTAAATAACGAATTGAGGATTTCTAGTAACAAACAAGATATCCCTGTATGTAGCACGGTAAAATTCATGGCGGCTAAGGTTAAGCGACAATAATTTCCCACACATTTCGTCATTGACTTATTGAGAATATCATAAAACGAGGTGTGATATTAAAATATCAGAGTACCTTATCAGAGTATGTTTAAAGGCAAGGAAAACGAAAAGGCCGAGGGAGAATGATTTTAAAACTGGTCATTGACATATTGGAAATATTATAACAGACATTTCGTATTCAAATTAGACACTGATACTAGACAAAGGAAAAATGTTTTCTTTGCCAAAAAACACGATTTCGTTTAACATTTCCGTCTTATTAATGATGCAAGATCTTTATCGCAAAAAAGATACCTACTTGTTATTGTAATTTACTTGTATAACCTACTACAAAATGAAAGCAAGGTTCAGGCCGGTAAATAAATTGGCTTCCTGCTTATCATTGGCATACTGAGAATATTAATTGACATTTTGTATCCAAATTTGAACTGACATTCAGAAAAGCGAAAAACTATTTTCTTTACCAAAGAGCAACATGATTTCGTTTAAGATTCTTGTCTCATTTATGGTTTAGAGTTTTTAATGGAAAAAGATAGCACTATAAAAGGAAAACAAGTTTGCGGGAGAATATAATTTGCCTAGCATCTGCTCGTTGACATATAGGGAATATTGTTAGACATTTTGTGTCAAATTAGAAACGATGCTAATTATTTCTTTCCAGAGAGCATCATGCTCACGGTTTGAACACACCTCTGACAAAAACGTAAGATAAAGTCAATTTAACTATTTTGACGACTTGCATAAAAATCTAATCCTTCAACTGCAGGAAAAGGGCACTATAAAATTTAATAAGAGTATTACTTTTTATCACAAATTTAACGCGGACATCGTTTTCCTTTGCACCATACATGGAAAGTTTTAATATCTTTTTTTTAATTCGCCACGTGCGGTCCTTTTTCATGACGAACGCATTAAGAATTTTAATATAAAAGCGCTGAGTTATTGAGATCAAATGACTGAAATGTTGTCCAAAACACAACAATTCATGAAGCCATCTAGACCTAAAAAGCTAAATATCCATACCCTTTGGCTAAACACACTTATAGCAAAAACACTCCTATAGCTTATGTAGGAGTGTCGAATTTTGAAGTCCCTTTCCCCCCCCCCCCCCCTGGAATTGGTTATAGTTGTTTCTTAACCATAAGCAAACAGTAAGGCTCTATATGAAAGCAATTAGAGCGAATTAACGAAGAAACCAATTGGAGCAAGTGAAAAGAGTTACCTGTGAAATGCAGGTGCAGCCTTAATTTGAAAGTAAAAGAAGCATTAGTGTTCCGGTGTCTTAACCATAAGCGAACTGTTTGCTACGGGTTAAACACATTCTGTATTTTGGATTGCTTGAAGCTACGCAAATGGTGTCTATTCTAGCAAAGGAACGTTTTGAAATCAGCTATTGACGGTTGAGGGTTTCTAGTAACAAGCAAAATATCCCTGTATGCAGTAGGTTAAAATTCATGGCGGTTTAGTACCAGAAAAACAAAAAGAAAAAAGGTTATACAAGGATAATTTCCCATACATTTAGTCATTAACTTTTTGAGAATATCATAACACGAGGTGTGATATTAAAATATCAGAGTATCTTAACAGAGTATGCTTAAAGGTATGGAAAACAATAAGGCCGAGGGAGAATGATTTGAATCTGCTCATTGACATATTGGAAATATCATAATAGACATTTCGTTATTGAAATTAGAAACTAATACTAGAAAAGGAAACAAAATGTTTTTTTTGCCAAAAAATACGATTTCATCTACGATTTCATTCTTATTAATGATGCAAGATCTTTATCACAGGAATGTCAGCTACTTGTAATTGTAGTTCACTTGTATAACCTTCTACAAAAAAAACTATGGAGTAACTATGCATTTTTTAGAGAACATAAAGCTTTAATTTATATAAAAATGCCATACATTGCCTTGTATTTTACTGTCTTTTAGAATAATTGTTGCTTAATTATCTCTAAAAATTGCGTGGCTACACCCAATTTCATTTTTGGATTTCAATAACCGTTGCTAGGATCTGCTTTCCCCGTATAGTCATAAACCGCACAAAATACTTTTTTTTATTAGTAGGCACCGTTCTTAGGGTATTTGCCTATTCTTCTTTGCAGGTTTTCCATTCTTTGCCAAGTAATACCAATGTTGTGATAATCAGTGTTTATCAAGGATGGACGAATGGTTTCTTAAAGCCCTTATTTTACACATTTCCTTACTGTGGATTAGAGGAGGTAAGTGTCAAACTGATTTTTCTCGTGGGATAAAATCATAGTATACATGATATTACCATAAAATTATCGCCCTCAAAATTTTTCATGTTAGAAAGCTATGACAATGAGACTTGAGGAGCGATCGTACGTCCAAAGGTGATTCCTTTCAGGTTCGCAACGAGATGAGATACCGTTGTAATGACATCGTGATTTCTTCAAAGGGAGCCCATATTTGATCAGGATTTCTGGATTTCCCTAATACTTCAGGAGAGCGCCGAAATTGAACGAAAAGTAATTAGAACACGGTCTGTCAAAATTTGTTGCGATTACAATATTAAAGTCAATGAACAGTAACGGACGACATCAAAATTGTTACCAGAAAAATTTCTGAAAAAGTCCTGAATATCTAGGTCCTTTGCTAAAAAAGTTATTTAGGTTTCGAAGTCACAGCGGGCAGATTCCACCCCTCCCCTTATCTAGTCTAGATAGGGTTAAAGGAAGTAAACAATTATGGAGGTCGCAAAATTTCGATTTCCGGAAACACGGGAAAATTGTTTTCTTAGAACCCGCAAAACTCGCCATTTTTATCTGATCGCGCAGTGGCGTAAGTAATAAATTCTCGGCCTTCAATCAATAATTCTTGAATGAAACAATACATTTTTAAAATATTCACAAACATCAGCGAAAAATTGAGCAGGTAAATTAGGAAGCTACGTGAAACCTTGTGTTCCGGAGACTTTAAGTTTTAAACAGAACAATGTGAAGGCCGCTAAATTAATATAAAATAACAAGTACCATAGAGAAAATCTATGGAAAGAGCTTCTGGAATATTCGAGAACGTTTTTAGGGCCTGTGAGTGATGTTAAGATGTAAAATTACCTATTGTCATCGCAAAACTCGGAACGTAATAGGACTACGTAATTTCCGAAAATAGCTTTGTAGAACATTATAAGAAAAGATAACGAAACAGTTTTACTGTCGCTATTACTGTCGTTATATTGTTCGCTGTTATAGTCGTCATTTAAGTATAGTGAAAAGTTAGAGCTTAATAGCGGATCGGAAAAACCTTGTAATCAGAGGGTCGTGGTAACAAAGCATGAAAAGTAAAAAAGATTGTACAGTTATCTGGAAAACATCTGGTAGCTGAGCGAAGATTCTCAACAGAACTGAACCAAGATGATGAGGGAAACGACAAAGGAGGCGTAAAGGAAAAGGATAGCTGTGTACTGGACAATTCCAGAAAGATTTTAAAGCAGTCGAAATCGAGAAGCAAAGCAGCATTTACTCGAGCTAGGGACACACTCCTACAACTACTTGATGGGGACTTACGAAGTGGTTGGCGAATGTGTGGAGAAGGCAAGGTACAAGATGAATGTTGAGACCACGTGATGGCAGATATGACCTGTTACCAGATAAATACGAACAACGAAACGACACCACCAACGTCAAGAAACGAATCGAGGAAGAATTCTGCCAGACTCACAATGTAGCGACAGAATAATTGGAAAGTCGACGAGACGAATCCTCTAGTGTCGTATATTGTGATTCCCAGAGATTTGAACACTTACACGTCGAAGAGCGAAAGGCTCGAGAGCGCGTCGAGAGATTAGAAGTTACGTTTTTTTAGTGAAGAACTAGCAATTGAGGCGGACAAGGAAAGGGTCGAGGAAGAATTTGCCCAAAAAATAAGATAGCTGGAGCCTCGTCCCGAAAGGATAAAGAGATTATAGATCGCCAAGGAAAACGTCAAATTAAACCAGTTAGGTCTGGAGACAGATGAGCTCGGAGCACCGCCTAGAAGCAGAATTAGACGACGAGAAGACTCGGAAAACACCGTCAGGCACCGACCACAGCCAGAGGGTCTACTAAGCAAAGCATCAGCGCCGAGGTTTTTTCATCGACAAAGCAATTGCGGTACCCGAACACAAGCTACTGTAGCTCGGACAGTACTTATCGGGCGAAGCATTAAGGGTTATCGAGAATTTGGATCATTCCACCTCTGCTTACCTCTGCAAGAGGAGGACAGATTGCACTGTATTTGGAGAAACTTAGGGATTTTAAGCCAATCCATGTCGGTAACGCCAAAGATACAGAGAAGTTCGCTGATATCCTAGACATTGCAGTTATTACCCTTTAAGAGGCTGGCCGACGCAAGAAATTGGGCAATGGATCGCTCTATGATAAGCTACAGAGGAAGATGACAGAGTCAATGCTAGCACAGTACTATTGATGGATTTTTGAACACAAGAAACAACAGTGCGTAGAAGGATTACAACAATGGGTTATACAAGAATCAGAATTCCAGACAGTACAAGCTGAGACGCTTCGAGGGATATGAAGCAATTGCAGTACCCCGAAGAGAAATCAAACGTTTTCTTGGCCAGACCAGATCACTCGCGGGAAATCCAAACCAGTGGCCTAGGAAGAGCCGTCGTACATGGAAAGTCTGTGGAAATAACCACCCATTTGGTGCGACGAGTTTTAAGAGTTTTAAGCGGCGCAACAACGTTGTTGCTATAAATGCCTAGGAGAGACCCAACACAGAATATCATTCCCACAGTCCCGATATTTTGGTTTGTAGGGACGCACAAAAGTCGTGCTACATTGTAAAAAAAAAAGGAGAGGCCGGAGATTGCAAGGAACGGCAATAAGAGTGACAGCTACAATCTTCAGCCCTTAAACGTCCATCGGGATGAAAATGAAGTAGCTCCAGTAAGAGATACCACGGAGGGGGAGTCCACACAGGTCTTACCGGAGACATCGGACACAACAGCAATTGACATGAAAGAAACTAGACGCGAATATGTTGCACCGAGGGAAGTAACAGCAGTGATCAAGAATGGCGCAAGTGTTCGTTAATGTGCTACTGGACGATTATAGTAGTTAGACATACATCAACAGTTGAATTACGACTTCAATGGGAGAACCGTAGAGTAACCGTTCACTTTCTAAATGGTTGGACCTTCAGCTTTGAGACAAAAATCTTCCAACTAAATCTTGAAAGCTTATGAAAAGATAGATGTAAAGATAGCAGCTTTCACTGCAGAACGCGTTTAAGGGAACATTGGAGCAATCAACTGGGCTAAATACGCGAAGAAGTGGGAGCATCTAAAGGGTATTACTTTACCCTGGACCATGCCCAATCATCGACATTTTTGTCGGTGTCAATCAGAGAGGGATGTTAGAGGAAAGCCAGCAAAAGCCGTTGCACGGTTAACGGCCCTCGGATGGACACAATCGGCAATCCAAATAGTACTGACCAGAGACGCTATCGAACAAGTCTCGCTCACACTTATTTTATACGTGCTGACGATAAGAGCAGCAACTAAATTGCAAACTCCAAAAGGTCTTGGAGATAGAAGTTCTAAGTCACAGCTTTGAGACTCCAAATGAGAAATTCGCGTTCGAGAAACTTAAGCGATCCATCAAATTTGAGAGCGGGTGGTACGAGGTCGCAATTCCTTGGAAAGACGACTGGTCAGTGTTACTGGACAACTACGAGACAGCCCTGAGACGCTTGAGAAGAACAGAGAAACGCGTTCTCAAAGAGCCAGAAGAAAGGTTGCATAAGGAAGATCCCAAAAACAGAGAAAAAGCCCATTGTGTCCTGTTACTTACCACACTTATCTGTTAGGCCGGACAAAGCAACGACGGAGACGAGCATTGTGTGTGACACGTCAGCCAAGTGCGAGGGGATTTCTTTAAGCGATATCATACACCAGGGATCTAAGTTGAAACGGGAGTTTTTCAGCGTTTTGATACGGTTCCACAAGCAAGCGATAGCGTTAGTCTGTTGCATAGCAGAGATGTATCTGTTGAGTCCGGAAAAGTACCAGGACCACAGGCATAAACACAACATGATTTAATACGACCGATTCATACCGCATGCACAAAAAAACAATGCACCACAACTCCCTGATCGCTATCGCCAGTCAGCGGTCAGTTAGGACTTCATGTTACTACATCTTCCTTTTTTTTTAACTTAACTAAATGTCAATAAGCACATCAGTTCCACAGTCATAAATAAATACTAATCTTAGCATTGTTCAATAAGTCTTTCTGGTCTTCTAAGAGCTCCTCTAGGTCTAAGGCGGGTCAGCAGCAGTTTAGGCTGTAAGGGCTCATTTACTGCTGGTTGGTCCTCAGGGACAGGCAGTTCTCCGAAGTCGTCTTGCCCCTCTGGGCTCATCTCTCTTGTTGGTGGTGCTTCGTGACTCTCACAGCCCTCATTCTGGGGTGAGGCTGGAGGTCTTCCATCAAGAACTCTTCGTGTCATCCTCCGGTTCCTTCTCACTTGTCCATTTGAGGTCTGTATGACTACGGACCTTGGAGATTCGTGTTGCGTTATTACTGTCCCTTCTGCTTTCAGGTCAGGGATGCAAACGCGGTCACCAGATGACAGCTCCTCTCCCTCTACTACTCTGTGCCTCCGGTCATAATCGACCTCATTTTTGCTCGGTATTCCTTCTCTTTTCTTCTGGCGTGATCATAGTTAGGGGTCTCTGGCTTCAGCTTATCTGGGTGACAGGGGACTCTAGTAAGTAGTTTCCGACCCATGCTTAATTGTGCAGGAGAGTAACCGTGATGCAACAGAGTATCTCTGTAGTTCAGGAGAGCCAAGTATTCGTTACTACTCTTATTTAAGACCATCTTCATAGCTTGGACTGCCCTTTCCACTTCTCCATTGGCCTGGGGATATCTTGGAGAAGAGGTTACGTGCTGAAACTGCCAGTCAGTAGAGAAGGCGGTGAACTCACGTGAATCAAACTGGGGGCCATTGTCGGTAAATAAGATGTCTGGAATCCCGTGACGACTGAAAACCCTTTTAAGCTGCAGGATAGTCTGGGCAGACTTCACATCCTTGGACACTTGACAAATCTCTACATCTCTTGAAAAGTAATCTACAGCCAGGAGGTAATGTTTATCCTTGTGCTGGAAGAAGTCTACGCCGACTCTGCTCCAGGGTCAATCCGGAAATTCAGTACCTTTCATTGGCTCAATGCGTTCTCTGCGATATTTCTCACACATGACACAGTTTTGCACGACATTTGTGATGTCTTGGGAGATCCCGGGCCTCCACACCGAAGAGGCCGCATTCGCACGCGTTTTGGTAATCCCTTGATGACCATCATGTAGACGCCTTAGCACATCTGCTCTTAACCTTGGAGGTATAATGATTCGTCGTCCTCTCAGGAGTAGCCCGTTGTGAAGGGATATGTTGCCACGCTCACTCCAGTATTTAGCTATTGGCCCATGAACTCTTCGTTTCTCTTCCGGCCACCCATGCTGAACATACTGCATCACGGTTTTGAGTGTGTCGTCGTTCTTCAGCTCAGAACGTATCTCATCTAACCGCTGGTCCGAGGCAGGTAAGGTCACTAGTACAGCATTCACATAGCACTCGACTTCGTCATGAAGGTCCTTCCATGACTTGAACTCCTGGGCTTTACCTTCTTGGGGGGATCGTGACAATGAATCAGCTGTGTACAGGAGTTTACCAGGAACATGCGCGATGGCAAAGTCAAACCTCATGAGTCTCATCCTGAAACGTTGTATGCGCACCGGAAGCCCATCTATCAATTTAGTGGAAAACAACAGAATCAATGGCTTGTGATCTGTTTCTACTTTAAATCTCATTCCGATCAAGAATTCTGCCCAGTGTTCAAGTGCCCATGTGATGGCCAAAGCCTCTTTTTCAATTTGGGCATAACGACGCTCTGTCTCAGTCATTGATCTGCTAGCATAGGCCACTGGCCTCATTTCGCTGGATGGCTGCTTCTGCATAAGAACTGCACCTAGTCCAAAACTGCTGGCATCAGATGAGACCATGGTCTCCTTTTCTGGATCGTACAGTGCAAGAACTTGCTCGGATGCCATGTCTGCTTTCAGCTGTTGAAAGGCTACTTGTTGGGCTGGGCCCCATACCCAGGCACTCTCTTTCTTGAGCAAGTCTCGTAAGGGTTTCGTCTTCTCAGCCAGATCTGGACAGAACTTCATTAGGTGGTTGACCAATCCTAAGAAACGTCGCAGGTCTGCAATGTTCTGGGGTTCTGCCATGTTGGTGATAGCTTTTACCTTTGAGGGATCTTTCCTGATTCCTTCACTGTCAATGATCTGGCCCAAGTATTGCAGCCTGGTTTGAGAAAATAAGCACTTCTTGAGGTTGAGCGTGAGTTTCCTCTTCACTAGCCTGTCAAGGACTTGCTTAAGTCGCTGATCATGTTTCGCTTGGTCTCTCCCAATGACTAGTATATCGTCCATGTGGCACTTGACCCCCTCTATTCCAGAGAGTTCTTTATCCATCCTCTTCTGGAAGTACTCGGGAGCTGATGATATGCCGAAGGGAAGACGCTTAAACATGTAACGGCCAAAAGGCGTAATAAAGGTAGTTAGCTTGGCACTTTCTGGGTTTAGGACTATCTGGTGGAACCCTGAGTTAGCATCAAGCTTGGAGAATACTGATCCTTCTGTAAGGCTTCCCAGCGTTTCTTCAACTGTTGGCATTTGATAGACTTCTCGGCGAACTGCTTGGTTAAGCCGTGTGAGGCCAACACATATCCGTACCCTTCCGTCGGCCTTTGGCACTACCACAATCGGCGAACACCATTCTGTCGGCTCATCTACCGGTTCAATAACATCCAGTTGTTCCATACATTTGATCTCTTCCTGCACCTTTTTCATAAGTAGCAGTGGTACTCGCCTCGGAGTGGTCAGACAAAAGGGTATGGCCCCTTCCTTTAAATGAATTGTATGTTCAGCCTCCAGTTTGCCGAGGCCTTGAAAGAGTGTTGGGTACTGCTTGATAATGTCCTCCTTTGTCCCTGATTGGAATGTATGGTTATCAGGCGTCAGATGAACAGCTTTGACACTGTATGTCCCTGGGATTTCATGGCCAAGACCTCGGATGGCAGCTATCCCAAGAAGCAACTTGGATGCCCCTCTGACTATGTACACTTGTTCCTTTATGACTGTTCCAGCTAGAGTGAGGTTCATGACTGCACATCCAAGGGTCACCAGAGGAACATCCCCTGCTCCGACAAGTTCTCTGTCGGATTTTGAAAGCAGCCCATACGATGACTTGTAGATGGCTTCAGGCATCACAGACACTTGTGCTCCTGTGTCAATGCACCATGTTAGCATGTCTTGGTCTTGGACCTTCAGCTGGACGTGCCATCCGGCGTCGGACCTACCGGTTTGAGGGTTTGCAGCTGGTTCTGATTTGGAAGTATTGGAACATGTGGGTGTGGTTACCCCTCCCACAAATGTGGGGCCTAGGTCATTCTCAGCTTCGAGAACCTGGTTGACTTTTACACTCTTACATATGATAGGGAAATGCCCCATTTTATTGCATTTGCTGCATCGTGTATCTGCGGCTGGGCAGTTTCTCCTTCCAGGGGGGTGCTGGCGGTTACAATAACTATAGTTTCGGCCAACTGTTTGGAAGGGCTTCCTTTTAGAGTCTCGCTGGTTCCTTTGCTCTGTAACTTGATCAGAGTTAGGGCCTGACCTGTTCCCTCGTGGTGTGACACTCTCAATCTCTGCAGTTTTTGATTCTTGTAACTCGCGTTTTGTTGCTTCCTTCAAAGACAGGATCTTTACCGCCTTTTCGAGTGAAAGGGCTGCTCCTTCGTCATAGAGATTTAGCTTGTAATTGTCTTCCTTGCAGGAAAAGGTAAGTTTGTCTCTGACTGCTTGCTCACAGAAATCGGCTGGAAACTTGCACTCGGCGGCTCTTTCTTTGACAGTCACGACCCACGAATCAAAGGTCTGCGTCGGCTCTCGCTTAAGGTAAATCCAAAAGTTCTCTCGCAGCATGAGTTGAGGGTCCCGTTTCTGAAAGTATTCATCAAACTTTGCCGTAACGGTCGCGTAGTTGTCGGAATTTTTGGCTGGAAGTTTGTCTTTTCCTCCCGCGAGGACGTCACGCTCGGGTAAGTAGGTAAAATTGGAGTAAATTTCCAAACACAGCTCGCCGATGTGGTTTAAAAGCAGCCCCACCTTCATTTCATCGGGTTTCTTTGAAGCTCCAATTGCCTTGAGGTAAATTTCGAATTTTTGTTTCCATTTCCCCCACGAGTGAGCAGGATTTCCCGTCGAAATTTCCAGCGGTTCCGGCGGTCTGGCAAATGGCATGCCTTCCGCCATCTTGTTTGAAACCACGTGCACTTTGACCGATTAAGCCGTCTATTCGATCGTTTCTTCGACTGGTTTGATCTCAGCAGCTGAGGCTAGAAGGAAGATCTCGCTTCTGACACCATGTTGAGTCCGGAAAAGTACCAAGACCACAGGCATAAACACAACATGATTTAATACGACCGATTCATACCGCATGCACAAATCAATGCACCACAACTCCCTGATCGCTATCGCCGGTCAGCGGTCAGTTAAGACTTCATGTTACTACAGTATCTTCACATAAGTCTTATGCCAGAAGATAGCTAGCATGATGGACTTTTGTGGAGAGTGCTCGACCAATCCAAGGTACTAGATGAATATGAATTTAAATAAATGGCAGTCGGAATGAATTCGACACAGTTTCAGTCGCAGTTCGTCGTACAAGAACACGCGAAGAAGTATCAATAAAATTTTTCCACTGGCTGCGGTGACAATACCATCTCTGGCAATATTATCTCTAACTATCTCTCAATATATATGGACGGTAGCATGGGTTCAGTTCCAGATGATGAGACATCCATAGACTTGTACAAAAAAACCTTCAATGCTGTGGAAGAATGCTGGTATGCACGCACGGAAATGGCTGTCTAATTCAGAAGAATTGTTGTTGGAGATACCAGCAGCGAAAAGTGGATCTAGATAATGGGGAGCTGTTCTCTGTTCAGCAGCTTGAAGTACTATGGGTAGAAAAGGAAAACATGTTCATCTTCCGAGTGCATCCACCTCAAGATGTTAGACCACATTTTTCGAGCCTTTGGGATTTCGGACGCCATATACCATTCGTGCAAAGGCTTTGTTCCAAGAAATCTGGACCACGGGCAATGACTAGTGAGGAGTTGCTTCAGTTGTAACAATAAAAGAAGGCTATTCGGTGGTTCAACAATGAACTAGAGCATTTAGTAAAAATTAAGATCGTGATGTTTTCAGCAGGTAGACAGGGATGTGAGGTCCATGACACTGCACACATTCGTGTGTATAAATGCTTCATCAAACGCGTATGGAGCAGTAGTGTATTAAAGATATGAGCACAGTGATGGAACTGTTTCGGTCCATCTAGTGTTTTCTAAATCAAGAGTTGCACCCCTTACAGCCACAAGTATCCTTCGTTTAGAGCTAATGGGCGCAATTCTAGGATTAAGACTAAGTGCATCGATATCAAAAGCATTGAAGATTGCAACTAGCGAAATTACGTCTTGGTCCGATAGCATGAACGTGTTATGGTAGATACATCGCCGAACCAACCAGGACATTTAAGCCGTTTGTTGTAAGCAGAATAGGAGAAATAAAGTCTCACACAAGTCCTCGAAAGTGGAGGCATTTTTCCACTGACAATAATTCAGCTGATCGTCTACCAAGAGTCTTATCAGTAGAGGAGTTAGCTAGCAAGGACACTTGGTGGGAAGGACCTTTGTATTTAGAGAGGAAAAATATCTGAATGGGTAATAGATCGAATCATGAAAAAGCAACGCCTACAAGCTGACTGCAGCCATAGAGGGACAGCGATGTTGGCTATCCAAAACAATGCTACGTAGTGGCTTGAAACGAGACGCCTTTCTACCTAATTAGACTCATCAGAACACTAGCTTGGGTTTATCGCTTCATAACATTTGTCTGAGTTACGTCGAGAGAAACGCATTACAAGTGGGCTGACTACCAACGACATCAGGACGCACACATTCAAGTAATGAAGTCAGCACAAGCGGAAACATTTGGAGAAGAGTACTCATAATTGACAAGTGATAAAACATTTCCAGGTGGTAACAAGTTACTCGCCTTGAAACCAAGAATTGATGAAGATGGGTTTATGAGATCTGGTGCTCGTCTAGAGAATGCTGAGTATTTACCACATGACGTTAAGTACCCTATCATCTTACCGGGAAAGAACTGAGTAACCAAGCTGATCATGGGACATTATCATGGAAAAAGGGAATCACACCTCAAACATTGGTAATGTTGTCCCCTCGTTTTTGGATAATGCAGAGGCGAGAAGAAATCCGAGATTGTGACGCTTAGTGCTATGAATACTGTAAGGGAAAAGCCAAACTGTTGAAAAAAATCCCAGCGGCTCACCCAAGAATTAGGCTTAAGACTGCACTTCTTGCGTTCGCTCGTACGCTTGTAGATTTGAAGGGCCTTTCATAACAGTCCAGGGCAGGGGACAACGGATAGCTAAGATATAACTTTGTCTCTTTACATGTATAACCACCAGAGCGGTAAATTTCAAAATGGCAATTGTACTGGACAACGATTCCTTCCTTAACCTATTTTAGGGATCGTAGAGGATTGCCGAAAGAAATGAATTCAGACAATGGGACTAATTTCATGGGAGCAAATCGAGAACTGGAAGAACTTGTCGTAGAAAAGTTAGACGAAAACAAGATTAGAGTAACTACAGCCGACAAAGGAGGACAATAGCATTTCAATCCCCGTTTGTCTCCACACTTTGACAGTTCACACGGGTCTATGATAAAAGCGTCCAAACGAGCTATAAATCGGACTTTTGGGAACACTGATGTGACGGACGAAGAACTGATAACGGCCTTCACTGGTGCAGAATCCCTGATAAACTCACAAATTTTAATACATCAGTCAGCGAATCCTGCAGATGACTTTCCGTTAACACCAAATCATTTCCTACATGGGCAAGTCGGTGGACAGTTCGCCCCTGAATCCGTGGTCGGAATTAAGACCTAAAAGGCAATAGAGACGCGTCCAAGAGTTAGTCCGACACTTTTTTATTCCTTTATTCATGAGGTGTGCAATACAAAACTACACTAAAAGACTTTAACACTAGTTTTCTTACAATAAGCTTACTCACAATATTACATAATGATACTGACGTAAATGTAAGCAGTAATATTACTTAATATGACTTATAGTATTACTTAAATAGAAGAAAGGTCCTCACAGTAACGTTATTTAACCAACCTATGAAAAGAAAGTTGTGAAAAGAAATCCACAAAGAATTCAGGCTTGAACAGGATTTGAAGCCATGACCACTGCGATTCCGGTGCAGTGCTCTACCAACTGAACTATCAAGCCAACTGGGAGCTGGTCAAATTGTGAGTTCGTGATATACCCGTGAAGCGAGAATAAATTAGTAGGAACATAGATATTTATTTTCGCAACTGCTTAGGTTGTGTTAAAAACTGCGGGGATCTTTCTTCTATTTAATATTTCACCCGAAGTTCAAATATATGTTTCATATATTTATATTAATATATTCCTACAAAAATGTAGCCTCGAATTTCGTCGCTCCCTCGGGTCACAAATGTTTGGAAGTGTTCAACAGATTCTCAGAAAGTTGCTATTGCTCCCCAATTAAATACAGGCAGTTTTGTGACAGGTATCATGGATAAGTTTGGAAGTACACCATCTTGACAAACTGGTTTAAGAGATGTCTCTATTTATTGTCTTTCTAAATTGATTCTTAACAGCTACTTTGACTCCCTGGAAAAACCCACCAACCACAAACACACCAGCGTCCCCGAGACCGAGTCCAGGAACAAGTAAGATATCACTTGTGTTTTTTTGAAGTATATATAACTAGATTTAGGTTCTCAAACTGTAACGTTACACTTTTCGACAACTTTCACAAACACACTGCGCGACGATAAGTAATTGAAGATTTAAGGGAGCTTGCCATTACAGTTCAGTTTGAAAAAGTACCATCTCGGTGAAAAACAGGTTCTGCATTAATGCAGTTTGAAACACGCTTCTTAACAAGAAACATTACAATACTTCCTTGGACAAACCAACAGACAACACAAAGACCACTATTCATTATTTTCTTACTACTACACTGACTACTAGGTGACTGTATTTTTTTTTCTTCTCTTTTTTTCTTTCCTTCCTAAGAAGAGAAGGCGGGACGCGTGCGCGGCCGACCATGTGACGTAAATTCAAAATTAAATTTATGCGGCTCAACTGGTCACCATAAATGACATCCGACGACAATCCCATGCTAAATTAGATCAACAAACAGAAGCGAGAAAGGGACCAAAACTCAGAAGATTAAAAGTATAACTTCGGGCGATTTTTCTGAGTTTCTTCTAGCCCGACGGGTGATGAAACACCTATGAAAACTGCGGGTTCTACCCTCTCCGGGTGTCTGCTTTGTGGTAAAGAGCAAATTAAGTAATCGTCGAAAGAGAACTAGTTTAAAAGGCAAAGTTAAAGTTGTCGCTTAAAGAGTAGCGAATGCTTTGGATTTCCAGCTCAAAAGTGTCGACTTTGAACGATTCTTGTGCAACGATCGATCGCTGCCACAAAGACATCAAACCTCTTGAAAAATGCCCAGAGGAGGTGACAGTACTGAAGAATGAAATCAAGAGTAGTTTTGATTCGGCAAACCTGCTTATAAGTGGCATGAGGTGTGATTCTTATATTTTATCGCGCAATATTGTGCGAACCAAGACCGCTTGTCATTTAACAAAGTCGAGACCAAAGATTCCCGTTAAGAGTTTAAATTTTACAACTAATTATAAAGAACAGGAGTAGCATGTAAAAACGTAGCGGACAGACCTCCGCAACTCGCGCTGTTTCCATTGTATTGACAAAAACGTTTACATTTTGGTTTTACAAGCTTGTCTTCAAGCGTTTTTTAGTGTGCTACAAGAGATTCTCTTATAATTCTAAGCCATTTGGATTAGCTTTTCTATCCCATTCTGTATGCTTGCGCTGTGGTATTTGCTAATTGGTTTATCAGCTCGGATTATTCGGCCGTGCCCTCTGTAGATTTAACAGATTCTACTTGATCCTGTGTCAGTGACATTAAGGGGAAAATAACGACAGCGGTGGATTGAAAGTTCGACCGTTTTACGGCATCAAAAACCATCAGCGCAGCTTGGAAAATTGGAGACTTTCCCAATCCAGTGGGTTGAAGTAGTGTTACGCGCTGGTTCTGACCAGATTTGTTAGGTACTCATCAGAGTGAGTTACCATAGCAACTAAAAACTAGCATAAAATGACGGACAGGAAACAATACCAATGGGCGGAGTCAAAGATTGTTGTATAGTAATGAAGGCCAACTTAACTTCGCTTTTATCCCTTGCATATTAATGATTGTCACCCTAACCTCGCTTTCATATCATTGGATATCTATGAGGGACAATGAGTTCACGTCACGACCAGAAGTGGGTGGAAGTGTGCCCAGTCTCCTCCCGAGTCAAAGACAGAATTCTAACTGCCAACAAGATATTTTAATGAAATAGAATCGTGAGAATTACATGGCGGGACGTGTGCGAGGTCCTTGTGACCCGCGTCCCACTTACACAATAAAAATCAAAACATGCATATTACACTGGGTGACGTGTTACAGCGGTCTTACTGACCAGTGACCAACTTACAAAAAAATCATATTGAATAATTTCTCCCAGCCAGCTAGAGAGTGGCATTCAAAACCTGTTTACAAGAAATTCCCGAGTCAACCACGGGACGAGATTTAAAGACGTGTTGCTAATACCCAATTGATTTTACATGTCACACACTTTCAACTATGTTTAGGATTCGTTCTTTAAAGAACTTTTTTTTTTAAATATACTAAATCGCAACAAGAGAAAAACGCTGAATTTCTAAATTAAATCGGAATGGATTGCTTACCGTCCGAATCGCTAACTGCTTAGTTTTTTGTCAAGACTCCCATATACTTTCGTTCGAAAAAATATATATATTACCTCCTGGAAATAGCTATTTTGTGCAGTATTCCTAAAAGAACGAACAGCTTCCAACAATTACTCGTCACTACTTTTCTTAAGAGTTTGACCATCTTTCCTCTTCGAATTTTCCTGGAGAGCTGTTCACTGTCGGCCTTCCAGTTGACAACTGATTTCGCTTTAGAAGCTTCTACGTATTTATAAACAACAGGCATGGGGGAATTGGGGTTATCGCCTACTGGCAAAAATTAATATACATGAATGGAAACAATGGTGAAGGGTATGGAGTTATCTCCGCAGAAACAATTAATCTTCACAAATGTACTGACAAGGGATGGGAGTTACCCCTGCAGAAACAACTACTGAATGTTCATTAAATTTAATAAACTAAAATAAAACACAGAGTCAGATGTTCACTTTATAAAATTTATTGAACAACATGACCTTCAGAGGGAGAATTCTTTTCCTATAAAGTGCATTACAGCTTCAAAAGTTTCTTGGCTTGCATGATTTTTTTCACAAGTTTTTCAGTCATAGTGCGTTTACCAGGTAGATGGTCGATGGCTTTGATCATCTTGGTGCCAGCCTTCCACTTGTCTTGTAAATTCTTGACGTGACTATAATCGATGTAGTCTTGTTTTGCAATTTTGTCTAATCGATTAATCTCCACGTTTCAATCGCTTTTTTTTCCAACTTGGTGCCAGGACCCATGTACTCATACCCAGACCAATGGTTCACTTTGTTTCCTCCTCCTCTTCCTCCTCCTCCTCCTCCTCCTCTTCCTCCTCCTCTTCTTCTCACACTTTGTCTTCGTTCTTTGGACAGCGGCTTTTCTCTTCTCAGTCTTCATCATCGTAATCTAATCTCCGCCTCAACTTCTTGCTTTTCTCAAAATCTTCCCAGCCGGGTAAACGTTTTAAGCTTTTTAGTTTTTTCTCCCTCTTTTTGTTGAGTTCTTTCAACGTATTGCGCAAGTCGTCCAATCTCTCTCTGTATTTGCTCGTTGCTGGTTCTTGGACCACACCACAAGACCAGCTAGTCGTTGGCCTTGGGATCGAAGAAGCAGCACTACTCTTGCCTTTGCTTGTTGATTATTTTTTTACCTTCAGTCCTCGACGGTTTGGGAGTTTGTGGTTCGGGCGTCGAGGGCTTCCTTTTATCATCTGCGTCAGCCGTTGCTCCACAGGTCCCGTCACCATGTACCCTTCTTCCTCCTCACTCCCGCCATGGGAAACTGACGCAATTTTTTGGTCAATTTTGCCAATTCTCATGAAAGGGATTTCGTGTGAGCATTGACCAGAGGTGCTGGTTTGCTAGGATCGGCGAGGAGTTGGTGTTTTTTTGGCAGCCAACTTGGCTGCTTTGTCTGGCAGTGCACTTTCTGTCAATCCTCTTTTGCACCACTTTTTTAACATTTCAAAGTCTTTTTGAGGGACCATCACGACTTCCTTCATGACAGGGGCACAGACTTAACAAAGATTCGTATTGTTGTTTCCAATGAGAAAGTTTGTTTTTCAGTTCTTCTCGAGTGATCCACTTGTTGGTAGACTGAACACAATTATCCTCCTTTTGCCGAGGTGCAGCACTGTTCACTGCATATGGTGTACAACAACTCTACGTGTTCTTGTTCTAAGTGCAGGTGTGCTTTGTTTTCCAGTGCTCTTCCTTACGTTCTGCTTGTTCGAGGCGCGAGTTGACTTTTTGCAACAGATCCCACAATCTCTTTTTTTACCTAGTGAGACATTGACAAAAAAGCGTTGTTCAGCCTCTTCCAAAACCCGCTGCCTTTCTGCGACATGAAATGTTCACGACGTCTCTTGATGGAGTTATGCCGTTTTAATCGCGCCACCACGGTAATGGTATGGAGATGTTGTTCTTCAACACGTTCATTACCATTTCGCTCATAGTATAGATCTGGCCCGAATTGGCATGTTGTAGCAATTCTTGACGCCTGTAACGATTGCCTTCGTTCAACAGCGACTTGAGGAGCGGTAAATTGCGCCTCATGCGTTTCAAAATACACATGGCCTTGGATTCGCTCTGTAATGTCCTTTAACTCTGTTCGCTCCCAATCGTTTAGAGCGTTTACCCTTTCCAAGTTTAAGACCTAGCTTGGCAGCATTCTTGAGAATTGAAAGCAATGCACCGCCTCGCTGAGGTCAACCTTGTTTGACTCTCCGTTGTCTTCAAGTCTTTCATCGTTTCACCCACATTACTGGATGCAACAACGTTTTGACCTTTTGGAGTATCCTCTGTCTACCGCCCAATTGGTGTATCCTTTTTAACCTCCTCTGCTCTTAGAAGCTTGATACTCTCTTTTGTAACCGTTGACAGCGCGTTTGGCTTTTTTATACTCTACGGGTTTCTGCAAATCCCTGATCATGTCGGGGGCCACTTTGTAACCTTTTTTGAAAACCACTTGCCACGGCATTCGACCTCCGTTCTGTTTCTTTGTCCTCTTGGACTTAGTGTTCTTTTTTTTCTTTTTGGTGGTGGTACTTTTTTTTATCTTGCCATCGTTTTGCTGACTTAGACAGCAGTGCTGCTGCTTTTATCGAGCGAGGAACTCTCCGGGTAACACACAAGGAACGTATCGGAATCGTCTTCCGCATTCATGCGTGCATTTGTCTAAAACGGGATGTGTGAAATCGGTCATCGTATCGTCCAGGGTTTGCATCTTGATCAAGAATCTGTGGAATTCCTCCAAAGGGAGAACACACGTAGGTTCTGAACTCGACCAACTTCTTGTTGTAGGTGGTGTAAGCAAAGTGACACATGTCCACTTTGACCGAAAATTTATTGAAATCATTCTATCCTTTAACGATGACTCCTGCTGTCGTCTAGGCCACAAGGATGCTGTTTTTCAGAATGGGACCTACAGTGACGCCTGCAGCCATAATCAACAATGCCAAGCCAATGGAAAGGTTGTGACGACGCTTGAAATGATAAAAAATTTGACGATAATAGCACCACTGACGGTGGTAAAAGGCAAACAATCCATCCAATTGCTGCAACACATTGGGATTCAATTCTCGTGAGGACAGTCTTGAGCACGGACCATTTAACAAATATATGGACGACGACATCCCTATCACCGTGTTTCTAATTTCTCGTGGTAGCCTCTCATTTACTTTCTTATAGCTCTATCTTCTTTCTTATGATAACAACGGGTCCATCCTTCGTCTTTTAACAAGTGACCCAACACTCGCATGTCATCCCAGGTGGTGGGATGTAAATCCACCAAGAGATAACCAAAGGGTCGCGATGTCACTCGACAAAACACTTACAGTTTTTCTTGGGTAAGCGCTCACGGGCCACCAACCCATAGAATTAAGGTTTCAACGTGGGATCATCTCGAGCCAAATACTCCAATGACACATTGTTCAGCGCCACATGCTCCATCTTACATCAAATTGCGTTCGTAGATGTCGTAGAGCACGGCACCATTGGAATCTATCTCCAGCAAATTCGCAAACTCTCCAAAAATGACGAGACTTATATTGTGTCCGGGAACAGCTTCAAATTCTAAGACAAACTGTAAGTCTCCTGTTTGTCTTGAGTTCAACGCATTACGTCAGCTCATCCATTAGCCACATTGTCAAACATAAAAAGGGTGCAATTCTTGCCTTGCCCCCAATCATCTCTTCTCACCATGTTGCCTTGCTTCTTGCACCACGCTCCACTGGCATGTAGAAAAAAAAAATACCCTGTCATATCTCTTTGACCGTCATCGTGATTGAGTTGGAGCATTTCGTATGGGTATTCCTCTCCTCTTACTGCTCGATGGAGATCAGTACAAATTTCTGGAAGCAGAATGGGTCGAACGCCACGTTCCCGTTGAAGGCTTTGTTACGTACCATCCCCACAATAATTCTGTCTGGGATCCTGCCTTGAAACAGGTTGGTCACTTCAAAACGGGTTTGATTTCTCTGCATACTGAAGGTTCTGATTTCACTTTTCACATTGGGGTAAGTTGCCACTTTCCGTTCATTGTGTCTTGCCTCACTCAAATTCTTGTAGACAGTTTTATTTAAACGCAGCTGACAGAGATAAAATTTGACTGTGATGTCATTTTCCGTCAGTCTTCCTTTGAAAGCCACTCCATTGAGAAAGAGGTCTAGCGAGTTGAAGTGAAGTCTCATCCTGATTTCTACCTGAGGGACCAACACTTTGCCAGTGTGAAAGGCTTTCAGATGGAGTTAAAAGTTAGTAGATGCGTTTTCCATCCGTGTAATTGGTCATATTAGATATGGAGGCTGGGAGTGCTGCTTTCTGGTTTGCAAGTAGGGCTTGATAGTCTGCATGGGGTCTATCACTGTCCGTGTTGTTGGCTGTCCACTGTACTGGGAAATCCAATTGATTAAACCATCCTTGAGGCTTCAACACCGTTTCCTCATCTTCTCAGTTGTAGTTTAACAATGTTTCCAGGTGGGCTTTGTAGTGGTAAGTATCAGTTTGTGAACTGATAAGGTTCTGTTCAATCGCATACTGATTTGTTTGAACAATGTGTGGGACAAGTTAATGGTGACCCACAGTTAGACCTCCTTCTTGGGGTAGGCGCAGTCAGCTCCTGGACATGAATGAATGGGTCGCATAAACATTTCTTGCTTTATTCGCCAAAGATGTCTCGAAATGTTTTGTCTCGTTGGGTTACTTCTTTTGTCAAGCTCTTCTTGATCTTTCTTTTAACCCCCCACTTCAAGCCTTGTTTCAACCCTTGCAACGTGTTCTCTTGAATGTCTCCGAGACGGTGACTGCTTTTTAAACCTGTCAGTCTTCCTAGAAGGGTGGCTTTCACGATGTCGCCAATGATTCCCTCACCCAATTGAGTGTCATCGGATCGGAATCTCGTAAGACTACCTCCACGCATGTTGATGATTAAAAGACTGATCGATGCTTCGGCGTTACCTTTTTTATTCCTTTTTGAAGTGGAGCGTGATGATATTATGACCTTCTCCGAAATTCACAAAGTCTCCATCCGTCTCGGCCACTTGGCTTTCAATCATTTTAATGTACTCATTGCGAACGGGTAAGTACTGCACATGCAGCGGCTCGAAGTACGTGCTACCTTTAACCTCTCGTTTGTATTTCACTTCTTGCAACAGGTCTGGCACTTGATTGCCTACGATACTACTTCCTCCCACGTTCGAGTGAACGCGCAGTGAACGTGTGGAATTCCCCACTGCCGTTCGGAAGGCATTTTTCAAGTTAACAAAACGCCAAAGATAGGCCATACTCAACACAAATAGTTATATTTCACATACCAAAACACACCATTGCCTTTGCCGTCCATGACATCCACCTATAGATCCTCGTTCATTAAATCCGGAACCTTGTCATCCAGAAATTCTTGTCGTACATTTGGTCCAAGAGAAAACTTGCCACTGTCGTTCTTCTTTAACCAACCGATTCTGACGGCTAGTCCTTCATAGATGAAGACTTTCGGGGTCTTGGAGAATCCTCCATAAATTCTCCACAAATGTTCACTTTAAAGTCAGGCAAGGAAATGCTGCTCAATCCCCCTTGCCAACCACTCCCGGGTAGGTTCAATGGATGGGGGCGTCGAATCTTGAAGGCGTTGGTTTAATTGTTGGGAAACTCGCTTTTATTGGCATGACTTGGCAATGTGACGTAGAAACTCATAGTTTTTTCAGTTCGCTGTTGGGAATTTAACTGTTGTACTTGTCAGGCCACCCTTTCGACTTGACTAGTACCGTAGTTGACCCTTCTTCCGCTGAAGTACTTTTTCAATCCAAAACAGTGTATCACCTGACACATGGACTTTCTGCAAGTCTTGCTCGTAAAACATACCTTCCATTGGTGTTTCGTCCCACTCGCTTATTTTGTAAACAGAAACAACTCGAATGACGCGTGCACCAGGAATACTTCTTCAGTCCAGCCAGACAAATACGCCTCCTTGGACAGTCGGTGTTTCTTGTTCAACCGAACGCGATCTCCCACTTTCAACTTGGGTTTGGGTTTGTTTGCTCTTAATCTTCGTCCGTAGAGACGCTTCCACACTACTCGTTCGTTTTTCAAAGTCACGTCTTTGGGGCCATTCCAATGCTGCGATGTTTACTGGCAATGTATCCACGTACCAAGAGCTGCAATAAATCTTCGTATCGGAGCGTGTTGGCGGCAGTGAAATAACGGTACATGCGTTCCTTAAATGTACGATTGAAACGCTCCACGATGGACGCTTTGGCGTCCCCGTATGTGGAAATATGGTGAATTCCTTCTTTTTCCAAAAACGATTTAAAGGTCTTGTTGTAAAATTCTTTCCCATTATCCTTTCAAAATCCTTTCAAATGCCTTCAACATCTCGGTCCCTGTCTTGGCTCTCAGGGCATGAACCCAGGCAAGTTTTGACAACACGTCAATGACAGTTAACAGATACTTGTAACCGCGGTTGTTCTTGGCCAAGCGATGTACTTTGACCAAATCTGCCACCCATTGATGGTCGATCCCATACTTGACAACGGGTAAAATGGGGAATCGGCAACGATGACGTTTGTGCAGTGTATAGTTCAAATCTTGTTTTAAGAGTTGTTGGGCTTTTCTTTGAGGGACCACCAAGAAATGGGCGAATCGTGCCACGCTCCCTAAACTCCCAAGTAGGCTGGAATCCTTGTAATGTAATAGAGGATTCTTTTAATCCTTCCTTTTTTTTCCTTTTCCTTATCATATTCCGGAAAGCCTGCTCTGTTCAAATTCTTGTACTGGAGTGCTTTCATTTTTATACGCCTTTGTTGGAAAGGTGATTTCCTATTGGCCGTTTGATCTTCACTGTGATTGAATCTTGTCTCATGATGCAGAATTCTCGCACTTGTTGAATGACTCTTATTTTCTCTGCTGAATCGTACGTTCGTCGTGATATTCGACTATCTACGTTTTTGAAAAAGTTACGTTTATATCTACAATTGCTTTATTTCCATATATTTCCCTGAAATTTTTTGCCGCGAGCTATTTTTAGTAGCAGTTTACGGCTGGTTCCCTTTACAGATAAATGTATGGAAAGTTCAAAACACGACTAGACGCTTTCTGGCACAGCTACATCCCTCCGATTTTTTCCTAAAATCCTTTTCCTAGTGCTAAAAGTTTCCAATTCATGAATTTGTCAGAAGCGATGTTTTATGAAAATTATTTGACATCGAAGCTCCATACAAACACTGTTATTTCAAGCCTGTTTGCCTACTTGTCAAAATGGCGTCGAAAACCGTGATAAGGCCTATTGCGGAACGTCAGTAGGTGGTATATGTCTCTGGTTGGTCAACAAAGTCGAGATGTTATTGGTCGTTTGTCAGTAAGTCGTGATGCTATTGGCTGTGAATACCGTATAAAAAGTGATTGCTGCGTTTCGATCAGTCTTTTGTTAGTCAAAAAAGTCCGTGGGTCTATTGTTAGTAAAATGTCTATGGTTTGTCTGTCACCTCAAACAGTCTTTCTCAGGACTACACTCACCAGGATGATCATAATTTACTTACTTATGACATGACTCCTGGGTTTAAACTATTTACAATTTTAAATTGATTCTGCAGAGATAACCCCATCCCTTGTCACTACCATTTGTGAAGATTAATTTTTTCTGAAGGGATAATCCTCCGTCCCCGTGAGCATTGTTTCCGCTCATGAATATTAAGCTTTTCTAGTAGGGAATAACCCCATCCACCCATCCCCGTTGTTTATAAATCGTAGAAGTTTCTAAAGCAAAATCAGTTGACAGTTAACATTTCTCTCCAAAAATTTCAACTAGGACAGATAGTCAAACCCTTGAGGATATAAGTGACGAGCAATTGCTGGAAGCTGTTCCTTCTTTTAGGAACGCTTCACAAAATAGTTATTAAAAAAAATTCTAGGAGGTAAGAATTTTTTTTCTCACAAAAGTACGCGTGAGTCTTGACGAAAATACTAAGTAGTTTGCGTGTAGTGCGGTAAGCAATCTGTTTCGATTTAATTTAGAAATTCAACTTTTTTCTCTTGGTGCGATTTATTATACCTTGAAAACAAAAAACGTTCTTTAAAGAACGAATCCTAAACATAGTTGTAAGTGTGTGACTTGTAAATCACCTGGGTATGAGCAACACGTTGCCGTTTGTAAAAAGTACCTTTCTTTAAATCTCGTCCCGTGCTTGACTCGGGAATTTCTTTTAAATAGTTTTTGGGCGCCACTCTCTGGCTGGCTGGAAGAAATTATTAAATATCATTTTGTGTAAGGTGGTCGCTGGTCATCAAGACTGCAGTAACACGTCACCCGGTGTAATGTTTTTTTTGTGTGTGTAACTCGGGCGCGGGTCACTAGAAACCTCGCACACGTCCTGCCTTGTCATTGGAAGGATTTGTTTTTTCATTAAATTTTTGATGATAGTTCGAATTCCGGTGTCTTTGTATTTGGAAGGAACTGGGAACAATTTCACCCACTTCCGGTCGTGACGTCACCTTATCGTCCTTCATAATATCCGATGACATGAAGTGCAGGTTAGAGTGACCTTCATTACTATGCAACAGTATGAAAGCAAGTTTAGATTGGCCTTCATTACAATGCAAAAGTATTTGACTCCGCCCATCGGTATTGTTACATGTCCATCATTTTACGTTAATTTCTCGGTTGCAATGGTAACTCACTTTGATGACTACCTGTCAAACCTTCGGCAGTAACATCAAAGGCACGTTGCTATGGTTACTCACTTTGATGAGTACCTTTCAAATTGAGTCAGAACCAGCGGATAAGACTACTGCTAGTGACACACTTGGCGATTTTATACGCTGATCACCGCGATCGGCAAAATTCGCCAGGTGTGCCCGTTGGAGCGATTGTGATTTTTGCCGATCGCCGCTATTGGCGTATTAAATCGCTGTTATCTGCTATGTCAGGTATCGGCGATTTAATTCGCCGGCATTCGCCAAGTGTCCCCGTTGGAGCGATTGTGATTTTTGCCGATCGCCGCTATCGGCGTATTAAATCGCTGATATCTGCTATGTCAGATATCGGCGATTTAATTCGCCGGTTTTCGCCAAGTGTGCCCGTTTCTACGATTTTCTACGGGAATAATTATCTTAAGGAAATAATTCTAGTCTCTAATTAAGTAAACGTTAACAAAAGGAGAATATTGAACAATTATTCGCCTCAGGCTCAGTAAATATGGTGAAAGTCGAGGGGAATATTCACCAATATTTACTGAGCCTGAGGCATATAATTGTTTTAGTGTAATTACTCAGGTGATTATTAGAGAAAAACAAGAACCGTCCGAAAATTTGTTTGTTTCAAATTGTCACGCATCGATGAACAGAGACGCGCAGTCTGCCGATCACATGCTCAATTGAAATTGCATGCTCAATTGATAAACTGCACATGCCTCAAGCAGTATTCTTTAACTGCCGCTTCATTGAGACGAAGTATTGACCTCTGTAAATGAACGTTGGGTTTCTCCGTCCCGTTTACCAAAATAGATGGAGATGAATCAGGCTGTTTGGCGTAGAACTCGAGTCTTTTCTCCTCACTGAAACGTAAAACTAAGAGAGACATTTACTCATCTTGTTTACTTCCATGCTTTCATATTCTGTCTTAAATTCGTTTTGTTTGTGAAATCATTCTGTTAAATAAAGAAAATCTTGTGCGAATTTAACTTCATTTGTTGTCTTCATTTTCGTCTAAGCCATTTTTATTACAATTAGCAAAACTTTCATATCTTGCCTTCGAAAAGTGTCACCTCGGACTTTAGTGCCTTTCGGAATTGCATTTTCTTTCATCCTATTTACTTCTTCCTCAGAAACATCAACAAAATCGCTAAGCAGCCATTTTGAAAATTAGTTCTCCCGCTATAATCACCTCGGGCGAGGAAATTATAGCAGGATATGACACAACCCTCGACCAATCAGCTCAACAGAATCTCTATAATCACCTGAGTAATTATACTAAAGGAGAGATAATGTTTGGTTGTGTTTTGAAATATTTCAGTCAGTGGTTAAGTTTAGGGCGTGTTTAAAGTATGCACTGCGAATTGGGCGAATGAATTACACAAGTCCAACGCAAAATGCTCGAAACAATTCATCACTCTGCGAATATTTCTCCTACAGAAATAATTCTAGTCTCTAAGTAAATGTTAACAAAAGGAGAAAACAAGAAAAACAATGTTTGGTTGTGGTATGAGATATTTAAGCATTTACTGCGTGTTTATAAATGTGCGTTGCGAATGAATTTGTAATACACATTAAGTCCATTACAAAATGTTCAAAACAATACATAACAGTAAATAGCTCTGTGTATGTTCAAAATTAATTTATCCACGAATATTTGTCGTTTTGCAACGACTTAAGTATTTGTGTTTAGTTTGAAATATGTTAAATATGGAAAATTACCGACAATTGTCTGCAAAATTGTCTTTAATTTCTAAGCGACTTGCGAGTTGCTTACTCACCACATGTTTGTTTTCAACTGACATTTCGCCTGTTTGTTCACCCTCTCAGTTGCTCTCGCGTTTCAAATTTCCTGAGTAGTCACCTGCTTTCTCGACATATGTCGTTTGTCCAAATGTTCAACGAATACAGCAATAAGTTTTCTTCAAAATTCTCGTTTGTTTCTGAAAGAAGTTGGCCATCCCACTTCCCGCCAAAAAGCCAGGTTGCAGCACAGGGTTTGAGTGTCTCATTTCACATTGGATCACATAAGGGAGTGTACGTACGTATGTACAGTCGGTCTGTCGGAAGGAAGTGACGTCATAACCAAATTTCTGCTGATAAAAAGACTTTGAAAATAGAACGGTGTAGGTAAAAATGATAAACTTTCGTTGACGAAAGAAGAAAACAAACAAAGGGAAAATTCAAGTTCAGTGAACTACACTTACAATACTAGTAAGTCAAACCAACTTGTTGTCACATGACGTTTTAGTAGAAGATATGAAGTTTGGTGATTTTTTATTCGATGTTTGCAATGTTAATAGATTTTGAAATCAGCGGGCGTCGTAAATAAAAGAAATTTGTCGCCAGCAATCCTGCATCTGATCCAATACTACACAGGAGAAACTCAATAAATAAATAAGAGCTAATTAGCATATCGTTTACTTTTAATCTTCCAGATTGCAGTAATCACTGCATTGCCTGTGGATGGAGACACATACCAGATGAGAATAAATTTGACTACACAGGGACACGATTGACGCCCGACTGCCTCAAGTGCCTTCCAACAAATGCTACAATACTGTACGATTTCTCTTTTCTTGTCGAATGAACATCTTCTTATTGGCTAAAAATTAATTTTGTATGTAAAATGAATCTATTTAAAGTTCTCCTGAGAAAATTTTAACTGCACTCAACAAATTTCAGGACTTAAATTCTTCAATTCTAACCTTGATCACCAAATTGCTTTTACATATATAGCCTTAATTTCCCATGGAGGCTCTATTGATATAAAATGACTTATGCTATTTGAGAAACGTCGTTTTTATGTGAGAATTTGGCTTAATCTTGAACAGGATTTTACGTGAGACTGGGATCAAGGATTTACCTCTGGGAACTTTCCGTCATATGGCAGCCCTTAAATTTCTGTAAGTTGGTTTAAAAATGGGGGGTGCTTTCCATTAACCAAAAATTTTGAATTTTCGGAAATTTCGGTCTCGAATGGAACGGGCTTATATTCGGTCATCACGTGGTCAGTTTTATGCCTCAGGCTTCTTGACGCCGTTTATAGTACGTGTTCAAACAGTCCGACTGGAAACTTTTGAATGGAACACGAGAATTTTCGAAAATACCGAAATTTCCACTTTTCGGAAACACTGAAAAGGTTGTCCTAAATTTTTGAAAATCTTTTCCGGAAAAGACCCTGTTCTATTCGATTCCCACCCGAAATTTTCGAAAATTTCGTCCAATGGAAAGCGCCCGGGATCACATGGGATATTGTAGTCATCTGTTAGAATAACTTACCAACTAAATTAATAGTCTAACTAGAACAAAGACTCATAGCTATGTACGCAACTTAAGCAGTTGCAAAAAGAAAGCCTGAATTAAATACTACACGGGTAGGTAAAAATAAATAAACAATTAAATAAATAAAAAAAAATGATAATAAAAAGGCGGCTCGACATCATTCATTGGTTACCTCTTTGTTAAATATACAAACAAGTTTTAGTTTTGCCAGACAAGGTGGAATGTTAATTAAGTTGTTTAAAGATCAGCCCTGACGGAATGAACTGCACTGATTTTAAACTCAAGTCATATACTCGCATTCTTGAAACGTATTGTTAGACCTTGTGACTGATCAAAGTTTCAGTTAATTTGAAGACGTGTTGACATTTTCCAAAGAATAAAGGCAGATCAAGAATGGTCAAATCACGGAATACAATACTCAAAACTTTACTCGTAAAGCTTAAAAATGCCGGAGGTGATCGTCCTAGCATTTAGAGGCGTAAATTTGTGAATTGGTACAGCTGAGTGCAAAAACGTAGGATGACCGCTGTTAGACGTATGGCGGTACTTTAAGGATATTGATCAAACAAAGTGGCGAGGACTATATTTGTCATTCACTGATGGATGGAAAATTAGATTATCTTCCTTTTGGGTGTTTTAGCAATTTCGGAAGATAATGGCAGTCATTTTCTTATGACAGGTTTTCAGCCATTTTCGTCTTACCACGAAGAAACTGCTAAAGCACGCTGAAGATTTTTTACTTTTTTTTTTTTTTTTTTGCCATTGCCCGTCTACTCTTACCTAAATGGCTTCCTGAACCGTTAAACCTTGAATTTACCAACAGAGATTAGAAAAATAACACCTTTCCCATCTCCTCTTTTCTATGACGAAGCTTTGAAGGGAAATCTACAGCACTTCAGAAATCGAGTCCTCAATTTAATCACAAAGTGAAAAAATGTTATCTTCTCTAGTTTTCAGACAATCCGTCAAAACTTGAAAAAAAATAGTTTTAAGAATTGTAAGAAACGATTCAGAAATATATGAGACAAGAAATATAAGTGATAGAAACCTACGTTTCCGTGCATCTTACACCATTATCAAGGTTACATAATTAATGATAAAGGTCGGTTTGTGAATAGCTCCCTGTAATTAGCTTGGCACTTTTCTATGCAAATTCGCTCTCAACTTAGCCTATTCACAACCACCTTTTTATATTATTAATGATGTAATCTTGATAATTGCACAAGACGAACTATACTTCTTGTCTCAAGTTTAAAGAATGATCTGAAAAATAGATAATAAAGCTTCTTGCTAATTTTAATTTTAAATTGGCATTTTAAACACAATAAAAAATTCGATTAAAAGTTGATTGGCGGAAAATTACAAGCATCATTTTACAAATTAAACATTCATGAAGGATCGAACCTATCAATGGAAGTATCAAGGCTGTAAATTAAAAAAATCAAAATGTTTTTTTTTTTTATTTTCTTATTTATAAAAAGGAACAATAATATTCTAAGAAACCACACAACACTTTTTAAATTTGAAAACATGTTTCGACAGAAACTTCTGTCATCTTTAGTTTAAATTACAAAGCACAGAGTTGAATATATAGTGTACACCAAAATGGTATTGGAATCAGAATTAAAGGGAGCATAAAACCGGAGGTGGTACAACGCTGCTTGGCAAGAACTAAGATGGCTTTTACCATCCTTTCAGCCTGAAGATGAAAGCGTGCAAACCTTTGGGAACTAAATGATGCTTGCCACAAAGCCTACCTGTTTTCTTGAGTATCCATTTTATATATAGGAAAGGACTTTAAAATCTGCTGAATCTGCTAAAGTTTGCATTGACCAGTTTGGTTTGTTGTAACCACATCCAGTCAATCTGATCTGTTTGAGATTGCACGATGTCACGCTACGCTATTGATCTCATTAATTTCCAACGGCCGCCTATATCCATTTGATTTAAGCAATCGTGCATAATACTCTATACCATTCAAAATTTTGCACCTTTCGATCCAAATTTGTGCTAAACTGAGCTACACAAATAAACTTCACTTACATTCTGTGGTGTTTCATTCGATAGTATTTAACGTTTGGAGTCGGTGCCGCTGATGCTCCAAACAAAAAAAAAAAAGAGTGGAAAAGTGTGCGAGTTTAAAGAGAACATGGACGCTATCCTATGGGCTACCTTGTGTGCTTCCTATCAGTAGAACATGTATTCTTCTCAAACTCATTAATAATTCATCAAAAGAAAACAAAGAAAATCACTACCGTGACCGTGGTTTGGATATGTGATCCTAATTACCATAAACGTTTGCCAACTTTAGCCTTGAATTTTTCTAAGAATTATTGATCATTTGAGAAGCCATATCAAACACTCGAAAGTGTGTTTATTCAGACATCCAAACACCTCGAAGTCGTTTAAAAAAAACTCGGCTGTGACTCGTTTTTCAACCTACTTCTCAGTGTTTGAACGCTTTCTCATGTTTGATATATTACATCAAGTATATGATGACAAAAATACATGCAGTCAATAGGTGTTATCAAGCGCTCAATATATACGGGTACTTATTCGTGGAAAAGTGATTATTTAATGGATAATTACTGAGGCACATGGCATTATGAGAAATATTGCAGGGCCGAAACTGACTGCAATATTTCTCATAATGCCATGTGCCGAAGTAGTTATCTATTATAATTATTCTATTGTTGTGTCTCTGTGTTGGATCTTCGATTTTAGTCGCCCGTACGTGCGAGTTTAGTCGCAGTTATGTGTGATAATTGTGGTGGTCATTGCTATTGTTACTTGTTTGTGATGAATATATCTTCGATTTTAATGGTGCCGAGGGTTGTTATTGTAGCTCGTTGTTACAGTTGCTCAAAACAATTTTAACGATGGAATTAATTCGTGCAAGGCGTGTAACACTGCAAATTTGCATACTTTATAAGCCAGAGAGTTAGCGTTTAGTCCTGAAAAAAATTTAAAAAAATTTCTGTTAGATCGTCTACCTTATGCGTCCCGTTTTTATACCAGATGGCTTTAACATCTCAGACGTTGAATGCGTCCAGACGACTTTAACGTCTCTAGCATAAAAACGGCCAATAAGACGAGGACGAAGGTCAAGATGGCCTTTCCGCTACCGTTCTGCGCGCACGATTCGAAGGGGACGTTTCAGCGAATGATTGTTGAGTACTTGGATATATTTTGCCGACATGAAAAGGCGAAGAATTTCGTAGTTTGCTGGAAATTGTCTCTCCAAACACGATTTTGTTTGAATTGAGAATGCGAGAGAGCACAGATGCTGCGAATGGGAAATTGTACATGCCCGTCAAAAACTCACTTTTGATGGAAGCAATAGGTTTCAAAGGTCAGATCGAGCGCGTTAACTCACAAAGCATGATTAATTTTCTGCGATGACCAACGGGATGGCCCTCACGCAAGATCCTAATTTGAGGTTGACAGACTCGGCTAAGCGACTCCCGCTGTGTGTCTGTTGTGTTGATAAACGCCTTCAGTAGTTTTGCTTTCTTGTATAAGAGGTTCTTCCGTTTTGATCAAAATGTGGTGTGACCGCTCGTGATCATGAGGGGAAATGCTCAAACATACAGAATGGAGGTTTTCTTACTGTTCGTTACGATTAGCAGGATCTTTGTTTATCACGGATATGAGAATGTTATATGTAATATATCCACACACAGCTGATCATCGTTGTCTTTCGCTTTCGAGAACTATGGCTTGAATCTTTCCTGTGAATTCGGGCAAACCGAATCTACTTCTGCCGTAAAGTTTCGTCTCTCGGGAAGTAATGTATACTTATTCCCGGCATGCCAGTTTTTTTCGAGCAGTTTGTCATATTGGAGTTGCCAGCCGCATAATAAGTCGCCGAGATCGAAGAAACTCCCTTCGCCGCCATGACACTCGTGTGTTCCAAAGTATTTCCTACGTCACAACCTTGTAATACGATCGTTTTGGCTTCGCGCAACATGGAGACACTTTCCGGCGCTAAATTCGAACCTTTCAGGGATCATAATTGCGGATTGAGAAGGTTTTGTTCAGTAAAACCCACATATTCAGACCAAGAAATTCATAAACTAACAAACCGTACCAAATTTTTTTTTTACTTTATCGGCACTTTAAGGGGTAACAAATTGTTCAGCTCAAGCCCTCTTGTACCTTTTTGGGGTTCTTTGCAAAATGTCCGACGATCACTCCCATCACTTTTATATGGGATTCCACCCACCTCCCCTCTGCTGGGCTTTTGAAAATCGCTCAAAAAAAAAAAGCTCAAATTGCCCCTAGAGGATAAACTTGCCCATTTCAATAAAAACAAATATGAATTTGTTTTCCATAATGGTGTATTCATTGGGTTAATGATCTCTGTTTGTGACTCAACTGGTAGATGCAACATTATACAGTACCGACAATCATGCCCGATACAGGAATTGAATTCGAAAAAAAGTGTGCTCAAACAAATGTGAGGGGTTGGAGGACTCTTTTCTAAATGCCAAAGGCCTGCTTGCTACACGTTTTAACATAAACCCTAAATAAATGGTACAGGAATATTATTTCGCTGGCATGACTCCAATTCTCTTACACCCCAAGAAGTGGTCTTCCCAGGTTATTAACACATGTGTTTGAAAGCAGAAATCAATTAAAACGATGGATTCAAACTGTGCTGAGGCTTATGTCATCTGCAGTTATTGAGGGTGGAAAGGAAAACATGAACAGATTTGGGCAAATCTTTTCCTACACGAACTTTTTATTGGAATATTTTGGAGAACACAAATAAATAAAGTGAGCTTTTCTCTTCTAATAGGACTACAATATTTTTTTCCAACTAGGCCCTTAATAAAAATCAAAGGTCATTGTCTTTTATCAAGAATTGATAAAATTAAGTTTAAGTGCACACTGTCAGAATGTTACAATCATCCACTATGAATCACTTACTTAATGGAAAACTAATCAGGTGCCATCGAACAGTACATAAATGTAAAAAAGGATAACTCATAATTCATTTGCCCATTGCAATTAAACAAAATAGATACAGTTCAGGTATCAAGTTGCGCAAACTTATTCGTTGCACTTTAAAAAATTAATTGTTAACCATATCCCGATACAACGATATTTTTGGCTGCTTTTCTGCCAAATCATTAAATCGGGAGTCGGTTTACAATGATATCCCGATTTAATGATATGATTTTACTGTCCCCTTGCCATATTGTAAAATTGGGGTTCAAAGTATAACATAAATTTAGATCTTGGGTAACTGGGTGAAACTAAATTATTGACATTAGAATTATGATGTATCGTTTGGTGATTTTAGGATTAAAGCTGTACATTTAAGTGACCCAATCTTTTTCCATAGGGATTTGTCAAGGAACAAAATTCAAACGTTGTCTCAGGAGATATTTTCAAGTCTGACGTCGTTGAATACGCTGTAAGCTGTTAGATATAATTTGTTTGTAATCGTAACACTAGAAAAGTCTTTTACAGCCACCTTAGTTGAAAGAAACATAGCAGACACGTTGGGCCGTAGCACAGAAAAACGTTCAGTCGGCTATGAGAATAGTATGATGATTTGCAGAAAAGCTTGGTCCATGGGTAAGGCGGTAAACTAATCAGTGGTCATTACTGTAAACATATGTTCTAGGTTATGGTAATTCCTAATACAATAATAAGTTTTCTCTCATATATTAATTGATATAATGGTTAATAACTTGACGAACTTCTTGTTTAAGCGATATGAGTCTGAGAATCTGCATGGTACCATATTTTAAGCCGCTTTTTTTTTTCTGGGAAAATTATTTGTTGAAACTAGATGAATCGTTGTGTTTACAAAAAGGAGGTCACGTAACGAACTGTTTCAAATGGCCTATAGATAGCCTGTTATGTCGTCTAAAAGATGATGTTAATATTACTGGATACATATGCAAATGGCGCTACCGGGGGCTAGTGAAGTAATCCATCATGGCGGACTTTTTTAGATTTTTCACTTTTTCCACTATAATTTTTTTCCAGAAAATTTAAAGTTTTACTCAGAAAATAAACTTTCGACAGCTCAGCATTAAAATAATGCATTAATGCATCATTGAATTGCTCTACAACTACTTCCGGCTCTGAAAGCTTTAAATATTACATTTTAATACATTTAAAACCACACTTCACTTGTCATTTAATATCTGCTATATCTATAAGCCGATTTTTACCAAATTCACAGCAAATATCTAAACAAAAATCCTCTTGATAAAATAAAAAAAAAACCAACAGGGGGAGGGAAGTGGCATTCACACCCACCTCAACACCCCCCCCCCCCCCCTCCTTTAAGTCCGAGGGTTAAGTGGAAAACTGGTGGGGAAAGGTGCAAAGTCTAAATTACATACCCGGACGATTAAGTATGCTTAAAGTGTGCTCTCGATCTTCGGTGTGATATATTGACGGAATTGGTTACACTTGACGTTTCTACGTGGTCCGCTTTATTGAAGACCCGTTATTGAGTTACGTTTTAATAGACGTAACTCGGAAATATTTATGCAATAAAGTGTTTAACTCGCCGACTGATTTGCCTATTAAGGAAAGGTAAATATGTTGGTAGTCTATTACTTAAGATACCGTTATTTAGGTAACAGAAACCAATTTACAGCATGTTATCGTTATCACTTCCAGTTTTGAATGGATTAATTCTTGAAACTTCACATATTAGGAGAATAGGATGTGAGCTAAAATAAAGTACATGCGATTTTTGTTTTGGTTGGTTTACATTTACTTCCCGAGATTTTCGCCAGGCATGTACCAAAATAACCAATCTTTCAATATCTCAGAGATGGTGAACGTTTTGGGAAATTACAGACAATGTTTCTAAGACACATACATCAGCAATTTTCAAAAGTTTCGTCAGCATCGATTTTGGACAAATTTTCGAGGAGCTGGAACTCCCAGTATGAGGATGGGTCGCTTTTTAAAAATGTTTTAAAAACTGGAATTGCCTGAAAAGTAGCGAAAAGGACGTTGCTCTCACCGATATTTCTTTATTTAAAACAGCTAAACACAATTCCAAATAATTAAATGTTTTGACCAAAATTGGCCAGTTATCCACAGGTAGACTGACAGAGCACCCGATATTTTCATATGCATGTCATTCACACCTTCCTTTCGTAAAGCTTTTTAAAATAGGAAAAATGTTGCCTTTTAAACGAGCGTTTGACACCAAATATTTGAGAAAAATTTTTCATGGTGCTGGTCAACACATGGTGTCTTAATTGTCTTAAATGAAAACTTTGTCAAATACTTATGCCAAGTGACCCTAGAGTTCTAATTTGACAAGTTTTGATGTTAGCACTTGTTTTTATGAAGCTGCAGGTGTTATCTTTACTTGTAGGTCATTTAATCACAACGGACCTGGAGACTCCTCTAAATCTTTTTCTCCCAATCCAAAATTTAAAGAAATTAATCGTCGATTTTGAGATCATTTTAACTGAGCTAATTTGCAACCTTTTGCTTCAAAATTTGACTATTATTTTACCAGGTTGCTTAGCCGTACTGAGAACTTTAGCCCATTATTAATCATTGTCTTTCGAAATCTTTGCTCAGGGTCATATAATCAAGAAAAACATAAAACGAAAACAGAAATGGGTACATTCTTGATCGAGACATAAAACTTTTTTTTTTCAGTCTTAAATATCAATGTGGCTTCTGTTTGTAGGACTGTAAAATTAAATCTGTGTTGTTTGTATTAATGCAAAACGTTAACCATCAGCTGAAAAATGGTGACGACGAAAAATGGTTTTCTGTGGGTGAGCTGGTAGCGTAATTCTGATTATCGTTTAATGAATACAAGAATTACAAAAAAAAAAAAAGAGAAGAAGAACTGGAAACCACAAGTTCTAATGTTGCTACACGATAATGTTTCAGCTTTAAATTTCAATTGTTTAACATAATTGTCACGTTTTATTATCGTACGGCATGTTTTGATAGTTTTCTCCTTCTCTTGAGTGGTCTGAAATACTAAAAGAAGCTAATTACTTTGCAGGGATTTGTCTGGAAATGGTTTAAGCAATCTTTCTTCAGGAATCTTTTCCACCTTAAGGAAACTAAAGTACATGTAAGTGTGCCACCGTTAATTTGCTTTGTGGCTTTTCTGTCTTTTTCTTCTTCTTCTTCTCGTTAAGTTTACATCTAACGATTTCAACAATGTACAAAAGCGGATTCTCACGCCAGATTAAAACGTATTCGTCATTATCTTTTTCTTTATTGTTCGGAAGTACTTTAAGTTCATCTTTGTCTTAAAAGCTGGCTTAACGCAGCGTTGTTTGTATATTTTGCCGCATTAGGAAAGAGAGGACGTGAATGTCATCGGCAAGATAATTGACATAACTGTTTCCTCGAAATGCTACTGGCGCCGTTTTAGCTATTCCTTTTGGCCGTCAAGTTAAAGTTCACTCCCTTATCATAAAATTATTAAGGAAGGAATGCCTCCAAGTGTCCATTTACCTGTCTTTTGAGGCAGTTGCCAGTTGCATGTTTGATCATATTCAACCAGATTTCGTCAATATTCCGGCATATATTGTAAGTCTGGTTCAATCGGTGACGACATTAAATCATGCCATAGTCACGTGATCCAAATCAGAAAATGGAGCAACGTTCATAGTAATGTGTCTTTTTTTAAGAATTTCCTGTATCATACTGTTTCATTGGCAGGATTTTCTGATTGCAGAATTTTGCAAAGTGAGTCTGTCGTGTATAAGGTTTTGTTTCCAACAAAAGTGAAGATAGTGGAAGAATTTGTAACACAATCTTGCTTCTTGGCAATCACTGTTTGTATGAAATGAGACTGCATCGTCAAGTGACGCAGAATAAAATATCAGTACTACTGTTTTTCCCCGTTGTTTTAATGGTGTACTACTTACAGTGCATTTTGTGCAATTTATTAGCTATATAGGTATTGTTATATGTAAGGGACATACTAAAGGGACTTTCAATCAAAATATAACAAAGACGCTATTCACAACACCAATAAGAGAAATGCAAATTTACCTCTACAAATTAAAAACTACTCATAGATGAAATACATAATTACGGCTATAGAAACCTTAGATGAGATACAACAGGAAGACGTAAAAACGCGACCTTGAAAACACCATACACACCTAATTCAAACCCGCAACAAGGGAAATTTGTTGCAACAAGACAGAAATTGCACCCAGACCTGGATGGAAATTATGTTATAAGTTCGGAGTTTCTGAAGTTCAAGCTCATAGGTCGTTTCGCGAGGAAACAAGTGGTGGCTAACAAACTTCTCGGGATTTGAAGCCCAGTTTTATAAAACAAATAGTACACGCATCCTCTAGGCATAAACGGTATTAACGAAAATGCGCGGAAAATAGAAGTCATTAACCTTATAATAACCAAAGTTAGAACTTGTGTTATAAATTAAATCTTGTTTTAGAAAAGCACACAAACTTCAGAAAATTGAACATAGTTATTATCGTGGTGAAATTTGCAGCTGTACAATCCTGGATTAAATATCAACTTTAATGTCACGAGTCTATTTTCAACAACTTCAATATTATAAAACTAACATAGTAAATATAAAAACTTATATTGCGCATATAAAATAGAAATATTTTCATATGCGCATAACAGCAATAAGATCAAATTAATAAATCGGTTAAAAAGCTATCATAAAAATGTTTAAGGAAATCAATGAAAAGCTATCTTAAAAAAGTATGTTTTGAGAGCTTGTTTAAAAGATGTGAGGATCTGAATGTTTCTGATCTCCGCCGGAGGACTATTCCATAGTTTCGGAACAGTCGACTGAAAGGCTCGGTCACCAAGCGTAGGTAGGCACCGCGCTTTGGCTGGTACCAACAGAGTTGCATTCCTGGACCTAAGATTATATCTTGACTGGGGAGCGATAGCAATAAGATCGACCAGATATTGTGATGCAAGTCCATGGAGGCACTTGGATGTTAGCAGCGCAATTTTGAATTCAATTCTGTATTTGATGGGCAACCAGTGAAGATCTTCCAAAATGGGAGTGATATGACAGATGCATGATGGTGGGGCTCCGACTCTATCTCTCGACAAAGCTATTAAAATTTCAAGAACCTATGAACTGTCGAAAGCACAACTGAAATCAATGGAGTCAGGCAGTGGAGTAGTTCATGGCATAATCAAGGGGCAACAGTACCAAAGGAATTCTTCGAGCACACCTTCCAGGGAACGAACCCAGTCATGTGGCAAATGGGACAACATTCATACAGAGGATTCATGTCTAAGCATGGGGGGAACGTGCCTTAAATGCGGGGAAGCAAATCATTTTGCCAGAATGTGCAGGACAAGTAACAAACAGGTACATGAAGTCACTGAGGCCGGCTACTAAGTAAGTGACAGTTTATTTGTTGAAACCATATCGGAAGACAAAAATCACCGAGTCAATTCTTTGTGGAGGTTGAATTCAGCCAGGAAAAAATCAGTTACTTTCAAGCTTGGCACGGTAGCCCAAGTGAATGTGATTCCATTAGAACTGTTACATCAGCTTAAGTGGAACAATCAAGAGAAAACCACACAAATATTGTATGGATATGAGGGAAGCCTCTGAAGATCGAAGAAAGTGTAAATTGCCCTGCAAGTACAAGGAGAAGGGTAAACACTTAGCATTCTACGTAGTATATACCCGTGTCCTGGGAATGTCATCCTGCCTTTCGTCAAAATTGATCAAGTTAATAAAATCTGTAGAAGAAATGAGAAAACTAGAGCAAACCAAAAGTAATGTGCTTAGTGAGTACAGTGACGTATTTAAAGGGTTGGGGACTTTTCCAAGGACACACATGATTCAGCTCAAACCAGATGCACTACCTGTCTTAACCCCTCCTCCACACAGAATCCCAGTAGCACTCGGCGACAAGCTAGAAAAGGGATCAAAAAGAGTGGCGGATCTTGGGTCATAGTCAAAGTAAGCGCACCAACTTGTTGGGTGAAGCCAATTGCAACACCAGGAAAGCAGCGCACAGGTGCCTTTTGAGTATACCTAGAGATCTGAACCCGGTGATTATGCGCAAGCACTACCCTCAGCCAACCCCAGAGGATCTAAGCTACCTGACACGTTCTCGACGCAACCTCGGGCTATTGGCACATAAGGCGAAATGATGAGAGCTTGTTATTGACCACCTTTAATACGCCGTCCGTTTGGACAGTAGCGCTTCACCAGAATGCCGTTCGGAATACACTCAACCCAGGAGGTATTCCAGAAAACAATGGACATCACATTTAAATGTATCCATCACTGATGAAAATAATTTCAAGAAGTTTTAGAGAGTTCGGGAGAGATTGGGATGAAGTGGAATGCGGAAAAGGGAGAAAGCGATAAAGGTTAGCTACTTTGGCCACGTACTATCTGGCAAAGGAGTACAGCCAGACCCAAAGACAATTGCTGCCATTCAGGACATGGAGGCATGGTCAATTAATTAAAAAAGCTCACACCTAATGTGCCGGAAGCTGCTCTTCCCTTGAGAAATCTTCTAAAGGACGACTCTGAGTATTTCTAAGACACGAAGATGTTAATTGCTTCTGCAGGAACCTTGGCCTGTTTCTATACAAGTGAGAGTGTAACACTGGGATTGACGCTTCCGAACATGGCCTGGGTGAAGTACTACTACAGGATAGCAAACCTGTCCCATATGCATCAAAATCCCTCACCCGCACCGAACAAGAATATGCGCATATAGAGAAGGAGATGTGTGCAATTGTGTTCGGAGCCGAGCGATTCCACTAGTATATGTACCGCAAACCTGTAGAAGTCATCACTTATTATAAGCTATAGGAGTCACTTCTAAGGAAGCCTGTATCGGCTGCCCCACCCCTACCTTCAAAGAATAACGCCACGCCTTCAAAAATATGACCTGAACGTCCGCCACAAGGCTAAAAAGGAAATTCTAGTTGGTGATATCCTTTCACGACTGCAACTGAAGGGCACCGACGATACACATGAGGCTATTGTTACCAAAGTCCACACTGTGATGACCAATCTTCCCATCTCACAAACAAACATTTAGAGGGAGCTACAAGCCAAGACGAGGGATGGCCCTGCGCTATAGCAGCTAATTAGAATCATCCAGACTGGATGACGGAATGAAGGAACTACAGAGATGAACTCAAAGTAATAGATAGGCTGGTGTTAAAAGGACAGACAGTAGTCATTCCTACAGCTGCCAGAAGAGAAATGCTGAAACGAATCTATGTGGGACATATGGGAATAGTAAAGTGCAAGAACGAAAAAAGGAAGCAATGTTCTTTCCAAAAATGCACCGTCATATGGAAGACATGGTCTCCAACTGCCCTACCTGCTGACAGTTCCGCATATCCAAAACAAAAGAACCCTTGATGTCACATGTCCCGGAAAACCGGTGGCAAATTGTGGCTGCAGAATGAAAGCCATATTCGCATGATTAGGCATCCCAGGGAAGGTTATATCACATATAACGGGCCCCAATTTGCTGCAGAACAATTTCCCCGTCTTGCTCATGATCGGTGGGAATTCTGGCACGTAACAACGAGTCCACATTACCACAAAGCGAATGAGCTGGTCTGAAGGTCTATTCAAACAGGAAAACGAAGGCGCATACATTTCAGTAGCTAAGGAAGATGGATACACCCAAGTGCTTGTTTGTCACTACGTAAAAAAAATCCGTGGGCTTGCGACCTGCCTACTGCTTGGTTTGGTTTCAATTTCTGATCAAACTAAATACTGGAACACTTTCAGGCAGGATCACACCCCAGTTTTGCCCTGAACTCCACAACTCTTGCAAATTGATTCTGAAGTTAAACGGTCGGTCACTCACTTTTCCGGCTATATTTCAGTTTAGAAAAAGAAAATCGTTTGTGTCTCGATATGCTGCCCTATGCAAATTGGTAACATTTGGTATGACCTCGGAATGGTAGAATTTTCACTGAAGTTCGTCACGACTTTACTTTTACAGTCCTGATGAGTCATATGAAAGTTCTTTTTTACACTATACATATGGTTGTGATAGAACTCTCCAGTAATCTTCTGTCAATTGGTTCTTTTACGCTTTTCATTTCGAATAAATTTGTTTAACTTTAATTCTCATTCCTTTTAAAGTGCCAATTCATCATAGAAACCTTCAGAAAAGAATAGAAAAGAAAAAAATCAAATTGCACCTGAGTGTTTTTGTTTTCTATGGCCTAAGATTTTCAATTATTTGTTACTTTTAAATTGTTGAAAAATGTTTACAAAATTAATAAAACGTCCCTTGTTTTGTTTTCCTTTTTTTGTTTGTTTGTTTGTCTGTTTGTTTTTAATTTTTTTTGCATTTTCCAGTAACTTGGCAGATAATAAACTCGTGAACATTGTCTCTGGTCTTTTCTGGAATCAACAGACTCTGGAATATTTGTAAGTAGCATCCTATGGTCTGTCATGTTTCTATTAGGACCGAGGTATCGCATGTCCTTTGTTTTCATAGTTTAGTCGCTGTACTTTTTAGTCAATGACATAGAATCGAAACTCTGAACTTATTCTTCAATCCTCATTCCCAATACTCCTTCGTTGTTGACTATATGTTAGGATTGAACAACACTAATGGATTGACTGACTGATTGATTAATTGATGGATTGATGGATTGATTGAACAATAAAAGTAAACACCATGTACGGGCATGGTTTTCGAGAAAACACTCGTTTGTAAAATATAATGTTGAGCAATTAAGAATGAAAAAATATCGAATCATAACAATAATTGTTGGCAAAAAGCTACAACTAAATTTGTAACAAAAACTGTAGCACTGCACAATTTAAACAGTTTTTTTTTTTTATTCATTCATTCATTCATTCATTCATTCATTCAATCATTCGTTCGTTCGTTCGTTCGTTCGTTCATTCATTCATTCGTTCGTTCTTTCAAAATAATCTAACAAAGAGCAAGGCTGATTTAACGGTCAGGAAAGTATATTTTCCAATATTTCGAAAGGCACGGCCTTTCTTCTTCAGGGCATGAGACTGACCCTGTGGCAAGATACGTTACAATTTTAAACAGTAGCAATAGATACCTGAAAAAAAGGCTAAAGTTACATAAACACAGTTTATCACTGGTTTTTACTGTTCGTTCTTCCGTTCGTTCGTGCATTCATTCATTTACATATTCATTTATTTATTTATTTATTTATTTATTTATTGAATGTTTGCCTGTCTGCTTTTTCTTCTCAATAGAATTCTTCAAAATAACAGTCTTCGGTCTATACCAGAGGAAGCTTTTGTTAACCTCACAAGCCTTAAATATTTGTAAGTATTTTTAGAAAGAGCAGACAATTTCACGGATAGCTGTAGTAAACCTTTCATCAGGTATTTTAATCAGCTACTTTAGCAATGCCAGCTAAAATGTTACTTGACTAGAAATAGAAATTCACGTATCTTCGACGTATCTTCTTGGCTATTATTCCAACTCGTTCACCGTAAACTACATAGCAGAACTATCCAGGAATAAAATAGGTAGGAACAGTAATCAAGTTTACAAAAGTAATGAAAGAAATGTAAATTTCCATATTTACACCCTAAATAACTTAAATTTTTGACCTGGCGTTAACACGATAAAAGAAATTAAAAAAAGTTGAAAACAAAAATAAACAAACAAAGATGAAACCAAAAGGAATGCGGCTTGGTTGTTAGGAAAACAACACTGGCCACTTCATTCGGTTTTCGCTTGCCTCGAGAGCCAATAAAAGCTCTTGGTTTGATTCAAAGCCTAGAGCTTAATTTTTTAGACGAAATTCTGAACTTAGAAGAGACTTTTTACAGTTGGATAAGAAGAACTTTAGGTTTTATAGAAAAATAAACATCATTAATATACTCTAAATTCGATTTTGACGTGACATTACGGCTTTATAATGACGGCTAGTTGGGAGAAAATATATTCCGTATTTAGGTTTTTATCGCGATACAAACATTCTGTTGGGGAGAGTAAACGGATAAAGTACAAATCGTGCTCTGATTGAAATAGAAATTCTTACTTCAGTCGAACTGTAGCCATTTCTCTGGGCGGGTTATTTGAATTTTTGCCTTTAATTTTTACAACAAAACAACAAAAATGCACAAATTTACAGTCCATAAAGTACCTACCATTGACGAAATAGACCAGCTAGTAGGTTTAAACATTTTCAAAGCAATTTTATTCAAAATTTGTTACCGCCTTGAGATAAACAACAACATGAAAACAGTGATGAATAAACCTCACAACCAGAAGCATGAATAAAAAAAGCAACCATACTAGTACCCAAAAACGAAAAAAGTGATGTGAAGGATACTTTAAGCGTTTTACATGAAGTTGTTTTTTTGGTTCTTGGGGTCACATGACCTACTTCGATGGAGAAAAACGTTTTGGACCGTTTTGTGAGACCACGAGGTTTTTTGGAGTACATGTATTGTATTTTTGTCTAGAAAAGGAATAAACGGTCAATTGGAACCATACTGGTAGCAGAGCTAGGTTCTTGAAAGGAAAACCATGCCAAGAAATCCGAAGAAGAAGAAGAAAGCTCGTGATAGAGCAGAAATTGAAGACAGCGCCGGAGCGGACGATGCCTGTCAAGAAATTGCAGACAAGATTCAGGAACGGAAAGTCGCAAAAGCTAAGTCGAAATCGTCGTTTACAAGGAGGAAAAATCAGTTGTTGGATTTGTTAGAAGATGCGATCGCAGCGAATCATCGTGAGATTCGAGATTCCCGAAAACTGTTGGATGAGGCACAAGAACGTGTTATTGAGGATCTGTCATCGTTGGTAGAATTGTATTCGAAAGCAAGCGATCGTAGTGCTCTGGAGAAAACAAGCCGTGAAATTGAGGATATCGAAGAAGAATTTGCTAAAGCTCAAGAATGTTTTCAAGAGTATTTGCATGCCATCAAAGATGAACTGTCGAGTCAAGCATCAGAATTTTCCGGGAAACTATTGGGTTTGCATTCAAAGGAAAAGAAAGCGCGCCAACACATGATCGACCTGGAGGAGAAATTTCGTGAAAAGGAAGAATCAATCAACCGCGCTCGAATACAACTTGATGAAGAATACGCACGCCGTCAGAAGGAGATGGAAACCGAAATTCTAGAAGCTAAGGAAGAGTTATCCCTGGCAAAACAAGATGCTACAGATAAATTATGCAAACTCGATGGTGCCATGGATGAGGAACTTGGGTCATCGCTCCCGCTGTCGCCAAAGAATGATACAAAGCCGGAAACTAAAAAAGATGGATCGTCCAATCATAAGCTTGGAAAGGATATGTGGAAACAATTAACGAGAGTATCAATTCCGGTCTTCAGTGGTGACAAACGTCGTTATGGGAGCTGGAAAGCTGCATTCATGGCTTGCATTGACAAGGCCCAGGCCACTGCAGAGTATAAGTTGTTGCAGTTGAAAAAGTACCTGTCTGGGGAGGCATTGAAGGCGATCGAGAGCCTGGGTCATTCACCGGAAGCCTATGAAACAGCTAAGAGCAGATTAGAGAGAAAACATGATGGACAGCGTCGTCAGGTCAATTTGTATATGGAGGAATTGGACCAGTTCCGACCTATCCGTACTGGTAATGCTAAAGATCTGGATAGATTAGCAGACCTTCTAGATGTGATCGTCATTAATCTCAAAGAAGCTGGAAGACACGAGGAACTTGGACATGGGTCTTTGTACATTAAGATACAGATGAAAATGACCTAGTTGATGCTTGCTAATTACAACAGATGGGTGTTTGAACATAAGAAATCAGAGTGTGTTGAGACACTTAGAGAGTGGATCATTCAAGAAGCTGAGTTTCAGACTGTTGCAGCAGAGACATTATGTGGAGTAGCAGGAAGGCGCAGAGAAGGAGTGCAGACCTTCTTTAGACAGACAAGAGCACCAGGAAAGGCTAGGAACCTTGACTGTGAGTTTTGCAGGAAAGACCACCCCCTGTGGCGTTGTGAAGAGTTTAAGAAAATGGATGTCCAAAGCCGTTGGCTTACAGCTAAACAATTGAGAGTTTGCTTCTGTTGCCTACGAAGAAATCACACCAGCGACCACTGTGCCTGGAGTAAGTCCTGTGGTATTGATGGCTGTCAAAGAACGCACAATAGATTGCTGCAAGGAGGTCTAGTAACAAGAAATGATTTTGCTGATGACCGAGTGAATCATGGGCCGGGGATAGCAGACCAGGAGCCGGAAAGAGCATTGGTTACTGAGGTGGGACATTCACAGAGCAGAAATGTTCCAGCCAGTCCTAGCATGGAGGGGGAGCGCAGCTTTTTAACGAGAGTTCCTTAACAACAACAATGATGACTTCGAAGACCCCAGAACAGGCACATTTTGTGGCTTTGCGTACCGTACCGGTGGTTGTGAAGAATGGAGGGCGGAGGTTGGTCTTCAATGCATTGTTGGATGATGCTAGTACCAAGACTTACATAAACGGTGATGTGGCCTCTGAGTTAGGATTGGAGGAAACCATGCAGAAGATCACTGTTAACGTCCTCGACGGTGGAGAGGATTCCTTCCAGACCATGCCGGTGGAGTTTGACCGGCAGGATGTGGATGGCAGGACTAATGTAAGGGTCTCAGCATATATCACAACACGGGTAACTGGAAACATGCGGCCGGTCAACTGGAAACTGCAAGCTGCAAAATGGGAGCATCTACAAGGCATTAACTTCCCCGATCTCGGTCCTCGACCAGTTGTTGACATGTTGATTGGGATAGACTATGCAGAACTGCATTATTCAATTAACGACATTTGCGGGAAACCTGGTGAGCCTGTGGCTCGACTGACACCTTTGGGCTGGACATGCGTCAGGGCGGCAGACGTGATTGCTGGTGGTACACCTTTGACCCATCTTAACATGGCCTACTTTGTGCATCAGTAGGAGAAGGAGCTGACCTCTGTTCTACAAAAGGTTTGGGAGATTGAGACATGTGGATCAGAGACAAAAAGAGAGAGACTGAAACCAGAGGAAGAGTTAGTCATCAAAGGATTTGAAAACTCAGTGCAGTTCAAAGAAGGGAGATATGAAGTCGCCATGCCGTGGAAACCAGATGCTGCAGAATTGCCAGAGAACTATGACATGGCAGTAAATCGATTGCTAAGCACAGAGAAACGGCTCTTGAAGGATCCACAGTTGTTTGGAGCATATTCTAATGTCATCACTGAGTACTTAAAGAAAGACTATATCTCCAAGGTGTCGCCGTCCGAAAAGGATAAGAAAGCCTGGTACCTCCCTCACTTCGCAATTGTGAGACCAGAGAAGACGACTACTAATACTCGTGTGGTTTTCGATGCTTCTGCAAAATGTAATGGTGTATCATTGAATGATGTTATTTATCAAGGGCCCAAGCTTCAACGTGATGTCTTTGATGTGCTGCTTCGTTTTCGGAGATTCTCGGTTGCCCTCGTTTGTGACATTGCTGAGATGTATTTGTGAATCGGGATGGGGCCGTCGAGTAGACCTTTTCATCGCTTCTTGTGGAGAGATTTGGATCAGTCAAGGCCTCCCGAAAAGTACCAATTTAACAGCTTGGTCTTTGGTGTCAATTCGTGCCCCTATCAAGCACAGTTTGTTTCACAGAAGCACGCAATGGAAAGCAAGGAACAGTACCAGAAAGCTACTGAAACGATCTTGGAGTCAACATACATGGATGATAGTATGGACTCTGCACCTAGTGACGAGGAATGCTTAGAGCTGTATGACCAATTGTCAAAACTGTGGGGGTCAGCCGGCATGCACGCAAGGAAATGGCTTTCAAACTACGAGCGAGTACTTGAGAAGATTCCAGAAGGAGACAGAGCTGCTAAAGTTGATTTAGACAGAGGAAATTTGCCTTCGGTAAAGACACTTGGCATGTTGTGGCTCGCCAAAGAAGATGTTTTTACTTACAGAGCCAACCCACCTGAGGATGACTATCCCTTAACCAAGCGGAACTTTCTGCGCAAAATAGCCATGTTGTTTGATCCCATGGGATTCCTAGTGCCTTACGTGATTAGAGCAAAGATACTTCTTCAAGAGATGTGGACCTCTAGATTGGACTGGGATGACCTACTAGACCAAAGCCAAGCTAGAAGAGCAAAAAGGTGGTTTGAGGAGCTTGGAGAGCTATCAGATGTTAAAGTTCCCCATTGTTTGCAATTAGATCGTAGTGTTGAGGCAGTAACCCTACACACCTTTACTGATGCGTCAGCTGATGCATATGGAGCGGCGACGTATGCAAGATACCTTTACAAAGATGGCACAGTCTCAACCAGCTTAGTGGCCTCTAAAACACGGGTAGCACCCTTGTCAGCAACAAGTATTCCTAGGCTCGAACTAATGGGAGCCGTCTTGGGATTGAGGTTGGCCCTGTCTATAGCAAGGGTACTCAAGTTTGACAGGAACCAACTGACATTTTGGAGCGACAGCATGAACGTCTCGTGGTGGATACGAGGTCGCAGTTGGAGCTTCAAGCCATTCGTGGCAAATCGGATCGGGGAGATACATGATTCAAGTAATCCTAATCAGTGGCGCTATGTGAGCACCCGAGAGAATCCAGCTGATCTTCCGACTAGAGGAGCTGCAGTTGCTGAATTGAAACAAAATGAGATGTGGTGGCGGGGACCGACTTTTCTGAGCAAGGACCAAGAAACGTGGCCAAAGACAAAGACTGATCCAAGTCCCGAAGCAGCAATGGAAGTGCGGAAGAAAATGAAGACGTCTGGAGAGCCAGTGCAAGAATCAACCCTGTTTGCTTTGATGCCAGAGACACCTTCCCATTTACAGCCAAGCAGATTTCAAGTTGGAGAAAACTAGTCAGAGTAAGAGCACGGGTTGGGCGATTTGTGAACAACTGCAGGATACATATCATTGAGAGAAGTCACGGGGAGCTGGGTTGCCAGGAAATCGCAGATGCGGAAATCGAAATCATCAAGAAAGCACAACAGGAAGCATTTCATGAAGATTACAAGGCACTGGTAAAACAGAAGGCTCTACCATCAAACAGTAAGCTATTGAGTTTGAAGCCAGTCCTGGACGAAGATGGCCTACTTCGATCGAATGGCAGACTACGCTATGCTGACTATTTGCCATTTGATGCAAGGTTCCCTGTCATTCTACCAAGGAAGAATTCGGTGACAAGGTTGATTGTGAAATCTTTTCATGAGGGAAGCAACCACTCAGCGGGAACCAATCACACGCTGTCATTGCTGTCGTCCCGATTTTGGATCATGCTGGCAAGAGAAGAGATTCGTGAGGTCGAAAGAGAATGCTGCGAATGCCGACGAAGGAAAGCAAAGGCCGCAAAGCAGATAATGGCTCCTCTACCAAAGATCCGACTGAAATTGCCCTTGCGAGCGTTCGCCCGAACAGCAGTCGACTTTGCAGGACCATTTGTGACCGTACAAGGAAGGGGCAAGAGGAGAACCAAGCGTTACCTATGCTTATTTACATGCTTGCTGTCACCAGCTCTTCACCTTGAGATGACATACGGGCTGGAAACAGATTCCTTCTTGAATGCATTCTTCCGTATGACAAATCGAAGAGGTCTACCAGAGGAGATGATTTCTGACAATGGGAGTAATTTTGTTGGAGCGGAGCGGGAGCTGAGGGAGCTAGTTGCGCAACTGGACCAAGACAAGATTGTGAGTTTGGTTGCAAATAGAGGTGTAAAGTGGAACTTTAACCGCCCTCTGGCTCCCCATTTTGGCGGGGTCCATGAGACAATGATTAAAGCGGCCAAAAGAGCCGCATATGCGATACTGGGGAGTGCAGATGTTACAGACGAGGAACTGACAACTGCCTTTACGGATGCTGAAGCTCTTATTAACTCCAGGCCGTTAACGTACCAGTCAGCAAACCCCTTAGATGATGTACCACTTACCCCTAATCACTTCTTGTTCGGACAAGTGGGGGGTCACTTTGCTCCAGAAACAGTTGACAGTAGCCAATTTAGCCCACGAAAGCGTTGGAGACGTCTACAAGAGCTGGTGCGGCATTTCTGGCACCGCTGGCTTCGAGAATGGCTACCAACACTCAACCGTAGGACAAAGTGGCAGAGGGAACAGAAAGACATCCAGTTCAAAGATGTTGTTCTAGTGATTGCCCCAGACACGCCTCGTGGACATTGGCCCCTGGGTAGAGTTCAGGAGGTTTACTCTGGAAAGGACGGGCATGTTCGAGCAGTGAAAGTGCAAGTGGGTCGTAATGCCTTGGTCAGACCAATCGCCAGGATTTGTCCCTTAGAATGTGCCGCAGAGGACGCAGCAGCCAGGAGACAAGATGAACACTGAAAACACTAACGTTATGAGCATTTAAAAACATTGAGAGTACATTGAACCATACTAAGGAACACTGAGAACATTAAGTATAACGTTATGGGTTCGATGAGACACCAGGCCATCGAAAAGGGGGAGAATGATGTGAAGGATACTTTAAGCGTTTTACATGAATTGTTTTTTTGGTTCTTGGGGTCACATGACCTACTTCGATGGAGAAAAACGTTTTGGGTCGTTTTGTGAGACCACGAGGTCTTTTGGAGTACATGTATTGTATTTTTGTCTAGAAAAGGAATAAACGGTCAATTGGAACCAAAAAGAGCATTGTTATCCTAGCTTAGATGCTGTGGAGATTTACAAATTTGAAATAAACCAAGCGGTGAACAATACTGCAAAAATTACCGAGTCTGCCATTCGGCGCATGCGCTAGTTACGACAAGAAGATCAAATTGACATACCAGAACCATGAAAGACAATACAACAGAGCTCTTGAAGCACTTTTTTCTAGAGATAAGAGACTCCAGAAAAGAAACTTTCGGCGAAGAATATGAGCCTGCAACGCCGACAGCCTACAGAAAAGGCTAGAGAAGGTATTTTCTGGAGAGACGCGAAGGTGAAAACTTCGACATATATTTGGCGAGGGTACTAATTTAAACAAAAACCTTTGAGCAAAGCGAAAACATCTCGAAGCGTCTGAAAACGGGAGCAGTTCAAATAAATCATATCCTTTTACTTTAAAAATGCCATAATTTATTGGAATTTATGCTTATTGTTATTTTCTGTGGCCGTTTTCACACTCCAGAAAAAGTCTTTTAAGCCTTACTGTAAATTTCTCTTTATCGAATTTATAATCACTCTTTATCACGTACCTTTAAAGAAAAAAGTTGTATCTGCTTTATATGGTACATGTTCACCACAAAACAAATATTATTAGTGTTCCTTGAACAGTGTCACAAACTTTGTAAACGTCGCCTGTTCATCAGTACGGAAAAAAATTTTTATCTGTGCACACCGAACCCATTTAAGTGCCTGCTGCCACGCTCCGTACTGCCCACCGCTGATAAAAAAAAAGATCTTAAGGTTACCCGACACCTTCAGAGGTGTCTCGCGTTTAAGCGATGTAGCGCGTCCAGTTTAACTGTAGATACCTACACACCTATATCAAATTAAAGCGTATAGAGCTGGCTATCAAACCATACCAAGAATTTTGAAATAAAATAAATTGTCGAATTTTTCACGACCTCTAATTGCGAGCGTCCGAATCACTTTTTTAAAGCTACAAGTCAAAGTGAATTTTGTTTTTTGCTAATTTAATTTGCTCCTCAGTTTCTGGACCCAAAGCACTAAAAAACGTGTCTGCGTTTTGCCATATTCAATTGCAGTGAAAAGTTATAGAGCATTTTCGAAATAGGATGAAAAAAATGTGGAGTAATCGTACAAAAATCGCTCTCGGAGAAAAAATATTTCGAAAGAAAAAATTCGCAGACACTTTTTATTATTTTTATGTTAAACTAGCTACTATCCAAATTTGAAGGCAAACGAACAAATTTCTTTTGAGTTTTAGCTCTTTGAAGTGGCTCCTTCAAGTGAAAAAAATTTATTCGAGAAAACAGCGCTAAAAATTTGTCAATTCATTTTATTTCAAAATTCTTGGTTTAGGTGGATAGCCACCTCTATAAGCTTTAATTTGATATCAGGGTTCAGGTATCTACAGTTTAAACCGGACGCGCTACATCGCTTCGACGCGAGACACCTCTGAAGACACCTCTGAAGGCACAGGGTAACCTTAAGATGTGGTTTTTCTCACGAAACTATTCATAAAGTGTACGAATTACCTCTCCAGATCAAAAATGACATTGCAATAACGATGTTCCAATATAACATTATCCACAACATTCTTACAAGTCAAGTAAATCTGTTAAGACCCAATATTTGTGGCAACAATGCATGCGGTCAATGCTTAACTGATATTCACTCCTTACATCACATGTTCTAATACGCTGCTCCTATGCTATAGCCTTTTGAAAGACTTTCCAATGCTGTTCAGCCAATAAAACGGAACAATCGCAAACATTATTAAATGTAATGATTGTATGTGGGTTTCTACAACGGCCTAGACAACGTAGCCTACGTAACTCTTTTTTGACAGTTTTCTCACACTTTTACTACCTTCAAATATACCTTTTAATATTTCTTTTAATATGCATTTTTTAACGTGTTTTTTGTTTTGTTTTGTTTTCTAAGTTGTTGTTGTTATTTGTTTTTGTTAATGTTGTCAATGTGTGCAAATGCAATCATTTACTGACAAAAGCTAAAAAAGACAAGGCATAGCTTGCAACTTAGAAACTATGAAAGTGTGTTAAGGTTTGTAAACTACGGTTAATAGCATAAATATAAAATGCTGTAAATTTTTGTACCGTGCATTAAAAATTGTTTATACCAATATGAAAAAAAACGTATATGATAAAATTAGCCCTATTGAGTTTCTAGCAAATCTCAATCATAGATCTCACTTAAGTGTTATTCTCAAAGTGTTCCGGGCACTTGGGAGCCTCTTGTTCGGTATTTAAGCTAGATGCGCACTTGTGAAACAAATTTATTTCTTTCGGCAGATTGCTGTCAGATAATCCTATAAAGGCCGTTGGATCTCGGGCATTCGTTGTGCCAAACCAAGCTCTTTCTATGTGAGTATATGTTGGAATATGTTGAAACGTCGTTAATTCTGTTAACATTGTCCACAATGAAAACATGTTCCCAATAGTTCTGGGCGCGTGATTACTTGTGAAAGAAAGAAAGCTCTTTTCTCTTGTACAATTTTCGTTGTTGGCGCGTGAGGGTCGGTTTAAATTGACCAATAAGAGAACCTAATGTAATTTGAACTCGTGCAGCCTCCCACGGCGGTTTCCGTTAAACAGGCCGAACGTTGGCGAAAATCACCAGCAACTGAGTTTTCTTCCAATTCTCGTTATGTAAGATCCCAGTGTGATCAACATGAAAGGTGAATGTTATGGTTAAGTTACGGCGCTTGTCGAGGAAGTGGATGAGAATTTTGATGTGAGAGCAATTTCTGAGACGAGAAGGAAGTGAGTCACCAGCATTGCTCATGTTTTCGGTATTTAAAGAAAAAACGAAACGAAACTGCCGGATTTAAACAGCAACAAGTTCCTTCCAAATCGCCCATAAGACACAAAGACAACCTTGTCATGTGGTCTTTCATTAAAAACTCAATGGTATGGTGTCAGAAGTGGGATAGTTCAAAAACAGTTTGAAGCACGAAAATCTCGCCCAAAATGAATTTATTCAAGCCGCCCTTAGCACTAAATATACAGGAAAATGTTGCAGATGACTGCCTTAAGTGCGACCTCAACTGTACATGGAAGCTTCAGGTTCAATGAGAAAACCCGAAAAGCAGCAATTCGCCTTATTTCTTCATCTGATCGGAAAAGAAGCACCAGAGATTTACAGCACATTCTCGTTACCACCTGGGGAGTGAAAGCTCGACGTCTTATTCCAGAAATTTGAGGACAATTGTAATCAGAGGTGGAACCTCGCATTTGAACGCCACAAATTCTTCACTTGTGTTCAGGAACAGATCGAGAGCATCGATCAGTAAGTAACTGAAGCGCGTGCCAAAGCAAGCATGTGCAAATTTAGAGAGCTGTGTGAGAGCTTAATTCGCGACAGAATCGTCTGTGGACTATCCTTCAACACCTTGAAAGAAAAGTCATTACAAGAAACCGACTTAAGTCTTTTGAAAGCCATTGATATGTGAAGAGCGTCGGAATTTTCAAATCGCCAAAAGGAATCGATAATCGAAGAATCCAAGAGTCCCGATTATGTAAACAAGAATGGCACACCAGATAGTAAATCTCCACCAAAAGAGAAAAAGCAAAGGGATCGCCAAAAGAATACGAAAAGTGAACCACCAAACAGATGTGAAAGATGTGGAACAGTTCATGCAACGAGGAAAAGCCCAACTTTTGGAAAAAAATCTGTCAAAAATTCAAGTGTTGAAACGATATTGCATCTCAGTGTCTTTTAAATAACATTCGTTTTGTGGATAGTGATCAAGCCGCTCATCTTGTTGTCGCAGAAGAGCAATAGGACGATTTATTTATCGGCCATGTCCAGGAAGATGACCATGAAAAAGAATGGAAAGCATCTCTTCAAGTGAAGAACAACCTGATAGAATTTCAATTGGATACCAGAGAACAAGCAAAGTAATCTCATCAGATGCATTCAACTCGCTCAAAGGAACGCCGCAACTGAAGACAAAGCAAACCGGGATACCAGTGGTAGAAGTGGCAAGGATGATTTGTAAGTACAAAGACAGACAGATTGACCTCATTTCTTTGTTGCTGAAGCTGAGGGTCACCCCCTCCCTTCCCTACTTGGTTTATGAGCATGTCAAGGACTGAGCGTTATTAAGTTCATCAGAACTGTTGACACAACTGATGTCAATGCTGAGAGTTCTGTCCTCATTGTATTTAACGACCTGTTTGAAGGCCTTAGAGAGCTTGAAGGGGAACATCATATTAAAGTGAACCCAGTGGTCAAGTCTGTAATGCCTTACTCTATTGTGATAGTGGAAAAGCCAGATACAAATCTGAGAATCTGCCTTGACCCAAAACACCTGAACTAAGCAGTAAAAAGAGGGCATTTCCAACTCCCAACATCCACTGAAAGAATCAGCAAGGTAACTTGTGAAAAGGTTTTCAGCAAAATAGATGCCAAGAATGGCTTATGGCACGCAAAACTAGACCACCCTAGTTCTCTTCTCACAACGTTCAACACACCATTTGGACATTGCAAGTTTAATCGTCTACCATTTGGCCTCAACTGAAGTATTCCAGAAGAAAATGTAGTTTCCCTTAGAAAGAATTGATGGAGTAGAAGTGATCTTTGATGATCTTTCTTTATGTGGAAAAGATGAAGAGAGCCATGACAAAGCACTCACTAATGTTATTGAGAGCCTGAAAGAAAGGTGTTAAGATAAAGAAACAGAAGTGCGAAATCCAGATTCCCGAAGTTGTGTAAATTGGCGACAAGATTACCAAAGATGGAATCAAACCTCATGAATCGAAGAGTGAGGCAATCCTCAACTTGCCATCACCGCAAAACAAGGAGGGTGTAGAGCGCCTGCTAGGCATGCTAACCTACCTAAGCTAGTTCATCCAGAATAAGAGCACCTTAACTGAGCCGCTTAGAGTCCTACTTAAGCAAGACGTAAAATGGCACTGGGAGGAACAGCAAGAAAAAGCTCTTAATGAAATTAAGAATGTCCTTACTTCAAGCCAGTACTGCGCTACTGTGATGTGAACAAGCCTGTAAAGCACTCAGTAGATGTATTCCAATCAGGACTTGGAGCTGTACTACCTCAGGATAATTATCCTGTAGCAAATGAAGCGAAATTCCTGACTGATTGTCAGAAAGACTATGCACAAATCGAAAAAAAAAACACTCGCAATAGTATTTGGATGTGAACCCTTTCACCAGTACCTATATGGAAAAGAAATAGAAGTAGAATCTGATCACAAGCCACCAGAAGCAATCTTCGGCAAATCGATTGCTTAAGCACCACCCAGAGTTCAACGTTTACTGATTCGGTTGCAGCAATACCACCTAAAGGTGAAGTACGTCCCAGGAAAACAAATGTTCATTGCTGATGCCCTATCCAGAGCACACCTGGAGACCTCTTACACCAATCAAGGGATACCTGAAGCTGAAACTGAAATGCAAGTCCATCTCCTTGTAGCCAACCTGCTAATTTCAGAGAAAAAAAATTGAAAGAGTTTTAAGAAGCAACAGCAGCAGATTCAACTCTCCAGACTGCTGCAGGGCTGACCATACAAGGATGACCTGGACATGAGAGTAAAGTGTCCGCTGATGCAAAACCATACTGGAGTATCAAGGAAGAAATCGATGAACGTGATGGAATTCTCTTAAAAGTCGCAAGATGATTGTTCCAGAACAACGGAGACTTGAAATGCTTAAAATAATTCACGAAAGCCACCTAGGAATTGAGAACAGCATGCAAAGATCCGGCGACATCCTGTACTGGCCAAACATTAGGCAAAGATATCAGATGTGATTGTAAATTGCAAGTCATGCCTCAACCACAGGAAGAACAATGTCAAAGAGCCACTGATCTAGCATGAAGTCCCAGATCGCCTGTGATTTATTTACCCTTGGAGGCAAGGACTGTCTTCCGACTGTAGATTATTATTCAAAGTAAGTAGAGATTGGCTTGATGCGTGACAGCACTATGAGTTCGGAAGTAATCACCCAATTTAAATCCACCTTTGCACGCTATGGAATACCCGACGAATTCATTTCAAACTACAAGTCCCAAGCACCCACAAGCTAATGGAAAAGTAGAACAAAACATTGGAACAACCAAATCTGTGCTAAATAAAGCTTATGAAGATGGTACTGATGCATATATTGCTTTCCTCAAATTCAAAAACACTCCGAAAACTGGCCTGAGTTACTCTCTAGCTCAAGTTCTCCTTAACAGAGGGCTGAAAACCAAACTTCCAACTACTATACAGTTACTTGATGCAAGAATTCCAATAGTATGCCAAGTCCAGCTCCTTGCTCAACAGAAAACACTGTTCGAATGAAAACAAAGAATGGCTTTAAGCCTGCTACAGTTACAAAACTTGCTCACAGCCCCCATTCAGTAATGGTGACCAGCAATGGAACTCTAGACAGGCAAAACAGGAGAAACATCATCAAGACCCCGGAAGTAAACAACGGCACCATCACGAGTCCAATAAGTGACAGAGGGATCACCAAGAGACCAGGCAGTGACATCATCAAGACCCCTGATATTATTCGAACTAGATCTGACCGAACTGTCCGACCACCCAGACTAAATGATTTTGTATATTGCTAGTTGATTAAGGACTGTTAATCATTAACACGTTGCTAGGCCGAGTTGTCATTATCAGCTGAAAACATTTAGTGTCTGGTGGCCTTTGACATAAGATCTTGGACAATGAACCGTGGACAATGTTGACATTTAGATTGCATGTTTATTACTCTTCACACTCGTTACAGGGGAGATGTCATGATATATGCATTACGTCATTCTTTATCACCTGGTCTTTCATTAAACATGGCAAGCCTTACGTTTACATACTCACCTTGGGTTGCCTGTATTAACTGTATATATGCATGCTTCTCACTAATCTCTGCTCATGGTCCAAAGAAAATGAAGCAATCCGTAATTAGTAAATTTCCCCTCCCGTCCACTAATCCTACTTGTCCGGGGCACCCAGCGGCCCTTTTCGACAGTAGAAAGCCTTAATTGCTCCAGAAATTCGTTCGGCTCAAACTGTGATAAAAAAGATGTGTTTTTGATTCCAACAGACCTTTGAGATATGGAAAATTAATTGTTTTAGTCTTGAAATGAAAACAGAATGTCATTCAATTTAAATTGATGAATAAGGGAAGATAGCATTTTCCGAAGACCAACAGAACGAGTTTGGATTCACTTTTTTTAAGGTACACAAAGTTAAGGGAAAAGGAAAAAACGAAAACCCACATTTCAAATGTTTGCCAGTAATTCTAATTTTCCCAAAAGGGATTCCGTCGCCGCTTGACTGGCTAGTAGTAAACTTAAGCGTCTTGCTAGTTGTGTAAACATTCCGCGTCGTATTATTTTTCCGAGAGAGTTACCCTTACTTACTCCCTCAAATTGTCTACTGTTGTTTACAAACACAAGTTAGAAATAATAACTCTGCCTCGTTTTCTAAAGAATCCATTGAAGGGCACGGATTATTAGGTGTCAAAAATAAGGTTTCTGATAAATTTATTTATCTGTTAATAGAAAATTGTCCAAGATCAGTTATCAATACAAAGATTCAAAGTACCTTGAATAATGTCTGTCATCATTCCGTTGCTCTTGTGAAAGATATTAATTAGCATTTTATAAAAAGGGAGTCACCAGCAAACAGCGCAATATCGTTTTTTTGTTGTTAGATACATGATAAGGACAGAGTTGGAATCCGTGAAGGCGACATCTCTCGATGGAGCATCTAAACTGATCACTGGAATGTGAGTATCAAAAATCCTGCTCCGTGTTTAAATGGTATTTTTTTCTTTTTTTTTCTTTTTTTTTTCAAATAGTAAATAGTGATAATCTTTATTAATAGATACTTTAGTTTGACACCGTGTTGTCCAGAGGAATATTTGAACTTTTATAACATTCTAATAAATTTATCTGGGAACAATTTGCTATGACAGGTCAGTTTTCACTTATTTTCCTTTCGCAATGCCAACTAAATTATGGCACGTATTATTCTTTCCAGAAAAAGGAATATTTCTGTTTTGATTAACCTCATTGAACTCCTCAAAGGAAACATCTTTTGACATACCATCTTTCTCTCGGGTACTATTGTCATAGCCTTGATATTCTATACGCCAAAAAATAAGATAAATAAGCTCGGGCAAAGATTGCTTAAAATGTAAGAATAAATTGAGACAAGGTTTTTCTTTCGAGATTAAAAAACATTTGACGCAATGTTTTTTTCAGTTAAATTTCATGATTCAATGTAAAGCAGATAGTTATGTTTGTATCATTTGCAGAACTGTGAAAAATGGGACAATAGGTACCATGAAATTCACCCATGTAAATGGCACAGCGCGGTGCAAAATTCAGCTGTAAGTGTTAAACTAATTATTTTCTGAATAAATTATTAAGCAATTCTTAGTTTCATCGATTTTAGCTAAATATTCTATTAATTGTTTCCTTTTGTTGCGATTTGTTTGAAGTGGACTGGGGGAAGGCGAATCAGAAGACATCAACCTTTCTCAAGTGTCGGATGTAACAGCTAAGAAGAGCATAAAACAGTCTTTTGTGGCTGCTGGGTTTGGAAATACATTACTTGGAGAATACAGACTCCTTCCATGCCCATCCGGCACGTTTTTGAAACTGGGTCTCCTTACCTGCCTGAAGTGCCCAGCAGGTGAGTCTCTTCAAGTGTCTATCTTGTATAGAAGATCTTTTTAAAATCACGGTTAAGTCTTTAAACAAAGTTGTTTCCTGAGAGGACCTCATCATAAATGATGACAACTGCATTAAAGCTGGCAAACAACTGATTTATTTTAACTGAAGATTTTGAGAATCATTTTATGATAAAAATTAGCGATAAGGAAATTGACGTTATGGCGACTTTTTGTCATCATATATATTACGTTTACTTTGCATATTTATTGCTAACGACGGATACAGACGCATCTAAACATCGGATTTTCTTATCGCTATTTTTCGTCTTAAAACAATTGATTAATTTTAAAACAAAAATGTTGATTCATGAATCATTCATTCATTCACTCATTCATTCATTCATTCATTCACTCATTAGTTCGATATACACTTCTGTTTTGACTAGTTAAATGCAGCATCTTTCGCTGGTTGTTCATGAGCATTCGGACATTAGGTGTTTGCCCACTCCCTTGAATACTATGTGTCCGGGTTATGGCATGTGCAATGAAGGCGCTCTGCAGAACAACCTGATCATAGGATACTGATCTAGACAAGGTGGCATTTTGGAAGGGGTGTCAGGAATGTTACACATTGTCTCACTACGTATGGTTTAAAACATTTTCACTTAGCTCGGAAGACATGGGCATGGATTAGGAAAAGTGATGAAAATTAAAACAACAACAACAACAACATACAAACAACTCTGTTAAACAGCATGAATTTTCAAGGTCATTTCCTTGGCACAATTCGACCTACCTACTCAGAATAAAAATAAATAAATAAATAAATAGAGTTGAAGTCCACTTTATCACAATTTCAGAACACAAAAGATAAATGTTCATAAAAACTAACCTTGACGGAGTGAAATGTTTTTGTCAAATTCAAAGCGATCCAGGAAACTACATTCAAAGAATTGTTAAGATTTATATCTTTAAAGCTTAGCCTTCAAAATTTGATACTTAGAGAGGGCCATTTGGATGGACCAATCAGATAGGAGAACGTGACCGATTTAGGTCATGACATGGATTCTACAAGTAACCGATAAAAATTGCCTACAGAGTAAAAATTGACAATAGAGTGGACTTCCGCTATCTCCAGCAAGCAAGGGAAACATTTTTTTGTTCCAGACATACAAGTGTGAGATAGCCAGTTGTAACTTTACTGTAAGCCCTACCATCCCAAGAAAATGGTTTTATTTTCAGGAAAGGGGGTGTTTACTGCACTTTCTAAATACTCTCATTTACCCCAAAAAGGCATTTTCACTTATCTCTAGAAAAAGGAAGGAAAAATTCGTTTGTATTTTTGGATGGAATAAGAAACCGAGACAGCACGAACACTTCCAGAAAGGAAGTTAGAATTTTCATGTCCGCACTTGATAAAAACAAAATAGTGGATTATTTACAGAGATGATTTGATCATAGAATCATGCTCAATAGGGCATCATAGTTTCCCGCCAAACACAGAAAATGGAAAGCATTGTGCCGTTTGGACCGTCACATTCATACTTAGTACACTGACAACCTGATATAAAACTACAAAGGATTAGGGTTTCCTGTTCTTTACTAAAGACATACCTTGCAATGTGTTAAATATGATTCATTGGATGGGTGTATTTTTTTAAACCAAAAAAGATGTTTTAAAATGTACAGTTCTATCACAACGTTAATAAAAGCTTCTTCTAGTGATGCTCAAATTTTTTTGAAATTGAATCTGCAAAATAATGACTACTGTCCTGGAAAATTTTCATCTTAAAGGGACAGTATCACGCTATTTTTAGCAACACACTGAAAATCAAAGAGACGCTATTCCATTGACAGCAGAATGGCAAGAAACTATCAGCTGGCAGATGACCAAAATAAAAATGGGTTCAAGTTTGAAAACGTCAGGCCAATGTTTTCAATTTTATTCTGTTGTAACACACTAAAAATCGGTTGTACTAGTATATTTTGGTTCAACCTTTCTGTCAAATATATTTTTTTTAATTAGCAATTTAGAAATTAACTGTAACACAGTGTTCGAAGTTTAAATTTAGTGAATCTTTGCCCAAAATCATGATATCTCCCATGATACTGGCCCTTTAATTTATTTAGTGTGCCTCAGCGATCACATTCTTGACTCCAGCATGTTATCTTTATATGACCAAACTTAACGCGTGCAATCGTTATTTTTCCTTACACATTGAAGCGAATTTACTTCTCAATGCATTAAAGTCAAATTATAAGGAAAAGAAAAGAGTCTGTTACGCTGCAAAATGAAATACTAACGCAAAATGTAATAAGAATCGCCGCAAAATGTAATAAGAATCGCCGTAAAATGTAAAGACATCGACGCAAACTGTAATGAGATATTCAACGCAAAATGTAAGAACTTTTCTGACGCATAATGTAATAACGCAAAATGTAATAACTCACGAATAACGTGTACAGTATTTCGAAATCAGTATCATGATTCAGTGTACATTCACCTATGCATAAATTGAATAACAGGTGTACAGGTTTTATTCTCCACTCTTAAAAGTTTTAGATCGGGGGGACTGATGTTTTCTAACAGTATCTACTAATTGTGGCGCTTAAAAATGTGACTTTTTGGTGATACGCTTCTTTAAAACAGTCACTATTGGATACGTAAATGCATAAAAGGAATAAAGATACTCAGTTTAAAAACTCTGTAGATCGGAATCCGGCAAAGCGAAACCTCTCTTTACGGACACCTTTTGATGCGGACATCTCTCTATTACGGACAGTTAACTTGGTCCCTGAGAGACCAAAATTCAAATAAAGTCTACTTCTCTAAAACGGACAACTCTATAATACGGACACTAATTCATGTTCCCGCAGTGTCTGTTGTTAAGAGGTTTGACTGTAGTACCCCCTTCGTAATCTCCCACCCTAGAGTTAATATTCATGTGCTTCGAATAAGTGCCCACGATTTTATTGAGGGGTGAGGCGCTTTTTGGAGGGCAGCGCCTATTTTTCGAGTGCCACACCAACGTGTATGGAATACAATAGAAATTGTGACCATGTCGAGAGTCCATGCAATATGCAATATTAACGCAAAATGCAATAATTTATTCAACGCAAAATGTTAGACCTCTTCTTTTGAATTAGCGTAGCACCAAAAAAGTCACATTTTTAAGCAACAGAATAAGTAGATACGGTAAGAAAACACCAGTCCCCCCCATCTGAAACTTTTAAGAGTTGAGAATAAAACCTGTACACCTGTTAAATTTATGCATAGGTGAACGTACACTGAATCATGATACTGATTTCAAAATACCACTCACGTCATTCGTGAGTTACTACATTTTGTGTTATTACATTACGCGTCAGAAAAGTTTTCATTTTGTGTTAAAAAGTTCTCACAGTTTGCGTTGAATTCTTTAATACAGTTTGCGCCGATGTCATTACATTTTGCGACGATTCTTATTAAATTTTGCGTTGTTATTACATTTTGCGGAGTAACAGAGTCCTTTGAATTGCTTTGTTTGGCTATACGAAAATGTCATGGAAGCTCAATAGCTATGGTGAGCTGCTTGTTTATCGCGTACCACTTGTGTGACGCTCCCGCCATTTCCCTGCTTACCCTAGAAAGCATGGTTAAGGCTTTTATGTTTTGAATGTTTTTTTGTTTAACATTTTAGGAGGTCATTATTCGGACACTGAAGCCTTTGTCAGTGACAGTTGTGTACGATGCCCTAATGGAACTTTTGTGACTGAGAACGATGCGCCTGGGAAGAGCGCCAGCGATTGCAGAGCCTGTCCACAAGGTAATACCATTATCTTGCAAAAATGTCCAAAGTGTTTAAAGGAGTTAAAATCTACAGCGTAACACAAGGCATGTAGTAACCTAACCCAGTTTATGATTTTAACCCTTGAAAGGTTTTGGGGCGTTGTCCCTTCTTTCACTTGTCCAGATGCATCGATGAAAAAATCAAACGTCTCGCTGCAGAGTTTACTTATCCCTGGCCAAGATGCTCAAACGTTGGTGCCTCCTTTTCTTTCGTTCTTTCTCTAAACAAACGCCACACTGTATATTCTAATATTAAAAGACAATTTTCCTTACGGGAAAAGATTGAAACGATTTGCAAACATGAGCAACTGTTACTAAAATGACAACTGAAAACAACAAGGAAAATTTACTTTGATTAATCCCATCTGGCAGGCTTTCAGTCCCGGCAGTGCATATGAGTACACTAGTTATGAAATATTAATTTATACTGCGCTAAATAATTCACCTCACATTTTTGAAAATTCAAGGTGGCTCCTAAACCCCTCCTATAACATCTTTTTTTTAGTGAATTTGCAAGAAGGTGCTTATTGGCATGCTGGTTAGAATTCCATAGTAAAACGTTGGAATCACACAGCCCGTTTCTGTGTTATGCTAACCTAAGCTAAAACAATTGATGTTTTTAACGGCTGTATTTTTGCTAAGGTTAGCTATTAAGTCGAACAATTGACTATTTTTGCACCATTTACTGATAAAGAATACAGTACTTATCGATCAAAATTAATTATAACTGAAGAGTAAAGCTGCAAACCGTTATGAGCGACCTCAAAATCACTAACAGACACAGAGGCGAAAAGCTATACATGCATAGATAAGGAGATTAAAAACTATACTTTATTTTTCGTAAACAGGAACTGATTCTAGCTCTTTTGCTGGATTTCGAGCTTGCAAATGCCTGCAGTCGTTTCATCGGACAGATCTGTTTGGGGAATGCAAACCATGTACTGGTGATGGTTTAGAATGCGCTGGTGACTTCGCAACTTTAAAGTCTGGTTTCTGGTGGAACTGGGAAAATGAGACACACAAACATCTCTATAGAGAATTCACAAGCAATATCCTTGATGTTACCGCTGAAGTTAATGCACACGTGAATGGCTCGCTACCCAATCGGTCGTTAACTAAGTACCCACACGCTCTACCGAAACCTCATAGATGTCCTCGCCAAGAATCTTGTACTGGAGGTATAGATTCTAACTGCAGCACTGGATACAAAGGTCCGTTGTGTGAAGTATGCAGTGATGGCTACTACAAGCAATTTAAAAGCTGCGAACTGTGCCCAACAAAAAAATGGATGATCGGGCAGCTTTCTATCTCAGCTGCAGTCATTATCATAATAATCGCTATCCTGGTATGGTCAAGCAAAAAGAAAAGCAAAAAGAATGTTGGGCGTTCTTCAGTGGACATTGTTCTTGGGCGGCTCAAAATCGTTATTGGTTTTTACCAAGTAACGTTTGGACTGCTTGAAGCATTTGCATACATTGAATGGCCCGACTCTCTTGCCCTCATAGGAACATATTCCCAGGCTTTGCAATTAAACGTGTTCCAGATTGCACCTGTTCACTGTCTCTTTCCAGAATTGAAAATTGATGCATTTGGAGATCTTTTTTCCATACTCACGCTAAACGCTTTAGTTATCATCCTGTCGATCTGTGTTTACGGAATCCGAAAGTTATACCTCAGATTGCGTTCCACCTTGGATGACCAACAGAAAGCCCTGAAAATATCTCAGACGAAAGAGTTGATCTACAGAAACGCTTTTTTCATCCTGTATGTTACCTACCTCAGCACGTGTTTGAAAACAGCTGCCGTACTGCCTCTCGCTTGTCGCACGCTTTGCAGTGATGATGAAAAGGATGATTGTACCAGTTATTTAAAGGCGGACTTTGGCATAAACTGTAATGGTTCAAGATACAATCGTTTAGTTATCGTCGGATACGTTGCCGTTGGTTACGTGCTTTTCCTGCCAGCAGCTTCATTCCTCACTCTCTTCTTGAGTCAACGAAGGGCGCTGCAAACTCTCCGAAATGACGACGAAGGTGAAAGTTGCGACGACGACAATGAAGCAAAAAGGGCTGAATTGCTTACGGGATTACGATTCCTGTTTGAAAATTACAGGCCTTCTGCATGGTACTGGGAACTTGTTGATACAGTGCGCAAGGTTATCCTGACATCTGGTTTAATCCTAATCGGCAGTGAGAGCAGGTCCTATGCAGGAATTGCTTCCATCATTTCAGGTATCTACGGAGTTGCCTTTGCCGTCAAAAAACCAGTGGTAGATCCGTTTGAAAACAGGCTAATGCTGACATCTTTAGCGGTCACTTTCATCAACTTGGGAATAGGAGCCGTGAGTAAAATTCCCAGCGAAAACATCTCTACATCTGTGGATCATTCCGTGGATAAAATCATGTTCGAGTTACTGGTGGTTGGAGCAAATGCTTCAGTGATCCTCCTTCTAATTGGTAAGTGCCTTTTTGTAAGTCATCTTTTAACCAATTCAGCCAGGAAAGAGAGGGTGGAGAGACTGATCTAGAATCAGCTCGTGACGTTTAAAAACGAAAGCAAACACCACCAAACTTGGTGATTTTTTCTAAGATGTATGAGCTTACAATCTGGTATAACAGTAATCTTATCAAGTGGATTGCTGTTACCATGCGACAAGATATTGACAAGATTTTACATTGTCACCCATTATGCTTTGCACTCCTAGACAGGGAAATCTACCGTTCTCTCTTTTATATCAAGCTTTTTTTTTTTTTGTTTTTTTTTTATTTATTTGTTTAATTTTTACACGGTGGAATGAAATTCTACTGTATCTTGCCTTATACAACACGTTCTGGACTTAATTCACCATCAACACAATTTTAATTTACCAGTGGTTTTATTTGATGGATTAATTCATCATTGGAACATCTTCTTGGATACCCGTGTGTAGACACGATGGCCCATTGCTAGGCAACTTTCCTCCGCGACGCTGTTCTGGTCATGTGATGTAGTTAGTCTCTAAAATGGCATCCGTAATAATAATTTATGTAGATATATTCGCCTGACGTTGTTCCAGGCCAATATCCTTATTGTTCGTTTGTCATTTGAATTTGCATAAATTATAACCCTTTGTCTGCATGAAAATCTAATGGGGAGGGGAATGCCGATCTAAGGCTGTTGTGTCTCCCGAGTATCCCCTAGCCAGAGTACGCACATGGCGGAACACAGGCCAAGGGACGAAAGGAATAACTGGTTTGGCTAAGCTGGTGTCTTTTGATCTGCTTAGCCTCGAACATATGGCTTTTCCGATCTCCTTCATGTACGAATCAATCATTGGACCACACATTTCCTCTAAAAGCGAATCCATGTTTGTCATACCGTAATTCGGGTTGCTTTTTGCGCTCCTCCCCGACTTAATCCAGCTTCTCTCAATGAAGAACTTTAATTTGATCATTGAAGTATTCCGAAATGTTGCTCCTCTCTCGGTAGCTCTGGGACGTGCCCTAACATCAAGCATAGAGCTTTCGTTCTTGTCACTTGCCAATCTCGTACTTAGAATCCTCGGCTCTTTGGCCAGTGGTCAGTCGCCAGGAGAGACTATGGGGAACTGTTCCGTGTTCCAGACTTTCAAGACACCCCAAATAAAGGTTTTATTTAAAAAAAAAAAAGAAAGGGATTATTTGATGGTGCCATGGCTTGTTGTGTAAAGGGATGTAAAATGTTATTGTCTTATCCTGTACGAATTCGGTCATGCGATTTATTCAACCGAACGTTGTATTTGGGCGAACCCCTTGATGCCATTTCTTCTTGTGGTCTATGGCCATGAAAAATTAGGATACATAGTAAAACATGGTTTTAAGTATTCGATATTCATACAGATATTGAATAATATAAATTATTAAATTCTCAGCCTCGGATATTGCATTTCTAGCGTTCTGATTGGTTCACTAAATCTCGGTTATCAGCTCATATACCGTAGTTTGACCTTATATGGAAAACGAAAGCGCCAGGTGTCGCTAAGCTAAATTTAGGCGGGAAGCAAAAGTTTCTTCGGAAAAATGTAGGGAAAAAAAAAAGGAAAAGAAAGAAATACCAAACAATGCCATTTCAATATAACAACAATAAAGGCCACAAAGTTCGGTATGACACTATTTAATGGTACGTATCTCTGAAGTTTCCTTTAAAATCTTCAAAATTGCAAGATTTTACGATTTTTTAGATCACATAACAACAACAATAACAACCAGTTACCTTCAAAAATTTCAGGATGGCTTGCAAATCCTGGCGGTAAGAGGTTAAAGCCAATCGAAGAAATTTCTAAGGAAGAGCTTCATGCCTGCCTTTATGTTTTTACGAATTTACGAGGACTTCAGATGTTTCATCTATGAAATCCGTACGAGCGGCGGCCATAATGTTCGTTTCCGTCGCTCGGCAACACTCAGCAAAACATTTGCACTAATGTGCACAGCTCTTACGCTTGTCAAATAAGCTTGAAGTTTAAAAACTTGCGTTGAATTCTTGTCTCAGTGAGGTTGTACCTCGTACACTTGGACTTGCCTGAAGTGTTTTAAATCGTCCACAAGGAATTCAGTTCAGCATGAAAAAAGCTGTCCTTGCCCTGATCTCTTCCTTTGCTCGGCACCACACAGCAGAACATTTGCTTAAATGTGCACAACTATTACGCTTCTCGATGAGCTGGAACTTCAAATGCACTTGAATGCTAGTCTCAGAAAGGTTATAATTCGTACATTTAAACGTTTCTTGAATTTTAGATGTCCGACTGTGTCCGATTTTCTTCGCTTTCGATTTTTCATTTAACTCCGTTTGCAAAGCACTGCGCATGTCATGTGATCATTAGGTTTCGCGCGCTTTGGTCGGAGGTTGCCTCAACATCCGGTCGTTTAAATTTTTAAAATATAAAAATTCAGTAAACTTCAACAGCAATGTCCAAACACGGAGAATTTAATAAAATAATTATTCCATTCGCGCTTGTTGGATATGAGATTAGTTATAGCCAACTCGGCGCTTCGCGCCTCGTTGGCTATTTACCATATCATATCCAACGCGTGCTCATGGAATAATTGTTAAATATTCCATAAATATTTGCATCGTGTCATGTATCGAGGGTTGAGAACACAAATACCATAATAATGCAACTTCTACTGTTAATCTTTTACGCACGTTGATGACAAATTTAGACCGTAAAACAACATCAAAGCCGTGGTTGACTAGGATCCTTTTTGTTGGCTTACTACAGGTGTTGTACTACGCGAGCGTAATATGCGCGCTCTCCCAACACCAAAGCATCACACGCATGCGAAACAATGCGAGCTTGCGACCACGCAAGCAAAACAACAAAATGGCGGCTCTGGGAAAAACTGTTTTCCCTGTATTTCGAGTAGGTTCCAGAGGTGTGCTAAGTAGCTAAATTATGTTTGGGTTTGAAAACTGATAAAACGTGCTTTCTAATGGTTGCTGGTCCTTAACAGCCTTGAAGCCTTTGCGGAGCTGCGGAAAATCCCTGAACACGAAGGTAGCATGCGCTCACCAGTTGGAGCGCGCATGCACGCTGCAACCCGGATTTTCCCTGAAACAAGCATGTGCAATGGCTTTCCTACCGTAGATTGCGAAACCCATTTTTCTCGCTAATCTAGCCGTACAACCTACATTCAAATATTTGCTATATTTTAGAAAGTTTCAACTAAGGCAAAATTTCAAAATTTGTCATTTGCCAAATTTCTACCTGACAGAGGTTCGTGTTGTTACCTGCAAATACGTATTTTTGCCCACTTTCCAAATCGTGAGATCTTAAAGTAGGGTAGTACGGCCAGATTTAGAACCAGACAACTCTAAAAGGTGGAGTTCCCAGGCCCCCACTTAAGACTATTTTACACTTTTTGAACATGACAAATTTTATTTCTGACTCAAAAGTATCTCAATTGTAATTATTGTGCTAAAAAAATTGCAAAACAACTCCTCCTAGCGTTCTTCTCAAGTTTGATTCAAGGCCTTCTTTCACACCAGAAAACTGAAGTAAGCAACCTCAAGTCTGTTCGCATTTCGCGTGCCTGACTCTAAATACGGCAAATACAATTTCTCTTTTTTATCTTTACGGATGGATACTATCTCTTCTTTGAAACAAGCGATATATGTGCAAAGACGGCATTCTGTTAAGCCATTTGTCATTAGTTGATCGGACAGCGCCGGGTAGCATCCGAACATTTCCAAATAACTTTCAAGTGATTCCAATCTCTTCTGAGACTTTACGAGCACTGGATATCATCATCTAACGATCACAAGACCTCTAGACAAAACTGAGGTGCTACAAGCCATCATCGTTAGCCTCTTATTCCCCAGGTATTAACTACACTGTAACTGGGTAGTTGTTCCCAATAAAAATCTACAATGGCCATACTAGTACTCAAACAAAGGTCATGCATCTCAAACAGGTAACATTTGATGAACGTTTCATACCTATCAGCTAAAAAAATAAACTTTGCCACTTCTCAGCGGACAGTTTAAATTTTGGCCAATCCTCAGTTACTGTGTTTTCGAAAGGTAACACAAATTTCCCTGGGACTTGATGTCTCTAAGGAAAAGGCCTTAATCCCTGGCAACAAAAGCCTGGTAAAAAAAACCGGGGTATCCTGGTTCGTGAACCAGACTTACCAGGCTTGAACCCTATGTGCAAAAAGTCTGGTTAACCCTGGTATACCAGGTAAGTCTGGTAACCCTGGTCTTGCAAATAACCAGGGTTACCAGGGTATAACCAGGGGCGCTTTCCATTCAACAAAAAAAACTGGTTTAAGATTTCGGAATTTTTGCTGGTCAAATGGAACGGGTCCCTGAACTTGAGAATCACGTGAGGAGGCTTACAGTCAACCCAGGTCACGCGTGAACGATATTTTTGAAATTTGAACGGAGTTTAGAAATTTACATGTCAGTTTTGAAAATCGCCAACGAGATTTCAGAGTTCCCGTATAAATAACCCAAGCTTATTGACGATATAAAGCTATGAATTTTTCTTTACATTGCAAAAGTGAATATTTGAAGAATAACAATTGTTTCCCAAGTATTTTGAATCTTTTTTTCAGTTAATGTGTCTTTTTCGGAACGATTTCCAGAGAAATGTTCAACATTCCTTTCACACGTCGGACATTACAAAGAGAAATTCAAATGTTCATTTCATTCTTGGAAATACTGTTCACGCGTGACCTGGATTGACTGTCGTAGGTAAGTGACATTGTGGTTTAAGAAAACGTTGAAAATCTCAGACAAAAAACTACAAGCAGAACATTGATACACTTCCGTAGCCATTTTGTTTGCGGCTCTTTCGGCTTGCGTGACGTTCGCGCTTGACCGGGGAGACTAAATCCGACACTCATCGCGAATGGAACACAGAAAATTCGGTAATTCCGGAAATTTCGGAAAGAAAGGTAAGCTCAAAAGGTAGTCCTAAATTTTCGGAAATTCTTTCCGGAACTTTTCCCGTTCCATTGGATTTCTGACCGGAAATCTCGGAAATTTTGACTGAATGGAAAGCGCCCCAGGCTCCCAGACGTCTTGGTCAACCGGGCTAACCCTGGTAACCCTGGTTAGTCCGGCAACCTGGGTTTCATAAATAACCAGGGTTACCAGGGTTTAACCAGGCTCTTGAGTTTTCAAGAACCAGTCTTACCAGGCTTGAACCCTATGTGAAAAAAGCCTGGTTAACCCTGGTTTTCTAGGTAAGTCTGGTAACCCTGGTCCTGCAAAAACCTGGTTAACCCACGTTTTAGAAATAACCAGGGTTACCAGAGTTTAACCAGATTTGACCCTGCAAGAACCAGGATTTCCAGGCTTTAATGCAATGTTGAGAAAGCCTGGAAAACTCTGGTATACTAACAGGTTTATGGGTAACAATGATAAACAATTCTACATTTGGTTTGATGGCAAATTTGAATTTGTTTTCTTTCAGCAGCTGTAGATTCTAAAATAATATAATTTTATCAAAAGCATGGAGTTTGTCCAGCACAAATTAGTTCATTTAACTGTTCAACTTGTGTTGGTCGTGACCAATAAATTAGAATTACTTCACGATCAGTCTCTGATATTATAGATCAGATGTGAAACTGCCAAATGTAATCACCTTTTAGGAACTATCCTAAATACAGTTATTAAAGGGACACAGTCACCTGGTGCACATGCGCATTTAAGATACCATTTCTTAGCTGATTTCCATATCACGCTTCATCGCACGCCCTCGCTAAGTTGAGTTCAAATATTACAGAATATGTCAATTTTAAAATGTAGCGAATCAACTGAACTGCAGTGTAACAAAACTACTTTGTAGCAAAACGACCGGTAAGCTTTATTTCTGCTTTCAATCATATATTTTGCTTTTATAATTTTGTTTTGACAGCTTCTCCACTATCTAAATTTAGGAACCAAACCCATGTCATTGCAAGAACGCTTCCTTGACCCGTAGAAAACAAGGCTCTACTACAGGTTGTCCTTGTCGAGGAGATAATTGACTGTGTACCGAAGCTTGTCTTCGTCAGAGCTCCAAACCATGCAGTCATGACGCGAAGTTCGAATCATTTACAAAGATTCTCTCCGCACAAACCTTTCGTCAGGTTGAGAAAATGCGATTTTCCAAATATACATGTATATCATGGTGATTTGCTCTCCAATGTTTTTGATTGATTTCTCTTGTTATTTTAGTCGACGCAGGCGGTTGAGGTAGACGCTTTTCAAACTGACAAAACTAGTGTCCAGGTCAGCGTGGTCACAAAGGTGACTGTGTCCCTTTAACATTACATTATACAGCATTGACTTATCTGCTTGTGGTGCTCTTTTTCACCTGCCTTTTCACTTCAACTTCCATTTGCCTCGTTCATGTACCTGTACCATGGAGTATCTAGTAATAATAAGGTAATAAGGTAATAATCGGATAAGGACGATAAACCGTAGGCCCCGTCTCACAAACCTTGTTTGTAAATAACTCTGTGGGACGTTAAAGAACCCACTCACTGTTCGCAAAGAGTAGGGGACGTAGTTCCCGGTGTTGTGGTCTGGTCTTTGTACGTATATTCCGTATATCCTGGGTCCGCAGTAATTGGCCTTAGCTGTTGCGGTATCCCTGTCCATATTGGACAAAGCTAAATAAATTTATAATAAACAAGAGAGTTTAACTTCTGGGATTACATTTACTTTATACATGTATGGACTGTGGAGGGTTCAGAGTTTGTTTTTGGCTTGATGCACCCACAGGTTGTGCTCTTTGGTCCTAGTGACAAGTGACATATGAATACAGGCAATATTTTTTCAGCAGTTTTCAATTGAGTGTCCAAAGCAATTTCATGTTTGCCTTGGTTTTGCTTTACACCAGCTGTGCTCTATGATTTGGTGGCAAAGTTCACATCACTGTCAATGGGAAGCCAAACCAAATGCTGTCTATGTCTGTTGTGAATGGTCACAGTAATAATACACTCTCAGGTTTTCAGCACTAAATTGAAAACCATTAAAGGACACTATTCAAAGCAAAACTAGCAAGCAGACAAACCACTAAAGTCCTTATTAATAGTACATGCCTAGCAGAGAAAACATGTACATGTACATGTAGCTACAGGTGCACCATTTTTTGACACACAAGCAGTCAAAACCTTAAAGCCCTTTATCAATATTACATGCCTAGCAGAGAAAAGCTACACGTGAAACCTTTTTTTCGACGTGCAAGCAGTCAAAACGTTATAGCCCTTCTTCAGTATCATATGCCTACAGCGTAGCAGAGAATAGCTCCCATTCTTTTGAATGGTATCAAAACAGTTCAAAGCTCTGGAATTTTGTAGTAATTGGCAAAGAAATGAGACATAAAGTAAAACTACTGACTGCCAATGGCTAAAGAGAGGTTTCAAAACCATTAACCTTGTTAAGCTCCAAGTTTACAGAAAGTATGATTTGAGAGCCTTTGACCATCAACTTCCAGTAGAATTCAGCTGCTTTGTTTCCATGGCATGACAAGAATGTCCAGAAGCTCACTCCCCTCCTTTATTACTCCCTCTCCAAGCACCATTTTTGTCTTTGCCCTATACCCCACTTGGGAACCTGTTCACAGGCTATGTTTTTTATAGTTTCAAGAAAATGATTTATGCATGTAGTGTGTCTCAAGGAAAGATCAATTACAGACGTTGCAGCAGTTGCTCCACAAGAGCAGAAAATTAAAAAGGCCAGTATGGCAGATCAGGCACCACAGAATCAATAATTATAACCATCATGTCAGTTTTCAAGATCACCGAAAGAAAATCAACCACATCTTTACAAATGTATGTTGAGCCTTGCCACTAAATGGCTGCTAAAACAATTAAACTCCAAAGATTGGAATCAGTAAAATACCCTCTTGTTTACTGAATTAAAGCTTTCTGTCAGTTCAATGAGTCAGTCTTTATTTTTGAATAAAGATAATTTGCTCTTGGCATGGTGTTTACGGCATAGTTCAACACCAACAAGACAATTAGTATCATCTCCACAAACAAGAAAACAGGAAGAAACAGAATCTTAATTTTTTTATTTGTACACTGCATTGTTGGAAAATAGCAATTTGGTTGACAAGCTAGAAGAACTATAAGAAATATTGCTGGCAAGTTCCCTGCAGGCTTTTTTCAATCTCAAACATTGACACACCTTAAAATGGTAAAAAACCTTTCACTTAGTGCACTGTAGATTGGAGGACAATTCAAAATAATATTCTTATCTATATAGTTATTATATTTTTCTAGCAGTTCGACACACCACAACAAAAGCCATGGGCAAGTTCCTTTAGGAAATTTTCTTCAACCAATCAGATTAACCACCCAGATCCTGGTATATGTAGAAATTACATCATGACATTACAGAATTTCTGTGGTTATTACTCAGATGCAGCTTTCATGGGGAGACCGGGTAAATGAACAGAAGCGGGCAACAATACCCGTTCACTCAGGCTTACCAAATAGAAATTATTTTTGGATGAATTGATGAAGATTGGTATACTGTAATAGAGCATTCACACCTACAGTACATGTACAGTGCACACTGCAGTCAGTTCAAGAACTGCTACATGTATATCATTTTAGTGATTAATATGTACATGTAACACTGTACATGTACTGTAAGTCAGTTCCCATTATTACATGCTGGTTATGCAATGCTTTCGAGTGGTATAATACCGTGAACTATCCTATGAGTGACTTGATTTACATGTACCACGAGAAAGCACTGCATAACTACAGTAATTTATCCCATGCCACTCATTTAACGACATGTCAATACGCGTATGCCTATATATGCATACGGGCATTACATGCATTTTAGGCGCATATTTTGGTTCGCTTACAGTGTACATGTATTTCTGATCTGCACTGTAACTTTCCTGTTTCACGTCTGGTTCCAGGAATTCAAAATTAAGGTCAAAACTGGGGTATTCCTCTTCCATGTTTTAGTTAGTGTTGGCAGTAATTTTTTCTGAATGAAAATTTTGAGGTGTCATAGGCTCTTCAATCAATCTTTTGGCGGGAAAAATTTTTAGGCTGCGAGGAACACCAGGATTTTTTCGGTTGCATACCACAAAATATGCAATGGGTTTCTAACTTTCTGTAAATGACTGCGCCAGGAAAAACAAAATACACTACAGTGTGTTCATACTTTCAAAAATTTCCGCAGTTCAGCAATGGACCTTGAACATTACTTAATTTGAAAAACTGGCCCGCGAGTCCAGGAAACTCAAATGGGCAGGAAATTAAACAAAAACCTAATGTTGACTGAGCTGGAACAATTAAACTATTAGAATTAAACTGCTTTAATATACAGTGTACATGTATTTCAAACAAAAACCACAACATGATTTCATTTACACTGAAATATAGCTTGCATGTATTGTACCTGATCAAGAATGGTGTTCCCAACATGGGAATACATGAAGATGGTAATCTGTAAAAATAATTACAAACAATTTTATTGTTAGTCAGATTAAGTACAGGTGATTTCGTGCCATCAACAGTGTTATAATATGAACATTTCACATACAGTCTGTAAAGTCTGGTAAACTGCTAAACCCACTACATGGAGATGCAAAATGCAACCTGATAAAACCCAGCCTCACAGATTGTGTATTGCTTTGTATATCATTCTTTGTACATGGAAATTTGCGGTCACATGTACATGTCATGTACATGTGACCGCAAATTTCCATGTACAAAGAATGATATACAAAGCAATACACAATCTGTGAGGCTGAGTTTTATCAGGTTGCATTTTGCATCTACATGTAGTGGGTTTAGCAGTTTACCAGACTTTACAGACTGTATGTAAAAAGTGCATATTATAACACTATTGATGGCACGAAATCACCTGCAAATCAGTGTCAAGCACAGGCACTTAATTTTGCCAGCATTACAGTCAGTGAAACCTAGAGCAATAGGCATAAGTCACCTAAATCTCAACCAACTGCTTTAGACTGAACATGAAACATAAACAATAATTATTACTTCTGGGAATCATATTGTATGAGTCCAAAAAGACCCAGTAAAAATCAGGCCACCCGAATCCCCTCACAAAATTTACACTGTACAGCCATGTCTTGCTGTCTTATACCATCCCACATCACCCCCACCCATGTACAAATCGCTTGGTTGCTCAGAAAAAAACTGCAGCAATAAAATGCTTTGACAAATAAAAACACGGTATAGAAATGCTTTAATAAAACATTAATGCCAAGATCCTATAGCCAGCATTCAGGTAGGTTGCAACAACTTCAATTGCCTGGAATGCCATTTGTTGCAATATTGGAGTGGATTCCTTTTATTAAGTGACAGTTTAAAACAGGTCAACACAGTATAAAAACAGCTTGTTGGGATTTAGTAAAGGATGACCACTACCGCTTAAAAGAGGTGACCATTTAAGAAAGGTCAAAATGTTACAGTTATAAAGGAAAGAAATTTTGGATTTTGACAATTGACCGCCAGAGGGTGACAGTGCAGTGCGGTGTAATACAGGCTCGACTTAAAAACCAACAGTACATGCAAACTAAGCCTCATGTTTGCCACCTTTTGTTTCAGTCTTCTGTGATCAGATTACATTGTGCATAGTAGTATCTTGTTTGAAAGCCATGCAGTCTCAAAGGTCACTTCTGTGTTATGAGCACTATGGGATTTTACTGCATTTTAGCCCAGAAATTACTTTTGAGATCAAAATGAGAAACATGCGCCAGAAAAGGGCTCGATTGAGTTGCAATCGAGCCTCCTCTAAAATGAAGTTAACGTACTACAGAAAAAAAAGTACATTTTGTCGAAAATCCGATGAAAAGTTGGCTGATGTGGCTTCCAAGCCCATTAATTTTTAACCAATCGATACAAGACTTGCCGCAATCGACTGAAGTTAAACAAATGAAATGGCCTCTGTTCCTAATTCACTTCGAGATTTCACGAAATAAGATGTATGTAACGTATGTTAAGAAGGTGATAATACTCTGTAATAAATGGAAACGTCATGAAATGTAACCAGCCAAGAAAGGAAGAAGCATATCGATATGTTACTGACCTTGAAATCACCACGTCCTTTGATCGCTCCGCTTACCACAAATGATCGTCTCACAGTCATCTTCGAGCACGATAAAGCCTTGACCTTTGTTATCGTTAGCAAAAATAGTCTATATTTTCATCCGTTACCATATAGGCTATTTTTGCATACGATCAGAGCGAGTTCGTTTGCCGAGAAAACGGTTACAAACCAGTAACTGGTACCTCTTTCTTCAAAATGACCGCCTGTTGCTCCAGCCGTGGGACCGCGCCTCCTAAAGTCATGTGACTCTGACATCTGCTGGCCGCTGGTAAAAAAAAAAGGAATCGATTCGTCGGAATGTAGAGGAATGTAAAGTTGTCTGTGAATGATGATTGCTGTGGAAACTCTGAGCAGCCTAATTTCAGCTTCAAGATTCCAAGGAGATGTGGTCCAAATGACGCTATGAAGGTAAGATGCAGTAGTGATCTTTAATTTTATGAAATCAGCTGTACACGATGTAATATAACTTTGCTTTGGCGGCCATTTTGTTTGAAATATACGTGTACATGTACATGTAAGCTCAAACTTAACTGATTTCTGCCCTCAATGCAATATTCGGCATTGAAAGCTGTTGGTTTGAATTTAAGCAAGTTTGACGTTTTGACTCCACGAGAAACAGGTCACAAATCTTTATTTCCTCTGTGAGGCCGGCTGTAACTCTATATAAGCTTAAAAGCAAAACGGTAATGGGTCGTTTCGCGCCTACGAGTTGTTTCTCCAACGGCCAGGCAACTAACGGCTAAGCCAGTTCGCTGATGTCTCATATTGATATAATACAAATTATATGTTTACATTTAGGCAGGGCCTAGCTAACATGAGCAAGACGAGGCACTTGCCTTGCCTTTCGAAGTAGAAAAACTACTATTACATTGAAGTTGAAAAGTAATCAGTTCCCCAATAAGCATTTTAGATTGCATCCTCAAAGCGTAATCCCCGGGATTAACCCTCATAAGCTTATCAAGCTTAGGTAAAACTCCACTGATTCCAGAGGGCAATTTGTTCAAAATTACAAGTGAGAGTCATCACAAATTCATCCAATGCGACTGAATGGTGAGTTTGCAGACATCCAAAACTGGCCCTGGTAAAGTCACAATTTGCTTTGTTATGCATGTTAAATAACAGCCAAAACTTCTGATTTCTCTGGTGGGATGGCCACTTTTACTCTCTGCCTTCTGACTGATTAACTTTTTTGTGTACACTTAAAGTGCGCTTACCATTATACAATGTACGGAGAGGATTTGATACTGACTGAACAAAGCCCTGTGTTCACTTGTTTCAAATTTATAGGAGTGCAAAGGTCATTTCTTTCCTATGAATTCTGTGGCTTTGGCTTTCTCTTTATTTTGAATTTGATGTCTACCATAATTCAGTTTGTTTTGCCACTATGCTTCTTATCCTGCAAGAATCATGAGATCATTGCATTAAGAGCAACTCATCCCAGAAAGGGATGAGATCTTCAAAGGATAATCTAAAGTTTTGTCCTGCCTGTTCATATCATGCGTACTCAAAGCACAGTCAGTGACTAGCATAATTTTATGGTAAAAGGATGGCAAGGTGTTAAACTCCTGTGAAACAAACAAAGCAAGGCAAGGTGATGGAAAAGACAGCCATTATTACAAAATACAGTGTATTCCAAGATAACACGTTCGATATTGAAATCCTAGCAGCATGCAGGATGTTTGTCCCATGAACTTACACGTAGTGTCATGGCCTCAGCTCCCACGAGTCTCCTGTAGCTCAGTGGTAGAGCATCCGAACTAATAATCGGAAGGTCTTACATGTAGGTTGGACTCCTGATAGGAGCACTCAGATTTCTTTTTTCTAAGTACAGTGTATGCCTGTGTCACTTTCTGGAATAATTCATCATTCTCAGCTTACAAGAAAGGCTCTTCATGTACATTGGCTGAAAGATATTTAATGGGCCAAACCAAACCTACTGTACATGTATGTGATGTAAGAAGCATAGTCACAAAACAGACAAAACAATAAGTAAATTTACAAAATATAGAGATTAGGCAAAAGCCATGTGCAGAAGGCATTACAAAGATATGATCTTTGAGCTATGAATGTACACAGGAAACTAAATTAGTTAAGAAATGGTGAGGAGAAGCAGCCAATATACATGTAAAGAAAGTCTAAGACACGCAGGCCTTACACCATTTATAAAGTAAACTATCTCCTCATTACACTTGTCCCATAGGGGCCATGCCAGGAGCAATGCTAAAATAATAATGTTGACTTGCAAGAAACCAAAAAGTTGCTATTTCACATTTGAACAAGAATATTTTTTTGAACATTGTATCCATGAAGAAGAGCTCAAAATAGCATTCCAAAGCTTCTGAGACAATAAAAGACAATAGAATTGGCGTAATATAACACAGATGTGATTTGGAATATGTGTGATTTGGAATATATATCGGTGATATCATTCAATATGCCCTCTGTGATGATATTCCAAATAGCCAAGGGGAGAATTGTGAGTGTGGAGACAACGGTAACGATGAATAAAGTTATTGACAGTTTTCTGTCGGGAAAAAAAAAAAAAAGCTTCTGCATTTCACTCTTTTCTGGGGGAGCATACGTGTACCCCCAAATTCCCCCTTGAAGCTCAAGTCTTTTTCACTTTCAATGCTCACCTCACCTTTCCTAAAAGTCTGGCTATGGCTCTCTCACAGAGAGAAAACATTTGCTATGTTGAGTCATGGGTATTAATAATTTTATGAGTGCCCCCTTCTCTTGCCACTTTGTAACTTAAACGTAAGTGAAGCTGTCCTAGATTGTATATATTGAAATGAATTCTTGAATGTATACATGTACGTACACACTTTAAAAGGACTTTTACATGAAGCATACCCGATGTATACCCTCTGGGCCACAACTTAGAATAACCTGTACATGTACCATCTACTGTATTGCACTTTGCATAAAGGAATGGATTGTAGCTCAATAACTTCGACCCAAGTTATTGTACTGTATGTGAATTCGAGGTCTGTTTCTTCACCCTCTTGACACACAGTTGGTGACACAAAATCAATAACCCCATATGCATGTAAATTCAATGTACAATGTAACTTACCGGTAAACCTCATTCACAAGACACAGTCATCTGAGTGCTGGATTTCACATGTGGTGATGTTCTGGTCAGTTGTTTCCCTGTCAACCAAGAGACATACTGTAGTGGGGTAATTCAGAAATTTACTTTGGCAATGTTTAATGAATTGCCCCCTACACTGGCGTTCAGTGTCAACATAGACAAACTGAGTGCAGTATGCTGGCAGGAGTTAATACACAGTAATTCTTGAGTTGTTCTACATTGGCTAAAAGAAATATCACACATTTAATGGGCCAAAGCAAACCTACAGTACATTTACATGTATGTGGTGTAAGAAGCATAGTCACAAAACTAGAGCTAGCATGAGGTCTGTTCTGGGAAAATACATGTATTGGTCAAGTTAAAAAAGGATGAGACCATTATCTTTCCAATACCGACCGAGCAAGTTACATGCAGTTAATTAGTAAGGTTTTATTTTTTATGCTTTCCCATTGTTGCTTTCAAGTCTGCACGGAACTTGTTTATGTTCTTTGTCTGGATGAGGAAATGTTTTGCTTTTATGTTGTAATAATACTGTGACATGACAGTTTCAACAGTTTGTTTTTCATAAGCTTAGAATAGATAGAACATTTTGGTCAAAATTGAAACACTTTGTTCCTTTCAAACATACATTGTACCAAAAGTGGCCCATCTTATCGGTGTGTATAGACAAATTTGCACCACTCAGGGAGCCAATCAGATGGCTCCTTTTCAGTGCAGACCAGTTCAGCTATAATTTTAATGTCAATTTAATTAATATTTATTTGACTGTTTCCCTTGTTTTGCTTGACAACTATTGACATTGTTGGTGGAGAAAATTTTTCTTTCTTGTTAGCAATATGTATATGTAGGCAAAACAGGCATTTTAACCATTGGGGTAGGTAACAAGTCCTTATCCACCTTGTTACAATTTATTTTAGTGATTGAAAATACATGTACCTATCATTATACACTGTATTGTTAGAACATTGTGTTCGACTTTGTTGTGAATTGCAAGTTATGAAGCATTGAACCTTGGGGAAAGAAATACCGTAAAAAAAAAACTTTAACCAAATTTTGTGTATTATGCAGTTTGTAATCATGCTCAAATGCCATAAAGTTTGAGATCATGAAAATGAAGGTGCAAGTAACTACAGTTGTATTTTAATGCATTTTAAACATTTTTTTGTAGGCTCTCCCATCCTCTAAGAGCCACTGAATAATTGTGTAACTTTAAATTAATATTTACACATGTATTTCCTCACCTTTTTTCCAGGTCCATTCCTGAAGAAGAAAAATAAATTTCCAAGCAGCAGAAACAGCATTCATTGACATCAAAATCAGATAAGAGTTGTATAATGCAACATGTGCAATTTCAATGAAGTAAACATCAGATCATTTATGATACATGTATTATTTTCTTGACACCAATGAGGCATTGGTGTGGAAAGGATTTTTTTCTCAGAAAGTTGCACATCAATTTCTTTACAAAGTTTATGGTTGTAGCTGTCAAGAATTTATCTTCTCAACGTGTGTACATGTACATTCTCCATTTTAAATTCCAAGGAAAGTGTAAGAAATTGCACAAGAGTTTGCAATAAAAGTTGTTACAATTTACCTGAACTTGAATGGGAATTTTGTTATTATTGTGATTTATGATTTTGTTTCTGATTGGTTGAGAAATTTGCGCACATTTTGCTACCCAATCACAGAACGTAGTAAAGTAAAACCATAGCCAAAGCAAACGTGAAAAAACGCCTGGATAAGCTAGGTTACTCTGTTTTTCTAGTTTGTTAACCTACTACAGCTGAGTATGCACCGTTTTACTGAGAAAACCAGGCTAAACCTTGCTTTCCAGGTAATATTTGCCAACCATACCTAACCTGAAAGCCTGGGGAAACCAGGCCAACCTGGCTTTCCAGGTTATGCTTTCCCACCACACTTACCCTGAAAGTCTGGGAAAACCCGTCTAACCCTGCTTTTCAGGTACGGTGTTTTAACCACACTCACCCTGAAAGCCTGGTAAAACCAGGCATACCAGACTCTTAACCAGACTTGAGTTCAAACCAAAAGCCTGGTAAGCCTGGTTGAACCAGACTTCACCAGGCTTACCAGTCTTTTTACCAGGCTTTTGTTGGAATCCTCAGTTACTGTGTTTTCAAAAAGTAACACAAATTTCCCTGGGACATGATGTCTCTAAGGAATAGGCCTTTTGCAACAGTTGATCATGTGACCAAAAATTGGCAAACTTGCCAATAGCTGCAGCTATATGAATTACAAAATGCAAAAAGTATATTTTTGTTAGCTAGACAACCAATTTTCAGACCAATAACCTTTAAGGCTGAGATTTCAGGACGATTTGAATGTTGGAAAAATTGTAAGGTTTTGTATGGAAGCGAGAACGGACTACTATCCAGTCACGTTTTCCGTAGTTAATCGTACAGAAAGAAAGAGGGTGACAAACTTAGCCGGAATATGCATTTTCAGACCAACAGTTTAAAAATTGGAAAATTTACAAGGATTTGTGTGGAAAAGCACTGAAGCGTGACTGGATGGCAAGCTGGCTTTTTCTCACACAAATCCTTCTAATTTTGAACGTCCATAAACATTTCTCTTTCGAAGATATAAGCCTGCCAATTCACATGCCAGGTTTTTTTCTTTTTTACGCTCTTTTCAGTTTTGATAAAATTATTTGCTAAAAATAGGTAAATCATTGTGTTTAAGAGAAGAAGTTAACGTGATCGACTGTTGCAAAAGGCCTTTTGGGGAATTTCCGTATTTCATTAATATCTAAATAACGAATACGAGGAAAGAAAGTGAAGCAGACCAACGAGTATTGTATAGACCTTTTTCATTAATGGCGGCCGATCTATTATTCTTTTCAAATATGTTAATAGGCCTTACTAACTTCGTTTACAGTAAAAATTCTACTGAATTTTGCCTATGCTAGCGAGCCTATTTAACAATTATTCCACGAGCGCGCGTTGGATATGAGATGATTGATAGCCAACGAGGCACGTAGCGCCGAGTTGGCTATAATCATCTCATATCCAACAAGTGCATTTGGAATAGAAATATTGCTAGATCTTACTGATTTCGCTGGTCAAGAATAACCAGCAGACAATTTAATGGCCGCCATTTCTCGGCCATGGTATAATGGCTCATATACCATGGCCGCTAAGCCAATCAAATCCCTCGAATTGCATTATACAATGATTCAGTTTTTAATAATAAGGCTAATTTCCATGAAAATAAATTAATAATTTATCGGCTGCCATTTATGGAAAAGGTCTATAAGTAAAAGCAATGAATACCTAATGAGGCAGGTTCAAAGGTTTCGAATTTCTAATTTCTCAATCCTAGAAAAAGATTCTTTAACTGTCCCATTACAATTTAAGTAATTTAGTTTATTTTGTCTTTTCAGCCCAGTACATTATCTACATTTATCGTTACATCAAAGAATGGCGCAAAAATCCAAAATGGTCCCTATCTTGTTGCCTCGCCCTTTTGTTACCTTTGAATGAACTTCAGGGCGAAATTCGAGGATTGGCTGGGACTAACGTTCTTAAGCAACAACTTCAGACAGGTAGAATTGACATGCCGTCCATGAAAACCGCCATAAAAGACAGCGGCATGGTCAACTTCACCCTCGAAGAAGAGGAAGAATCAACTGAGAATCCTTCAAGGAAAGAAGACAAAGAACGGCCCGGCAACTTCGAATCCCACACTGATGTGACCGTCGTCACTATCCATACCGCTAAACCAACAAAATCATACGATACTAAAGTTTGAGCAAATGATACGCAATCAACGTTGTAACTATTTTGTTGTGGTGGTGATTGTGCTTGTTTTTTGTTTGTTCGTTATTTTTATTTTGTTTTCTTTTACTTTTTATGTTCTTTTCTATTCACTTGCGCAAAAAGAAACGCAGCCTTCAGTTTTTAAAAATATAATTTATAGGATAGAAGAGTAAAACGTGATCAAGGCGTCACTCCAGTCTGAAATAATTGTATGATTTAGGTACGTAGAAAGAGCTGGGTGTAGATTGCATTGCCAACGCTGTTACAAAAAATCTATCCGAGAGACATAGATACCTATTAACTGCTGCTGTTCTGAATTACGAGTTAGTGAGTGAAGTCCAAGTGAAATAATTTCAATAATCAATTAAGTGAATCATAATTATTTCTAACTTGTACATGATTACTGATCCATTAGTTCATGAGTAGACAAAAATTAAGCTATGATCCAACAGGGTGAATGACTTTAATAGTAACGAATCCCAATAAAAAACAAAGGGAAAAGCAAACATTAGGGGATAATAAATATACCTTCTCTGTGGCATGCTAATTAGTGAGTTATGGGATGCTACCTTCCATAAGAGTAAATCGCCTGAAAAATGGCTCATAACAAGAAAGATTTAGTACATAACATAAAAGAAAAGATTTAGTAGATAACATAAAAAGAAAAGGTTTAATAGCTAGGAAAGATTTAGTAGATAATATAAAAAGAAAAGATTTAGGAGCTACGAGATATAGTAGATAATATGAAAAGAAAAGATTTAGTAGATAACATACAATAAAAAGATTTGGTAGATTACATAAAAGAAAGGGTTTATTAGATAACATAAAAACAAAAGATTTAGTAGATAACATCAAAAGAAAAGATTTGGTAGATAACATAAAAAAAGATTTAGTAGATAACGTTAAAAGAAAAGATTTGGTAGATAACATTAAAAAAAATTTAGGAGATAACATTAAAAGAAAAGATTTAGTAGATAACATAAAAAGGAAAGATTTAGTAGATAACATGAAAAGAAAAGATTTAATAGATAACATTAAAAGAAAAGATTTGGAAGATAACATTAAAAGAAAAAAATTAGTAAAAAACACTAAAAGAAAAGATTTGGTAGATAACATAAAAAGGAAAGATTTAGTAGCTAGGAAAGATTTAGTAGATAACATAAAAGAAAAGATTTAGTAGATAACATTAAAAGAAAACATTTGGTAGATAACATTAAAAGAAACGATTTAGCAGATAATATTAAAAAAACGATTTAGTAGATAGCATTAAAAGAAAAGATTTGGCAGATAACATAAAAGAAAAGAATTTAGTAGATGAAAAAAGAAAAGTTTAGTAGCTAGGAAAGATTTAGTAGATAACATAACAAGAACAGATTTAGTAGATAGCATGAAAAGAAAAGCTTTAGTTATTAAAATAAAAAAGGAAAATATTCAGAAGATAAATTCAGTAAATTAAAAAAACCACTTAAGTTCGTTGATTCACGTAATTTATCAACTAAAGTGAATATTGATTCGTTTAGACACTGGTCAGACTGCACCCTTAATGTTGCCAGGGAAACGATACGGTGTAGAAGAGAAAATAGGGACCTCAGCAGAGACGACGACGACGCCAACGAAAGCGGAACTTAAAAATTACATTAGTGTTTTCTGAAAAAAACTCGTGATGTTGTGTAATGTGGCCGGACTATATGAGCTAACTTCGTGCGGGTGGTTTTAAAGTTGAGAAAGAGAAAATAAAATTAATCATCAAGACGTACATTCACGTTCTCCATAAAACTTTGGTCATTTTACGGTGTTATTTTGCAGAGGAAGGCAAAGAAATGTACGAAAGTGTATAATGCACGTACAGAGTTTTTCGAATTAAAACTATTGTTTTTCTGACGTTCTCATTGACGTCGTAGTCGTGGGCGTTTGTTTACCCTAAAGCAACAATATAAAATAAGGAAAGTTTTGACCTATTTCTTGATACGTACTTAGTGATTTGTAGACTGATAGAAAGAATACGATACAAAACATATTGCTGTGAGTGATTTGTAGTTAAACATTCAATGAAGTTGCTTTTTTTGTAGCGAGCCACTGTGACTACCTACAGAAACGGACGCTAAATGAGGTTCATGGCTAAGGAGTTTTTCTTAGGACACGTACAAGGGGCACAAATGCGCCAATACGTATGTTTCCTACAGAAACGGGGGGAGAACTTACCATAAGCAAAATTGCATCTTGAACTGATAGTGTTATTGGACTCATTTTGTGTCCAGTCGTTGGAATTGGATATACTAATTATGCAGTAAAATGTTTCAATCCACCAAAAGAGGCTGAACGGATTGTCCGTATTATGAATTTGCCCGTCATATAAAGGGAGAGTTTACATGTTCATTTGGCCTTACTGGGACCAAGTTAACTATCCGTATTATCCCGCCTGGCATACAGAGGTGTCCGTATTATGTGAGGTTTTCAAGGCAGAGGCTCTACTGTAGGAATTAATAAGCATTTAACAGTTCGTGAAGACCGTGTTAATAACTCGATTATTCATTAAACAGCTCAGGTTCTTATGCAATTCCAACTAACATGTCATTTGCAAACGTGGCGGAACAATTGGGTTTTTGTAATTCAGTCATTCTGATCATCTATCCGTTTATTGGCTGGATTACTTTTGAAATGCCTCCTAGAAACCCTATTTTGGCGTTTGTTCCGTTGTCAAGCATGTTTGTTGGAGCGTGTACAAAAGGCTCAATTAAGGGTTTTTAGATAACATTTGGTAATATAATTGTAGAAAATTAAAGAAGATAACGTTTGTCCAGTTACCAAGCATGCTTGCCGGAGCGTGTACAAAAGGCTCCACTAATATTTAATGCTTTTGAGATAACCTTGGGTAATACAACTGTAGAACTTAAAGAAGAAAAAGTTTGCCCAGTTACCAAACATGCTTGCCGGAGCGTATACAAAAGGCTCCATTAATGCTTTTTACATAACATTTGGTAATATAACTTTAGGAACTTAAAGAAGAAAACGTTTGCCCATTTACCATGTGCATGCTTGCTGGAGCGCATACAAAAGGCTCCATTAATGCTTTTTACATAACATTTGGTAATAAAACTGTAGAACTTAAAGAAGAAAACGTTTGTCCAGTTACCATGCATGCTTGTTGGAGCGTATACAAAAGGCTCCATTAATACTTTTTAGGTAACATTTGGTAATATAACTGAAGGAACTTAAAGAAGATAGTTTGTAAAATAAGAGAAGCCTTAAATAAAGCCGGTGAACCTGAAGCTTCAATATTCACATGAAAAGTCTTTGTGTGTAGAGACTGGTTTTGACGTCTCCTTGTCATTTCCTTCAACGCCTCAAAGATGTTCGCAAAATCAGGCGCCTAGTCTTCTTCCTGTCTCACCAATGTATAAATGTTTGCATAAGATAAGTGCATTTTATGCAATGAATGATAATATATGTATCAACGATAAGAATGCTGATTTGTTGTAACAGAGGGTATTTTTCCTAATTTTCCTTTCACCGAGGGCAAAATTACTTTCTCCTGATTGGTCGAACGGCGAAAGTGATCGCTTCTCGTTGGCTGAGCACACCAGGTCTACATTTTTGCTGTTTTCCTTATGTTGTGCCCAAAAACCACTAGTTCTTTGAGGTTTATTGGAGAACAACTCTTTAATTAAGCCGGATTGTTTGTACCAAAAATACATGGAAATCAAGTGCTGTAGCTAGAAAGGAAATTCGTAAAGGTTAAGTTTTTGTGTCTCTTACAAAAAACATAAAAATATTATTTGCGTCAAAGCTAAAAACTTGGATCGGATTGATATTTGTTTGGCTGAGAAACTGAAATCAGTCGACATGGCGACCAAGTGATTTCACCTCGTTACTTCTTCTTACAACGAACGATAACCGAGCATAACAGTGTCCTTTAGATGGGAGGAAGGAGCAGGTCAAATTCACTGGAAGACATTACTCCGGGAGTTCCTTCTTTGGATCCACCGTTTTCTATTTTTGTCAATCTATGTTCGTGTTATTTTCAAGGGGCAGGAAGCTTCACAACGCATGTGAATAATTAATTGATGCCTCGCCTTAATTTTTATCGTTGTTAGTTTGCTCCTGAATTAAACTTGTATTCTCTTTTAATTACATCTGTGTAATGGTAACTCTTCTCGTCAGTTTTGTTTGTTTTGTACTCTACGAAAAAAAATAATTTGTTTGTTTCGGCTTGCTTACGGTGAGTGCTTTACTGACTGTTTTACGAATTCCTTGATGGTTTTGAGAAAAATTAATTTTGCCCTCCAAGCGTAATCGCGATGATTCCTCGTAGATTTACGATTAATTTTTACTTGTAATTTTAAAGTCTGCCCAAATTGGCCCTTTCGCGCAATTTGGGAAACTTTTAAAATGCGCTTGAAAATTAATCCATAATTCTACTCGGCCTCGTGAGAATAATGCTACATCTGAGTACGGAAAACCGTTTCAGTAAAACTGACATTCTAAGCTCACTTACTCGATGGTCGTCTTCCTATCATCACTTCATCCTAGCCTTCCACGCAGTCGTTTTTGGGGGACTCGTATTACCTCTTCCCCACAAGGAGGTAATACGAATCCACTAAAACACGACTGCGCCGTTAGGCTACACTTCACCCTTGTGATGAATTCCCTTACAAGAGCATAGTTCAATTAGGAGCAGTTTCGTGTCCCAAAAAATATTTAAAATAGTTAACTCAGTCAATGCTGCTCCTACTGAGATCTAAATAAACGACAAGAAAAGGAGAACACAGGAAAATCACTCATTGTACGTTGCTTAACAGTGATCTTTAAGAGCATGATTAAGCTTAATTGTTGCTTGACAATGATCTTTAAGAGCATAATTAAGCATAATTAAGAGCATAACCAATACGGGACTGTCCAGAACTCCAGCACTGTACATGCCCTAATCAGCATGCTCCACAACTGGTATAAGGATACCGACAGCAACGGTTCTAAAGTGTGCGTGGTGCTCTTCGACTTTAGGAAAGCTTTCGATCTTATCGACCACACCATTCTCATGACTAAGCTTATGGATTATGAGCTCCCACCTCGGGTGCTGGACTGGATTGAAGATTTTCTTACTGACAGGAAGCAACGAGTAAAACTCGCCCACGATTGCTACTCGGATTGGGGTCCTGTCAGGGCTGGTGTACCGCAGGGGACCAAACTGGGGCCCTGGCTTTTCCTGGTCATGATAAACGACATCAATGTCAATGGCGTCAACCTTTGGAAGTACGTCGATGATACATCGATGGCCGAGACAGTCCACAAGGGCCAACAAAGTGGAATACAAGCTGCCGTAGACGACCTACTTAGGCAAGCCGAAATAGATAAGTTCCAATTGAATGAGAACAAGTGTAAAGAGTTGCAGATAAGTTTCTCAAAGTCTGTAGATCCCTTCGAAGCAGTTACTATTAACAACAAACCAATAGAGGTTGTAACTAGCGTAAGACTTCTTGGTCTCACAATTTCAAACAATCTAAAGTTGAACGCTCACATAGAGAATGTTATCAAAAAAAGGAGCCTCTAGGCTTTATCTGTTAAGGCAACTTAAGCGTGCAAAAGGAGATCCTGCGCAGCTACTTTGTTTCTATACTACGTGTATCCGGCCTGTGTCTGAATATGCTTGCCAAGTTTTCCACAATGGTCTGCCCAAGTATCTCTCTGACGAGCTAGAGAAAATTCAGCGCCGTGCACTTAGAATTATTTTCCCAGACTTAGGCTACCAAGAGGCTCCTAAAGAGTGCAACATTACCACCCTCCATCAACGGCGCCAATGGCTGACGGAGAGACTATTCAATGAGATTAAGGACAACAGCCTCCCCAAATTACATGGCCTTTTGCCGCCACGTAATCTTAGTACCGTAGCTTTAAGGAGAAAGCACGCTTTTAACGTACCTATTTGCAGAACAAATAGATTTAAGAATAGTTTTATCATGCATAACGCGGCTATTTTCTAACGTTTTTATCGTATATCCGCGGCTATTTTTTATATTTTACGACGTAGTATCTTTGTTCCTTTGTTTTTTATTTTCACTTACCGTATTTACTCGAATAAGCGCCGCGGCGCTTATTTAATTGTTCGTGTCTCCTGTACGGCGCTTATTCGAGGGCGGCGCTTATTTGAGGGCGGCGCTTATTAAAAGGCTCATACCACAAAGGCAAAACATTTCCTTGCTGCAACAGTTACAGGGAAGAGAAAGAGGGAGGTTGGGCTTGTCGTACCGGCGAAGTTTACAGCCTTCACGCAAGAACTGAAGAACGCGAACATTTTGAAGAGAGAACTGAATGAAAGAGCATCAAGATATACTCACTTCGAACTGAAAAACATCACTATTGATGACAGTAAATTCCCATTGCTGGCTGAGAACCGCATTGCAGCGATTGCAGTGTATTTTTATCATTTTATGGAAATACTCAAATAAGCGCCGCACCGGAGCTGCGGCGCTTATTCGAGGGCGGCGCTTATTAACCATTCCGCTCCATGTGCGGCGCTTAATCGAGGGCGGCGCTTATTCGGGGGCGGCGCTTATTCGAGTAAATACGGTATACTGTTATTTATTTATTTATAATAGTTTTTTTTTTTTTATCTTATCGCGTATTTTAGCCTTATATATTGTACAGTCCGTAATCCAGCCTCTGGGCTGCAATGGATTTTTAATAAATCTATCTATCTATCTATCTATCTATCTATCTATCTATCTATCTATCTATCTATCTATCTATCTATCTATCTATCTATCTATCTATCTATCTATCTATCTATCTATCTATCTATCTATCTATCTATCTATCTATCTATCTATCTATCTATCTATCTATCTATCTATCTATCTATCTATCTATCTATCTATCTATCTATCTATCTATCTATCTATCTATCTATCTATCTATCTATCTATCTATCTATCTATCTATCTATCTATCTATCTATCTATCTATCTATCTATCTATCTATCTATCTATCTATCTATCTATCTATCTATCTATCTATCTATCTATCTATCTATCTATCTATCTATCTATCTATCTATCTATCTATCTATCTATCTATCTATCTATCTAAGCTCTGTGTGTGTTATAACTGCATGAGAGCCAGGCGGTGCGAACGAAACTGCCCCGAATCAAATTGTTCAAAAATTAGTTTATCCACGAATATTTGTCCTATCAAAACAATTGAAATATGTTTGTGAAGCTTGAAACATGGAAATGAGACAAGAAAGTCCACAAGGATTCCGATACTTCACTGGTTTATTCGTTTGTCTTGGTTTTCACAACGTTCGCTAAATTGGTTCCATTGCGATTGATAATGGAGCTCTGCGCGGTGAAGGCGCGCGCGCGGAGCGCCATGGCCAAGAATAATTGGTAAACCCATCAACGCGATCCGTACGACCGTACGTCCGTACTCAGCACTACAGGAAAACAAGAGTGAGAAGCTGTGTTGTTTTAAGAAAATTTTGCACTCTATAATAAACACGTAATCGCTATGAGTCCTCGTACAATTAACGATTAATTTGCGAAAACTTTTAAAATACGCGTGAAAATTAATCGTTAATTCTACTCGGCTTCATGCAATTACATAAACATATTAGCTTTCTCACACACTGACTTGTCAAAGCTATTTTGATACAAAGCTATATTAATCTTGTTTACTTAACTAAGAGAACTGGTCATAACAAGTTTGCTCGAAGATCCACTTTGTCTGGAGTAAGGGCTATGGAACAAACCACCTATTCTGTGAACATTACCAACACAATTTTGTTGGCTTTAAAATTTGAGTTGACACAGAAATATTCAGCTAGCAAGAGTCACCATTGCTAGATAAACAAGAAAAGTGGGGTTCTAATCTCATCGTTATTTTGACTGCTAAATAGAAGAGTGGCTATGCAATGAAGATACCATCTTTTGAGGTTGAGGAAGGGGAGTGCAGGCAGAAACCACCATCCATTTTGGGGTTTGGTCTTCCCTAATGCTGTTCTTATCTTATCCGCAATTTTAAACGTGAGTCATTCAGACTAATCATATAATTTCAACAATGCACAGCCTCTAACAACTTAATTTCAACACCAATTCCGCTAACTCGAACTATTTTTGTTTCCCTTCTGAGTTGAAGTCAGCGGGATTCTACTGTGACTCCAAAGCTTGCTATGAGGAATTTTCATTAATCATGCTGTGTTTAAGCTCAATGTGAACGCCGCCAAAATTGTTGCCTCCAACAAAGTCGTTGTTGACTGTGAGTATTCTTTTTTTTTTTTTTCCCAAGGATGGTTAAGCGGAGCGCGCGCAAAAAAAAAAAAAAAGAGCATCACCTCGTGGGAAGCAATTTTCACGCTAGCTCGCTTTACTATCCCCAAGAAAAAGCAAGGGTCTACTCGCAAATTAAATCATCGAGCTAAATTGCATTCAAGAGCATTCAACCAACATACGCTGGTCCAGCATAATGGAGAGCAGAGTGCTAAACATTCTTACATCGAAAATGTACAGTAATGTTGGAACATTTAGCAGGGGTTTCAAACACACTAACGACAATGCTGTCAAGGAATTATTTATTTATTTCCGCAAGTCTTCTGTCGGTACATGTTATATCGAGGAAAATCGAAATAATCTACTTTGCAGTACAATGTTGACTCATAGGTAATTTTGACCCGTGTTTCTGAGGCGTAAATGAGTCTTACTCAGAATAAACCCAACCAGCAATACGTCTCCTGCTACTGATTTTCAAGTACCATTTGTTGACCAGAAAAAAAAAGGAGAAAAGAAAAGTCCGGCTAAAGACGAGACACTATAATTTATAAAACAAAGACTAAATTTGAAGATAGCTACTGCCCAAAAAGAACCGTAAGAAAGGCAAGTTCTGATATCGTAATGTGAAAACAAGCTGCGTAGAATGTCGGCTACTTAGACCACATACAAACTCTCCTTCCCTAAAGTTGCCCGCAGAGATGTTAACTCGCCCAAAATGTCAAAATATGCCCGTATAAAAGAAGTACCTGTCTTTAAATAAACAGATGCAATAATGCGACACTCTCAAAAGTAAATAGCGACTTGTATGTAAAATTGGAGCCATGGCATGGGCGACTTAACTCCACTAAGGAAGAATTGCCATGTAGGAGAAGTAACCGGTTACCATGTCTTGTCGGCAGTGAAATATGAATAGCCTTTCCTAAATGTAAACTACAAAATGAATCCTATTTAAATGCTAATCCTAGAGTAAAAGACATTTTTCTGGTTTGGCCGGTTTGCTCCCAGGATTTCTGGGTACTGTTCTTTCTAACAACGATGGCTGAATTCGCTGGATCTGTTGCATCATCAGTTGGAATGATTGCTCGACATTCAGGCCAGTCTAAAGAAAACACAAAAAAAATGTTAGAGCAGCGGCAGTGCTGCGAACACAGCAACACCAAGGCTGCTTTCAAGTGAATAACACAGTTAAATCAGGCATGTTTCCAATTGTCAACACCTATATGAATGCTGTTTTTAAGCGTGAACACTGCCATACTCGAATAAGGCCTGTTTTTCAAGTATAAACCTATATCAAGGCTGCTTTCAAGCGTGCCACAGCTACATCTCGTTGTTTTCAAGTGTGAACACAACTATAAGAAGGCCGCTTTCAGTTGTGAAGAGAACACAGCTATATCAGTGCTGTTTTCAAGCGTAAACACAAATATAAACTATCAGGGGTACATGTATTTCCAGAGCAGGGTTTATTCTAAAGGATGGCATTGCCGGGTCACCGTAAATAAAAACAAACAGGCACATACAATTTGCAGAAGTGTCAAACACGCTCAAATTTCACCAAAATTTCAACAAAGAGTCTTACAGACTAAATGCATCGTATCTTTGGGAGCAAGGGTAATATTTTGAAATCGTTTTTTCACAACACTTGAAAAACGCCACATTACAAATTTCATCTGGTATCAAAGCAACCTACATTTGTATAAAACAATAAAAGTGGGGTTGGGTATATTCGTTATAAGTTACACTGTATGTGCTGGTCACTGGGTATAGATGTTAACGATACTGTTATAAAGTCTGAAAACTTGCATGGATTTAACATAGAACAGGTCCGTTTCTCATGAGCATTTCTCAGATCCGTTTCTACCAACTAGTGATCGCTACTTGTGTTTACTGTCCCATTGTGATTAGAGTTTCAATGTTTGTTAGATGATAAAAATTGTCGGTAATGGAAAAATATTTACGACGCAATTTTTTGGGCTAAAATAGTTAAAGGAATTTTATTTGGTGTTGATAACACTTGTACACCTTCCTTTGATGAGTTTCTACCAGACTTGACCTTTAACCAATCCTTTCCAGGAAATAACTATTGCTCATATTTTTAATCAATCTTAGTTAATATTCTTGGGTTCTTTTACCACATTAATGGCAGTTGATGTTACCCTTAAAAATGAAGATATCTGAATAACGATATCTGTACTTTTAAGATGTTTGAAAGTAAATACTACGATTTTATGGTGATTATGAAGGTAAATATCCATTGTGGTAATTCTGCTAGCGGCCGCATCCTGAATACAGTGTATATAATTTGAGTGATAAATTGGACACTGTGCACGTTAATTAAAATAATACTTTTTCGAAAATAATTATTAGGAAACACATCAGAGGTCTCAAAGAGATTATGTATTAACTTTAGAGACCATGTTTTACCTAACTGGGTACCGGGAAATTACATAACCAGAGGTCTGAAATAGAGTCAGGATTTGGAGAACCGGACGGTGCAACCTCACAAAAAATTCTAACGATTAGCCACACTGACAACAGGCTCATCCTCACAAGGGTTTCTGTTCTGCAGCCAACTCAAAATGTACCAACATCTAGCCACATTATCAGTCACAGATCATGATTTTCCGTTCACAGTAACTTTCACCAAGACTTCTTTGCACTTACATGTAGCTGCATCGACCTGATATCACTATTAAAGGGTTTCTGTTGCCCAGTGCTACTAAAATATTCTTAGACTTCTGATGTGAAGGATGCTTTGAGTGCTGTATATGAAGTTGTTTTTTTGTTTGGGGTCACATGACCTACAGTGTACCAGGATTGAGAATACGTTTTGGGTCATTTTCAGACCACGAGGTTGTTCTGGAGTGTTGTATTTTGTTTTAGAAAGGATTATACAGTTACTTAGAACCAAACTTCGGTAATCATTCCACCTTGTAACAGTGTAACCTACCTTGGCTGATGTCTCAATTAATGGGATGTTCACATCAGATGAATTGCAGTATTCTAACACTTCATCTTTCATTACTTCTCTTTCCTCTTCTAAATCCTAGAATGAGAAATGGGGAATGGGAATTGTGTATCAGTTATCTTGACCCCTTAATTGGTTAAAAGGAAGCAGGGGCCAGTGGAAAGAGAATGTACGTGGGAACCCAAATGAGTTCTGTTTCCACTGAGTTCTATGGTGTCATTTCCAGTGCGCATGCATGTAGCATGTTAATCAGGTGTACAGTGCTGCACATTTATCATATTATTTATTTATTTACATCTTATCTGTTTACATTTGTTTATTTTTTATTTATTTATTTGTTTGGCTGTCTCAATTAATGAATGAATTGCAGTATTCTAACAATTCGTCTTTCACTACTTCTCTTTCCTCTTCTAAATCCTAGAATGAGAAATCGGAAGTGTGTATCAGTCATCTTGACCCCTTAATTGGTTAAAGGGAAGCAGGGACCAGGGGAATCAGAACTCATTTGGGTTCCCACATACATGTATGTTGGATCTGTCTTGAGTTTCATGGTGTCGTTTCCAGCACGTCTAGCATGTAGCATGTTAATCAAGTGTACAGCGCTGCACATTTATCATATTATTTATTTGCATCCTATCTGTTTACGCTTGGTTATTTTTATTTTTTTTCATTGTAATATCAGATAATTTACGGTAGGCCAGCAACTCAGTCATAAAAATACAATAAAATAAATAAATAAACAAATCACTTCATTTAAGTGTCAATGTATTTGGTGCAGAGCACTAATTGGGGACACTTTCCAGATCGAATTAGAATTTAGAAGCGTTGGTTTTTGAGGAGAAGGGAAAACCGGAGTACCCAGGGAAAAACCTCTTGGAGCAAAGACGAGAACCAACAACAAACTCAACCCACAAATGACACCGAGTCTGGGAATCAAACCCAGGCCACACTGGTGGGAGGCATCAGTGCTCTCAGCACTGCATCATCCCTGCTCTCCAGGAACTGTATATGTACATGTATGGCAGAAACAAATGTAAGATTTTACCAACACACGTGATATAAGGTACATGCAATTTGGCCACTGTAAAGAGATTCGAGTAACAGTTGACGTTTTGAGTGTAAACCCTTTGTGATTCCCTCTTACATGTACATGTACAAAGGACTAACACTGGAAATATCAGCACTTGAATCTCTTTACATATGAATGGTGTCTGAATCACCTGATTAACTCTGTTGATAAAAACAAACATTTGTTTCCAATCCTTACTGTACAGCACCATTGTTTCTTAAGAAACTACATGTACACTGTGCATGGAACTCACATATCAATGTATAAAAGAACTTACCAACTTATTTCCAACAATGACCATCGGGATAGCTGAAGTGAGTTGATGATCTTGGATGATCTTGCTTCTGAGATCCTGGAGTTCGTGCCAACTGGATACAGAATTGATGGCAAACAACACTAAGAATGCATCACCTGTCGCTACTGATGAATCACGGAATGAGCTGTATTCTTCCTGCCCTGCTGTATCAACTATCTCCACATCATATAATTTGCCATTATATTCAATCTGCATCAAAAGATTGTAGAATTTACTAATTTTATAAAACTGGTGATGCCATCACCTTTGCCCATTTACAGAAGTAACATCACTGTCATTTATTTTACAAATTTTGGGTCAAATTCTGCAAGAGGTGTCTGAAACCTACAATCACATGTATGGAGGCAATGTAACCCAACATCATTGGAAAAGACAAAATAATCAATTAGTAGTCCATAAGCACATAAATTTGCTGCAGTGCATATCTGTGCTAAAGCTGCATTGTACAGTATGTATTCCTATTATAAATCAGAGATTTGACAATTAAAATTAATGCCCTCTGCAAACATGGTTAACTTTGGAATTTGTTGCACACCACACACCTGAAAATGCTACGGTATGCTGGAAATTTAACCTACATGTACTATGACAGAGCAACTTTCATGTACAGATGCACATGACTGTTGATCAAACGGTAAAAAAAATATCAAAAATGTAATTATTTTTTTTACCCATCCAATCTGTGTGCAGTGTACATAAAATCAAGTATATTCTGTAGTTCAAGCAGAAATATCCTGGGTACCAAGAGGGTGCAGAGGAGTCAAATTTGATGTAAATTCCGGCTAAATTCACTGCGAAATTGCGTGACAAATTGAGTTTGTTGATACAAAAACGTGATCGAACAAAGTGTCATGAGATCTTATTACGCGTCTGTTGAAAGATTACATAGCCGGCAATGGTCACCTGGGTGTAAGCTATGATGATACTCCCACAGTCATTGATGCATGCGGCTTGTGTCTTGGGGATAATCTTTCAACAGATGCGTAATAAGATCTCATGATGCTTTGTTCAATCACATGCTTGTATCCAAAAACTCAATTTGCTGCGCAATTTTGCAGTGAATTTAGCCAGAATTTATATCAAATTTGACTCCTCTGTGCCCTGTGGGGCACTCGGCCCTGTAAGGTCTCCAAGGGGGGCCTGGTGGGTCCACAGAAACCAATTTCTAAAATAAGCTGGTTAATTACAGTGCACATTAGCAACAGGCATGGATAAGACTTAATACAAAACACAAAATTAAGAATTTTGTTTGTCTCTCACTACAGATCACTCTCCACAACTCAGATGCATACCTCCTTTCTATATGTTTCCTCTTATCACCGAACATGTAGAAAGAGTAACAAGACATGGTTTAGTTCACAATATGGTTATACATTGTACATGTACCACCAGATTAAAATACGATCCCATCAAGAAAAGAAGAAACTGAAAAGGAGCACATACAAAGTTTTATTATTATTATTATTATTATTATTATTATTATTATTATTTTTGTGGTTAGTTACTGTTAGTGAAAACTAGAGAATTATAAGCTGATGTTGAAAATGAGGTTGAATTTTTAAAGTACATGTACACGTACAGCAGAACCCCTGTTAATACAACCACCTTCAGACAGTAAAAATGTAGTTATGACAATAGGGTGGTTCGATTACTGACGTTGTAAAAGAAAGAAAAGGACTGGATGTTCCATTTGTTTGGGGCACAAAAATTGTGGTCGTAATGACAAGGTAGTCATAAGGCGGGGTTCCACTGTAGCTGAAACTGAAAAGTTCGGGGAGCATGCATACCATGTACAGTAGCAACCATTTGTATTTTCAAATGAAGATGCACTATTGTTAATTGCATGTGCATGTACTGTAAGAAATTGTTATGAGTGGTCACTGTATGCTCAACTGGTGTAATTCTGGCTACACTGTAACTTCACTTATGTTCATTAAACTGAAATTAATAATTACAAACTTTACACTGTATAGTTCTAAACTTTTTGATAACAAATCTAACATCTTTGAAAATTAGAAAAATATAGTTTTATAAAAATAACGACACATTTGAGTTTACAAGACATGTTTCGGTCGTGCAATGACCTTCAGTTGAAAGTAGAATTGATATGAAGTTACATTTGAATTTATAATGTAATGATGAACAAAGAAAACAAGAAAATTTGGAAGGAGATTCTAGCAGTTTATCAAAAGTCACTAAGGGCTTTTTTCCAGGCACCCCTTCAATTGTTGCTAGTCTGCTTGACTTTTACAATTATTATTATTTTGTTGCCCACTGCCACATGATTTTAGTGCATCCTACAAGGGTTAAATTCTTTTCATAAACTCTTTGAAGACAATCTGATTACTTTCAGTTAGAGGTTGCTACTGACAAATACTTTAAAAAATGTCATTCCATGTACTTTTGGAATATCTACATGTACTTTTATTAACAGACACTAATTAAATTTTTTTTCACTACTTTGGAGGGAAAGGGGTGGTTGTTGGGGAAATTAAACATGCATGTACACTGTTCTATTATAATAACAAACTGTGCAATAAAATGCATTAATTTTCAGGCCACAAGCTCATCACAACATTAATAATAATACATGACTATCACAAGCCGTGTTTACATTTTTTTGAAATTATATAACTGCACAAAATGTATATGTATTGAAGTTACAGTCTTGGTTATCCCTCGCAAACTGTACACTCGTTCAGACTTAATATTCGAATCACACTTCTTTTGGTGGACATCAGTCAAAGAAAGCCCTTCAATTTATGCAATGCCCTAGCTAGCCCTTGAGAAATTAATAAGTGCTGCACTACATGCAGCACAATAATAATTATTAAAATTATTGTTTCAATTAGTCAATTAACCAATAATAATAATAATAATAATAATAATAATAATTATAATTATAATAATAATAATAATAATAATTCATGTAATCCAACTTACCTAATGTGGGGTCATAATACTGAGAGGAGACAAAAAATAAAAATTAGCATCTGGATTCCCTATTCAATCTCACTGTCCTAATGTAATAAAGTGTATTTCCACTGAACAAGAAGTACATGTAAAAGTGAATAACTACATGTTCATGTTCGCATTATGAAGGAAGATTTACAAAATGCTGGTTCCATTGGCCTTTGCTAAGACTCCCCCCCCCCCCCCCGACCCCCTCTTCAAATGCCAGTTCTGTGCTCCAAATGCCATTTTATACAGTGTACACACTGTATGCTATCCACTATTGAGACAAATAAGAATATTGAGATGAATTTCTTTTTCAGTTGAACATTTCTGGGATTGGTTTTTAGAGTTTGCATCTGTAAACTTTTGCCTTTAAATGAATTGCACATGCATGTAACACTGTTATTAAACAAATTCTGCAATATTAAATGAAAAATTGCGTTACTAGTTGTACAACAAAAGTGAACTACAGCTGTAAGCTTGTATTTCTGGGGTAGATGTAACTCGTGTAGCAGCAACATACATACATGTGTACATGTAACTTAAAGGATTTGGAACATTATGCAGCCAAGACAGTGCAACATGATGTGATATGATGCAACTTGGCAATCATTGCCAAGATACACTGTACACCTGTACTGTAGAATGGTCACTGCATTGTACACTGTCAGTCTTACACTAACTGGATATTAATAACAATCACCCATGTAGCATTTATACTTGTAACAATCAATGTAAAAAATTATTTGCGATACATGTATGATGCACATAGTACAAATTATGACATCACTATTAACTTGATCATCTCAAATCAGCCAATACACTGTAGCAATCAATATCCCTTAACCAATTTCAATCAACTGATAATTTCAATTGATCAACTCAGGTTGTCCAGTGACATACAACCAACGGCATTAGTGGCCAGCATCCAATTTCTCATTTAACAATAATCACTACTGAACCTCAATGATAAAATGTGCAGATCCAGACAAAAATTTATACCCACCCCATGGAAGGTCATCGGAAATTCCTAGGGGGAGGGGGGATTGGAATTTAAACAGGGTGTTTAACAGGGAAAGATGTTGACTGTTGAATTTCAGTCAGTACATGTAAGTTGAATGTTTGACAAGTCAATAATATTATATCTATAATGTACATATTAGGTCATAGTTAAAAAAAAACTGGGTCATTGGAAAATGTAACTTCAAAGTTTTGATTGCCTTACACAGCAATGGGATATTTAGTAAAAGGACCTCTTCAAGCGACTGGTACAGTACACTGAAGTACAATGCCCAAGGTTGAATAAATCATTGTCTGAAAAAATGACCAGTTGGCTGAGAAGCGAACTTCAAGGGCAACTGTGAAGTTTTGAGGACAATCTTACAACTGAGGGCATTAACATCTGATTTGATTATAAGCAAGCTGGAAAGGGGTTTATTTACTTACAATGTATAACCCTACGATTAATTTCTGAAAGGAAAACGCTTAACTTTTAAAAATACAGAACAACCAGTGATGGTCAAAGCATGATTGCCGGCAAAAACAACAACAACAACAACATCAACAACAAAAACAAGCTGAGTAGTTTACTCAATTGTATGATACTGTGACTAGATTACCACAGTTAAGACCTTTAAACTATCATCTGAAGTTTTTTCTTGCCGAAAAAATCAGGCAACAGATTCAAATTTGGCTGTGCCGAAATGCTACTCAAACGCGGGTCTACGAACATTTCATGTGAGTGTGACTCACCTGTATTACTGTCAAGACAACAATCTTAAGAACATGATAAATGAAAGCAACTTTAAGAAACATTTATTCAAGAAATTCTTAAACATCAATTCAAATCACAAACATTTTAGTATTACAACGACGTTTCAAAATACCTTTTTTTTAGCGTGATTTATCGATTGTAAATGTACTGCATAGCAATTTTCAACTTTATACCTTCTTAACTTCTCACAATGATATTTTTATATTGTATCAGTTATAAATTAGCCTCTTTACCATTCCTTTATAATTATTGTTACTTTATTCTTTTTTTCAGGCCCACAATATAAACTACACTGTACAATGTACAGTATTGGGTCTACCAGTAACCTTATCACAGTATTGTGCAAGCCAATAAAGTTTATTTATTTATTTAATTGCACAAACATGTGTTATCGTCTGATAACCGTCATCCAATAATGTTCTACAGTACATGAAGTGTTTCATGTAATAAGAGGATGCAAAAATTAATTGTTGGGTTTAGTAATGATAGCCATTATACCATACCCAAGATAAAGCAGCCCTAATTAAATAAATTGCCTTTATTTAGTATTAGATAGATAAGTTATGTAAACCGTTAGTATTGTATCAAACAATGTTATTTAGTTATTAAAGCGTCCATGTAAGCGTAAATTTTTATTTTAATATTGATTAATAGCGTAGGGCACCTAGAATTGTATTGATTCTGTTAGAAGATTAATAGGCTGTGTAATGCATTTTAATGACTACCTGTGGTACTAGGTAGGTAAGTTATGCCAATCATTAGTATTGTAAATAATGTTATTTTGTAGCATCCCTGTTCTTGAAATAAACTGTATTTATGAAAAAAATCATTACAACTTCACGCCGATTTAAGTGTGTACCCCAAAATTTGGGGTCGTTAAGTATTCATATATTCAAGCTATTGTTCTCTCTTTTGTCGAACAATTTCCGACAATAAGGCTTGTTTCCGAAGATCGCAAACTCTTTGAAGTAGGTGAGATATTTTATCTTTCCCTGGGGAAGCTAGAGGATCACATCTAGTCTCAACGTGCCGCTTCAGGATCAAGATTTTCAAAAACAACTTCCCGTCCTGCAAACTAACGAACAATCAATAAACAAATTCCGTTTGCTAAACGGATACATGGATTTGCCGATTTGTTTACAGCGTCCTATAAAAGATTCTCGCTTTTCAGCAAAAAAAATCACGTAGAGATATCACTGTATATAAAATGTAAATAAGGTCAAAAAGAGCGCGTGGTACATCGGCCAAAGAGCTAATGTTATTGTTTGTCAATGCGTCATTAAGTATGATCAGAATGCGACCTCCACGCTGAGTTTCCCTGTTTTCTTTTTTTTATTCCTGTTGTGGTTTGATATTTTGGAATCTCTTTGCTAGGAGCAAGTATTTTAGAAACACAAACTTAATTATTATCGACCGCATCTTCACTCGTAATAAACAAAGCGCCCAACATCAAATGCCGGTTTGCTTACAGTGAATTACAGTTACAACTCTTTTCACAGCTCCTCCTTTTCACGCTTTCTTTAGGGAATACAAATCAATGTTTTAGCTTTTTCGTGAAATAAAGTTTCATTGAACAGATGGTTTTTGATTTCCACACAGAACACGCGTCGGGAAGATGATCATGCCATGCACAAATTTAATTAAGCATAATAACTTCGTTGTTCTACGCACTGCTTGACGAAAAATATCGAAACTCGGCTTACAGTGACCAAAACACCACGTTTGAGATCTCTTTTTAAAGCTCTCAAAAGACTGTTCGTTCATTGATATAAATAACAGCTTGAAATATTTTGTGAAGAACTCAAAACCATCAAATGTCTGCAGTGATTCCACAGAGTTCCTAAAAAAATCAAGAACAAAGGAATATTCTCGCAACTTCGCGGCTCAAGGCTGCTTAATTAGGCTATTGTTCCTGTCTTTTGAATTCGCTTCAGGGTCTTCCTGCAAAGTTCTCACCTTTTCTCAACCGAGTAAAAACGAGCTAACTTGCATAATTCTTCGCGGCTGCCGAAGTGAATGCCCAAAGGAATAAATAGAGCCTTCAGGCAACAAAATCCAGCGGAGTCACCCATTTCTCAATGACACACTTAAATCGGCGTGAAGTTGTAATGAAAAATAAAATAAAATTAATTAATTAATCATTACAACTTCACACCGATTTAAGTGTGTCATTCAGAAATGTAAAAAACCGCTGGATTTTGTAGCTTGAAGGCTCGTTTTTAGTCCTTTGGGCATTCACTTCAGAGCCACCGAAAACGTGTTGAATAAGTTCGGTTTCATTCGTTTGGAAAAAGGTGAGATCTTTTGGATGAGGACCTAAAGCGACTTCAAAGGAATGGAACAATAGCGCAATTATGCGACCACGAGCGGCAGAGTTTATTATCGTATCCTTTTGTTCTTGATGTGTGAATAAACTCTGATAGAATGACTTGGGACTTTACATGCATTTAGTTTTTTTCACAAAACATTTCCAAGTTCGATATGTATTTATGAAAATAGAGCATTTTGAGAGCTTCAAAAAGAGATCTTGAACAAGGCTTTTTGGTCAATGTAGGCCGAAGTTCGATGTTTGTTTGTTGATCGGCAGTTCGAACTGCAAAGTTAATTTATGCGAAGCCGTCTTCGTCCGAAGCGTGTGTGAATTCCTGAAGGTACATGTATTATTGCAGAGAGTCCTGAACGAAATTTCATCTTGAAAACGTTTCTTTTTTATTTCTATTTTTTTTAACGAGAAGGTCGATTTGACGGCTGTAAAGTGTGGTCTGAATGAGTTTCTGTGGTCGAGATATCTCAACGACGCGCCGTCTGACAGTTCCGCAGCCGACTGCTCCTTCTCGTTTAGATTTTGAATTGTGTGGTTCCAGAAAATATCCATACCCCCCCCACGGAGGATTTTTTCAATTTGACCCCCCACCCCCCATGAATTTCCGTTCCAGAGGGTCTTGCCGGACACCCCCCACCCCCTCGGAAATTCCTCGATTTTGCCACATGGTCCCCATACCCCCTGGAAATTTCCATAAACGAATAAATGCAAAAATTAAGTTATTTCTTTTTATTCTATCACCTTGCTCCTTTTATAAATCTCCAGCCGTTAAGTGTTCACGTAGATTTTAAAAAACGTATTAATCACAGAATAAATATTTTATCACGGTAAACTTTTAAATATGAACATTTAACTTGCCCTCATCACATTCGAAAGTAATTTTTATCGTGCATTGAAAATAATTATATGGAAAAAAACATATTTGTTAGATTCAGAATAAACTTGTTGGGCTATGAGGCGTCAGAGCTGTGTGATAAACTTTCAGAATTTTCCCTTAAATGAACACGGAAAAGTCTAGACAATATGCAAATAGGACCTGTTAATATTGAAGTGTTAATTAACAAGCAAACGAAGCCTAAAATGTATCTCATAAAAGCTCATCACTAGATTCAATCATTAAAGGAGACTTTCACTCACAAATAAAAAAAAGACTGAAGGTAAGGCGTTTAAACAATTTCCAGATGTTTTACACGGTTGACTTTTCAATTTATGCATTGTCAACACAACATATCAAATTACTCTACCCGCGCGCTAACTCACCTCACGCGGTCTGTCAAATTCAAACCATGTGTCGCACGAGTGATCACAAAGTATTTTGAGATTTCATAGAGCAAAGGCTTTTTACGCGTACACCCGCAAAGGTTTTGCGATTTTTTTTTTTAAGCGGAATGATTTATTGGAAATAAATAATTCTACAGAAGGCCTAGACAGCTACCCTAATTAGCGCCACGTTTGGCCCGTTAAATACGGAAATGTCGCGCCTTTTTACTGTCGCAGAATAAAAAACTTTGTTTATCGATAGTAATCTTCCGCTATCGTTCGTGTGAAAAGCTGATTCAAACTTTGGAATTTGACACGCAAACATGCAACGTTTGATGATAAGCCAATTACTGAATTAGAACATGTTTTTTCTTCGCGTACATGTATTTCCGCTTTGATACAAGTAACAGTCGCTCTATTTTTTTCACACACTTTCACTAGGGAGCCTGTTTGCAGGCACGTCATTTGAATAACGCTAGGAAAAAGGTATAATTACTTTTATTGAATTTTGCGGGAATGAACAGTGAACGAAAGTGCACTTTACCTCGCTTCACATCTAATGCGAGGGGACTGGGGACAACTTTGTGGTCGGCCATTTTGTTTGTTTGTAATCCATATCGAACCAATATCTGCAACATGCTGCTCAGAAGCGCTGTCTTCCATATCCGAAGTCGAAACAATAATGGAAAAATATGAAAAGGAATCATTCATTATTTCTGCTTGTCAAAGTTTCAACTGTTTTGGCAATCGAATAAGCACGTAAGTATTTTTCGATTTGCACATTTTCAAAACGATTTCGAACCCCCTGGAAAGTAAAATGTTCGTGTAACCCCCTAACCCCTCGGAAATTTAGCGCTTTCAGACCCCCCTCCCCCTCGGAATTTCTGTGATCCTCCGTGGGGGGGGTATGGATATTTTCTGGAACCACACATTATTGAAGTTATTCCCTACAAAGTAAAAAAGTTGTTTGGTGAATTTCACTCTCTTCTTTAAATAAATGAGGCCTGGATTTTTTATATTACTGCAAACGATGAGCATCCTGAGTTCTTGATATTAACAGCCGTGTTTACGTTTGATATTCGAGATCGTTCCGATAAGCGCGTGCTTGATCATAAGCTTAAAATAAACTTTAAAAGTTTAGAGATTATCAAAGAAAAGTTGCAGTCCGACAGCTTTAAAAAGTTTTTTTTTGTGAATCGAACTGAGCTATTGTTCGTTCTCAGATGATAAACAAAAGGAAATTGTCACACATTTCCTCAAAGGGCCTTCCGATTTCTATAGTTGTCTTACATTCCCGAGTGACATCCGACGTGAACACCGATGAATCGGCAATGAGTCTAAACAATAGCATGAATATATGAATACTTAACGACCCACAAAACGTGGGTACACACTTAAATCGACGTGAAGTTGTCATGATTGCCTTCTGGTCGTTCTTGCGATTGAAAATAAAAACCATCACGATCTAGTTACTAGGTTTCTGGAGTGTTTATAATTAAACAATTGTTCCACTCATACTTATTGGACATAACATAATTATTCAATGCACATGTACATGTACAGCTGTAACAGTGTTCCAGATAAGAGAGAGGTCTCTGGTCAAAACCCCAAGAAAGCTGGCTTCCTGACCTGGAAATAGGGATGGTAAACTTAAGAAGATTTGGAGAGAACTTGAGGCCCAATTGACTCCTTGGCTTTGAAACTTACCTGCAACACCACATGTAGCATACTTGTACTAGATAATTATTTTTATCAAATGCATATCCAATGCATGTTTGTGGAGAATTTTGTTATTGCGCAGCTCCCCCCCCCCCCCCCTGCCCCCTTAGGAATTTCCGATGACCTTCCATGAGGTAGGTATGGATTTTTGTTCTGGAAGTTCTCCACATTTAATACATGTACAGTATACACTTCAACATAAAGCAGCAGTTGCAAGTAATTTGTGTTGAGCTCTGCATCTCTGGTTTTTCTGCCTGATGAATAATTACTATTTTGGGTGATGAAATGCCTTTTTAAGGACGGTGCTTACTACTGAAGTATTTTTGTGTGGTTCATGATTATGTGGGGAGAGCAGATCTTAGCAAGGGCTAATTTGAAATCCGCAAAAACAAAATTGGGGGTAACCATGCATTTTCTTAAGAGCTAATTAAGCAATAATTATTCTAAAAGAAATAAAAATACAAAGCAATGTATGGCATTTTTTTTTTTTACTTTATTTATTTATTAATATATATATATATATATATTTTTTTTCAAATTGAAGCTTTATTATCTCTAAAAGATGCATGGTTACCCTAAATTTTCTTTTGCATACCAAGGGCACTTGCCAAGTTCTGCTTCCTCCACATAGTTTTAAAACCCAAAAATATTCCTGTTGTAGTAGGCACCCTAAGCAGTAACAAAAGTAGGCAGTGTCCCTTTTCAAGCAAATACTGTACGAAACAATGATCAACCGACTTAAAGAATATCTGAGAGCACATTACCTCTGTAAACTCATTCTTCAAGTACCGAATGGTTAATGAGCTTTTACCGACTCCGCCACTCCCTACAACACAAAGGCGAAACATGACTCTGGTTTGCTAATGGTTGAACGTCTCAATCACTTTTCCATCCACAGCAACGAAGAATCAGTGCTGAAAGTAAAAATATATATACATATTTACAGTTAGGTCAAGGTTTGAAGCCACATGTTGCAACTGATCTGTGTCTAAGTTGTTCCAGCACAAAAGTGATGTGAGTCTTCACAGCATGCTTTTAGACAGAAGGGAGTAAGTCCTTGGAGAAATTAATGGAAATGGACCTACCCTGTAAGCCGTGAAATAATAATATTATTACATGTAGCTTATTCAGTTGGTGAGCAAATTGCCCTCAGGACCAGTATTCCTCCATTAATACAGTTGTAATAATTATTGCATGGATCAAGAGAGACATGTGTGTAACAAATTGCTTGTAAGGCACAAATCACTTTGATCGAACAACTGACCTACATGTAACAATTGAAGGTCTGAGAGCATAACCGACCTATGTCGAATTTTAGCTCGGCTTTCGATTTCGCATGGATTTGTCTGAATTTTGGCTCTCCCTGGTTTGGAAAAACATTTCGCAGTTTTACAATCGTGGACAAAACTCTTTAACAAAACCAAACACGAACAGAACAAAAACCACTTGCTTACTTCTCCCTCCCACCCCCTCCCCCTATGCAATGACAACCGAACACAGACAGCCAAAAAACCACTCACTTACTGTTTCTCCCTTCACAATTCTAACACAGTTACTTCTCCCTCCCCCCCTCCTCCTTATGCAATGTTGATGTGGGAAGCGATGCTTGCCAGGAAACTGTTCGTGACCCAAAAGACAACATTGAGTCAGGGGGAGGGGGAGGGGGATTTGGTAGTGTGCTTGTTCAGAAGTGAACGCGCTTGGAAGGCCAATTTTTTTATAGGTTTTGTCCACGTCAGACTCGTTTTCCAAATTATCGGTAGGCTAAAAGTTTTCACTGTCCACGAGCCGTGTCTAGTCGCACCAGTTGTTGTTGCTATAAGTAACGTTTGAGATGATATCATGGTTTGCTTTTGCGGGTTGTAACAAGCCCAAAATAGATCAAGGCAGTCGGGATAAACAACTTGCGTATCGTACTGGCTAGTTGGTTTCGCTTTTGTTTGGTGAAGTTTGTAAACGCACGACATCTATGGATCTTTTGAAAAGTTATGAAATTGACGAATGCAGTTCACAGGAACTGGTGGAAATGTTGTCCAAAGAATCCCTCCTTGGTAGTGATGACTGTGCCGTGGCGAATTTTTCAATTCGATTATCAAATCCCGCGGGAGCATCAGAGACAAATCCCGCCATGTGCAAGGTGTTTTGCAAGCCTTAGTTGTGGTTTGCCAGGCTTGAAATTCGGTATGTAACGATTAACTTTACAATTTCAAGGCAATGATTCAATAAAAGTACGATTAACATAGATTTTCAACGGTTAACACCGACTGCTCGTGAAAAGAATAGATAGTCTTTACCTTATAATAGAACTGCCGTTAATCATTGTTAATCGTTGAAATGGCTACATGTCTTCCTGTTAATCGTGTAGAATGCTGGTATTTTGCGTTATCAAGAGTGATATGTCGACAAACAGGACAAAGCTGGATTTTACGCCAGGAAATGGACACATTTTCTCTTGGAGAATGTAACTGTTTACATTTCGGACATTCCTGTCACGTACGTAGTAGTTTGTAACAGAATCAAATAAAAGCGTGACAGCGCTCCCGCGAAAAACACCGCTTTCGTGTGCCGTGTTTCAAAGACAACGAGTGTATATTGAATACAAGTATTTAATCCTCAGTGCATTGTCCTTTTGGTCAACCAGTGTCTATAATGTTACCGATATATCTTTACAAGATGGTAAAATTTCTCAATGGCATTAATACGAAACACAAAGCGGCGTGAACAAATACTGGACAATGGTTTTCAATCGAATTGCAGTTCACATGCAAAAGTTTGGACAAATCTGAGCTACATCAAAAAACGGGCTGAAATTCGACTTAGGTCGGTTATGCTCCCAGCCCTTCAATTGATCAATCATATTTCTATTTCAAGTGGTTAGAAATTTGTAAGAACAAAATTTCTTGTAGCACACCCAGGATTTAATAATAATTATATAGCATTAAATGCGTTCAATGTAAAAAGCATGCACTTTTAATTGCGTTTGAAGTCGAAATTGTATGGGACAATCAACAAATGGATCTTGGGATGCGTATCTGGCATCCCCTGCAGATTTTGCAGGGGTGGGTGACGTAATCACCAACTTGGCAGAGAGAGAGCCTGGGATTGAGATCATCCAACACACTCCCTAATCTTTGTTTATTAGTAGTTATTATTATTATTATTATAATTATTATCATCATTATTATTATTATTATTATTATAAAATATTATTATATTATTATTATTATTATTACCATCATCATTATCATTGTTGTTGTTGTTGTCATATTAAATTTCCTGACAACTATTATGGCGGTTTGATAGCGATGTGATCAACCAAAAACATGCTTCTGGATAAAAGTGTATATATGGTTCATATTCAATTTTCTTTTATTTGGGAATAGTTCTGTATAAAGATTATCAGATGAACCCAAAGCGGGCAGGATAAAAAAAAAATAAAAATAAAAATAAAATAGCAATAATAATATTGAAGAACCACTGGCTTCTGACACTGGACTGTGCACGTTAACAAACAGTTTAGTTCCGCCGGCTTCTTCGATCAAGGTGTTATATTAAGATGTAAGAGTAATTGTTCAAAATAGCGACGAATTGAACTATTAATTTTGATTGATATTCGTCGAGTGCTCGGTTGTATGCGCTCCGATAAGCGGAGTCCTGGAAAACGATTTTTGCTTCGAAATTTTGAGGTAAGATATCACTAAAAAGAGGACGCTACAGCAGAACAAAAGATGTAAGCCTTACAAATATTAAGAGGGAAACTTACAAATAATGTGATCGATATTATTATCAAGGAATTCATCAGAGCAAGACATATTATAAGAAGCTAAGTCTGATCGATCGATCGTTTAAGATAAGAATGTACAGTTTGAAGCGCAACTGTTTCAGGGGTATTCGAGCTTCAATTGACTGCGATCTTGCGTGCACGGCGAACTTAGAGCTTTACAGAAGCTGTTCTCATTAGCATGTTTGAAAAACAACTTTGATAGATCTACAGAGGAAGTAGGGTCGTTCAACTTACATTGTACCAGTCAGTGTTCGATGGCGTGCCAAGTAAGCTCCACTCCAATTCACACTTTAAAACAACGTCGATGAAGCTAATCGACCAAGCCAACATAAAATGCAAAGAAACAGGATTTAGAGCCTTGACTAACTGTAAATTCCATTCATTGGAGCCCTCTCCACATCTCGCAACCAGTCGTCGGTAAATACTTGAAAACAACCGAGTCAGTTGTAGAAAAACACTTGACGTCATCACCAATCAAAATGCAGCTGTGCACGTGCTTAGTTTTGCGTCGCTTTGAGTCCATGTTGTCAAAGGCTCAGTGGATTAAAGAGATTTCGTAAATGAGTACGCTTCTCATTTTCTTTTCAAATTCTTTAAATACTTATTTCAATCCACAAGTGTTCCTGGGTTTTAATGAGCAACTTCTGTTGTTGTACTCCTCGATTCAAAATAGATTGAGTTTGTTATTTTTCTTGTTATTTTCGACCAGGTGTTTCATTGATAAAGCAATTGTTGTTTGGGCGGAATTTTTATCGGACCATCATTTCAGTGCGAACTGTCCGTAAATAAGCAATTAAACCTCGCGAAAAAGACGAAATAGATTTAGTGCTTGTACGTGTAATTAGCCAAGTGTTTTACAAGTAGGTTTTCCACAAAGTTATGAAAATCATTTTAAAACAAAAGAGACTCCAATTCATGATCAAAGGGGACACACATCTCTTGGCCCAGCACACGAGTCAGACCCAGCACCACGTATTAAACATTGGTTTTGAGGGCAAATTGATCGGGGCAATTTTTTTTCTCTAAAAGCATGTAAATATATGGAAATTTTAGCTGCTTAAAACCTCACAGCGTAAATTCCACCCGAATTTTATCGAATTTTGACAGGCCAAAATGCCTCTTTTTGTAAAAAATATTTTTTCCCCAAAATAAATTTTTCTTGAAATAGAGAGAATTGATTGGGCTATAATAGCCATAAACGATTTTTTAAAACTCCATGGAAACCAATCGCAATATGCAAATTCTCTTGAAGCTATTCGGTTACTGATGGCAAGATCGAGACAGCTGAAGACAGTACAGTTCACTGACATTGTATTATGTCTATAACGGTCTTATTGTCAATATTTTTGATCAGATAAATGACATAACTGATTAGCTTTAAATTTCGGCAGTCTGTTCACTTTGAGTGGAGCCACAGAGATGAATAAAACTTTGAGTAAAATCCCATACATATCCCCCCAGCAATTGCAAGATAGCACCAGAAACCGTGAAAACGGCCATGTCTTGTGACCGTGACATGACCCAGTACATTGGAGTGGTAAATTGTGAATATTTTCTCTAAAAACTTACCCCGGCGATGCTCCAATATGTTCTTTACTGTTTTCCCTGGTTTCAGGCCGCCTTGAAGCGAATCTAGCGAGTTTAATATTATGTTTGCTCATTTTCCACCAACGTGAACGTGGGGTGTCATAGAATTTTCTGGCCTGCCGGTGAAAAGGCCACTGGGAAGCGTTGCGGGTGGCACAAAGGCGTCCAGGTCACGTCGCGAGAACAAGTTAAAAATAATCAAACTAGACAGTGCATGTGTATATATGTAAATATTATGGCTTTTCCGTTAATTGATTTTAGTATTCTGACTATTTATAGTCTGCATACTACTATATTTATTTTACATTTCCCCAATTTTAATAGTGGCTCGATTAATTGTGCATTGCAATGAGTGTGTAACAAGAAGAGTTTATTGAAAAGTATTCATTCAACTGTGGTAATAAGTCAATACGTTCTTCCATTCACCAGAGCTTCTAGAAAGTCAAATCCCAATGTCAATATCGTAAACAAGTAAATACTCTATCCTTACTGCGGTCGGTAAAAAAAGTTATTAATTTCAAATTTCTCACCCAAAACATGCTGTATGTGGTCATGAATAATTACCAACCTCAAAATAACCAGAGGGACTGATTACTACATTTCTCGAATGATCTGGCCCTAACTTGAATATTTAGCCACTTGTGAGAAAAATATATCGGCCAAATTTATTTTCAGCTGGTCAGTGCGATTGTAACTGAGGGATTTTAATCACCTAGCCAAAGAAGCCGAGAGAAATACGTGACCCGAGGGAGGCTGGTGACGAAGCACGTGAATGTCAATAAATTAGCGTGAATCGTGAACTTCGAAGGTCGTGAAATTAATCGTTGCGGTGTTTGACGCCATTTGCGCAAACACGGTCCAAAATAGGCCTTATCACGGTTTTCGACGCCATTTTGACGAATAGGCAAACAGGCTTGAAATAACAGTGTTTGTATGGAAATCCGATGTCAAATAATTTTCATAAAACATCGCTTCTAAAAAATTCATGAATTGGAAGCTTTTGGCACTAGGAAAAGGATTTTTGCAAAAAAAAATTGGAGGGATGTAGCATTGCCAGAAATCGTTCAGTCGTGTTTTGAACTTTCCAGAAGCGATCTTTTATGAAAATGATTTGACGTCGGATCAGTCCATACAAACACTATTATTTCGAGCCTGTTTGCCTACTCGTCAAAATGGCGTCGAAAACCGTAGATAAGGCCTATTTGGGTAGGAAATCAGATGGGTCACGAAATTAATGACCATGGAGATGACATCGATTCCGTGTAGTACCCAATTTTTGCAGAGAAAAAAAAATCGTTTTGGGCGGGGAGGGATGCTCAATTGCATTTTACTGATAGAGCTGATCACAATTGCCATTTTCTCTTGCATATTCACGTTACGTACAGTCCAGGTTTCAAGTGACGGGGATGATCGAATGGGGGAAGAAATCAACACCCAAAAAAATCCCTGGACCAAAAATTAACCCAAAAAAATCCAATGAAAATTTCCGAAAGCATTACTTAATATAAGACGAAAAATAAAAACATTAGAAATCGAATGCTTGCGTTTACGGTTTATTCATCATTCCATCTGAAGTTATCTTTTTCGCATCTGGTAGTCATTCTTACAACACTTGAGACACCCAAGACACCCAATAGTAAAAAAACCGCAAAACAAGTTTGGTTGTACTTTATCCGTAGAACTACCAGCCAGGATACTCGGGCACTACCATGAATCTTCAGATTATTTGGAGTACCTCCCCAAAATCCCTACTTAAATCAAGCCACCCAAAAAATACTTGCCAAATTCTCCTACCCAAAAAAATCCTGGAATCAAAAATTTCAAACCCAAAAAAATCCTTCGATCATCCCCTTCACTTGAAATCCCGAGTTTCCCCCGCCCTGGGTGCAAGAGTACGAGATAAGATACGACTTTCAAATTTCAAACCAATCAAGTTACACCTGGGTATAGTTCTTGCATTGCCCAGTCACTGGGTAATCAGCAAACGTGATAAAGTGTACGAGGTAACCCGGCACAACCCTTTTGTATGGAAAAGTGGTGTTGGCCTACGCATATAAACTAGAAAAAAGCCAAGACTCTTGCTGTATACACTTCCATTCATGTACTAAATTGCATTGCTTGTTTCAATTTTCACTTAGCTCTTACAGAAATGAAAGAAAATTTTAATGTAATTATAAATTTCATGTACACTCACTGACGAAATAATAATAAAGGTTTGGTTTACAGAAAGCTTTTCCTTATGAAGGTTAGTTTTGTCTAACCAAGATATTTGTATCTAATAAAAAGTACTAGCCGATAAATTACCCTTTCATCTTTCGAGAAGCTTGTTACCCCATCCCGAGAAGGTACTGTTTAAAGAAACAATATCATACTAGATTTTCGGTTGGAAATTTCAGAAACTTTCCCTGTCAAATAAAAAGAGCTATGAAAAGGTTTTTCGTTCCATCTAGGCGAATGAGAACCTCGTTTTCAGTTTAAAACTTGCAATGTCATTGGTAGATCAAAACAGCCTTCCTGATGGCTCAATAATGGCACGAAAAGATCACAAATACTGGAAAGTTCTTAATAAAAATAACATAGTGATACCTTGCTTCTAAGGTGTATTTCCTATTGTCTCGGTTTACTATTTTGTGCTGATTTGAGGCCATTTAAGCGAGTTATCACTTCCTAGGTTTACGACTCCTCTACTTGGAGGTAACCTAGCTATAGGAAGTGATATCACGCTAAAATGGCCTCAAATCAGCACAAAATAGCAGGATGATTGTAATTTGGGCCGCCTGTGCATCTACAAACTAAGCGACGAACGAGAACAGGAAGAAAAAAATGCAAGCGGTAACATTTCAAAGAATTTGTTTGGACTGAGGTTCTTGCGTTTGTACTTGTATCGTTTATGAAAATTACTTCCAGCCACACTCGGGTAAAAAGCTAAGAATGAAGTAACCAAACAGTCTCGCACTGTAAATCTGTTAGTAGCTCCTGGACAGTTTCATTTTAATCTCCAATCGTATCACTCGATTTCTTGACCTCCATAAAGACCTTTTTTTCATAAGTGGTAGTCTGCGTAGCTGGCGGTTTTGTTCTCGCGGGGTCAAACGTTTTGGCGGCGGAGAGCGGACAAGCCGCGAGAGGAATGGGGAGGAGGCGCGAACGAGACTATCAGCCGGCTGTCTACATAAATGGCGGCCAATTTATTATTCTTTTTAAAATATTTTAATTGGCCCTACTAACCTCATTTTTGCTACAGGAAAGACGTGCTCGACGAAATACTAAGGTCTCTCTGCCTTCATCTACTCTTGAACACACGTACAATGTATGTCGGCCGCGGGGCATGCAAATCAAAGATTGGTCTAACCTCACGCTAGAGACGTCACCGCCCTAGTAACACTACCACAGACTGACTGCCGAACTCTCATCTTTCAAAGCGAAAGGAGAGACCACACGCAATCTCATTTTCGAGCAAAAAAATGCTACTATAGAACAATTTCGATATATTAAAATTGAGCCTGAAACAATAAACATGACTGCGAGGCTCCGGTGAATAAACCCTTATAAACTTTGCAATTCCCCACGGAGCCTCGAAGTGATGTTGGGCCATTAAATTTTTCACATGCTAACGAGGCTGGTAAGGCTGATTTCCATGAAAATAAAAAAAATAATATATTGGCCACCATTTATGAAAAATGCCTAGTTTTGTTTCAGTCTTTCTTTCTTGATTAAATCACCTTTGCTTGTTTCAGCCGCACTGATTCAGATATTTGCTAAACTGCGAGCTCTAAAACGTTATAAAGAGGTGCTATTAAATTTTAATTCTTTCTAGCATGCCGTATTCTAATATGACACTCTACACACTAAAGCACTGAACAGATTAAAACAGAACGCATGAGTTATGCAATAACGAAAATCATTTACTTTAGGAATTTACATTAGCCTGGGACTAAGTTAATTACACTATATACACAACCATTATTAGAGAAATGAGTTTCTGTTTTCATTCAAACGAGACGCATAACGTTCTACTTGAAAATTCTTTCTTAGTGGTTATTTAAAATAATGATAATAAAAAGATTATTTCCTGCCTAGGTGTTGACTACCACTAGGAAACAAGCTTCCGCATTTTTTTGTGTATTGCATTACGGAGGCCGCAGAAATGAGAGAGAACTAATAAGCAAATGTTCAAACTATGCCGGTATTTTCCGCTTTAAGAAGAAACGAAATTACGCAGTCCAAAACCAGCCTAAGGCCTGCGTCTACGTCTATTGTTCGTGTTACCTTGAAATGATTTTTTTTTTTTCAGGTGTAATAGAACATTGAAGCCAACAGATGTACGAAATACTTGACCTTAAACTAGTTGAGCTAGTCGAGTATTGAAAAGGTGATCTGACTAGCTTGTGAAATAGGGTTTATTTAGTCCTTCTTCTACTTTATTGCTTCCCCTTGTCTAGAACGTGTAGAACGGGGGGAGGGGGAGAGGGGGTTGGGGGACTGTGCCCGCGGCGACTTTGAATTAAGCTGAATAACTTTCTAAATATTCGAGCAAACACCCTGAAACTTTAGGACTTTTCCAGAATTTTATCGGGAAAAAAAAAATGGTGGGTCGGTTAGTGTTCATAGACTCTGATGTTACCACGGCGACCAATTGACAAACAGTGTTTTCAGAAAATTGAAAATCCCTTTTTAAAATTAAGAAAAATCACTTCTATTCCAGTATTTTTTTTAGCTCATAATGGTGCATGTTTCTGTGTTGGCCGGGTTTCGAGTTTTATCACGTTTCACGGAGAGCAACAAGTCTTTTCGCTTTCATTCTGACCATCCATTTCCGTTCCATGGCTTCAAAATTATATTTTTACAACAAATTAATTGGTAAACAAAAACTTCTCTCATGTACCGGTTAATTGTGATTGCTAGTAAAGACTCAAATAGAGCCTGAGTAATGGCAGGTAACATTTCTCTAAGAATAAAACAACTATACGTTTTACGGCAAAAATGTGGCAATTTGCAGCTCCAAATATATTTCTTTTTTTTTTTCCAATTGTTATCTTGCAGTCTATTTTCAGAAACCGTAACTAAGAGATGCGATATTTCCGTTCTTTTTTATAATTAGATAAATATTATACAAAACCTATTATAATTCTACACAAAGAAGTCGTTTCCTATTAAAAAAGCAAAAGTCAATGTAATGCAAGTTGCTTTGTTCGAAATTAGTTCCTGAGTGACATAAGGCCTTACTTATTGATTTATATTTTCCACAAAATAAACACGACCACAAAACACTGATCAGATTGTTTGTGTAGACTGCATCTGTTTCATTCTCTGTTTAATTAGCTTCAGAAATAATATTGTTAGAGGAACAGCGAACATATTGCTTGTGATAAAACTGACCTGCAATCCTATTGTTGGCCTGAGCTAAATTCTCATTAAATAAGAAAGCCGTTTTATCGTTTAGGGTCATTTAAAGATTAGTGTTGAAACAGTGCTGTACTGCGTGGTAAGTATCCAATATCACTTTGTAACTATGAACGGTAAAAAGTTGTACATTATATAGATGTCTGATATTACAAGAAAAAAACTTTTATGTTTCTTTGATGGTTAGGTTGTACTTAAATCATAAGCAGAGGTCGTTGGTAATGAGCATTTTCATTATTGTAATATACTCAGTAAAGCCAGAAAGGACGCGCTTCTATCATGGCACTCTTAGTGGTATAACTTTGCAAATTAGCAATAAAAAGAAAAAAACAAAACAAAAACAAAACAAAACAAAACAAAACAACGATCAATAAATGGTGTAAATTTCAAATTGATCGGCATCGCAGAAGACTATCAATTAGCCGGATGAAAAAGTATGAAGTGGTCCCTCAAAAACTCTAGTAAAACACCTTCTCCCTTCAAATGCCCAAGTTGCTGAATGCAGCAGTTGTGTAGTTTAGCTCTCTCTTAAGATCGGACGACAAATATTTCTTTTCGTCTTTCAACAGCTCAGAATGGATTTAAAGTTGGTCATATTGTTTCTGGTTGGTGGAGCTGTCACTGTACTGGGGAAGTCAGTCAATGAAGGTGAAAAACGAACTAACATTTTAAATTTCAATTCTAATGTAGAGTTAGTCATTTCATTTACAAATGCTCGTCCAGCGGTCAAGGCGAGTCTACAACAGAGTTATTCCTTCCATCATAATCATCATCATCACCATCATCATCGTCATCATCATTTTTTTAAGTTCTTTTCCGTAGAAGACTACCCGCATACAGCGAAAGCTAATCGAGCCTGTAAAATGAAGCAAAAATAATGTCTGCATGCAAAATAAATTTTAGTGTAATTGGATTTCCTTGTTCCATCTGTTTATACCTTGATTTCGTCATTGCGTCCTTCGCTTTCTCTTCACTGTTTCGTGGAATTGCAATGTATCTTCATTGTACTAGGCTGCAAGCGCTATAATTATGTAGCCAATTAAGGATTTTTCAACCATCGTCTTTATTTTTCTATATTTTTCTGTTTACAACAGCTGAACAACAGCTGTGTAAGTGAGCTCTGATTATTACAATAAGCCTTTTCAGGATCTGTTTATTAGAAATTACACACCTACCTTTTATAGATAAACAATTGTACACCATGTTGGTGTACAGGAACAATAGGATTTATCTCCTCTGGGCCCAGTTGTTCAAAGCCCGATTAAGCTAATCCTGGGTTAACGTGAAGTTTGATTTGAGTTGAATTAGGGACTGATCGTTTATTACGTCCTAGGAGGGGGGGGGGGGGTTGTTTTTGAGGGGGGTAACTTTTTTAAAAGAGCTCTTTTTGGGGGGGTAATTTTTTACCTTGTACGAAAAAAGAGGGGGGTAAAATTTTAAGGCATACAAAAGGTACCAACTAAATGTATTTAGCAATTATTCTTCTCATCAATCATAGAGTTGGTAAAATCGACTAGAAACTTCTCCATATCGCTACTATACTTCATAGCGACAAAGATCTTGCACGTAACAGGTTGAGTAATGACATAGACAGGCAAACTGTGTATTCCATCAAGCAGTTTATCTCTGAAGGCTTGTTTATCTGGGCAAAAAAATTGACTAGGAAACAAATAGAGATGGTAGGCTTCTTCAAAATCTATATATCCACATCCATACATTAATTGCAAATGCTCCTCTTCTGCTCTCAAACCCCGTGGTGGTTTGACCGTCTGTGTACCTTCTTTTGACGACTGAAGAATAGACTCCAGCAATAACAAAACATCGTTATTAATAAGACATTGAAAGAGATGATCTAAGGTACGTGAATTACCTTACTTACCTTAAGTAAGTACCTTAAGTAAGTTCAAGGTACCTAGAAGTTAATTAATTGTACCCAGGAACTTCTCAACAATTCAACCACCAGGCCAACCATGGGGGGGGGGGGGGGTAAAATTTTCAAACTGTCATTGCAGTGGGGGGTAAAACTTTTGTTTGAAAGATCTTGGGGGGGGGGGGGGGGGGTAAAATTTTCATACACTCGATTTTTTAGAAAAACACCGACCCTCGCTAGGACGTAATAAACGATCGGTCCCTTACTCATCAGCAATTATTTTCCCAAAAGACTGTTCATCAGTTTTGACGTAGAGTTTTCTTTACCTTTAGCTTATTATCAGCTTTTAAAATCACTTTTTTCGGGGATTAGAGTTTATCGGCTTTCGAACAAACCGCTCCTGGGTGATAACTTTCATTTCTATGCAAATTATGTGAACAAATTTTCTTTTGTTTTGTACACCAAAACGGCGGCAGTGCAAACCACCTATAGTCTCTCCTTGGCGCGAAAATATGCTTAGAGATTTGTCCGCGGACAAAATTATCTGTTCCGAAAAGCGAACAGTCTTATAGGAAAACTGTGAGCTTCGAGGAACAGATAATATCCAAGGACATATAACCGAGCATATTTTTATAGTCAAATGGAGGCTGTTGTGTTTATTATCCTTCAAATTGTTTTTCGCAACATGCGGGATCTGCCAGTCTTTATATGTCAATCACGTGGTAGTTGTCAATTGGCTTCCAAAATCCCCACCTCTTTCTATATTCAGATTTCGCTTCAGTCGAAAGGATCTGTTTTGGGAAAGAGTACAACATTTGAAAGAAAAACAACCTGTTTTAATTCCATTAAAGACAAACTAGTGGCAGATGAGATTACAAGGAATCTGTAACTACCTTTCAAGAACACTGCGTATCATATCATATCATAGTTGTTAAGCTTTGTATTTCGTATAATGTGACGTTAGCTCCTGGATAGTTCGGCCACATCACACAAACTAAATGAGTAGAAATTATCGCAAATTCATTCAGAAAACGCGAGTGTAATTTTTAAATCCCGTAAGAAAATTCCCAGAATTACCAAATTTCTGGGAAAAAGGACAACAGGTTGTCGATATATTTGATTCTGTACCGGAAAAATAAATTTTGGTTGAATAGATCGCGCCCTTTAAATTTGGGAAACACGTCCGGTAGTAATTTTGATTTGTCGATGGAAACAATGGTCCCTTGACGGTGTTCCCAAAAAGGACACGAGGAGACCCCGCGAACAAATCTGTTTGCCTGTGGACAACTGGCCGCTGTTCCCCCCGTGCCAGGGAACTTTTGTTACCCAGCGTGCTGTTCGAACGTTCAATGTGTCCATGGCGTTCTGGCCGCGCATCTTTCGAAATTTCAGAAGCGAGCCGACTTGAAAGAAAATCTTTCTAGCAAACGTGATACGGCTTCAATCGAGTCGGAAATGCGCTGGAAGGATAGGTATTCATCTCTACTTTGATTCTATGAAGGAATTGGGACACCAGAGATGATTTCAACGGATTTATTCCGTTTCACGCTTCGTGCATGGCTGAAATAGAGTTCGGCCTTTCGTTACACTTAACAGTGGAAACCCGAATGACGCTAACTGGGTAAGTTGACTTTATTGACAAAACACTGTTACTTTCTACCATTTTACACAAATCCGTTGTATTCCCATACAAATCCTAATAATTCAACGGATTGAGCTTGGGCTGCCTGTGGATTCCATCAAAGCGCTTTCTTTGGAAATTTGACATTGAATGGAGCCAGCAACGAAGTCGCTCACGGTCGGTTAGGATTAAACTTGCTGCTTGCGGGTAGGAACGAGGTGCTTCTTTTCGTAGAGAATTTTTCAATCTCGGAGTATCATGGCTGTTTATTTTTCGTAGACGAATTGTTGCCTAAGCGAGCAAGCTTGACCAGGTGAACATTGAAAGTGTCATTTTCAGGCTTGAACTCTCTGTCAGTAATCATACTGAAATTTATGTTTTCTTTATTTAAATACCTATCCAGGCCAGCACGATCTCTCTCATTGAATCGCGACTGTGAAATTTGCCGTTGTGTGAGCGAGGCTCGAAGCAAAATATTTAGCAGCTCTTCTTTTGTAAACTCGTTTAATGGCTTATTGATGTCTTTCTCCTTTCGCTAGGCTGAAAGAAAATTATAAATGCTCTAGAAAATTTTTTTATCACTTTTTAACTCAAGGACTGTTGAACAGAGTGCAACTTGGTTCAAACCAAACGAAAATCTCACAATGAGCTTGTCTATTTGAACATTGTGTCAAGATAAAAGTTAGATGAGACACTAACGAACAGCTTACCGCCAAAAACGTTTACAGCGTATGAAGTTGATTTTTCGGTGTATTATGGTACCGTTTTATGGACCAGCAGGTTTATTGCTTCTTTTGTAACAAAAGCGAACCGTCCCCCCATCTTGACATTAATTGTTATTGCAAACTTGAAGCCTTGAAGTTTTGGAAATTAGGGAATACCACTTCGGAAATGTCACTCGGACGTCACGGATATGCTCAAGTTTTGGCTGGGGCATATTTAGTCATGTGACGCGTTTAGACCAATCGCGTGCTAGGGAAATTATTTGATGTATTATAACTAAAAATAGCCTTCACTAACGTGATATATCTTTTACAACATGGCGTCAGGACGCCTACCTGTCGCGCTGGTCTTCTGAAGACTGCTTAGAAGCTTTTATCTAACAGCCCACACTTTTAATAAGAATGGCCACGGATTTTTGGCCTCGCGCACGGAATAATAAATCAATCAATCAATCAATCAATCAATCAATCAATCAATCAATCAATCAATCAATCAATCAATCAATCAATCAATCAATTAATAAATTAATAAATAAATAAATTAATTAATTAATCTATAGAATTACTTCGAATGGCGGGTTTAACCCATGAAACCAAACGACAGTTATTCTAAAGTATTTTTTTTTTGTAACCCCAGAAAAAAATTGTCGCACAAAGGCTTGAACTTGAAAGGAGAAGGCGAAAAAAAAACCGACAAACAAAACGCAAGAAAGGCTTTAATTCTGCAATTTACGATAAGCTTAACATATGTCCTCTTCAACAATTTCAGGAGGAAGCTGTGATGTGTACTCTCCATACCGGTTTGAATGTGGGTGGCTTGGAATCGATGAACCTACCTGTCTGAAGAGAGGCTGTTGCTGGGATAACACTGACAAATCAGCAAAATTTTGCTTCGTTAAGAAAGGCAAAAGTAAGATATAATAAAGGTAGATTTAAAATACTATTTTACAAGGCTAAAAAAGGTTTTAAAAAAATATGAAACCGAATGTTTTCCACTAATTAACTCATCTAATGTCTTCCCTGAAGGTGACTTAAGGGGAAGTATCACGCGAATTTGATATCATTTCAAAACCCAATAATGTTTTATGTCAACAGAAACAAAAACGTTGTCTAGTCTTGTTATAAATTATCACCCCAGTGCAATAAAACTGTCGATTAGTGCCTCTAGCCAGAGACATAGTAGGTGGGAATGGATTGAGACTTGAAAAGTGTTAGGCTAACGTTTTTCAAGTTCTAGCATTTTTGTTTCCAAAATGCACTAGAACAGATAACGAGTTGTTCCTTTCAAGAATCTTTGCTCTCGTTGTTCTAAAATTATTTTGTAGCTAAGTAAAGGTCTTATTTCACCATTTTTAACTAAACGGAGTCAAAAACCCCATGAGACTTCTCCTTTAATTAGTCCAAAATGTTCGGTTTCTTTTTCTTTTAAACTTATACAGCCTCGTAAAATCTTAAGCTTATATTATGGACAATCATAGATTTAATTACAGTCGAACCTCCACTAACGGCCACCTCTCCACAACGGCCACCTCTCTACAACGGCCACTTTTTTTTGTCCCGGCGGACAGTCCATACATAACCTCTTGTTTAAACCTCTCTACAACGGCAACGGCCACTAAAGTGCGTCCCCAACTACCAAAATGACCTCTCGACAACGGCCAGCACAGCTCTTTTTTGTAAAAACCTTTTTTATAAGTTGATGCAGTAATCGACATTTGTCTTCGGAACATAACGTTTCTGTATCTATTTTAATGATATACGTATTTTGATTGTGTTCCATTTATATGCTGCAGTAAGCATAAATTGTCTACAATAATACAGCGAATGTTGCGAACCTTGCTCGTTTCGTCTTGTTAACATTTTGATTCGAAATATTATTTACGTTTTATTATTTATTTTATCCGTATATCTTATTCAAGATTGGATTGCCATTATAGGCTATGTACAGTAAGCATGAACTTGGCACAATAAACATGTTGTACTTCCCGAAAAAAAAAAGGTGTCATATTACACCCTTACCTCCCCACAACGGCCACCTCTCCACAACGGCCACTTTCTTCTGTCCCCGAGGTGGCCGTTGTGGAGAGGTTCAACTGTGCCTATTCCCTTCAAATGTAGGCCATGTTTTCTGTCAAATGAACACCTACTGATTTAACTTCGTAAGCGAAAAGCCTTCAAAATATTTGAACGATCGAGTGAAATTCGTAATTCATAAATACCGGGCACCGCCTTGTAAAATGAACCCTCACGCGCACCAAAAACACACACAAACAAAAAACGTTTTTCAAAAGGTGTCCCTAAAACTAACACACTTTAAAGAAGTTTTAATTTAAGGTAATATAACGAGTATTCCTTATATTTATTTAAATTGATACTTAAACCCGAAATTCTTTAGGGATCCAAAATTTTACTATTACTAACAGTATCTTCTTTGTGTTGTTGTTGTTTTTTTTTTTTAAGAAGGAGCAAGGAGATTTTGCCCGTGACGAGTTTGAACGTGAAAGGCTTTTTTGATATTTGCGTAAGCGCCAAGAAACTTTAGAAATTTTTAGAAAATTTATCTGGTAAATTTTGGTGTCTTTGGTTAGTGTTCGTTGACCTTTTAGCTACCATGGTAACCAATTTTTGACAGGCGTTTTTTCCAGACAATGGAAAAGACCCTTTTAAAATGAAGAAAAATTACTTTCCTTTCACAAAATTTTGTGTTTTTTAGCTCATATTAGTGTTCCTTTATTATTGGTTTTGATTATTTTTTGCTTAATTTCGGCACAGTAACAACATCAGCTACAAAACAGATTTTAAAACATAAAACGGACCAGACTCGTTTGCCGTGTAGGAATACGAGGAGGACATCAACAAACTTATCTCGTATTTAAACTTCTTAAGAGACGTAGTTGCTCTGACGTTGTCTGGAAGGCTTTTCCACAAACAAGCTCCACCTTCCTAGGTTTTGCTGAATTTTCTGGGTACTTCTAATTCTATGGCATATCTCTTTCCGTCTCAGATCTTCCAGAAGGGCTTTGCCCAGTTGCCCCTTCAGAGCGCGTGGAATGTGGTTATGCTGGAATAAAAAAAGAACAATGTCTGGCTAAATCCTGCTGTTGGGATCCTACAGTACCTGACACCAAGTGGTGTTTTAAACAACCCGGTGAGTTCCTTTTTAGCACCCCTGGAGAACATACTGGGCAAACCACTTTCCAATGCAACAAATGAAAATGTTCAGTGGCTTCTTTTCAAACATTCCATATACAGACTAAAATGTTAGGCACACCTAGCAAACCTTACATAGGAGCATCACAAGGGGCTGCATAATTAAATATCAACGACGCTGGGCGTTATATTACGCCTCATGCAGCTCATCTCTGTTCTCTGCCACAGCCTAAGATAACTGGTTTGCTCAGTCTCCCTCCATCAACTGTGAAAATTGGTACCGATTAATATCTAGAACTAACAAAACCCTCCAATAAAAACAAGATAGTGCGGATAAGGGCAATCACTTAATGGTTTTATACCAAGTCTCCCGCCATGGGAGTAGAAATATCCGACACTCGAATTCGTGGAAGGTAGCAGTTGTGCTCTACTGATGTCTCTCCCTCTATTCACTGTATAAATGGGTGCCGAATGACCTCTACATAAAACAGAAATGTAGAATTGTAAATGGTTTGAACCCAGGAGTCATGTCATTAGTACGTAAATCCTGATCATCTGGGTGAGTGTAGTCCTGAGAAGGGAACGTCAGTAGGTGGTATATATATATATGTCTCTGGTTGTTAACCTGATTGGTCAACGAAGTCGAGATCATGTTCTTGGTCTTTTGTCAGTAAGCCGTGACGTTATTGGCTGTGAAGACTGTAAAAAGTGAATGGAGCGTTTCGATCCGTCTTTTGTCAGTCAGAAAGTCCGTAGGTCTATTGCTAGTAAAATATCTATAAGCCTGATTCTAAAATGGCTACCATTTTAATATTCTTTTGTTGGTATTCAAATTAGCCCGTCTTACCTCGTTCTTAACCTCAAATATCAAAAGAATATTTTATCTTGAACGAGGCAAGAAGGGCTAATTTGAATGCAAACAAAATGATGTTAAAAGGGAAGCCATTTTGGAATAAGGTGTATTGTTTGTATGTTTCGTTGTTGTTGTCAATAAGTCGTTTGTATGATGCAGGTAGTTGTAGGCAACGGTTGAGTGGCGTTTGTTCTAAATTAGTAAACCTGCTTTCTAGAGCCAGTCATTTATAGTAATTTGTACCGTAGGTAATGCACTTGGCAGTCCCAGTCGATTCTGGGGTTCGTATGTAAATGGTGCTCAGCAATATGATTGTTGATATCACCATTTCTAGTTGCTCGTTTGTGTTCAGTTAGTCGTACGTTTAAATTTCTGCCGGTCTCACCAATATACGTGGCCTGGTGGTCGCAGCATTTTATCTTGTAAACTGCTCCCTGTCTGCGGTTCGGTTCGTCTTTGTCCTTTACTTTCGTCAGTAGTTGTCGTAAAGTGGTAATAGGTTTGTAGATAGATTTGTAGAATGTTAACGAGATGGTAATCCTGTTGGCACCATGCTACATTAAACGCTTCAAGCGCGCTTTTTTTACAATTCGCCTGTAACAAGTTCTACTTTATGAGTTTTCCCGTTTCTGACAACTGTTAATACTTTCTCTTCTGATCAGTTGAGCAACAGCCACTTGGCTGCTACATCTATCATGGCACATCAGGAACTTGCCAATATGTTTGCGAGAAGGGCAAAAGAAAAATGTACGGAATGGGGCAGTGCAAGGGACGTATATGCTGCTATTGAGAGTAAGTTTTAAATGGTCCAAATAAATAAAGTACTGGAGAAGCAAAATACAATCTTCAACTTGTGTAGTCATCACAGTTAACTGACAATCTTTGAAACCTTAGTTGTGTCACCAGCAATAGCGCTTCTGAGAGCGCTCATATAGGACGGACTTAAACTCCTGTTAAAAGTTGCCCAAGACTTCACCAAGTACTTTGAACTGTACAAGGAAAGCTGTACTATTGTTTTGGCGCTAGACAAGATCATGGAATTACGTCGTTCTTTATTATTCATAATACACCAATAGATCGAAATGGATCATCAGTTTTGGTGAAGAAAGCAACGGTTTCTGTGTCTAGTGAATGAATGAAGAAAAATAATTCAAGTACAAACGTGGCATGGGCAAGGAAAAGTAAACAAAAAGAGGAACAACAACAACAACAACAACAACAAAAAAAGCAAACAAAAGTAACAACGAAACAAAGCCACGAGACAAAGTAGACAAAAATAACTTTGAGGTCGGGTAAGGAAAAGGAAAGGGTTTTTTAACCAACATGACGAGATTTCTGGTATAAAAGTGAAACCACTCAATAAGTGGAGGGTATGAAAGTTATTTAGTGGACATCCTTCCGATACCAGACAGTTTTGTGGACTTACAACATCTTGTTTTTTGGTTACGGTCAAAATTCCAGAGAAATTTTCAGTATTTATGGTTTGTAATAAGAATGCAATCAAAAGTGCAAAAATGTTAACCTTCATAACTTTTTGGTCTTGTTTTTAGATAGAAAACCATTGCCAGCTAACGGTGGAAGAATGGATCAGAAAGACATTAACTTTAGTTTTGAATTAGGCATAAGGCTCCTTTACGAAATAGCACTGAGACATAATTAAACTGTTACTTCGAAAGACAACCTTTTTCACCTGTTAAATTATTGAGGACCTAGAGAAATAAAGGACCAGGTTTGACCCTGCTTCGAGATTACTGTGGAGAAGTAATTAAATATCAAGAGAATTAGCCTTGCATTGGGTGATCGTATCCTTAATCTCCATGCCCTCAGGGGTTGAATAAGCATTGATATTACAAGGAGAAATTTTAAGCTGATCACTGTTAGGGCTTAAACGATTAAAAACATCATAGGCCCCCATCTAGATATATATATTTATATATGAACACTCCCTATAAAGCTAAGCTAACTAAAAGAACAACTTGCGGTACATATATAGTCTGCATCCTCCAGTGACCACAACATATGCAAACGCAGAAGTGAGAACGAACCTTTCCGCGGTAAACGCTTTCTTAAAATCTCTTGTTTGTTTTTATTTGTCAAGTTGCTTTCCCAATGCGTTAATTTCGACTCTTGTAGCAGCCAGTTGCCTTTTGGGTTCCAAAATTTGTACATCTGCTTCAAGTGTTCTCAGAATTTCAGCATTAACTCTTTCCTTTCTGAGGTGTTGCTAATTCGTTTCTTGCGACTTGCCGTGGATAGTGTGGAAATGCCATAATTTATTTTTTGCTAAGAGATGACAAAAGCGACGAATAAATACTTATTTAATTGAAAAGATACTTTGAACTGACATCGTATGACATTTCGGATTTTTACACTCCGAAAACAGTTCACAAAAAATGTTTACCTGAAGCCCTCGCCGTAATCACTTGGCTCTGCATTTTCTTCTCCTATGATACGTTTTTCTATCTCCAAATTTGCGAGCTACAATGGTCTTTATTGTACATCGACAGAAAGCTAAAACATTTAACTTTCCTGAATTGGCCGCCAAATTTGCATTGCTCGTAGCAGGTCTCCACTTTGGGACTAAAATCCTATATGGCGGAACCCATAAGCCTTCGCAGACCTTTCAGCGCCATTTTGAAAACAAGTGGGGGGGGGGGGGGGGGAATCTGGCCTCTGGTCTGGTCTGGCCTCGCGGTGAAAGAGTTTTTATGGAGTCATCGGAACATAACAGCGTTAATATTTTAACTACAAATTGCATTAAAATGGTAATTTCTGACGACTGAGTAGGCATTTTTAAACATATCCACCACGTAACCCTAGTTGGAACTGCGTCCTTTTGAAGGTTCATTTTCTTTCCTTTAAGGTCTGTTTTCCTTGCCTTTCCAAGAAATACTGCGAAGAAACCTTAGTAGTACCTGTAAGAGTGAAGATCTTTCCAACGCACTTTGGGCTTTGCGCTCAAAGGCAGTTTGAAGCAAAAACAAAAGCTAACTGTTTCGTTCCCGGAACCAATAACTACTAGAACTTGAACTCTTTCGTAATAAGTGATCAGAAAACCTTGTTATTGAGAAACTCTGCACTTGTCCGCTGATTCCTCTTTGCAAGCTTGTACATTATTTTTCATTTATCCTAAGACGCCTCGTTTTGATGCCTAGTGCCAGTTTTTCCCGTGCGTCCGCCATTTATGAATACGGTGTACTGACATATCCAACGTCTGCCCGACCCTACCCCCCCCCCACCTCCCCCACCTAGATTTTGAGGATTACCTCTACTTCTGTAGAGTTTACGCAGACCATCCGTTGATGGCAAGCCCCTATGAATTAATCGACCACGGCTAGAGAGCTCTACCGATACGGTACTAGGGAAAATTTTGTTCCCTGTTTTTAAACTCCAGGTATACTTATATAACTATATATTTCACAATCACATCAGTCAATTGTTCTTTAGGCTAAGTTTGAACTCCAAAAAACTTTTATTTTAATTAAAGGCTTATAAGGAGAAGAAAGACTTACGTGAGCAGTAACAGCATGCCATATTTGCTGAAAGTTTACCGCCCATCGAGTGACCAATGGACCAAGCGAATGGCATGAAGCGGCGTCGGCTCCGTTGTCGGAGAGATCCGTGAAACTCAAAAGAAAACTAAATGACTCACAGGTTCCACAAGGCCGAGAGGTTTATTGTGCCAACTCTTACAGCAATACTGTGTAGTAGGACGTGTTGGGGCGAACGCTCTAATAGGTTCTGAGTTAAACAGCAATAATTGCTCCCGTTGTTCCCGTCGAATTTCTGTGATCGTTATGGAAAATTACACACGTTTTCGCGGTATAGAAGCTAAGGACACATGACCGCTAGCGGAAAATCCTCGTAATATGTTGCGGTTTCAATAGGGAAAATATCTAAAAATACTACAAAACAAGACTAAGGCACGGGGTGCCGTTACATGGAATTTCCCTCAAATTACGATGACTCGTTCACTGCGCATGCGGGAATTCACGAGTTAAAAATTGAATACATTCTCCACGAGTTTGTCAGTTTAAAGGATAACGATAAACAAATGAGTGAAGAGGAATCAAGACCTGTCATCTTGCAGTGAGTAATGTTTCAGCAAGACAAAACGGCCTAGCATATTCTTGAGCAAATGAATTTTCATCGCAGTTGAAAAGCAGTCATATCTTCCAGCGCCTATTTTGTTTTCGTATGTTTCCGATTGCTCAGATTATTTCTATAACTGAAAGCTTTGAGTAAGGTTAGCCCTTCAGATGAGAGAAAGTTTGGCTCCACTCTTCTGCTTTGTATAGAATTTTCAGAGTAAATTTAAGCAGCATTTTGTGTAGCGAGTTGCAATTGTATGTTCACAATTGTCATGAAGCTAGCACATAAAAAACCTAGCCAAAATTTGGGCGATTATTTGACGAAATAAAAAAAAAATATGTTGCCAGGATTTCAGGGTTCTTCGCATTTTTTGTAAAAATAGAGCTTTATAAACATAATACTAGACGGATTTAGAATCGCCTTTACAACAAACGGCAAGCGTGAGATCGATTTACCTTTTTTCTTTTTCGTGAAGAAATGAACTAATAGATTAGAATGGTGCAAAATAATTCTGAATGTTGATGCTAACGTAAAAGTACTCAATTTTCTGAGAAACTGAAAACATCGAGCGACGTGTGTGTTGTAACATGATCACGTGGTCTGTGATGTTTGCTGTTTGCCGTAAATGAAATTCTAAATCTCTCTAACTTTTCAATTTTTTGAACAAATATATGATAAGGAGCAAGTTCGTCAAGAGTGGTGTTCAGCATTAAGATTTTTTTTTTCTCGAAAGCCGTCGACTAAGCTACTACCGCACTATTCAGCATTGCTTAATTTTCGCAATGATTGTATTTTCAAAAACATCTGTATCAACAAACGCCTAACAGGTTGCTAAATCGAGTGCAAAACATAATTAATTTTGAGTGAGTTTGTTTTCTTAAACAAACACAGACAAAATAAAATTCCAGTTTATCAACAGTTAACAAAAAAATCAGTTAATCACCAAAAAAAAAAAAAGTCACGTACGCGACCGAAAGTCATCAACCCAAAAGCCCTTTATGACTGTGCGGATAATCACATTTCAACTTGCGAAAAGTAACTCGCGTATTCTTTAGCATTTTGCTAGCGAAAACTTTAGAGTCTGAAAAAAATAATTGCTTGGAAACTCTGATGTCGTAAAGAGAGCGATATAAGACAAAGTAGGTTTTTCCGAAAGCGACGATAACTCGTAAATCCTTCATCTATCCACTGAATATTCTGCAACGTAAAGATTCAGCTAAGGAAGACAAAAGATTAAGTCGTATAAAAATACATAAATATATCATTTAAAAAGCTCAAAATGATCATGAAAACAAAAAATTAACTTTTAATTATTCTTATTTATTATCTGCACTTTTTTTGTTTGGAGCCCCCGAAATCATAAGAGATGAACGCTTTTACTCGTTTGTTTTATAACCTCAAACTTTACCTTAAGATACTAATTTGTCCAGTAATGAGTTCAGTACATCTTTACCTCTCGCTCTTCCTGTCTGCAACTTTAGCTGGGGAATAATGTCTATCATCGTCTTGAATAGACCCTTGTCACTCGGCGGCCATGTTGAGTCTCAGGAGAATAAAAAGCTTTGTTTCTGCACGGCAAGCCTCGCACTGAATTCGCGTCTGGCCGAGGCTTGCCGTACGAAAACAAAGCTTTTATTCCCCCGAGACTCAACATGGCCACCGAGTGATAAAGGCCGGTCTATACATGTGCATCATTAATACTTTAGCGAGTCGGTTCATCTGTCGTCTATTTTATACGAAAAAATCTACTTATATTTCTAACGCGTTCGTTCGTTAGTTCGTCGACCCCCAATAACCTGTTGTTAAGGGAAAATACTTAGGTGTTTCGCTTCAGTTCGTTTTTCCAAACTGGGAAAAGAGGCAAATAATTTTTATAGTGCCCATGTTTTCATCATCGGTAATTCGAAAGCGGTGAGCCTGTAACTCGTAAAAATCACCGTATGGATCAATTTTTGGGTGGACGCGTTCAGCTGTGGTTTTCAAATATAAATTGCATCGGAGTTTTGGGATTTTAATAATTGAACATTGCGTTTATGAGATGTGCAGTTTAAGGACGCACTATATGCAAATTATTGTTACCTGCACTAGGAGATAAGTTAAAAAGAATGAGGAATCAGGAGTATACTATGCAATTAACATTGTTTGAAACTACAGGGTAACCCGGTTAGCGAAAAAATTACTTGTTAACTATAGGGAAACCCTGTTTGAAAGTTTAAGATTACAAGTTCAAATTTCCTCCTAAAATTTCAAACAGTCATTATTAACTAGTGCAAACACTTTGCGAAAGAGAGCTTAAAGTCTTTAATTCTAGGAAAGCCTCTTTTCACTTAAAATGACATAATTAACTGACTTTACATTTCTCCATATTGACCTTGAGCTGGTTATATATTTACGAACAAAAAACAATTTTTCCAGCTTGTTTACTCTGTTCCTTAGCTTTTCGCTGTATTGTCATAATTATTGAACTACAGGGTAACCCAGTTAGCAAAAAATTACTTGTTAAGTATCAGAAAACCCTGTTTCAAAGTTAAATCTTACAGATTCATATTTTTTCCTAAAATTTCAAAGCAGCCATTATCAACTAGCGCAAACACTTTGCGAAAGAGAGTTTAATGTCTTTGATTCTAAGAAGGCCTCTTGTCACTAATAATGTCAAAATTAACTAACTTTACATTTCTCAATATTGACTTGAGCTGGTTAAACATATTTGCGAACAAAAAAACAACAACAAATTTTCCACCTTGTATACTCTGTTCCTAAACTTTTCGCTGTACTGTCATAATTTTTTTTTTGCGCCAAGTCAGAAACAAAAAATGATTCTTTAGAACAATTGAAAATCATTGATTCAAGAAATATCCTCGTTCTTGCCAATACTGACTTTGACTTGGTTATTTAAAAAATAAATAAAATAAAACAAATTTTGCAGCTTGTTGAGACTGTTATTGATGTTTTTTTTGTCGCTGTTATTGTGATAATCATTTCGCATTAGGTCAGAATAAAATAATTCTTTGGTATAAAAAAAAAATGCACAATCATGGATTCAAGGATTCAAGAAATATCTTGAATCCATTGGCCCTGTTGGTTTACGTTGTGACACTGATTTCCGTCCGTTAATGGAATGATAAAAACCCCTTGTTAGAGACCAGCCGTGTATATTGGTATTTAATTGTCCCCATCTGATTTATTTATCTTTTAAAACTTTAATTAGTATTTCTTTAATTGACTATAAATTGCTTGGTTGTAATTGCCTATCCAGATGTAGGTTGGGCCTCGAGCAAACCAGGTCTTTAACTGTTTAAGATGACTCCGAAGATACCCTTGATTTTGGTGAGTACAAGCTAAATGTGTAACTTCATTCTATGTAACTTCAATCTATATATTCCTATTCATTTAAAACGGTTTACCAGTCTTGCCTAAAAAATGGCAGTGCTAATTTCACTTTTATTCAAATTTTCCTACTGTTTTGCTCTTTAAGTTCACTCGACGACTCTACTCATAAAATAAAATCCCCTAGCCCTTTCCAGTTGGTTTGTAGTCTCAATAGCTGTGGCCACACTGCGAAATTAAAAAATGCTTTCGCCTTTTGATAACGCTATAGGAATAAACCAACTTTATTGGAGAGTTCAGTTTATTATTACCGCTCTTTCAAGTACACCGCGATGTGATACGTGTTCGCCTATATGGCTTGTAAAGTAAAATTCTCTTGGATCTCTCCATCATGACGGTTCTACTTTAATTTTCTTCTCTCAAGCAGTTTAAGGCCTGGGTTTGAAGGGTGTTCAGAAATTATGAATGATTCCCTATATCTTCGGTTTCTCTGCCTAGAACAGGATGAAATTTTCCCTGAATATTAAACTTGATGTTTTCTTTTGCCTTAACGTATAATTTTGATCACGTGACACATCACGTGACCAAAAAATGAAAATTACGTAAATCGGCGATATGGCGGCGAATTTTCTTTATATAGATAACTGAATTAGTGTTTCCGAAGCCGATTTTAAATAGTTAACTTTCTACGTCATGAGGAATGACTGTCCTTAAGTTTTTAAATTGGAGAAATTAACAATCAAAGGTTGAATTGTGGACTAAAAAATGACCTTTGTGCTGATAATTGTTTTTGGAGAACAATGGACGATCATTCCAAACGTGAAGCAATGGAGATATTTAATCTTTTTTAGAAACGCGTTTTTGTTTGATGTTTTCTCTTAAAACCGTCGCCTACCTGTCAAATCTTTGCTTTTTCACAAAACCGATCACGTGACATGTCACGTGATCTATAGCACTACTTACTATGCTTAGAAATTTTCAGAATGATAAGATCTTTTTATCTTCCAAATTTCAGTTCAGTGCCATTGAATTTGTTAAAGTTATCTAGAATAAACCATTTTTCCTCTTAAAAGCCCTTAAGCCAGGCCTTAAACTGCTTGAGTCTTCAGTCTTTTGATTTTTCTTCACCGACTGTCCCTCCGGTGCATGGCTAAGTAAATCCTCTCTTTAGCTGTCTTGATTTTCTGTCTCCCTCGTTCATCCATAACTAGCGCGAGCTTGCGCTTTATAGCCCTATCGGTTTTACCTCTGCCTGATAAAAAAAACGTCACTCGATGGATTCTGATTATTGAAATTGTGTTTGGAGACTTTCGATGCGGTTGTCGCTAAAAACTCACCATTAATTGCAACTGACTTAAAAAAAAGTTCAAAGAACGATTAAGTTCTCTACAAAATCGCAATCAACTTTTATGGCGGTAATAAAAAACAATTTATCTGGGGTACTCTTTTAAAATGACGTCAAGTAAGATTTAACTAGCGATTTAGTTTCAACGGCCATTAATACGACAGCCAAATTATGGTAGAAAGTTACGCGTTTTAAAAGCTGAAATTACATCATTTGTTGGCGAGGAAGACAGAAGTATTCTAATTACTCCAAGTCACGCAGTTTGCAAACATCCATAATGTGACTTTATTTATTCTTATTCTTCTTCTTCTTCTTCTTCTTCTTCTTCTTCTTCTTCTTCTTATTATTATTATTATTTGCGGTGCTTCAGCATCAGACGTGTCTAAAACCTTGAAGATAGAACAAATACTTGCAAGCTACTGTAACTTCTGTATCGATTGAAACCACAACAACCAGGTATTTCGGCAGAACATTTAATTTTGTAGCAGAGCAGATTTAACACATGATTTAAGCAATAGAGGACTTTTTATGTGTTTACATAGACTCATCTAAACACGAGGGGGGTTGGGAGAATTCTAGACAGTTATCCAACCCGAGACGCAGTCGAGGTTAGCATAACTTTCGAGAATTCTCCTAACTCCCCGTGTGTTTAGATGAGGCTATGTAAACACGGGAAAAAAAGTCCTCTATTGCTTTTATAAAATATTTCTAAAAAAATAATTCGACATATGAAGGGAAATTTTGTTTATTTATTTCTTGATCGAAATAGATGTTCTCAGTACACGCTCTGGACAATCATATTTGCTACTAGCCAATGAAAACGCGCATCTGCCAATACATGAACCAATCAAAATTTGCGTTGTAAAAGTCAAAATCAAGTTGAAATTAGTGACAAGCGTTAGCGAGCCCCGTGTGGATGACGGCGATTTCAGCTTTGAATTCTCGTAAATCTTACAGAAAAATACCGAACATTCGGTGAAAACTAGAAGAAATGTTCAAAATATACGATTCTGTAAGAAAAGAACTTCAAGATGAGGAGTTAATTTAAGCTGAAAATGAATGTCACTGTGCGTGGTCGCTCTTGAAAGTTACGTGAACTTGCCCGAATGGCTGAGAAGTCGAATCGCACATCGTGCCTTGTGAATTTTTGCTGTTTAGGAATCATAGCACAAGCAGCGGATCCAGACTGTGAAGTTGTTGCTGGTAATAGTAATCGTAACAGTAGATTATTACGCTGAGAAAGTCTCAGAGAATATACATTTTATACAAATTTGACAGCCAAAACACGGCAACCGACCGTACAAAGTTTGATTTGAAACATTTATAGTCTGCAGCATACAGTTTTGTGTTCGTTTTCGTGTACATTTTTTGAATAAAGAATGTCTTTTAGAGAATTTTATTGTGGTACTCAGATGCAAAAATTACCTTGAAAAACGTTTACTGCGTATTTGCTGCATATTTTGTCTTCTTCACTTGGGCTCCCTCGACGAGGTCGTCTAGCGAGGCAGGCAAAGCGCTGTGGTTCTTCTTTCTTTTGCTTTTTTCCCCTCGGGCTCAGGGGGGAGGAGATAGGCAAGCCCCGATCACAATTTTGGGAAAATTTTCTCCATTTCCTTAACAGCTGTACTTGAAATTACTTTGCGAGTCTTGCGAAAGCTTTGAAATGTTTTCAAATTGTGCCGGGAGACACAGAAAGCGTGACGTCACAACCGTGTTTACATACTCTCATCTAAACACACCTATCGACCAATGAGAGTGCGCGTTCTATCTCAAATATTTTTTAATGATACATGCTATTCTAAAATTTTAATGCCAAACCGCCAAACCAAAGTTAATTAGCACTTCCGTTTGGCGGCGTCAAAAATTAAAGTTTCATTTCCCGCCAATTCTTGATTCAGTCAAATGACAGTTTCAACAGCAGAGGGCCGCGATAATGAACCCAAAACAGAACGGGTGTTTATCTACAATTTACAGTACGGTACCACTTTTTAATGGGTCCGTACCATATCTTGCCGGTCGTGTAAACGTCCGGTGAAACAATTTTTTTTTTCACATTAAGAATACCTTTTATCTTTAAAACGCAATCTATGGAAGGGCTCATTTATCCGGTGGCGCAAGGATCGATTTTAACTTAATCTTGAGTTAAGCAGGATATTTCTCGCTTTGTCGCAACAGTGTGAGCATAGTAACAAAATAAATTTCTCCAACGGTTAGACATAAATATGGAATTAAAAAGACTTAGCAAGTTTATTTGAAGTGTCAGTTCACGAGCAACAAATTGCAAAATGTCGAGCGATAGCATGCGTTAAAAAAATGTTGGGAGAAAAGGGTGAAGGGTTGCTTCAGGGGAAGAGGATCAAAATTAGAACAACTATTTTCCCGTTTTGTTTTGTCTGTCTTTGTTGTATCATTTATTAGACTGTCGTTTTGAGCAAAGTTCAGATTCCAGATGAAGCCAGTTCTAACGTTTATCAGTGTCGGTATGATTTGCTATCATCTCATCATTTGTTATAGAAATGAACTTCAGCAATGCTCCTTAGGTTTTGAAAGTTTTTTTTACTGCCAAAGGGAAAGTCTCCAGTTTATCTTAAGCTCAGCATATATTTTTTTCAATTGCTTTGCAGGCATTGCTTTTTCTGTGTGGCTTTGTCGCCAATCTCCCAACAGCTTCCTGTCTGAGATGTTATCAATGTCTTGACTATCCAGGTTCAAGTCAGCCCTGCAGTAACCCTTCCGTGCTTCAATGTGACAACTCATTCGACTCTTGTTTGTCTGGAGTCCTTACAGCAGAGATCTCTGGAACACTTTTCACAACAGCGATAAAAAACTGCTCCATTTCCCAGTTGCATTGCAATGAAAGCCTTGTTTGTGGGCAAGCGAACAGCTCAATAGCCATCGTCAATGGAACCCTCCTGGCATGTTCTGTAAACTGCTGCTATGGTGATCTGTGTAATTATGGTGGAGCTGGTAAAAATCGACGGCTTGCCTCTTTATATCAATTCATTTATATAAGCACTTAACTATTTATACATAAATACCAGAGTATGCAGGAAGATTTAATGGACTGATAAACGAAAGGAAATGGAGGACAAAAAATGAGAACAAACTAATTGGATTGGAACGAGTTAAGCAAGTGATCATTTCACGTGATCGTTTACCAAAAAAGAAAAACAATGTTTACCCTTTTATATTCACTCAACAGATACTTTTCGAAATGAGAAAAAGAAAGAAAGAGTATATAGGAAATAGTATATAAAGAAATGGTGCTGACAGAGTGCGTTGACGTAACCCAAAAATAATAACTTGGTATGCGATTCTAAAAAAAATGGAAAAAAGAACTACCTTTATTGAATTTTCCATAAAGTTTTTATTTGTTTATAATTTTTCAAAACATAAGTTAACCATTTTGCAGCTGTCATCAGTTGTCCCACAATGTAAAAATAAATAAATAAATAAATAAATAAATAAATAAACATTTTTTAACTAGAGTAACACTTAACAGTCTGTTACGACTAACAAACCTGTGGTCCTCAGATTCGAATTAGAATTTAGAAATGGTGGTTTATGAGAAGGGAAAATCGGAGGGCGAGAGCCAACAACAAACTCAACCCACATATAAAGCAGAGTCAGGGAATCAAACCCGAGCCTCATTGGTGGGAGGAGAGTGCTCTCACCACTGCGCCATCACTGCTTCATCCTCCCCCCAATGAAATGAAAAAGTTGCGGTTCGATGAGGAATTCACCATCCAGGTGGTCACGGGTGTTCTCGGTCATTTAAGAAATGCTTTATTTCAATGAAAACTGGTTCACCTAAATCTCCAATGTTGTTTTTAAATCCTTCTTTGCAGGAAACGTCACAATGCCTCCTTGGACAAACCCACCGATAATAACAAGACCACCGTTCACTACTCAGAGTCCATCTCAAGGTAACAGATGACGGTATATCTTTTTCTTTTCTCAGGGCGCTATCTGCATGGTGACACATGCACGATTAACAATTATCCCACGAACGCGCGTTGCATTCAAAATGAGAGATAGCCAACGAGGCGCGCAGCACAAATTTGGTTATAATAATCTCGTGTCCAACGAATGCTTGTGGTGTAGTTGTTTTATTGAAAACAGGAACGAAAAATTGAGGTGATTTAATGATATATTTTTTTCTCACTGACGGCTAGTTACCATATTTGTGGGGCATGGTATAATGGCTCATACCCTACGGTTGCTAAACCAATCAAAATCCTTAGAATGCTTTGACTATTAAGTCAGTTTCTAATAACCCTGGCAATTCCCATTCTGACTTAGGAAAAAAGAAAAATACATAGAATATCAGTTCACGATAGAACACAGTTCCTTGTATTCTGACCAAACGTTTTATTCTGCCGACCGAAGGCAGAATAAAAGTAATACGATTCTGGTTGTTTGGTTTTTTTTTTATTATTCCCTTTTCGAAAAAGGTATGGGTAACTAAAGAACAAGCATACCCTCTATTCCGTGTAATCTTTATGTGCATCAAAAATGTGGAAAGTGCTCGGCTGCAGTTTTATCTCCTCTGCCAACAACATGGTCAATCATTAGTTACCGTTCTACTTGAAGTCCCGCTTACCTTTACCCCAACTGTAGATTCAATGAATAGGGCTAGAAAAGTAATTTTGAATTTTTTAACATAATCTGGTTAACAACTCCTCAACAATAAATAGTTCATCTCCGAGTTGCTATTAACCTCATTGCGAAAGTGATGCTAAGCGCCAGGATTTTCATACGAAAATTAGTTTAATTTGCACGTTAATGAAAATACAAAACTAAGCACGAAGCTTCTCTTTCATAATGAGGTTCAAAGCAACTCGGAAATGGCCTATTCACACTGCTATTTCGTTTGACTAATGATCCAATACTTTAGCTGTTACTAGTCCACCACTGCTTGTTCAAAAAAAAGTATTTCAAAATTCCTAGTTTTGCTATGCAAATTACCACTGGAGTACAAATGGTTTTGTACTCCAGATTTCGTGTGTTTAAATTTCCTTCACAGGGTCAGCAAGCCAGGGGAAGTAGTAGAACAGAACAGTAGCCCTCACGGCAATCAAGAAAAATAATTTTATTCCATAACTGACTGACTGACTGACTGACTGACTGACTGAATGACTGACTGACTGACTGACTGACTGACTGACTCTGACTGACTGACTGACTAACTGACTGACTAACTAACTAACTGACTTACTGATTCACTGACTGACTGACTGACTGACTGCTTGACTGACTGACTGACTGACTGACGGACTGACGGACTGACGGACTGACGGACTGACGGACTGACGGACTGACGGACTGACTGACTGACTGGCTGACTGACTGACTGATTGACTGACTAACTAACTAACTGACTCACTGACTGACTGACTAAGCTACTTCACCTAATTTTTAACTGATTTAATTTAAAAATACGAAAGGAAGCCGTCAAAATCTAACTCAGCTATTTTCCAACATTTAATCTTACTATATTCGCGGCTTAAAAATATATATGTCTACTTTGGCAGGATGTGGTGAGGTTGTCAACAACGTATTGAAAAGTCCCGGGTATCCAAGCAACTATCCAAACAACATGGACTGTGTTCATTCGGTTTATATTCCACACGGCATGGCCATGAACATTTACTTCTACGATTTTGATATGGAATCTCATTATTCTTGTAGGTAGGCAACAATCGCAACACTTTGTAGAGTGTGCATTACTTAATTTGGTCTCTCTTGCATAATAATATGAAGCATTTTTAAACTAGTGTTTAGGAGCGGTACCTCCTTTTATCAGCGCGCGTGCATTCTGCGCATGTCGGGATAATCCTAGAAACTCTGATTTCTTGAGGACGCCCCTACTAATTTCAAGTTTTTTTTTTGCGTCTTTTAACTTTGTGAGGAAAGGAAATGTTAGCAGGGACCATAAAATCCAGAAAGGAAATTGGGGAGGACTACACATTTTCAGAGACAATAAGGCTTCATTTTGGAAAAATAATTTTATATTTTGTATTTTGGAGCTTTGTTGAATTATTATTGCTTAATTATCGCTTAAAAATTAGTTGTTATCCCCAGTGTCGTGTTTGGATTTCAATAGCCCTTGCTAAGACTACTTTTGTGGCATAGCCATAACCTGGGCAAAAATACAATTGAAATAAGAGGCACTGTCGTTCATCGGAATAAAAGTAAACAAACTTTTAGCACCAACGTGACGTCACAACTTGGAATTCAGCATAAAACTAGAGCCAGTCCTCTGACCATTTTTGACAGCAAAATAGCCCAACTTTGAGCGTTCGTAAAATCCACATTCTTTACCTCAGTACTCTAAAACGTCGGAATCGTATATTTCAAAGTGCAAATTTTACAACTACGCAAAAACAATTTTCGCTTCATAGGCACTTTAAAACAAAATGCAGTAAACTTCAACATAAATATACAAACGCGGAGAATTTAATGAAACAATTATTCCATTCTCGCGTGTTGGGTATGAGATTGGTTATAGCCAACTCGGCGCTTCGCGCCTCATTGGCTATTTACCATCCAATATCCAACTCATTCATATCCAACGCTGGTTATAGACAACTCGGCGCTTCGCGCCTCGTTGGCTATTTACCATCTCATATCCAACGCGCGCTCGTGGAATAATTGTTAAATATAACCCAGTTTTCGTGCATCCGACAGCTAAGAATTAGATGAATTACAAATGTCCAAACACATTCGAATTGTTATAACAACCAATAAGAAAATAACTCTGTGAAACAATCTCGTCACTTTAAGGATAACACAGTTTTGTGCGTAATCTCATGTCATCTTGTGACACTTCATGTCATGTCATGTTATGTCGTCTTTACTCTCTTTATTTATCAGCTCATGTCAAGTCATGTCACCCTATCTCATTATTTGTCCGTTCTTGTCATGTATTGTATATCATTATTTGTCAGTTCATGTCAAGTTATGTCATCTTTTCTCATTATTTGTCATTTCATGCCACGTTAGGTCACCGTATCTTATTATTTGTCAGTTCAGGCCATGTCATGTCACCTTATTTCATTATTCGTCAGTTCATGTCAAGTTTTGTCATCTTATCTCATTATTTGTCAGTTCATGTCAAGTTATGTCATCTTATCTCATTATTTGTCATTTCATACCACGTTAGGTCATCGTATCTTATTATTTGTCAGTTCAGGCCATGTCATGTCATCTTATCTCGTTATTTGTCAGTTCATGCCAAGTCATGTCATCTTATCTCATTATGTGCCATTCCATGCGATGCCATGTCATCTTGTCTCATTACTTGACAGTTCATATGTCAAGCCACATCATCTTATCTCATTATTTCCCACTTCATGCCATGTCATGTTATATTATATCATTATTTGCCATTTCATGCCATGTCATGTTATCTTATCTCATTATTTGTCAATCCATGTCATGTCATGTCAACTTATCTCATTATTTGTCAATTCGTGCCATGTCATGTCATCTTATCTCATTATTTGTCATTTCATGGCATGCCATGTCATCTTATCTCATTATTTGTCAGTTCATGCCAAGTCATGTCATCTTGTCTTATTATTTGTCAGCTTATGTCAAGTTATGTCATCTTATCTCATTATTTGTCATTTCATACCACGTTAGGTCATCGTATCTCATTATGTGTCAGTTCATGTCAAGTTATGTCATCTTAACTCATTATTTGTTAGTTCATGTTAAATCATGTCATCTTATTATATTAAATGGGATCCTTCACTTTCGTCATGCCATGTCATGTCATGTCACCTCATCTCATCTCATCTCATATAAATAAACTAAAGAAGCGCATTCTTGTTTACAGTTATGACTATTTGAGGATTTCCAATGAGAATAACCAGACTGCAGGTACATACTGTGGCCAGCGGTCTGGACATAATGTCCGTGTCACTGGACGCTATGCTGTGATATACGTTCACTCAGACGGCAGTGTCACACGCAGAGGCTTCAAGTTATTTTTCTCGCCTGTTAATCTCGGTAAGTACAGCGAGTTAGATAAAATTTTATTCAAATAGTCACCATTCATAATATCAGTTTTTCAAATTTACTCTTTAATGAATTTTTTCCTAAATGATGGATTGCTTGTTGGGATAAAATAAAGCTAGCGTTGGTTTGCATCTAGGATATCATGTGAACAATAGAATACTTTCGACGAGGCGGCCAGAATATCGGATGACAGTTCATCCAGGGAAATGTTATGTTCTAAAAAAAAAATATTAGCGAAGCTTTGGGGGAGCAGACGCTATACCACTTTTTAAACTAGCTTATATTTGTTTAAGAACATCAAATTTCTATGAGGTAACTATCAGCCCAATGTCTCTCGAGAGAAAAACTACTATTTAAATAGTGTCTCTCGGTGGATGAATACTTTTTTTGCAAGTTACGTGCATGATCACATAAAACTAACCTGACTCGAAAAAACAAATGGTGGTAAATTATAACTTGCAATAGTACGATATTATATATAAAATTTCTTAGATACTTCATCGCCCATCTTTAAATTGTTAGGAAAACTTCATCAAATTCTCAGAAGTTCTACATCGTGTGAATTCTCTTTTTAAAATGCTGGGAATTATAGAAGAAAATATTTAGAATGCTGCAAGTGATTAATAGATCCTCGTATCGGATGCCTTTTCCCTAAAATAATGGATATCACAAGGGAAAAATTTTTTACTACTTTGTTTTATTCATTTAAGGAATAAACTTTGCTGATCCGATTGCTTGAATCAGTGTGATTTAATTATATCCCAGTGAACTGTAACATACAAATTGTGCATCGGATCAGGATTAAAATACAAGGCGGTTTACCATTTCTCAGAGCTAGCAGGCATAAGTGATTAGTTTGGAAGTGCAAAACACTTGATTTACAACAAGTCTTCTATCTCTATATATTTATGCCCTCAATAAACTGATTCTTAACAGCAAACGCTACTTTGCCTCCACCGACACACCCACCGACAACACGAAGACCACCGATCAGCCTGACACCAAGCCAGGCACCAGGTAAGATATGATTTGTATGTTTGAAGAACAATATTACTAGAATTAGGTTTCAGTCAAATCAGTTTAGGTGTACACTTTTCAGCAATCTCCAAATACAAATTGCGAGTCGAAAAGGAATTAAATGTGAGGGGATTTACCAAAGGGGTTTAATCGGCGCTAAGTGTTGAGAGGCCATTTATGAAAAGTTGGTGCACGAGGAAGGTTTCGCTAGCTCTTGTCTTCTCTTGTGGTGATCAGCATTCAGATGTCATGCTGAAAAATAATATTATCGTGCTCGTCACGTATGTATATTTTCCCCTAAAACCTTGATAACACCTTGTGTTACAGCGGTTACCAATAACACGCTACCTACGGCATTCAAAATAGTCGGATAAAGTTGGGTTTTGGTGGACGTCAATCAAAGAACAGCCATTGAAATTATTTTGAATTCTGACAACATTCCAAGGTAACCTTGCAAGAAACTAAGAATTTTGCGTCGCTAAGAGAAGGTAATTAAATTAAATTGATTCTCCAGCCAGATCAGGCGCAAATAAAGGGTATTTTTGAATTAAAAATTTCGATTTTCACTGCACTTGATAATTTGCTCACTTGCACGCATCGCTGACTTAATTGTCAGGTGTAGCGATTTCAAATGTATCATAAGAAAATACGGCTTCGTCTAAACAATGCGTATTTTTTAGATAACCTGTCTTGAAAATTAACTTTCATAAAGTTTAACCATCCGTCAGCAGATAAAACTGTCAATTTCTTCTTTCTGTTGCCTTGAAATGTTCTCAGAATTCAAAACAATTTTAACGGCTTTTCTTTGATTGACGTCCACCAAAACGCAACTTTTATCGGAGTCTTTCGAAGGCGATAGGTCGCGTGTTATTGGTAACCGCTGTAATAGAAGAAAATCATAACGTCGTTTGTCGATGTTTGACTCGAAGTGTTGGATTAAGCGATTTAAAGATTCTATTACACAACTGTTTTGGAGTGAGATATTTCTTTCCTGATATAAGGTGGGACATTGAATAACAACACCTCGTTTTAATTTTATGTAAGCAGTTACACAATACTAGACCTATACATTCACTAAATTATACTCAGTACCTTTTCATATTATTTTTCGCAGACTTGAGTGTCTTAAATTTAAAATTAAATGTAAAGTGAATGGTATTTTAGACTGTGCGAAGAAACAAAATTTCTACTGAATCAGTTAATCAAAAAAGCAAGCGATCAATCAATCAACCAATGGACAAAATAATGCGAGTACTCCCCCTTACTCAGGTCGTACACGGTCAGTATACAAAGTCACAGTGAGAAAATACAAGGACGTAGAATCATGAACGTAGAAGGAGAAAATATCAGACAGTTGTACACTTGTATGATAATTTTTCGTATGCACAGCATAACGCAGAAATTATGTACTGTTGATTCTGGCTGTCCATTACACAGTCGTTTATGATTATCAATCGTTAATCATATAGGTCAGAAAAGCTCTCCTTGCAAGTTATGTATATCAGTGGACTCATTTTACCACCTCTCATTTGGTATTTCATGCAATGATATCATCAGTGAGATGATCAAAACGTGACAGAAAAACCTAAGAAATAACTTCTGCACATAAAACTTACTGTCTTACAATCCTTGTTGAATATTTGACATCACTATTATTCCTACGTTTCAACGTGATTTAAGGTAGAAACATTTTTCAATGCGTTGCTCGACCCACTATTTAATTATAAAATATCTATTATAAAGGGCTTAAAATGCACTCTTTTTTTTTTCGCTGATCTTTAATGTTACTATAGCGGTTGTTAAATTTCTGCTTTGATAGGATGTGGTGCCGTTGTCAACAACGTGCTGAAAAGTCCCGGATATCCAAGTAGCTATCCAACCAACATGGACTGTGTCTACCGGGTTTATATTCCACACGGCATGGCTATGAACATTTACTTCTACGATTTTCTCCTGGAATTTGGGTCAAATTGCGGGTAGGAAACTAATGAATCGGTTTTTAGTATATACATTGCTATTTTCATTGAGAATCGTAAAATTAAATAAAATAGTCCAGATCAATTACTCTGACCATTCAGGAGACACGTTAATGTTAACATCGCAACCAATCAAAAATTGAGGGAATATATGTATCTATCACAAAGCGCGGAAAAACGTGTGCAAGCAAGTGAGAATATGGTTTGGTTTTACTTCTCATTAAAGTGGCATGACTTTCGCTAACAGTTTCTATCCCCGATTGAAAACCATTCTCAAGCATGTTACGGCATGGCTCATTCTTTACTTAAGACCCCCCTCCAGCCCCCCCCCCCCCGAATTTAAATATCGATGTCTTTTTAATCCCCAGAGTTGTCATAACTTTGTAATGGACGTATTACAGCGACCATAAATTCCTTGAGGCATAAGAATAGTGGTCACGTGTTTGATGGCGTCACAATTGTTCTCAAAAACAATTGTCAAACAGGGCAAGAATGGTTCAATGTGACTCGGAGCTTAGCATGTGTGTTTATAGCTTGTATCATATAGTAACTGAATCTTTCCTAGATAGAATCGGTTTTGATTTTATTTTAAAAGTTTAAGAAGTTTAATAAGTCACGTGACCTATTTTGTAAAATATTCCGTTAACTAAATATTAAAGTCAACCATTCAGGACAGATTCATGTAAGGCATAACCATATAGTAAGAAAAACGTTCTAATCGATATTCATCATATGTAAACTCGGCGCCCCATTTTCTATTTTCTGTTTGGGCAAAGAAAGAATCGTAACCGGTCACGTGACATCTATTTTCAAGACCCGAGGTTAGAATTGAATTAAAGTCATCAAGTTCTGTGTCGCTATCAAATGTTTGGTGATGTTTCAGTAAATTTCTGCGGAGTAATACCCAGATATGGCCTTGAGCCAAGACTTAACATGCTTGAGATTCTATAAAAATTTAAAAACTGAGTGAAAGAAATTGATTTTGCAATGAATTTGCTTTAACGCGCTGTCAATCGTTAAAAAAAATCACTTGAACCATTTTGTCAACCAATAAAGAGTAAAAAATAAGCTTATCACGTTTTCTAGCGCTTGGGATTAATCGATTGTGTTAAACTATGCTCTTATTTTGAATAGCTCACAGATACAACTTTATTTTGAATTATAAATACTACCCTAAAGTTATTCAGACAACCCCAACTATTAAGATAACCTACATCAATCTAATTACCCTGAAAGTAACTAACTGAATAACATTAGTAAAAACAGTGGGAGGTTGTTTGTTCGTACCACAAAGCTTTGAATAATAACACCGTAATGTCCCTAAAGACCTTGACAGATATTTTTCTGTCCTTAAGGTTACCCGATACCTTCAGAGGTGTCTCGCGTTTTAGCGATGTAGCGCGTCCAGTTTAAACTGTAGATACCTAAACCCCTATATCAAATTAAAGCTTATTGAGCTGGCTATCAAACTATACCAAGAATTTTGAAATAAAATGAATTGTCGAATTTTTCACGACCTCTAATTGCGAGCGTCCGAATCACCTTTTTAAAGCTACAAGTCAAAGTGAATTTTGTTTTTTGCTAATTTAATTTGCTCCTCAGTTTCCGGACCCAAAGCGCTAAAAAACGTGTCTGCGTTTTGCCATATTCAATCGCAGTGAAAAGTTATAGAGCATTTTCGAAATAGGATGAAAGAAATGTGGAGTAATCGCACAAAAATCGCTCTCGGAGAAAAAAATATTTTGAAAGAAAAAATTCGCAGACAGGTTTATGTTGTTTATATGTGAAACTAGCTACTGTCCAAATTTGAAGGCAAACGAACAAATTTCTTTTGAGTTTTAGCTCTTTGAAGTGGCTCCTCCAAGTGAAAAAAATTTATTCGAGAAAACAACGCTAAAAATTCGGCAATCCATTTTATTTCAAAATTCTTGATTTAGTTGGATAGCCAGCTCTATAAGCTTTAATTTGATATAAGGGTTCAGGTATCTACAGTTTAAACCGGACGCGCTACATCGCTTGGACGCGAGACACCTCTGAAGACACCTCTGAAGGAAGGTACCGGGTAACCTTAAGAAGTGCATGAATAAGTTTGATTACTTAGGCCCAGTTCAGACGCCGAACTTTTCATGAGCCGAACTTAATTCAAATTAAGGTCGGCCCAAATCACGAAAATCCCGCCTTTTGATTCAGACGCCGAACTTAATTAGCCGTACTTAATTTACTTGAAGTAAAACCAATCGAAATGTTAGCCGTTTTTCTTTTCTTTTTTATTTTTTTTAGTTGAAATACGTTATAATAATTTATGCATTAGGTTCGGCTCATGAAAAGTTCGGCGTCTGAACCAAAGCCGTTCCAAAGCCGAAATTCCCGGCTGAGCCGTTCCAAATTGAAACAGCCGTTCTCAACTGATTCAGACGCCGAACTTTTCATGTACTTAATTCGAGGTATTAGGTTCGGCTCATGAAAAGTTCGGCGTCTGAACCGGGCCTTAGTTTACGAAATGTTGCTGATTAGAGAGTTAACACCACCCCTCAATTTCCAATCGGACTCAATTCAAGCAAAACTATTTGCGTGACATTACATACTCAGCCATTATGTTATTTTTTTGTGAACTATTTCTGACATTGACTTTGATAATGGCGTCATGACGACTCCAAACCGTTTTTCGGTTTTATCGTTTATTTCCACTTGTACATGTAGCGTAAAAACTTGAATATACACCTGAGGCGCTTATTTTAAATTTTGGATTTCAGTTTCTATTTTAGTAGTTTTTGAGCTGGATAACTGAAGGTTTTTGAGCTGGATAACTGAAGGTTTTTTCTTTAAAACTTTAAAAACTTTAAAAAGGCTTAAAGTGACCTTCTTTGCTCTCCATCAGTTTTCCCAGGCACTTTTTAAAGACATAGAAGGGGAAGCAAACTGAAGATTTCCAGACTTATAGGGGCGCTTACTCCAGGGTTTCCATCACGTGACTTGATGTCATCTTATCTTATCAAGTCGTGTTGACTCGTGTTATGTCATGTCATCTAATATCAATGAACTAAACAAGCAAGTTTTTCTTGTCTGTAGCTTCGACTACTTACGAATTTCCAAGGGGAATAACCAGACCGTAGGTACATACTGTGGGGCGCAGTCTGGTCGGAATATCAGTGTCACTGGACGATATGCTGTGCTAACCTTTCACTCAGATAGCAGTTTCGCGCCCAGGGGATACAAGTTACTTTTCTCGTTTTTCCGTCTCGGTAAGTACAAAGAGTCGGAGCAAATTTTATCGAAATAGTGTCTATAGTAAATAAAGATTTGCTATTCAGTTACTAATTATTGTTCTTAATCCAAACAAAGGGATTTTTTTCTTATGATAAATTATAATTTACTGATTAAAATCTACACCTCCTTATTCGACAAAAATGGAAAGGTCATGTGGAAAAAAGTGGGCGCGGATATTTAGTAAAAAAAATCTCCTTTCGGATGCTGCTATATCGAAGGATATTGCGCATACGAGAAGGCTTGTACTAGAAATGCGCATTCTGCTTAGAAGTGAAATTTCGAGGATACGCTGCTTTTATAGAAACCCCTAAAACTACATAACATTGTAAAGCTAATTACGTGTAACTTTAGAACTAATCTGAAATAAACGCTTTCGGTTTTGTAGTCGAGAACAATCTCGGAAACGTGTGCTGTGTGCTGTGAGTGCATTTCTTGCCCCCCATATTAATGCAAATATCCCAGCAAACTAGACTATATCAACCAGGAGATAATAGGCTAACAGGGCGTTGTAAAATCTATTGTAAAACTTTCAACGAGTCTAAGGTGCAAGAGACTTACAGTGTTTGGTGCATTTTTGTGTGATGAACATTCTCGCCAGTTTGTTAAAATTTGATAAATTTAAGACACCTTTTCATTTATTTGAATGGAGGGAATACTCGTGAAAACTAACCCTAAGTAGTTGGCCTCCAAACGTTTGCACAGTTTCCCCACCCCAAAACAGCAGTTGTCAACGAGGTCAGGCCGCCGAACAATGGAAAACACAGGAAAACCCTACAAAGACTCATCTTCTATCTGTGAAGTTGGGAAGTAAGGAATCATCGAGTTTGGATTCGAGTTCGAGTTGGACTTAATCTTCCAGTTGGATTTCGAGTTAAAGTTCGAGTTTGAATTCGATTTTTGAGATCAGGACCACGTGGTCAGAAGCATGATTAGCGCCTTCCGTGTTTTTTCCCGCCTCCCTTACAGTTCATGTCTTTTTTGCTATTCGAAATCAATCTCTGATAATGTAATTCTCGCTTTTTCTGTACACATGTAATGGCTTTTCGTCGTTGTTATTGTTCTTGTGTGATTGGCGTTTGTTTTGTCTCAGGACGAATCTTTTGTGGTATTTCTCATCCATAGATAATTCCTCAACGGTTATCGTCTAACAATACCACGTGACATGCTTTATCCAATGAATTTGCGCGCAAATTCAGTGACGGGTTATGAAAGAAGATACCACTCGTCTGATTTTTATAACTTTGCCAGTTGTTTTCTTTTTTCACGACACGTAAAAAGGAGGAACATAACAGTTTCAAATTAGTAATGTTGTGATGCAATTGAGTAAAATACATTTATTTTATTTCGTTTTTAAATCGATTCTTACAACAGTAAACGCCACTTTGCCTCCGCCGACAAACTCACCAACCACGAGCAGACCAACCTACCCGACACCGAGTCAAGCACCAGGTAATAGATAAATTGAATTTTTGAAGTATATATCACTAGAGTTAGGATTTCAATGCAACGTTAAAAGAAAGTTTCAAACTGTTATAAATTCTAAGAATTTTTCAAAAATTTTGCACCTTTTTCGAAAAAAGCGCGCTAGGTGCATTCTAAGTTAATTAATATAACTTTACTAAGACAAGTTTTTCTCTGCAAAGCATTCTATTCCTGATGCAACTTATGACACCGTAACAAAGCTATACATTAATTAATTTATACTCTTTGTGCTGATTTTTGCAGTTTTAGCATGATAAAATTGAATTTATAGTGGACATTTTTTTGTAATTTACTTGAGAGGAAAGTATCCATATTCAGTTTAAAAACTACATAACGCTTATTCAAAAATAAATGTCTACGTAATCCAACAGGATGTGGTGCCGTTGTCAACAACGTACTGAAAAGTCCCGGATATCCAGGCTCCTATCCAAACAACATGCACTGTGTTTATCGGGTACAAATTCCACCCGGCATGGCCGTGAAGATTTACTTTTCCTATTTTAGGCTGGAGAGTCATTCATATTGCAGGTAAAAAATTATCAAATTAGTGTTTACGGTATACATTACTTAACCTGTATGCATGGTAATGGGCGGTTCCAACTTTTCCCTTATATGATGGATAAAAGATATATATTAAATACTACTCGAAAAAACGTTATTGAGACATCTCCAAACAACAAAGTTACTTGTTAGTCTCATTACACTAAAAGTAACTATTTTTCTTTAGACTCCTTCACCTGTTTGTTTGTTTGTTTGTTTGTTGTTGTTGTTGTTGTTGTCAATGTTTTGATCTGCGGATCAGAATCAAATCAATAACTAGACTGCCTTGTCATTTATTGCCAAGACACGCATGTGATAAACTAGTTTTGCATGCATGTGATATGATTTTCTACTCTTCGCGCCTGTCTGTTCTTAATGCTGGCCTGCATAATTATCGGTTGATTTGGAACCTTTGCGGTTTTACTACACAAATTGATAGATAAGCTGTTGATAAGGTTTTTTTGTCTGTGTCATTGCATTTGCATATGATTGATTATTAGGCCATGGCCATGGGTTACTTTAGCAATGTTGTCGACTAGTCATTATATAGTTTAATGTAAGTTATTGTAATGCTTGCTTTACTTTAATGCATATATATGTGTACTTATTTGTTTGTAATTGCCCCTGCTTCTGTAACTCAGTAATCATATGATAATTAATGTGACTTTGTCTCATCTTACCTTATCAGGTTCTGTTAGCTGATGTACATGTCATTTAAGGTTATGTTATCAAATCATAGATGAACCAAAATAATACGTCTTTCTTGTTTGCAGGTATGACTACTTGAGGATTTCCAATGATAATTACCAGACCGTAGGTACATACTGTGGGGCGCAGTCTGGACGGAATATCAGTGTCACTGGACGGTATGCTGTGCTAACCTTTCACTCAGACGGCAGTGATACGTACAGGGGATACAAACTAGATTTCTATCTTGTTGCTCTCGGTAAGTACAAAGAATTGGACGAAATTTTATCGAAATGGTCTCCATTTCCAAATTATATTAATTTACTATGATAAATTATAATTCACCGATTAAAATCGACGTGCTTTTATTGGACAAACAGTCACACATCACGTGGTACAAAATTGCGCGCGCATATTTAGTAAATAAACCCCTTCTGGCGACTGCTGCATCGGAGGATATTTCGCATGGCAAAAGGATTGTCCGAAAAATGCAAGTTTGGTTGAGAGGCGAGAGTTCGAGAACAACTGTGAAATTTTAAGAACAATCTTTAAGGTTATTCCAAACCTTCACCGTTGTTCCTGAAAAAAAAAAAAACAACAACAACTCATATGCACGCTGCTTTTATAGAAACCCTTGAAAGCTATATATCTCTGTAACGCTTACAAACTGTAGAATCAACTGAAAATAATGCTTTCGGTGTTGAAGGCAATCAAAAGCCATGAAACGCAAAACTAACAGTGTGTATTTTGACTGCATTAACAGTCCTCACATTAGGTAGATATCTCAACAAACTGGAATATATCACTAGGGAGATTATGGGTTAACAAATTGTGCCAGTCCTTTCCAATATTTCCGGTGGTTTATCAGAAAAACTTCTGTAAAGTTTGACAATTAAATATTTTTCAACGAGTCTAGAGCAATGACACCACAAGAAACCTATTTCGAATTTTGCAAGAGCGTAAAATCCGTTTATTTTATTTCATTTTTAAATCGATTCTTACAACAGTAAACGCCACTTTGCCTCCGCCGACAAACCCACCAACCACGAGCAGACCAACCTACCCGACACCGAGTCAAGCACCAGGTAATAGATAAATTGAATTTTTGAAGTATATATCACTAGAGTTAGGTTTCCAATGTAACGTCACACTTGTCAAACATTTTGACATAGAAATTAAGCGACGCTAAGGAATTAAATCTTATGGAGCTCACCAGCGCCGGTCAGCTTAAAAATGCACTATTTTAGTAAAAAAAAAAAAAAAAAAAGAAAAGAAAAGAAAAGAAAAAGAAAAAAAGGTTCACCTAATTCTCCATTAATGTAGTTCGTAACAATCGTCTTCACACCAAACGTTACAAAGCGTCCTTGGACAAACCTATCGACATTATATAACGCTTATTTAAAAATAAATGTCTACGAAATCCAACAGGATGTGGTGCCGTTGTCAACAACGTATTGAAAAGTCCCGGATATCCAGGCCACTATCCCCACAACATGGACTGTGTTTATCGGGTACAAATTCCACCCGGCATGGCCGTGAAGATTTACTTTTCCTATTTTAGGCTGGAGAGTGAATCATCTTGCAGGTAAAAAATTATCAAATTAGTGTTTACGGTATACATTACTTAACCTGTATGCATGGTAATGGGCGGTTCCAACTCTTCCCTTATTTTGTCTACATTTACTATGATGGATAAAAAAGGTATAACTTTTAAAGACTACTCGAAAAAAAGTTATTGAGACATCCCCAAACAACAAAGTTACTTGTTAGTCTCATTACACTAAAAGTAACTATTTTTCTTTAGACTCCTGCACCTGTTTGTTTGTTGTTGTTGTTAATGTTTTGATCTGCGGATCAGAATCAAATCAATAATTAGACTGCCTTGTCATTTATTGCCAAGACACACATGTGATAAGCTAGTTTTGCATGCATGTGATATGATTTTCTACTCTTCACGCCTGTCTGTTCTTAATGCTGGCCTGCATGATTACCAATTGATTTGGAACCTTTGCATTTTACTAGACAAATTGATAGATAAGCTGTTTATAAGGTTTGTTTGTCTGTGTCATTGCATTTGCATATGATTTATTATTAGGCCAGGGATTACTTTAGCAATGTTGTCGTCTAGTCATTATATAGTTTAATGTAAGTTATTGTAATGCTTGCTTAACGTTAATGTATATATGTGCACTTATTTGTTTGTAATTGCCCCTGCTCCTGTAACTGAGTAATCATATGATAATGCATGTGATTTTGTCTCATCTTACCGTATCAGATTGTGTTAGCTCATGTACATGTTATTTAAGCTTATGTTATCAAATCATAGATGAACAAAACTAATAGGTCTTTCTTGTTTGCAGCTATGACTACTTGAGGATTTCCAATGATAATTACCAGACCGTAGGTACATACTGTGGGGTGGAGTCTGGACGGAATATCAGTGTCACTGGACGGTATGCTGTGCTAACCTTTCACTCAGACGGCAGTAGTACGTACAGGGGATACAAGTTAGATTTCTACTTTGTTGCTCTCGGTAAGTACAAAGAATTGGACGGAATTTTATCGAAATGGTCTCCAAAGTAAATATTAATTCACTATGATAAATTATAATTCACCGATTAAAATCGACGTGTTTTTGTTGGACAAACAGTTACACGTCACGTGGTACAAAATTGGGCGCGCATATTTAGTAAAGAAACCCCTTCAGGTGGCTGCTGTATCGGAGGATATTACGCATGGCAGAAAGATTGTCGAAAAATTTGCAAATTTGGCTGAGAAGCGAGAGTTCGAGAGCAACTGTGAAATTTTAAGAACAATCTTTAAGGTTATTCCAAACCTTCGCGGTTGTTCCTTGAAGAAGTTTCTTGTAAGCACGCTGCTTTTATAGAAACCCTTGAAAACTATATATCTCTGTAACGCTAACAAACTGTAGAATCACTTGAAAATAACGCTTTAGGTGTTGTAGGCAATCACAAGCCCTGAAACGCAAAACTAACAGTGTGCTGTTACTGCATTAACAGTCCTCACATTAATGCAGATATCCCAACAAACTGGAATATATCACTAGGAAGATTATGGGCTAACAAATTGTGTCAGTCCATACCAATATACCAGTGGTTTCTGAGAAAATCTACTGTTAAGTTTGACAATTAAATGTTTTGCAACTAGTCTCGAGCTAGGTCACCGCAAGAAACCTATTTCGAATTTTGCGAGAGCATGATACACTTTGGTGTATACCTGCGTAACGCACATTTTGGAGCGAATACTGGCGTCCTCAGATTTGCACAGTTTTCGCACACCATTAGAGCAGCTGACAACGAGGTCAAGCCCCGACCAATGGAAAACAACACAGGAAATCCCTACAGAGACTCGTAACAAAACAATCTATTGAAATTCACGTAAAATGCATAGCGGTGTCATTCTTCCTGTTTTACCTCTGTGCCATATATTATAATCAGGAATAGGAAAAACTAACGGAAACCAGTCTGCGGCATTGTGCCTCTGTCAATTCCATCTCATCTATGAACTCGAAGGTTGTTTGATCCAGAAGCCATGTTCTCTTCTATTCCCACGACAGTTTCTTTTTCACATCGATATGTTTGGTTTGTAGTTGTTGTTGTTTCTTCCCCACCCCCCCTTTTTTTTATCGTGGAAAAGTCGTGGTTTGTGTCAAAGCCTTTCCTTTCTTAAAGATTCGTCCTATCCCAACGATAAATTTTGACAAGCACGTCGCTCAAATCTAAACAAAAATTGCTGATGAGCCAGACGATCCCGTTCGGTCAGTGGGGAGTGCACGCCTTTTAGAAAATAAGACACCTCAGTGGTAAATTAACTCACAGACGGTGCCCACTAACAAAGAATTATTTTTGTGTGAATATATAAAACTGTTCTATTGAGGCCTTAAACTGCTGTTTAAAAGTAAAAACTAAAATCTAAGCTTTCGCCGATCAACGGCATCACCCTGATGATGCCGTTAATCGGCGAAAGCTTGGATTTTAGTTTTTACTTTTAAACAGCAGTTTAAGGCCTCAAAAGAACAGCTTTATGTATTCTTAACCATGCTGCTGAAGGACAACATGAACAGAATATATTTTTATGTGGTTTATGACTATGCGGGGAAAGCAGATCTCAGCAATGGCTATTAAAATCTTAAAGAAAAACTGGAGTTAACCACACATTTTGTAGAGATTATTAAGCAATAATATTTTAAAAAACAGTAAAACACAAAGCAATCTATGGTGTTTTTTCCAGATTAAAGCTTTATTATCTCTAAACTGACAAAAATGGCATGGTTACTGCCAATTTTATTTTGGATACCAGGAGCACTTGGTATGTTCTGCTTTCTCTGCATAGTTTTAAAGCGCGGAAAAATGTCCCTGTATTAGTAGGCACCACCCATAGGAAACCCGAGCATCTCGATATAAGCAGAACGTATACGCAGTAACAGAAGTAGGTAGGGTACATACTGTGGGGCGCAGTCTGGCCGGAATATCATTGTCACTGGACGCTATGCAGTGATAACCTTTCACTCAGACTACAGTGGTCGATACGATGGATACAATTTAATTTTCTCGTTTGTTCCAAGTAAGATTATACATTCTCACCTAAAGAAGCAAGCTTTTCTTCTGATATTATTATCATTATTATTATTTTAATTATTATTATTATTATTATTATTATTATTATTATCATTATTATTATTATTATCATTATTTTTATTATTATTATTTGTAATTCAGAATATTTTTTAATGCTGTTTTACAAAGTTTTTACCTTTGTACGTTTCTAGTTTTATTTAGTTTAAGACAGAGGGCCACAAGTTTATTACAAATGTTTTTCACTATTTAGCGCTCCCCTCCTTAAATAAAGGATTTACTTATTCACCTACTTACTAATGTTGATTGACGTTGATTTTTTAATGGCAACCCATTTTTGAACAGCAGTTCTTTTATTCAAAAAAAAAAAAAAAAACAAATCTCTTGCTCTCTCTCTTTCTGTATTTCCCAAAACTTGAGGAAACCGCCAAAATTGAAAGAAAAGGAACCAAAACCAATAAAGGAACGCTATTATAAGAAAAAACAAAAAAAAAAGTTAAGGAAAGAAAAGCGATTTTCTTCTTAAAAAATAAAAACTGCCCGTCAAGAAAAGCGATTTTGTTCATTTTACTGAAAGAGATTTTCTATTTTCTAGGATAAAAACTGCCTGTCAAAAATTGGTTTCCATATGAACATCAAAGTCGATCAACACTAGCGAATCACATCAATTTTTTCCTAGATGAATTTGTGAAAAAGTTCTGAAGTTTCACTGCGTTGGCTGAAATATTAGAAAAAAATATTCAGGTTCAATGTTGTCGCGTGCACAACCCTCCCACACCCCTTATTTCTTCTTCTTCTTCTTCTTCTTCTTCTTCTTCTTCTTCTTCTTCTTATTATTATTATTATTAATATTATTATTATAATTATTGTTATTATTATCATTATTATTATTAGGGGGAATATTTGAATAACAAAAGTCCTCGTTACCGGTTTTTAAGAAAATGACGGCAGTATTTGTATTCTTTGCAGACTGTCAACATCTCTTTTACATGTGCATTCTGTTCAGTCCTCCTCTCCCGTCTTTGTTTAACTCTGAACTTAATTGTTTTTTTTTTTTTTTTTAGTCTAAGTTACCTATTTGGAAAATGTTAAAGGCTCTTACCAAAAGATAAGCATTTTGAAACAAACTTTCTATCCCCAGATTTCATCCGATTAGTTGGAGGAAGCTGGGGTGGAGAAGGAAGAGTGGAATTGTTTCACAGTGGCTCCTGGGGGACAGTTTGTGACGATAGCTGGGACATCAACGACGCACGAGTCGTTTGTCGTGCACTGGGCTATCCTGGCGCTTACAGTGCTCCTCATAGTGCTTACTTCGGTCAAGGAATTGGTCAGATATGGTTGGACGATGTCAGGTGCTCGGGTCACGAAACTTCTATTCAGAGTTGCCCCCACAATGGATGGAATGTACATAATTGCCGTCACAGTGAAGACGCGTCAGTCATTTGTTCAAGTAAATATCACATTAAATTATTTACCTACTTTCTAGTTCCTTATATATGGCCTAGTCTTCTATGTATTTAGCAAATTTTCGAATAAACCAATAACCAAAGTAATTACTCTGCTCATTCATAACAGACGCAATCACCTTAATGAGCCATTCAAAAAAGTCAAAACAAATACGTCTAATCTAAGACTGGGTCGGATGAGGGCTAGGGAAGGTAGTCTTATAGGCGTTTCAAGTGACCCACTTAGCAGAGAGCTCGACTGGGCAGTTGTATCAGGAAGCAACTAGAAGCATTGCTTTCGCCTTATGAATGAGATACTAGGCTTCCAAGGTTATCCCCGGCATTAAATCGCCTTTACCCATTAAACGTTTGGATCAATGAGATACATTGTAATTGGAGGCTACCTTTCTTGCTGAAGTGAAACAACGTTATGGAAGAAGCTATGCCTCAAACCAGTGATCTTCATATCTAGCGTTCAACCCGCTTACCACTGAACTATCACGCTTCTCCGCGAAAGTCAAGATCATTTCTTTTGCTAGATCGTCGCAAATTTATCATTATCATGCAACTCTGACAACGCACTACACGCAACAGAATAAGTATAATAAAAACTATGACAGTGAGACCGGCTTAGAGGATAGATAGCACATCCAAAGATTAGTGTTTGAATTCCGCATCACAAGGTGATGACGTCATATGACGTGGTAATTAAGGCATGATTGCCAAATGGCGGCCATCTTGGATAGGCAGTCTTGAATTTCTGAAGAAGGGCTACTTTCTTAGAGTAACTTTTGCATTTTTAGCTCATATCAATGTTCCTTTGTTAAAAGAGTCATTTTAGTCTAAGTTACCTATTTAGAAAATGGTAAAGGCTCTTACGAAAAGATAAGCATTTTGAAACAAACTTTCTATCCCCAGATTTCATCCGATTAGTTGGAGGAAGCTGGGGTGGAGAAGGGAGAGTGGAATTGTTTCACAATGGCTCCTGGGGGACAGTTTGTGACGATAGCTGGGACATCAACGACGCACGAGTCGTTTGTCGTGCACTGGGCTATCCTGGCGCTTACAGTGCTCCTCATAGTGCTTACTTCGGTCAAGGAATTGGTCAGATATGGTTGGACGATGTCAGGTGCTCGGGTCACGAAACTTCTATTCAGAGTTGCCCCCACAATGGATGGAATGTACATAATTGCCGTCACAGTGAAGACGCGTCAGTCATTTGTTCAAGTAAATATCACATTAAATTATTTACCTACTTTCTAGTTCCTTATATATGGCCTAGTCTTCTATGTATTTAGCAAATATTCGAATAAACCAATAACTAAAGTAATTACTCTGCTCATTCATAACAGACGCAATCACCTTAATGAGCCATTCAAAAAAGTCAAAACAAATACGTCTAATCTAAGACTGGGTCGGACGAGGGCTAGGGAAGGTAGTCTTATAGGCGTTTCAAGTGACCCACTTAGCAGAGAGCTCGACTGGGCAGTTGTATCAGGAAGCAACTAGAAGCATTGCTTTCGCCCTATGGATGAGATACTAGGCTTCCAAGGTTATCCCCAGCATTAAATCGCCTTTACCCATTATACGTTTGAATCAATGAGATACATTGTAATTGGAGGCTACCTTTCTTGCTGAAGTGAAACAACGTTATGGAAGAAGCTATGCCTCAAACCAGTGATCTTTATATCTAGCGTTCAACCCGCTTACCACTGAACTATCACGCTTCTCCGCGAAAGTCAAGATCATTTCTTTTGCTAGATCGTCGCAAATTTATCATTATCATGCAACTCTGACAACGCACTACACGCAACAGAATAAGTATAATAAAAACTATGACAGTGAGACCGGCTTAGAGGATAGATAGCACGTCCAAAGATTAGTGTTTGAATTCCGCATCACAAGGTGATGACGTCATATGACGTGGTAATTAAGGCATGATTGCCAAATGGCGGCCATCTTGGATAGGCAGTCTTGAATTTCTGAAGAAGGGCTACTTTCTTAGAGTAACTGTTGCATTTTTAGTTCAAATCAAAGTTCCTTTGTTGGTTTTGATTAATTTTGCTTAATTTTGGTGCTTCCTAAGATTGCCGCCATTGGGCTATCATGACGTTATAACCACGTCATTTGACCTTCTCAATGACCTATATAGTTTGCGTTTGGAGGTTATAGAGGGAGGCGGAGTCGCCAATCCCCGCCCCTGCCTGTCTGAGGATACATTACACTTCGGTTTGCTTATCCGATGAAAATGCAGACATAAGCTTTGGTTGTAAATGACTTGGGTTATCCCGATAGCTTGAGGTGTAATGGGCGATGAAATCTAATCCATTGTTAGTTAATGGTGGCGCTATCTGTACTCTATCAGTCGATAAGAATACCAATTTTGTTGTAGCGCCTGAGTGTTCCATTGCTTACACGTCAAACACTGGGGGCCAAAATGTTTGGCGTGAGAGAGGTAGAGTCGTTTCTGAACCGGCGTAACTTACTTTGACATGCACGTATAGAATCAACTTCTCTATAACAGGATCGTTATGAGTTATTATAACCTGATGCTTAGCCTCTTTTGGAATCTGAGAAAACTGTAAACGTCCGGCAACTACCAGCAACTCCTGGTACAATCGAATGGTGGATATGGAACTATTTTGAGGCTCTTGTTTCTTTCCACGAATCTCTTAAATTTCTGGGATAAAGACGACTGTCTACCTGTTTCTCATACTTCAAAAAACTGGTTTAATACAAATCTCTATTTCTTTTGATTTTAAATTGATTCTTAACAGGAAACGCCACTTTGCCTCCGTCGATAAACCCTTCAACCACGGGCAGACCAACCTACCCGACACCGAGTCAGGCACCAGGTAACAGATAAATTGTGGTTTTGAAGTACATATTAATAGAGTTAGGTTTTCATTCTAACCTTGCACTCGTCAACAATTTTCACATAAGAGTTGCCTAACATTAAGAAGTTAAAGATTGAGGGGTTTACGATTACCGGTCAGAGTGACTGACTGCACAGGAAGGAAAAACTATGTGACGTGAAATTTAGAACATCAGTTTTATAAGCAATCGAGTAGGACAACAACGGAAACGACAGTGTCAGAAAACAATAGTTTTAATTAGCAAAGCACTTGCTCTGCACGTGTGTTTTAAACTTTGGTACATTTCTTTGTTGTCCTCTGCAAAACTACGACGTGAAATGACCACATTCAAGGTTTTGTGGAGAACGTGAACGCAGAATGATTAATTTTCCCTTTCTCTTTCTGAACTTTAAAGCTGCCCCTATGATGTTGGCTCCTAGATAGTTCGGCCAAATTACAAAAATTAAATAAGTAGAAATCTTGGCGAATCTATTCAGAAAACGCGAATGATTATTTTAAGTTCCGTTTTCGTTGACGTTGTCGTCGTCTCAGCTGAAGGTCCCTAGGGAGTTTATATATAAGAAACGACGACGGCAACTGTAACGAGAACGCCACCAAACAATGGGCTTAATGAGCAAAAACAATCGCTCTGCACGTGCGTTTTACATTTTGGTACATTTCTTTGCCGTCCTCTGCAAAACAACAACGCGAAATGACCAAATTTTAGGTTTTCTCGAGAACGGGAGCGTAAGAAGCAAAATCTTCTTTATTTTTCCTTACTTTGACGTTGTTCATACTAATTTAGTTCCTGGAGAGTTCGCCAGCATTTTCCAAGTTAAACAAATTTAAATGATTGCGAAAGAGTTACAAAACGAGATGTTATATTTTTAAATGACCCCGTTCTCGTTACCGTTGCCGTCCTCGTTTCTTAAACCCCCTGCTAATACAGCCTTTGCCATTTATTATCAGGAAATAAATTTTCATTAGCGCGAAAACATTGTTTAATAAAATTAATGTATAATCAGTTTAGCTAGGAAATGAAACATTTCGATTTGTGGCTGAGTCATTAAGGAGTTTTGCATCGAAAAGAAGATCCATTAAGCCCAATTTGAATAGCGTTTCATCGAAAACAACATTCTTTAGTGCGAATGAAGATTCATTAAGCTAGGGTTAACGTTCCATTGCGCGAATAAAATTTCAACAACAAAACAGTTTTAGTTACGTGGTTTCTGACTAATTTCCCGATGAATTTATACGGATGCTTAAATTTAAAAACGATGCTGTAGATGTGCACATTGGTTTCGCAGTAATGGAGCACAGAGTTCGTCGAAACTGTATCCCAACTGAGCATCGTGAAAGGATAGTTAGGGCGTTTGAAGATCCCTGCGAGAAAAGTAGAAACGTGAACACGATAATTGCCAGAAAATGTGCAGCGTGCTTTAGGTTTATGCAGACTTACATATACCACGATGTTTGAATGGGGAGTTGATTGAAGGATAGAGCTAAGACTTTCTTGATTTTTACGCTGACTGTGTCTCTGTTGTAATGAATATTTTTCCTCGTTAAAGAACATTAAGAAGCGTCTAATGTTTGTTCATTCTCTTAAATGTTTGTTATTTCCATTAATTTGAACTGATATTCGCATTAATGAACGTTCTTCTCTATGTAAAACGCCTTATTGACGACACCGAAAATTAAAACGTTTGTCTATTTTCATACAACGATTACACATTCGCTTTAACGATTTAATTTTTAACACTAATGAAAATGTATTTCCTGATAATGACGGGCAAAAGGAGGACGACAGCCAAAGAACCAACACAGAGCTTATCATATTTAGTTTTTATATTTTGATTTGCTAAATCTTCTTTAATTTTTTTTTTGTTATCACAGGAAGCTCTATTTTGCCTTCGTCCTCGATTCTTCGACCATCAGGTAAGTGAGGAAACATTGAGACAAAATTCGAAGTTCATAAAGTCTGTAACAACATAACATAACAACCGTTTTCACTTCCCTTCCCATCGCACCTTGCGCTCCCTTTGTCGGTACCTATTTCTCCCCGCTTCGTGCGCCCTGTATAAAGATGGAGACGACTGGGGAAGAGTCAGGGTAAGTGAGAAAAAGGAATCATTGAAGAATGTGTCACACAACAACCGCTTTCACCAGGGAAGCTGTCCAAAACGTGCGTAAAGAAACGATATTTAATTAACCCTATCAAGACCGGGATTTCTCTTGGCTTCTGGGGCCGAGGGAAGGGCAGGGGAGGGCAGGGGAGCTGCTAATTGTGCCCCACATCCATAACTTCAGTGACAGTGTGGCGAAGAATCAGTGAATGTTGTGTGATCGAGATACCGGGTCGACGTCACAACATGTTAGTACCCAGTCTCTCAACTGCTCCTTTTTGTAATCAATATGGCGGAAAAAGGGCTATTTTTCGGGATTTTGTCCTCTGATAAAAACGAAACGAAAAATGGAATACGATTTATTTCTTCGCAAAGCGACTTAGACATGCATAAATTTTCGAAATCCAATAAAACTGCGTAGGGGTGATAGGCACTTTAAAGAGGAGGTCCGCATTTCGAAATAATGACGTTATATGATAATTAGGTGATTAGGTAATTATTAGATAAGGAAATAGGTAATTATGTGATGATCGCCAAATGTCGGCCATCCTGGATGCGCCTTCTTGGATTTCTGGATTCTCACAAAACTTCAGGAAAGCGCCAAAATTGAATGAAAAGTAACCAAAGCCAATAAAGGAACACTGATATGAGCTTAAACATAAAATTTACGGGAAGAAAAGTGACATTTCTTGATTTTTATAAAGGGATTTTCTACTTTCTGAAAAAAGTGCCTGTCACGTCACGATCTGTCTCTCACTAGTTTTAAACTGAGAGTCAAGAAATATCTAAATCACCTTAGTTAATTTCTCACCTTCATGAACTCTTTGAATGACTTTTGCTTTCATTTCTATATTTGATTATTTATTCTTATTATTTTATACAGATCTCCATTTAAACCAGCTACGCTGAATTGGAATTTCTGTTTAAATAATGTTTATAAATAAATAAATAAATAAATAAATAAATAAATAAATAAATAAATAAATAAATAAATAAAAGTTGGTTTCCTTGGTAGCATTAAAGTCAATCAAGACTAAGCGACCACATAATTTTTGTTGTTGATAAATTTGTAAAAAGTTCCTGAAGTTTTTCAGGGAGTTTACCCCCGGTCTTGATAGGGTTAAGAATTTTGTTGGATCAAGGATAGCGGATTTGTCATGGTTCAGTAGGTCACCGATATACGAGGCAGGGCAATTGGCATGGATGACTATTCCTCCATACAGGAAACTTTGGGAATTTTTAAGAAAGTTCGGTAACACTAAGCTAATTGAAAGTGACTGGTTTGTGTGCAATTGTGCCATAAGGAAATCGTTTGGAATTTTGTGGCTATGAAGAGGTCTGCATTATTTGGAAAAAGTAGAAATGTATAAAAACTTTGGAAAGGTTAGAGTTCATTGTGCTTCCGAGACAATTCATTTCGAAATGTATGGTTTGATCTATTTTACTCCGTTTTTCGCCATTTCAGCTTTCGCAGTTAAAAATGTCAATGGAAAGTTTTTCCTTCAAAAACATTTCTCAAACTCATTAATAATCCATGAAGAGAAAACAAAGGAAATCATAAAATTTTGTGAACTTTCTTCGAATTTCTCCAAGAATTACCGATAGTTTGAGAAGCTATATCAAACACTCGAAAGAGTGTGTCCGCTTATTTCCAAACACCTGGAAGTTGGTTAAAAAAAACTCGGCTGCGCCTCGTTTTTCCAACCTACTTCTCGGTGTTTGGAAATCGGAGGAAACACTCTTCCTCGTGTTTGATATATTACATCTCTTCTATTTCTTGAGGAACCAAAAAACTGAGCATGTGTTAGGAGTAAGACAACCAATAGTGATTAAAGATTAAAAGCTAATAACTACCAGAAATAGAAACTAAAGTATCCTTCACGCTGATAATTTTTTAATACAATCTTAATGGCTCTTAATGCGCTTGATCTCTGATAGCAGTTGTTGCATTTACATATGGAAAATAATAAGGTTTGTATCAAAACAAGGCCAGCCCCAGCCTTGCTTTCAATCCAAGGCCAGGTCACTAAGTACACAACTGCAAAATGGCCGATCCTCCGTTTAAATTCATTTGAAAAGCACGTTTTGACTCTGTTTTTGTTATTTTGAAGTGACATATTTACCCACGGGAGCATCTGCCATTGTACCCGTGACAAGATACCCCACCGCAGGACCTCGGCCAACTGGATGTCTTAAGAGGTGTGTGAACCAGCTGAATTCTTAATTTTCTTTGGTTATATTTCGTCACCGTGAGTAAGCCGAAAGCGCCTACGGCTTTGAATATTTTTTTTTTATTTTAGATCCTGATCGAGGAACTGTTTGCGATGTTGTAGTCATGGTGGTTTTTCTCATTATCTAAACATTAAACTTTTCCATGACCATATGATTAGTTTTTATTCTCACGTAACAATAATATGTTATATAAAATTAGATATTAATGGCCAGCATGACCCGTACTTTTTTTTTCTTTTTTCAGCCGCCTCAAATACTATATCAACAGGCTCCAAACCCTACTTGACCAGGTACAAAGACGACAACTATGAGCGTAATGACTAATTTGTTATTTATGAACATTGAACAGTTTGGCTAGTTGTTTTTTATAAAAGTCGTATTTCAATAAACTAAATTTTAAATGTTGATCTTTTTTTAATTATTTTTTTTTGTTTCTTCTCTTTTTCTTTGAGTCTATATATGGTGTTCCTTTGCTTTAAATAGAAGAAGGGTCCTCGCAGTTGATAAGCAACTTAAGCAATTGCAGGCTTGAACGAGATTCGAACCCATGACCTCTGCGGTGCCGGTGCATTGCTCTATCAACTGTGCTATCAACTCAGGCATATTAAGGCATGGCCAAAGCCTCATTTGCATAAAAAATAGAAAACAATCATAACATTTTGTACATTAAACAAAAAACTGTCAAACTTGGTAGTTATATAAAACTTGAAGACTTTAACTGATTTTTGCTTCAAAGTGATACGCATTTTGGTCACGTGACCTGTAAATGATCATTGATTGTTAAAGATCTTCTAAGCCAAATGGGGTATATAAAATGAAATAGTATTTAATCTCTTTTGGTGTCATACGTTTACATGTCATGGGCTTGAAATGAATTAGCCTTGTTTGCGTGTCCACATTAAATAGCAGTCCTGTAATTAAGGGAAATAGGTCACGTGACATTAGAAATGACTTAATAACTTCTGATAGGAATGATAGGTACCACCATACAAGGCTAATTAATAATGAACTTTCATAGTGTGATAGTATGACACCCGAAAAGGTTTGATTATAGTTTGTTTTATATACCCCGTTTTACTTTAAAAATTTTAGACGTTAATCATCATTTAATGGTCACGTGACCAAAATGTTCCACACTTTAAAGCAAGAATCAGTTAAGGTCATCAGGTTTCATAAGACTGCCAAGTTTGACGTTTCTTTGTTCAATCCACGAAATGTTATGATTGTTTTCTGATTTTATGCAAATGAGGCTTTTGGCCATGCCTTTTAAAATATGCCTGAGAAGCCAACCGGGAACTGGTCATAATATGAGTTCTACCAACTGCGAGGAGCTTTTTTTCTATTTAATCTTTCATCCGCAGTTCAAAATATATTTGTTTCATATCTTCATATTCATTTACTCAATTGCTTGTAGCATGTTTGCACTTATCCTAATGAGACAAAATGTAATCAAGGATGGTGCATACTTTTGTTACTGCTCATGTGTTCTGCGCATCTCGAGATACTCGGGTTTCCTATGGGTGGTGCCTACTAATACAGGGATATTTTTGCGCGGTTTTAAACTATACGGAGAAAGCAGAGCTTAGCAAATGTTCTTGGTATCCAAAATGAAAATTGGGGGTAACCATGCATTTTTCATGGATAATGAAACTTCAGTTTGAAAAAAAAAAACCCAAAAAAACATCTTACATTGCTTTGTATTCTAAGAATAATTGTTACTTAATTATCTCTAAAAAATGCGTGGTTATCCCCAATTTTCTTTGCTTTCTTCGCATAGTCATAAGCTGCGCAAAAATACTTCTTTATTAGTAGCCATCGTCCTTTATCAATAACAGCAGCAAAGATTCTTCAATATTGAATAATTTTAATCCTAAAGTAAGACGTCAAAAAAACTAAAGTTGTGAAATTATGGGATTTGCTGAGATCTTTTGAAAGAGCATGCATGATAAAAAATACCTACATAGGTTGTAAATTGACACTTTTAAAAGCACTCTATAAGGTGGCTTGCATTGCCTCATGTTTGTGCACAAACAATCTCGTACCCAGACTCCTCAGGCTCTTTAGCCAGCGGAGAATTCGAAAAAAAAAACTAATTTTTTTGATTGGCTGCATCTTAACAGTTTGCATTGTTTTACCGTAGGAATCCTTCGGTAATAAAATTCCAGTACCCTAGAGTCTCTCCTGGCGACCAACCGCTGCCCAAAAAGCCTGAGGACTCTGGGTACGAGATTGGTGTACAAAACAAAAGAAAATTTGTTCACATAGTTTGCAGAAAAATGGAAGTTTACTCCCAGAGGAGAAAAATCTAATTGCTCCTGTACACCAACATGGCTGCCATGACGTCGCATGCAAACCATTAATTGCCAAAATGCTCACTTAATCCAGTTCAGGTGATATGTATACAACTTCTATAGAACTGGAAGGAAACCACTTAATTTCTAACTCAGCATTGTCCTAGTAAGGAAATGTGGTACACACTAGGTAAGGAAGAAAGCGAACCCACGGCCACCGGATTTTGACCACTGATGCTCTATAGTCTATGGCGGATATTGCATGAGCGCGCGGAGATACGAAATTTCTCCTCGAGTGTTGAGAAATATTTCACGAGCGAGCGCAACAAACGAGTGAAATATTTCTCAACACAAGAAGAGAAACTTCGTATCTCCAAGCGGCCATGTAATGTTCTGTTTATTGCATAAACACTAATGAAATACCAAATCATTACAAAAAGCGCAATTTATTATGTAACTATAGCAACAGTGATTTTTTTTTTCACGTGTGAAGATAACATGTTATTTTCACGTGTGAAGATATCATGATTTCGCACGAAAGCTCACCTGGTATTTTATTGGTGTTTATATAATAAAATGTGATATTGTTGCTACGTAGATGGAGGACGTTGTGGACAACGGACTTGGTGGTGATAACAGTGTTTCAAAACGGGAACACATAGGTGAGTTGCTGCATTGTGAGAGGCCGTAATAAACAAATAAACAAAAATTAAGATTTAAAATGAAGAGTGTAGTTTGAGAACGCTTCTTATAGAAAAGATTGTTGCAAGAACAACCATGTGATCATTAGAGGTTAAACAAATGTTGCGTAGTGAAGGTCTAAACTGTGACCATGAGTTTTTTTTATCTTTACCAACTAATGAATAGCATTTTTTAAACCTAACGAAAATTTAGCGAGAAACGATAGGTAAACAAGCAAACGCATAACAACGCCTAGCCAAATATTACAGCAGCGGCAATAGAGATACCGTAAAGTTACGATAGTAGCGACCCTCGTTACTTTCGGAATTAGCAGCGTTTGGGGCTCGTTACGTTCGGGGGGTCGTTATTTTCGGGGAACAAAAACCATGAAACAAGCTAGCGCTAGCTCTTTTCTCCGAAATGAAAAATGATATGATTCGCGCAGAGCTCAAACAACAGACAGAATTAAGACCATTTGCACTCCCCATTTCTGGTAGCAGGGACAGTAAAATAAACATCGATGGTCTACCGGACTACCGCATGAATGAATCAGCTGATGTAGAATCGAATTCTTTTCTGACTCAGGGGAGGAAAGATAAACTCAGTGCTTTTAGCCCATGACACACCAATGCGTTTTATACTGCAGTATGCAGTATATATAGAGTTTTCAATTTTAATTTGAAGGAACGTTTAGTTTTCACATTACACCAACAGTGAACTGATGCCGAGGACGAAGGTTTAAGGCTTTCCCTTGTTGTAAAGTGCCTTATCGTGATCAATTTGTCCATGCTCGACGATATTAGTATTGTACATTAAAAATTTAACTGGAAAACAATAAAGGCATTCAGTATTTGTATAAAGTAATAAAAAACAACTTGCATGGTCTCGCTACTTTCGGTGACTCGCTATTTTCGGGATTTATTAGTAGCCACAATATTTTGACGTTACTTTCGAAGCGTCTTTACTATCGGAACTTTACGGTATATATTTCCTGCCATACAATGAACGCTACTTCTTTGGTTGTTTACATGTAACATTCACGATCTGAAATTGTTGACAGTAGATTTAAGGACGTGGCATCTTTGCCTAGTCCGCTCACTGCCCTTCAGTGCAGGGATCGCTTATATGTTACTGATGGAATGATTTTTTAAATTCATTCCAGTATTTAAAAATATACTGTCTCTTGCAACTCTTTTAACAGCCCGCGTGAAAAAAGCCGTGGACGACGTAGAGGAAGCCATGAAGGGTGCTGGGCGACTGAAACGGGACGTCACCAAGACAACGATGGTTGATCACTTAAAAAAGAAGGCTGCTGACTTAATAAAAAAATTGGACAACCAGCAAGGTTAGTGGAGTACAGAGTACGAAATTGGTGGCAGTGCGATGCAAGAACGGACGTGGCATCCTTACTTATTACCCTCACTGCTCTTGCAGGTCTTAAGGACTTTAAGCAACAACAACGCCGACGGCTACGAAAACGGCACAAAACAATGGGTTGAATTAGCAAAAGCAATAGCTCTGCATGTGCTTTATATGTTTTTGTACATTTCTTTGCCGTCCTCTGCAAAAAGACAACGTGAAATGACCAAATTCAGGGTATTTTGGAGAACGCGAGCGTGCGACGGCGAATTTTTCATTCTCTGCCTTTTCTACCAATTCTGTTCCAGGATAGTTCGGATACATGGTACAAGTTGAACGAATTGGAATAATCGCGAAGTAGTAGAAGTAACGCCGTACGCGAAGTTATATTTTCAAGTAACGTTTTCGTGGCCGTCTCCGTCCTTTTTGCTTAAGGTCCCTAATGTTTTCTATTTTACGACAGGTTTTCTCTTATCTGTTACTGGCTGACTTGAAATACTGTCTCTTTCAAATCTCTTAACAGACCGCTTAACTAAAAAAGCCGTAAACGACGTAGATGAAGCCATGAAGGGTGCTGGACGACAGAAACGTGACGTCAAAAAGACAACAATTGATGATCGGCAGAATAAGAAGGCCGCTGACTTGATGGAGAAACTGGACAAGAAGCAAGGTTAGTAAAGTACAAACTTGTTGATGTCTTTGGAAACAATGCAGACTTCTCTGGTCAATAAAACATCTTGTAACTGATTGCGTCGATGTAGTTTGCCCAGAACGGATCTTCCAGTGTCTTTGAAGTAATGGTTCGTACAAAGAAAGTGTGTTTGAAAAAACAAGGCGCAGTCGAGTGTCTTTTTTTCTTTTTGCCAAGATCAAGGAGTTTGGTAATTGGATGAAACACTCTTTCGAGTGTTTGAGACAGCTTCTCAAGCAACAGAAAGTCAACTAAGGAATTATTTTTCAGTATATTTCGTAAAAAAATATATAAAAAGGTGTATCGTCAAGACAGTTTATTGAAAAGTACATTTATTGACAGCTCCGTACAAGAGAAAGACTCCGTTAAAACGTCAAGAAAAGAAGCGCGAAGCACTGGCCCGTCAGCTGACGAAGAAGACAGCTGAATCCATCAGGGATCACGTGGTCAACATGAAGACAAAGAAAGCTTAAATCGATTGGTAAGAAAATTTTCTATAATTATTATTTTTTCATTAATTTTTTCGTTGTTTCGTTTGTTCAGTCAGTTGGAAATTAAACACGCTCTTTAGAACACTTAATTATAAATCTTTCAATCCTTTAATTTTCGTTAGCGGCTGCAAAACTATGATCAAAGATGAAGGAAAATAGTTTAAACAAATGTATTTTTAAATGGCGCGCAAGCGTGGCCAAGATGCTAAACGCCAGTTATTAGGGACCATTTACGAATGCCCGACGGAAACGTCAAGAAAAACGTCACTTAGAAATGAATATTCACGTTATCTCATTATTCCAACGCGTTGAACTCGTACAAATCACGTCAAACAATTATCCAGGAACATCATTAGTATCAACGGCGTTTAAGGCCAAAAAGAGAAGGAAAATTTCACTGCCTTGTGCCCTCGTTCTCCGTAAAACTTTGGTCATTTCACGTCGTTGTCTTGCAGAGGACGTCAAACAATACTCATACTTACTTCAACCGCTTACAGACGTGCGTGAGAGCCATTGTTTTGCTCATTAAACCTTTTGTTTTGAGATCCTCGTTATCGTCGCTGTCGAGTTTTCGATTAGGGAACTTAAGCAACGACGACGGCCACGGCAACGACAACGCCGCCAAACTATAGGTTTAATGAGCAAAAGCAATCGCTCTGCAAGTGCGTTTTAAATTTTGGTACATTTCTTTGCCTTCCTCTACAAAACTGCAACGTCAAATGACCCGATTTCAAGGTTTTGTGAAGAACGTGAACACATGACGGTGAATTTTTCACTGATTCTCTTCCTTATCTTGAATGCACTCCTACCAATTTGGTTCCTGGGTAGCCCGCCGTTTCTGTATATAAAAGCTGAACGAGTTGAAATATAGCGAAGTAGCACGAATGAAATAAAGTTCAATTTTCAAGTGACGTTTTCGTTTCGTCCGTCGTCGCTGCTTGCTTCTCACTTAACTTTACTATTTTTCTTTCCCAGGTTTCGATCAGGTCAGATGTCATGGACGCGACCGGAAATTAAAAGGCAAAAACAGAGTGAGAGAAAATAAAAGCTAAACAAAAGCAGGGGCATAAAAATGATTGATGTTCTGATCCAAAGAGCTTCAATAATGAGGATTTAGTCATATTTACTTGTATCCGCAATAAAATAAGGGAAAGTTATTAAAAGGCAACGCAGCAAATTCTGTTCTTGTTACTTTGCTCTCCCTCTTGTGGCAAAGAAATGCCCTTTAAGACATCAACTCATCAAATATCCTGGGTAGAACACTGACACCAACTTATCCTGGAACATCCACTGGGTAAAGGTCAAAACCGTGGGTTGAGTGGGGGGATTCTACAAACGGCGAGTTTGAAGCTTAAAGTGCCTATCACCCCTACCCAATTCCTTTCATTCTCAAAAGTAGACGTAGAAAGTAAGCCAAAACAAGCAAAATAATGAGATTTGAAGTTATTCTCGATTTTAAAAACGCGATCGAAATCACAATTTCCGAAGTTAAAACCGCGCCATTAGAGGACTGGCACTAGTGAGTTGTGACGTCGACCCGGTATCTCGATAACAAGCACACAACAAAACAGTAGTGAGTCGGAGTGAATTCTACGCGAGCTATTTGGGGTTTCTGGCCGATTTTTTAGCCTAAAATCCGAACACTGACACCGAATCCGAGCAAAGCTGTAACGCAGATGATTCAGAATTTAACTACAACCCCGGCTACGTGATTGACGCGACTATCAAGCACGTAAAATGGCATAATGGGGTTGACAGGCCTACGCGACTCTCATGTGCGTGTTTAGCCTAAATAAGAGTTTTGCCCTCACGGGTTATGTTTTCCAAAGAACACCCTTTTCTCTATGAAAAGAGCGGTGCTTTCTTTTAGCGCTGGATTTTCTTCTTTTTAAATGCCATCTATGATTTGGAGGATTTGCGCGAAAGACACTGAACAAAGCCATGTGTTTAACTGTCGCATGTGTTGTAATTGATCTCAAAGGTCATTTTGACCTCTTGTTGTTACGTTTCCGTTTAGCGACTGTCGTTCTTATGCCGTTTGTGGCATTTAGTTTGAGAGCCAAACTATAAAAAAAAGGCTAAAACACACACTAGGGAGTCGTGCAGGCCTGTCACTCTTGTACACTATTTAACATTAAAGCAAACGCCATGAAACCTGATGACTTTTACAGAAATTTATCTAGAAACAATTTGATGTGGTCGGTTACTGGTCATTGACTTCGATGTTACCATGGCAACCAATTTTTGGCTGGCAACTTTTTACAGAAAATGGGAAATCCCATTGTTAAATGAAGAAAAATTATTTTTTACAGTAACTTTTATGTTTTTGGCTCATACGTGTGTTTCCCCGTGGTTTTGATTAGGTTTTTTTTTTCAATTTTGGCTGTTTTACTGAAGTTTTGGGGAAATACAGAAGTCCAAGATGGCGTATCCAAGATAGCCGCTATTTTCCAATCATGACGTAATTACTACGTTATATGACGCCATCACCTCTCGTTGAGAACTTCAAAATACCGCCGACCGGCTAGCTCAATTGGGAGAGCACCGGACTACCGTGAGGGAGGTCGCGAGTTCAAAGCCCGGCGGGACCAATACTCCATCTAGGTCTTTAAATAACTGAGGAGAAAGTGCTACCTTTGTAATGACATGTACAAACGGTTACAATTGGTAGTCTTCTTGAATAAGGACGTTAAACCTTAGATCCCGTCTCGCAACAGTTGTTCTCTGTGACGTTAAAGAACCTACACACTGTTCGGTAAGAGTGAGGTGACGTAGTCCTCGTTATAGTGGTCTGTCTATATCTCTATTACATTCATAAGTGGGTTGGGCAAAATACGGAGGGGGTATTCATTCCACACAAAAATGAACATATTTACAAAGATGCGTATTGTGCTCATTCTGTACGACAAAATGTGGCCTGATAGCTGCTGCCAGTGGCGTCTTTACATGCTGACGTCTGATCTCACCCCACAGAAGAATTGTGAACCGACATCAGACTATATAATATGTGTTGTATATAAATGCATTACCATTACCATCACAAGAAGCATCTTTGAACGCACTGTTTATACTCCAAGGAATTTTTAGAAAGGGGAGGACTGAACAGCAAGAGGGGCTTAGCTCAAATTGTCAACTCTGGACCTTGCACAAATCATTTTAATTTTAAACGTCCAATTGTACCAGTAAGGGTGCTGTTAACCTTATCGATTATCGAAGATACGGAGGGGGTATTCATTTCACACAAAAATGAACATGTTTACAAAGATGCGTATTGTGCTCATTCTGTAGGACATAATCTTACAAACCAATACTGATATATTTTGGTACTGCTAGGAGCCATAAAATGCCGGATGGAAACTGCAACGGAATGCCATTCTGATTCCTGGGGTTGTCTCGATTTGTTGTAATAAAAGTTCCACTTTTAGAAAAAAAACTACGTCATACGCGCGTGACACACACGCTTGTAAATGTAAATGTAATGGCGCTTAGAGAAATTGAAATTTTTCCTCCCGTTTAAAATTGCGTCCAGATTTCAAAACTCCAGCCAGCGAATTTTTCCTCGGCGGAGACCTCTAGGGATATACATTCCCACAATGGTGTAATCGAAAAGCAGTCAGGTTTGTATCAAAACAAGGTCACCCCCAGCCTCGCCTCCAATTAAAGGCCAGGTCACTAAGCACACAACCTATTGCCGACCTAAACAGTTGTTGAAAATTATGATGCTGCAAAGTTGTTTCTCAGTTTTATCAGCCTGCATTGTTACATAACATGTGGGAATTATGGGACATGTCAAAATCGTGACCTCACGAAAGGTGAATCTTCGGAAAACAGGAAAACCTCTTCATGTAAAGTGAAGAAAACTAAAACAACAGTGTCCAGGCTCCAAGCGATCTCTTTTTTATAGTCTCTCAGAGAGGGAGGGTGGGGGGGAGGAGTGGCTTAATAGCCACTTGGTAGACAAAGGGTTAAACGAGGCAATTTTTCCTGCAGCTACAACGAGAAACTGTAATTTATGTTAGTTAGTCTGGAACGTTGCGAAAAGTGGAATTCTTTGTTCATCTTCTGATCTAGAATACGAGTTTATTTTCGGTAAAGCATTTTCTGTAATGAACGTTTCTTCGAAATAATCCTGGAGTCGCTGCTTTTCCTTGTTGTTGTGTTATTAAAAAGCAAAAAAAAGCAAATAGCCAGGGGGTGCATTACTTTAATTTGGTAAAAATCGAAATTCGGATTTTGAATCTGAGAAAGTGATTCTGTTCCTGTGAAAAAACATTGAATCTCTTAAAATAAGTTCTGTCCGAGAAAGGAATTTTTGAAGCCATTAATTTCTGAGAAAGTATCCACTTGATTAATCCAAATGCGCAATTGTTAATAAGAGAACCGAAGTGTGCTTTTGGAGTGCTGGTAGTCAGCGGTTATTACTACCCTACGGAGATTGAGCCCGCAGTAAGAGTGGCAGTCAAAACTGGTTTCCATAGTTTTCATATGTTACCTAATACCTCAAAAAAAGAAACGCTTCATTTCAGGCCTGCGTTCTGTACCTGTGCTAAATCAATTTTTCACTTTTTGTTGTTCACACCCAAGGCCGTCCACAAACGCTGAGGCCATTAGCGTAGGTCGGTTAGCTTAACTGATCTACTGACTTCACTTCACACTTTACCATTACACACCCGGGCAAGTACCTCGTGAGCAGTGGTTAGAGGAAAGAAAGGCGGAGGCAGCTGCAAACGCTCAATCAAAAGGAAAGTCTGTTTGATCTGTATATGGAAATGTTCAATTTTGAAAAAAAAAAAAAAAAACAAAAACAAAAACAAAAACGTAAGTACAACAAAAAAAAATTCAAAACTCAAAACAAGAACAAAAAAGTATAAAAGAGAAAACACACACACAAAAAAAACAAAACAAAAAATTGACCAAAAAATAATAATAAAAAAAAAAAAAAAGAAAATCAAAAACAAAGGCAAATACGAAAGCAAAAAGGAAAGATGAACTTTCACTGGGCGCTAAATACTTCAACAGGCTTAGGGTGAACTTAGTAGCCTTAAAGGGACAGTATCACGCTAATTTTAGTAACACATCGAAAATCGGAAAGACGCTATTCGGTTCATAGCAGCCAAGATATAATGACAAAAGTCCATTAAAAGACTATCAGAATGCAAAGAAACTATCCAAGGGTATTTTCGCCGGCAGATGACCAAGATAGAGAGGGGTTCAAATTTGAAAACGTCTGGCGGACGTTTTCAAATTTCGCTGTTGTAACGCACTAAAAATCGCCGGTTGTACTATATTTTGGTCCAACCTTTCGTCTTAGAATCACTATTAATATTTCTTTAAATTAGCGATTGAGAAATTAATTAACACAGTGTTCAAAGTTTAAATTTAGTGAATTTTGGCCAAAAATCATGATATCTCCCATCGATCTCCCATGATACTGCCCCTTTAATGTCTGAAAGAAAGTTGGGTGCTCTTGGTGTAAAGTTGTTCGCTTGCCAGTTAAGTTTACCCTCATTATGTTAGCTCTTCTCTATATAAATAATTTTTTCTCCACCAAAGTGACGGTGTTTTGACGTAGCGGTGGGGCCCGTTAACTAGTGCTTTTTTTAAATCAAAAAAAAGAGCAAGGCTGATTTCACGGTCAGGGAAGTATATTTTCCAATATTTCGAAAGGCACGGCCTTTCTTCTTCAGGGTATGTTTGAGACTGACTCTGTGGCAAGATACGTTACAATTTAAACAGTTACAATAGATTCCTGAAAAAAGGCTAAAGTTACATAAACAAAAACGTTACAATTTGAAATTTGAAAATACAACTAGTAAATAGGTATAAGCTAACGTTACAACGTGGTAGACGAAAACAAAATACGTAACAATGAGTTAATTACATAACTTAGGAAGATGAAAGACGGGGAAAATGTTCATGTCTCATCTCTCCTATATATTAAGACCTAAGGCGGGTTCAATAGTTTCACCTCTGTCGATGAGGTATGCCTCTCTAGCTTTGCGTACACTGTCACGATTAGATTTGATGAGTTCGAGAGGAATAAGTAGCATGTCAGAAGCGTTATGGTCGTTAGAAAGAAAACGTTCTGAAACTGTGGTGGGTTTGGAACTGTTTGTTTGTTTGTCGACTGGTCTACGGTGTTCGTTAAAACGGTCTTTAAGTCGTCGTTTTGTTTCTCCTACGTATTGTTTGTGGCAGCGGTTGCAGTGTACCATGTAAATAACGTTTTTAGAGTTACAGTCTATATGATGAGTAATATGTCTAGTTTCGCCGGTAGAATGAAATGTGTAGCTGGTACGTCCGTCTGTTATGTAGTTGCAAGTTAAACAGTTGTCTCCACATCGAAAAGATCCATGGGGTAGGTTGTTTTGTGTGGGATTACGTAGTTTGGCGCTAATAAGTAAATCACTCAGGTTGTTGGTCCGTCTGAAGGCAACAAGAGGTGTGGCTTTGAAAACGTTTGCGCAGCGGGGAGATGAAGATAGGATGTTGAAGTGTTTGTGAATAATGGATGATACAGAACGAAGGGCTGGATTGTATGTGACGACAAGGGGTACTCGTATAGGTTGGTTGGTGTCGGAGGCACGGTCTTTCGTAGCTATAGCGTCGGAACGTGGGATGCCGTCTTCATCCTATGTGATATCAATAGTCCGTTTAAACTTTGCGCACAGTTTTTTATTTGTTCGGCGCATTCTGCGACCTCGAATTTGGCGCGTAGGGGATTCCCCCTCAGTCACCCGCTTCTTCCCTTCTTTTCCCCTCTTTTTCCCACCTTTTCCCCCCTCGTAGGGAAGATCTTGCCCCAATTTTTGCGCAGGGGCCATACTAATCTTCTCTGTATCGTTCCAACGTCAGTATATGTGCTGCAGTCAAGCGAGCACGTTTATATCTAACTTCAAGTTAACTATTTATTCGCGTCAAGCTAAGCCCGCACGAGGCTTACATGTGGGATAGACAGGCACTTGCGTACATGATAACTACTTGCAGATGAGCGCGCATGCGTACAGACACGCCGATCCACTAGTATTTATCTGATACAACTGTCTATTGTTGACTAAATTTTTATAAATTACTGTCTGAATTAGAATTTCACCAGTATTAGAACAGTCAATCCCCTAAATTAAGGAAACATAGTGAACGAGAAGCCTTCCTATATATATCGGGATAGTGATAAGTTTTTAAAAACAAATTGCTCTGTATGAAAGATTGGGAGATTTAGGGACAACTTGGCTCGAATTAAAGCAAGTTAGTCGTCTTGGGGATTTTCCCTGATCACGGTTTTAAAGGTGAATACTTGAGCAATATTCAAACCGTGATTCATGTTTCACTAAAATTGCTAAATCTGCCAGTGGTAATATTTGTTAAAATGTTCGGTAGGCTAATCATTAAAAAAATCTCTTGCAAAATAAAGAATAAGAGATTGCGTGGTCAGCTTTGTGTGCGAGACACCTGCTTTTGTTATGTTTCAGTTTATATTATAATACCCTCATGAATTTTTAAAGTTTCCGCCATTTTTGAATATTCAGCGAATGGACTGAGAACGAATTCATTCTCAGTAGTCGTTACACAACGGACTACACGACGTACAGAAAGGAACCGCTGGTCGAGGGGTCATCTTGGCAGTCCTTGGCAGGCGAGTCGGCAGGCGAAAAACAACCTTTTGGCACCTTTTGATCGATGAGGGAAGTTGTTATTTTTAGTTGCGATGTAAAGTTTAGCTAGTGTTTCTCTAGCAGGAGAACCACCAGCTTTTTAAGAAGGCTATGTGACACGAAATGCATGGAAAGTTTGCTTTTCCTGCGCAAGGTATGTTAAAGAAATGTTCGAAGTGCAACATGCATGTTTGCTTGAAGCTTAAATACATATATGTAAGCTTACATGATATATTAATAATAAGCTTAACTAAGACTAAAATTATGTCAATTCAGTTACTTTTACAAGGTTAATCTGTATGTTCTCGTGACGTTTAAGCTCACCACAATAAATTAGACTGCTAAACTTGTAAGTACAATCAGCTGGCATATATCTTGGTGTGTTTCTGCAACGACATACATGTACGTATATTAACGTTTGAGCTTCAATTCGCATATATGCGAAAATTTACTGTTTATCGATGTGTTTTATGGGTAACCTGTTATCGATATTGCTTGCCTGGTTTTGGTCGTGACGTATATTTATACATCTCGAGAACGGGAGAGTTGTAGTTTATTGCACAAGTTAAGGTCTTATAATTTGTGAGTAACGTTAACGTAAGAATTCATGTGAGCTTACAATGTTAACGTTATTTTGCCTAATTATTAATACTGATCCATGGGGATTTGCAGTATTGTTGTTTTCAGCCTTTCTTCATAAGGTATTTACTGTGATTGCAATGCTACGATGTGGTATTACCTTGCATTTGTTAAAAGTCATGCGGTTTCAACATTTGCTTGATTTTAGACACTGTTGTGGTTTTGCCACTTTTCCCCTGCTGTTGTACAATTCCATGTGGGCCTCCAATGCCTCCCTGTATACTCCTGTAGGCCTGATATGCAGTATATGTGTACATTAATTATGAATGTTGTGTATAGTGTGATTGTATTGCCGTCATGTTGGTGGCCAAAACAAAAGAATATTTCCTCTCATAGTTTGCATAAAAATGGAAGTTAACTCCCAGAGGAGAAAAAAAATCTTATTGTTCCTAACCACCAACATGGCCACCATGATGTAATATGCAATCAACCTATACCTTGCATGCAGACTTGTTCCTGTATTTAAAATACTGTCACATTGACAGTTTTTACGTTGTACCTTGACATGTCATATGCATGGCCAATTTGACAGTGTTTTGCCATTAAATATTCAGCAGTTCCAGAAAAATAATATCCACTCCCTCCTCTTCCCAAAGAAGGTTTCTTTGCTTCTAAAATTTGGCTTTTAAGCCACCCCCCCCCCCTCCCCCTGTATCCGAAACATGATTTTCAAATTCAAAAGTGTGTGTATTTTTCTCAAATGTTTAATAACAAACTATTGTAACAATATTTTTGTATTGCTGTTAGTATGGCCAGTCCATTTGTTCCAGTGGATTTAGACAAGCTATTGGATGAATTTGAGGAGAAGGAACAAGGCGAGTGATAATTATTATTATTATTGTTATTGTTATTATTATTATTATAATTAGCATTATTATTAATTTATTTTTTCTAATACAACTTTTATTGAACACACGTTCAGCACTATTCCACAATACTTACTTTACAACAACATACAATGAGGAAAGTTACAATAACCTAACAGTGCGATACAACAATTAAATTTACACATTTAAACAGTTTTTAACAGTTCGTTAGCAGTATAAATTACGAAGGGTACAGGAGTTACAGATCTTTAACATTAAACAACATATTTATTGAGTAACTGAATGATATACATTGTATTTACCATTAGTGACAGGAGAATACATTTTGTGCAAAATAAATTAATATTATAAAACAAAAGATTGACATGTGAAAGGATCGTTCAACTTTTTCTTATAAATGTGAGTGATAATAATATTATTATTGTCAGAGATTTTTCCCATGTATCTTTTGGGGCACGAGACCCCCCGCAGAGAGAGAAATGAAAAACGTGCTTATGACGGTTCGTCAAGTTTCGTTGAGTTTTATTGTCGTTGTGTTCAAGAATTGTACGTTGTTTTCGCATAAGGCACTTAGCCTGTAAGGAGTACCGGATTAAAATTGTTTACATGGTCCTTCGAAGCCGGATAGCAAGCAAAACTTCGTGAGACAAGCGATTGAAACTACACTTTGACCGAAGAATGAGTATTTTCAAGTCATCACATTCTGGTATTCCCAGCTATTACATCGTTGGTTTCCTTCCGTGAATACTGGATTTGTGCAAGGAGAATAATTGGGAGGAGTCGTCATTGTGTCACTGAGTCTTGTTAAATCGAAGAGAATTCGTAGTGGACACAAAGCACACGTAAGAAGAGTGATAAACGATGCAAACGAGTTGGCGGGAACTTACGATCATGAAAACCCCGAGCACAGAAGTCGAGCCAAACATTATAAGTCTACTTTAACGAAAAAGATGGAATTAATCGCGGCCCTCAACGAAACGATTTTGGCCCAAGTCGAAGAAGAGAACATAGAAGCAGAGATTGCAGATTCTTCCGAATTTATGGATGAAATAGATATTTGTTTGACAACACTCGAGGACGCCACGCGCGTGGAAGCTGAAAATGTTGTCGCGCCGCCGACGCAAGCAAATTCGTCTCAACAAGGCCAGCAAGTCGATGCGCCAGGACATGGAGGTGGTGGTGGTTCAAAGGTGAGACTACCGAAATTACATCTACCGTCACTCGATGGCAATTACAAAGATTGGTCAGCGTTTTGGGACAGCTTCGATTCACCGATTAATTCAAATCAGTCGCTCTCTCCTATTGAAAGGTTCTCTTATCTGCGAGCGTCACTTCGAGGTTCTGCGGCGGCCACTATCAATGGTTTGAGTTTGTCAAGTGCGAATTATGAAGCAGCCGTGACACTGTTAAAGGAAAGGTATGGAGGTCCACAAAAAATTATTAATGCTCATATGGATGCACTTGTTAATCTCCCTATTGTTGAAAATGGACGTGAATTAAAGGCAGTGAGGCATCTTTATGATGAAGTGGAGGCAAATGTATGAGCATTAAGTGCACTGGGCCGCAAGGCAGAAGAATATGGAGGTCTCTTGCTTCATTTGATGTTTCACAAAATACCAGAAGAAATCAGATTAAGCATCTGTAATAAAGTCTCTAAGGAAAATTGGAACCTTGAGGCAGTTTTGAAGGAACTTAAGCAGGAACTAGCAAACAGGGAACGTTGTGATTATTCAGCAGTCACACATTCTGGAGATACGTCCAAAAGGGAAGATTCAAAACTGCCACCTCTTAAGAAGTCAGGTGGCAAGGGACCCCCCTCTACCTCTGCACTGATGGCTGGATCAGACGGAAATCAGAAACCTATGTGTGTTTACTGTGGCCAACATCACCCATCTGTTCAGTGTAGTATTGTCACCAATGTTCAAAAGCGCAAGGAAATTTTAAAGAACAGTCGTTGTTGTTTCATCTGTATCAGGAAAAATCACCTCAGTAGAAATTGCCGTTCGCGATCCCGTTGCAGTAAATGCCATGGAAGACATCATGCCAGCATCTGCGATCCCACAGGGGCACCTGTAAGTCCAGTCAGTACCGAGACCCAAAGGCGTGAAAGTACAGTTGATTAGAAAAGGGAGACATCATCTGTGAATGGCCTGGCACACGCTACTGGTGTACACTACCAAAAATCGAGCTTCATTTTACTTTTGTGAAATAATTTGAACTCGGATCAAATTGAAAATTGGCACAGACTTCAAGTTTCTAGACTGCTTCCGGTTGGAGGAATGTGTTTTCATTGAAAGGTTTTGTGAAAAGAGAAAATAACGTCACAATGGTGAAAAATACGACTATTTTGAAGGCCACGCGTAACATTTGCAGTCTGATCGGCACATTCTTTAATTTCTCCGCTTCAAGTCATAGAAAACAAATCTGCTTTCTCCCTAAGTGAAAACAACTTATGAGTTTTCATTATCTCCAAAACTGTGTCTAAGAATGAAAAAATAAGTAAGTTATAGTAACAAACAGCAAGGGAACTGATTATTTACCTTCATCGTGAGCGACGAGGTCAACTTTTTTCAGACCGTCTTTGCTGAATTTTTAGTCCTTACTGAGATCCAAATAAAAGACATTCCAAATGCTCATAAGTTGAGCTTCCATTCTAGGGTATTGTTTTTTAATTTGGAGAACTTGTCCTTAAATTGCAATATAGTTTTCAAGATCAGACTGTGATTTTTGAGACCGAAAATACAGTTCGGCGTGCCTTAGCGCGAATTACGAAATCCTGAATGTGCCACAGCACAAAGAGGTGTGCATAACCTGTGCATAAGTTGTGCCTAAAGTGTGCGTAAAGTTGTGCCAAACTGTGCGCTGGGTGTGCCAAAACTGTGCCAAAACTGTGCCTAAGTTGTGCCTAAGTTGTGCCAAAGTTGAGCTTACGAGTTTCGCCTTGTGGTCGACCTTTTGCTGCTTTCGTGAAGTGTGTTCGTGTTGATTCATTCTACGATGCTACCTTTGTTAAAAGACTGATGAGGCATTTTCAAAAACCTTTTAATCCTCTTATCTTCGCAAGAATAAGCGAGGAGAACCTTGCAAAAAGACAATCAAAATAGTGTACTGTCGCTTGAGGAGCCGAAAAATGAAACCGCAACGCACGCGGGGCGGCCCGCAATAATTTGTTTTAGCTTTACCGTTCAAGACAACATTTAAATCACACGAAAGAAAACATTTGGTGAGTATAAAATTTTAGTTCAGTATAGGTAATTTCAATTTTCAAGCGTAAAAGTTGACAATCCTTTCCGCGGTTCAGGAAGACGCATTAATTAACTAGTCTTTTTTACAAGTGTCCGATTACATGAAACGCGATTTGTCCTGTGAATAAACAAATTACAAGATATTTATACCGCTCGGGTTCATAGTGTTAAACTTCTTAAATTAGCTGTGTTTCGGACTCTAACAAAAATGTAAAATGCTTTTACTGATGGAAAAACACAAATCCGATCGAGTTCCAAATCGCTGTTTCATCAAATTAAATTATCTATTCAAAACAAAATGTGCTGTTCATTTCATTGTACATGTACAATTTGTACTTGTGGCAACAAACTCGTGCTGAATTAAGAACTCTTCCACTTTCCGTTATTTTAGGGTTAATTGTAAACTATAACTAAATCCCTGCAACTGTCAGAAAAATCGAGAGCTGAATTTTTTTGCTTTCACTAAATTTATTGCTAGGTACCGAAAATGTAAACAATTGATAAACCGCAAGCGTTTTTATTTTCCGTAAAATTTTACATAGTGTTAAATATAATGTTTCAAGTTCCATTATACACAAACCAAAATAAAAAAAAATCCAATTCTTGTTTGCTTTTCTCGCTTCCATTTTTTTCTTCCCTTTTCACGGTGCCGAAAAAATGTTAGCGGCAAATTAAACGCGTCGGTCACAGACCAGTTCTTTATTACTGAAAAATGTGCACAAAATGTGCCTAAACTGTGCCAAAACTGTGCCTAACCTGTGCCTAAGCTTTCCGAAAACTGTGCCACAACTGTGCCTAGAATGTGCCTAAACTGTGCATCAAAATGCGCTTACGCACCAAAATCTTGCATGCGCCAACGCACCAATTTCGTGCGTACACATCATGTTACGCTCGTGTACACCAGTAGCGTGCGCAAGGCCGAATATGTGTGTGGTCACAAAGAACACTGTACTCTTGCAGACAGCTAAGGCAACTGTATACAATCCAGGAAATCATCATCACAAATTGACCATTGGAATTATACTGGACGGAGGGAGCCAGAGATCGTATGTTACGGAAAGAATCCGAGATGCTCTGAATTTACCTATTTCACACTCAGAGTCAGGAACAATCAAGCCCTTTGGTTCAAACACTGGAACTCACCAGCAGTGCAAGGTAGTCAACCTATGTATAGGAACACTGGGTAAAGAAGACGTAACACTATCTGCTGTTTGCGTCCCTGTCATTAGTTCTCCGGTTCAAGGCCAGTGTCCCAGACAGGCAGTGAGTAATTACCCCCATCTTGTTGGTTTGACTTTAGCTGATGACTGTGAAGGAGAAGCAGACATTGACATACTGGTTGGTGCAGATCAATACTGGAACCTTGTCACAGGCAGACTCATCCAAGGGGATTCAGGCCCGACGGCCATCCACACCAGATTGGGTTGGGTCTTATCTGGGCCAGTCCATTATCAAGCACCTTCAAGCACCACTGTTAATCTGACAAGTACGCATGTGTTGAAATGTCAAGCCTCAACCCACCCAGATCCAGACCTGCTGGAGAGCAAGCTTGAAAGAGTCTGGAGGCTTGAAAGTCTTGGCATAGTTCCTAATGAAAGCAGTGTTTATGATGACTTCCAGCAACGCATACGTTTTGATGGCCGGAGATATGAGGTCAATCTTCCATGGAAGGAGCCACACCCCATGCTACCGGATAACTACAGTCTCAGCAAGCGTCGTCTTATGTCTCTCCTATCCAGACTAAGGAATGATCCGGGAGTGCTCAAAGAGTACCATGCAGTTATTCAGGAACAATTGAATGCTGGTATAGTTGAAAGGGTTGAAGAAGATGGTGCAGGGGAAATAGGAGAAGTGCATTATCTGGCCCATCACCCAGTGGTTCGTCAGGATAAACAAACAACCAAAGTGAGAGTAGTTTATGATGCTTCTGCGAAAAGGAATGAAGGCCCGTCATTAAATGACTGTTTATATTCTGGTCCACCACTGTCAGAAACCATTGCAGATGTTCTGGTCAGATTCAGGTGCCACAGGACTGCACTCATTGGTGACATAGAAAAGGCCTTTCTAATGATTTCTGTAGCTGAAGATGATCGTGACGCCCTCAGATTCCAGTGGGTTGATGACCCATTCAGTGAAGAGCCCAAGATAATTGTACTCAGATTTGCTCGTGTAGCATTTGGCCTCTCTTCCAGCCCATTTCTTTTGAATGCTACACTCAAACATCACATCATGGCATATGTAAGTGAAGACCCAGAATTTGTGCAGAAACTTCTTCAATCTCTTTATGTAGATGACATTATTTCTGGAGACAGTGATGACATTGGCGCTTACAAGTTGTACAAAAGGGCCAAATCAAGACTTGCTGAAGGCAGATTTAATGCAAGAAAGTTTGTTTCCAACTCCACGAAATTAATGAGCCAGATCCAAGAGAATGAGAGATTGTTAGAAAACAGTTGCCAAGGAGATCAATCCATTGCATCAAAGGAAAATGTTGAGTCTGTGATGGGAGAAGATGAATCATACGCAAAGAGTGCAACGCACAGTGGAAGTTCCCTACCTGCTACAGAGAAGGTCTTGGGTGTACATTGGAACAGGGAAGAAGATCAATTGGTCCTGGATCTGAAAGAGGTCCTGGAGGATTCATCACTGGATGATTTGAGCCCAACAAAGCGTGATGTAGCACGGATCACGTCGAAGATTTATGACCCCATGGGTTTTATTACCCCAGTGACTGTCAAAATGAAACTATTTTGCCAAAGTCTATGTAAGAGGAAAATGGGGTGGGATGAAGTATTGGATGAAACATCAAGAAAGATTTGGAGAAATCTACTGAAGAGCCTGAAGGAGGCAGAGCCAATCAGGGTGCCATGATGCTACTTCTCTGGTGTCGCAGGGCAGGTGCGGTCGACAAGCCTACAGGGTTTCTGTGATGCATCAGTCAATGCATATGCAGCTGTAGTGTACTTAAAGATGGAAACGGCAGATGGAACTTACCTCAAGTTTGTGACATCGAATTCAAGAGTTGCACCGCTTGTTGAACAAACAATCCCACGCCTTGAACTGCTCTCAGCACTGATTTTGGCCCGACTTATTTCTCATATCCGATCTGTCTTGGAAGAGTTTATTCCCATATCCCAAGTAAGATGCTGGTCTGACTCAGAAGTAGCACTGTATTGGATTCGTGGAGAAGACCGTGAGTGGAAACAGTTTGTTCAGAACAGGGTATGTGAAATCAGAAGTCTTGTGCCACCAAATACCTGGAGTCACTGCTCAAGCAAGGACAACCCAGCCGACATAGCATCGCGCGGAACATCACCAGCAATCTTGGCTGAAAGCACATGGGTTTCAGGGCCAGACTGGTTGAAGTCATACGAAGGAGCAATGAAGATCAGTGAAGAAACCGCCAAGGTCAAACATGCTCCTGTTAAATCTCTGCAGGAAGCAAAGAAGGAGCATCGTGAGCTAGCATCAAACCTACCTTGCTCGTCACTTCTTACAGGATCTTCTAGCCTGGTGGTGAGTTCCGTTATTGATTGCAAGAAATTCAGTACCCTACACAGATTGCTAACAATCACAGCTCTTGTTCTGAGATTTACACGAAAGCTGAAGCTTAAGGGGCGGGAGCCCGGACTTGTCCCTGGAGACATTACCACAGATGATATCCTAGAAGCGGAAGAACTTTGGATTAGAGATATTCAAATCGAGTTAACGTCAAGTGCGAAGTTCAAGAACTGGGAAAGAGAATTTGGAGTGTTTTCAGACCCAAGAGGTATCCTGAGATGTGGGGGAAGGCTTGGAAATGCAGATTTATCTGAGTCACAGAAACACCCTGCCTTGTTGGACGCAAATCATCGTGTCACTTCACTCATCGTAAGAGCTTGTCATGAAAGAGTCCACCATAATGGTGTTAAAGAGACATTAACTGAATTGCGCTCAAGATTCTGGATTGTTAGGGGAAGGCAAGTTGTAAAGAAGCTTTTGCATGAGTGCACAATTTGTCGCCGTCTACAAGGAAGGCCCTACAGTGCACCTACAGCGCCCCCCTTGCCATCTTTCAGGATCACAAAGGAACAACCATTCACCTTTACAGGTGTGGACTTCGCAGGCCCTCTCTATGTAAAGGAGAACGGTGAAATGTGTAAGACTTACGTCTCAGTATACACTTGTGCAGTCTCCAGAGCTGTACACCTTGACACTGTTCCTGATTTGAAAGCGGAGGCGTTTATCCGAAACTTTCGTCGATTTGCTGCGCGTCGTGGACTGCCTCGCGAATTGAATTCAGACAATGGGAAGACTTTCGTGTCTGCCTCTAAGATGTTAAGAGCTCTGTTCAACTCACCTGCAGTAAGAAGACATCTTGCCAATAAAGGAGTTAAGTGGACATTCAATCTTGCAAGGGCCCCCTGGTGGGGTGGTTACTTTGAACGATTAGTGCAGAGCGTGAAGAGGTGCCTGAAGAAGGTCCTAAAGAATGCGAAGGTCACCAGTGAGGAACTCCAAACAGTACTAGTGGAAATAGAGGCAACACTTAATTCCAGGCCCCTCACATTTGTATCCAGTGGAGAAATTGAAGAGCCCCTGACTCCTTACCATTTATTATGTGGGAGACGATTATTGGCTATGCCAGACAAGGAAGAAATTGAAATCAGCCAGCTGAATGCTGAAGAAGCTAGAGGGAGAGTAGCCCTACTAGAGCAACTAAAGGATCACTTCTGGATTCGCTGGAGGAACGAATATCTCCTTGAACTAAGGAATTCACACCGGCTCAAAATGAAAGATGCGGAAGGTTAAACGGTTGCTGTCGGGGATGTTGTTATTATTCAAGAAGATGGTCTGCATCGAGGGCTTTGGAAGCTTGGCTGATCAAAGGCAAGGATGGGCTTGTCCGTGGAGCGGTTGTCAAGTCAACCACACCCAAGAAAGGGAACCCCACACGGTTGAGACGCCCATTACAAAGGTTGTATCCATTGGAACTTGTGGCTCGTTCACAAGGGGATTCAACAGCAGCTATCCCAGATGTGTCTACTGGAACTGAGCATGCAGAGGTGCGGCCCAGACAGGGAGCAGCTTGCATAGCAGGCATGGCAGACAGCCCAGATCCGTTAGATGGAGCTGAGGACGCAGAAGAGAGACCCAGACGAGAAGCAGCGCTCAGAGCAGATAGAGAAAGGAGAACGCTTATGGAAGATAAGCTACTTTAGGAACATTGATTCTTAAGTCCTACGAACAGAGAACCCTTAAAGGGGAACATTGAATGATTCTTATGTTCTGAAAAAGTGAACTCTTAAGAACACTGAACCTTAAGAACAGGGGACATTTGTTTTCAGTTTGAGTATTGCCTTAGGAGTGGCGAATATTGTAACTTTGTCTGTAGGTTTAGGATCAAGGGTTAGTTGACCATTTGCAAAACTGGTCAACGGGGGGAGTGTCAGAGATTTTTCCCATGTATCTTTTGGGGCACGAGACCCCCCGCAGAGAGCGAAATGAAAAACGTGCTTATGGCGGTTCGCCAAGTTTCGTTGAGTTTTATTGTCGTCGTGTTCAAGAATTGTACGTTGTTTTCGCATAAGGCACTTAGCCTGTAAGGAGTACCAGATTAAAATTGTTTACAATTATAACTCTACATAACATTGTGTTTTTTTAAGTAACGACTTGTCTTAAGCTGTATGAAGCTATCTGAGAACTGACGACTGCCATGTGTTTTTCCATGTTTGGTGGCATAATATTAATTACATGTACTCTGCACGCTCTAATCCCTAGTATCAACACGAATGTTCTCCTCAATGTCGTTGTGCATTTCTTTTGATACCAGTTGGGAGAATTTGTTTAAAAATCAAAACATTTAATCTTTGGTGATCATGTCCTCCTTTGGATGACCTACATGTTTCATTAACAAGTTAGTGTTATTGTATTTTTCGTAAGGAGTTTAAATTTTTAAATTAGACGTTTGTCACAGACTATTGGGGCTTAATCTCTTTGTGTTCTGGTTGTTATTGTTTCTCTTGATTTGTTAGAAATAACCTTCTATGATTATTGCAATAAATAATAAGTTTCTGTTTTACCACATCCAATCCTCAAGTTGAGGGCTAGTCTACTATAAATGTACATGTATTCTATCGTCAATTAATTTGGTGTGTTGCTTTTACTATGCTTGTTTAGAAACCAAGCCACAACTGGTGGCTTCCGTTGCATCAGGTATCACAGACAACAAGCATTTAACTAAACGGTCTATTCAAGCATCATTTCCCAGTATCGAGGAAGAGGTTTTGTCTGACCAAGGGTCTGATCAAGGCATCTCGGATGACAAGACTGACAGCAGTAGTGATAACGATAGCATAAATGGAGTAATAAGGGAAGCAGAAGCCATCACAAACCAGACGTTACTGTCATACCAGCCTCAAACCACACAAGGTGTTGTTGCGGATGAGAGTATAATCGATGAACCTCAAGAAAAGGTTGTCATTGCGGCTTATGCACTTAGCAAGTGTTTAGATGGCAATGATCCTTCAAATGATGTTGAAGAGATTAATTCTGGGGGCTTTGACGTGAATGAACAAAAACAACTGAACCAACATGGGCATGCTCAGTTGTTGAATGATGAATTGGAAGCGGTGAGTGTTTCTACTGGTTTATGTGCATCGGAGCATTCAAAGGAAAATGTTCCACTCAGTAACGTAAGCTGCTTCACAGAAACTAATCATTGTAGAATTGGTGTGGTCACTGCCAATTCTGAATTATTTGATGAACATAGCACCAGCTGTACTGCAGATCACGAGGAGCATCTGGCAGGTGGGGATAGACTCGATCCAGTGGGATCTGGGCAGTATCAAATGGATTCAACCATCAGACCTATTGAAATGGAGACATCTAATGTTCCATTGGCAACCAATGGTGTGGGTGGCATTGACCACTACAAAGTTGATTCAACCATCAGACCTATTGTACCTGAGACATCCAATGTTCCATTGGCAGCCGACTCTGACGGTCGTTTTCCTGGGCTTAATCAAACTCTTGATAGTCTTGGATCACATGGCGAACATACAGTTGAAAATTTTCCTGGATTGCATGGTGAACAAGTAGCAAATGATCCAGGAAGTAGTGATCGTGGTACTTATCAAGAGAGCCACAGCTCACAGCAGTTTGCGGATGCTAAGACCAGCCAATATAATAGTTGTGGTTTAGCTGATTCATCTTCTGAAGCAGCTCCTGAAACAAGCTGGATGCCTGCTCAAAATGTTGTGCTAAGTGGTAGTTCTCCTTCTCAAGATTTTTCACATGTTGATAGTAACACTCGACCATCTGTGCCATCACAAGGCCAGTTACAGACTTTACAACTTGATGAAACAAGTGCATCCAGTGAGGGCATGGACAATAACTCTGCAGGACATCTTATGGAGGTTAATCAAACCCTAGGAGCCGCTGGAGATGATCAAAGTGAGGTAACATCTCATGGCATCATCTCACCTCAAAGTGAATCTAGTACAGACTATGGTCAAGGTTACGACAGTTTTGGTTTAGAGGCAGGTACTCTGCCTCTCTCAGCTGAAGTTGATGAGCAGACGCAGTCGTCACCTGAACCAGATTTGAGCATTGCAGTGCAGTCCCAAGGGACACTGGAAGCTCGGCGCATCACTGCAGGTGAAGCTAACCTTGGTAAAGTGCCGCCAATTTGGGTTCCTGATTCTGTTGCTACACATTGTATGAATTGTGGGATAAAATTCAGTGTTATAAAGAGAAGGCATCATTGTAGAGCCTGCGGAAAGGTAAGGGAATGAGATGATAATAAATCTAGAAATTGCAAACGCACACACACAAAAGTGTTTGCAATTTACCTAAACTGCAGCTTATTTCTCTCATGAATTTAAACAGCCCTCATGTGGATCAAAGTTTACTGTCTTTAGAAGGACACAATACAGTGACAGAGGATTAGGCCTCAGATAACTGAACTCCAAATGACGCCCAATACAGGCCTCCACACTACATAATTGAAAGATATTATTGATTAATATGTGAGGTTTTGATCACACCTAAAAGTAATCATTTGACAATTTAATACTTGCTTTGTAGGCTTTATGCTCTTCGTGCTGCAACATGAAGTTTTTGTTACCATATATGGACAACAAAGAGGGCAGGGTTTGTCAAGTCTGCTGTAATGCCTTGTTGAGAGGTAATCACAATAACTAATAATGATGATGATGATGATCTGATGATGATGATAATAATAACACTTTATTTAACGAGGGTGACAGTAATTTTATTATTACTGATCTAGTTTACATAATGGCCCTTCCTAAACTATCCTAAAACTAAAAGTAAATTAAACTATTGATACAAGTTAAAAGAAATTAAATACGTATAGTCAATATTAAAATGTTTCGGCAACAGAATTAGTAAGGAACAATGTTTTGTTATCCTCATGCCAGCATTCATAGGTCTGAAAATCACTACAGGTATTTCACACCAACATTGGAACTTGACAATGCTGCCATGAGGAGTCAACAGTAAAATGTTGTTTCTTAAAATTTACCTAATTAGACTCAGATGATGTTTAATCCTTTTAATAAAACCCAGCGATTACCTGGCCATACAAGCACATTTTCCTTGGCATTTTTATTTGTTGTTGACAATTCTGCCTTGTACTTGTCTTTAAAGAGTTACGTTAAGCAAGTTTTCAACATTTTGAACAATGAGACTTGTTTACAATAGAAAATTAATGACTAAAAGGCAGTTCAAGATGAAGGTCATGATTCGATTCCTGTTAGGGACTGAATGATTCGTCTATTCTATTTCATTTTCTGACATGACTGTGCAATTTGAACTCCTATTATATTTTACACTACAAACATTGAAAATCATGCCCTTCTCACCCAGGCAAATAATTTTATACGCGGTATTTCAATATGCGCTTTGTGACATCGTGACGTGGAATAATGGCGGCGGTGCCACGCAAGAATCGCGGGTGGCATAGATTGTATATTTTCTGCATTAGTTACATTCTAATCAGTGGACTATCGCCTCAGATTACCTCTAATGATCTAAATAATATCTCAAACAGTTTTTATGCTGGGAAAGCTACATCCACACCGCAATTATCTTCAACATTACTGAAAGCAAAGAACAAGGCAACCGAGATACCTGCCTCGATGAAATTGGCCAAATTGTCCAGACTCGTGCAATATTGGTCTTTGACTTCTCTACTCTTGCTATCGGGTGACATTTGCCCTAATCCAGGATGGGCATACCCAGTACTGAACTCTCCAGGCCTCAAAATTGCTCATCTGAACATCCGAAGTTTGCCCAAACACCTCGATGAATTCGCTATCCTCATGGCGGACAATCCGTTTGACGTGATGTGTCTCAGCGAAACCTGGCTAAATTCCTCCTGGTCAGATAATGAGCTCCGTATTGAAGGTTAAACATCATAAGAAGAGATCGTGACGACTCGCAAAGGGGTGGCGGCACTGCCATATATTACAGCAAGAAATTCATGGCTAGGCAACGATCCGATCTTTCTACTCCAGACATTGAAGCTATTTGGCTGGAGCTAACTCTCCCGAACCGCAAGAAAACCCTCATATGCTCGCTTTATAATCCACCTAACGCTGATTTTGATGCGTTTAAAGCAAGCTTGGACAACATTCTGGATCAATCAGCTAGTGAAGGAATCGAAACACTTTTACTCGGTGACTTTAATTGTGATATGCTTCCTAAAAGATTGCCAAGAATCTCCAAAGAACTCATGCAACTACTAAATTTATATCAATTCGATCAACTCATTAAGGAACCGACGCACAAGTGTTCAAGTCTGGTTCAAAATCCAATACCTCCAATTATCGCCCAATCTCAGTTCTGCCAGTTTTTGCAAAGATTCTAGAAAAGGCAGTTCACAAAATGGTTTATAATTTCTTACTACAGCACAAGCTCCTATCTTCTTATCAATTCGGTTTCCGTCCACTACATTCTACTGCTACCAGCCTAATCGATATTACTAACACTATCCTACATAACATCGACAAAGGAAAACTTACAGGCCTAGCATTTCTGGACCTATCTAAGACTTTCGATACCCTTGACCACGATTTACTACTTATGAAATTAGCAGATTTTGGCCTAAGTAAGTCTTCAGTGAATTGGTTCAATGTGTATCTTACTAATAGAACATAAAGTGTTATCATTAATGGCATGCAATCTGACGCTGAACCCATATTATATGGTGTGCCCCAGGGGTCTGTCTTGGGACCTCTATTGTTCATAATGTATATTAACGATCTACCATCAGTTACAAAGTACTGTAAAGTCCATCTTTATGCTGACGACACCCTGTTGTTTTTTGAAAGCAGTTCTGTGCAAGCTATTGAGGCTGCTTTGTCCCAAGACCTCGACCACGTTGTCGGATGGTTGAACCAAAACTATCTCATGTTAAATCACTCGAAGACCAAAGTTATGCTTTTGGGAACTCACCAAAAATTGAGCTCAGTCCAGTCATTCGCAGTTAGTGTTAATGACACATCTTGAAAGGGTATACAAATTTAAATATCTGGGTGTGTTTCTGGATCCTTGCCTAAATTGGAACGAACACATTGATCATATCGGAAATAAAATCTCGTCCCGCCTTGGAATGCTTCGTAGAGCCCGGAAAGTCATCCCAAAAGAAGCTTGCATTACTCTGTTTAATGCTATGGTTCTACCGTTATTCGATTACTGTTGCGTTGTGTGGGATGGTTGCGGTCAGGGAAACAAGATCTACCTTGACCGTCTTCTCAAGCGAGTTGCGGGAATAATTGCGGGTCGCAAGGCTACTGATACCGATATACAGCAAACATTGAAGTGGCCATCCCTTCAATGCCGCAGAGAATACCAAAAGTGCATACAGGTCTATAAGTGTATCAATGGCTTGGCCCCAGCTTATCTGCTAGATGACTTCCACTCCTCGGAGCAGATCCATAACTACAACACTAGGAACAAAGACCTTATTCGCCTGCCTCTTGCCAAGACTGCTAAATTTCAAACATCTTTTAAGTACAATGCCGCCAAATCCTGGAACACTCTTCCTCGTAACTTACGTCATGATCAGTCTCTCACTAGTTTTAAACTGAGAGTCAAGAAACATCTAAATCACGTTAGTTAATTTCTCACCTTCATGAACTCTTTGAATGACTTTTGCTTTCATTTCTATATTTGATTATTTATTCTTATTATTTTATACAGATCTCCATTTAAACCAGCTACGCTGAATTGGAATTTCTGTTTAAATAATGTTTATAAATAAATAAATAAACCAAAAAATTATGCGCTCCCTGATCCTGGCCCATTCTATGTTTCAAACCATGCCATTCCTACAAAACTGTCTTCCTTGTATATGAACAGCATTGTAATGGGACAGAGGCAGGGGATGTTTATGATTGGAAACTACATGTACTTTTGAATACGAAAATAATTCATGGGTTCAGCAGAGGTCAAACCTTTGACCTTCTAATTACTAGTTTGGATTCTTTGAGCCGTGGGAGACTTTTGGGAGGTAAGGCCATTAAACTGGGCTCTTGGGACAAACATCCTGCATACTGCTAGGATTTGAATGTCATTTGTGGCATATGTGCAATGAAATAAATGTAGTGGATTTAAACCTGGTGAGTAAAATTAATGAGAATGTATTATTCAGTGAGTGACACAGGCAACTCAGGAGTCGAACTTAAGACCTTCTGATTGCTAGTTTTGGATCCTCTACAGGAGACTTGTGGGAGCTAAGGCCATTATTTAAACTAGGTTTATGGGACAAACATCCTGCATATATGCTACAGTCGTGGAGATTAAACTGTAAAGAAACTTCTAGTCGATCTCCAAACTCAACTGCTACAATGTTCAACGATATGTCAACAACACAACAACAACAGATTATTGAAAACATGCCGTTTTGTATTTTATGGCTAACTTGTAAAAAGAGGTTTGTTAGGTGGCCACGGTAAGACACGCTTCGCAATGTAAAAGTGTACGTTCATATACCATCGTATAATTTATTTCATGGTGCATAACATGAACATGTACCACGCATCAACATTCATAGTTATGCTAGCAGTGGACAGGATGTTTGTCCTATGAACCTAGTTCTATTAATGGCCTTAGCTTCCATGAGTCTCTTGCAGATCAGCAGTAGAGCATCCGAACTAGTAGTGGGAAGCTCATGCATTACATAGGTTTGACTCGATCCTGTTGGGAGAACTGAGATAATTCCTTTTTCTGAGTAGGCCTGTGTCACCAACTGAACAAGACGTCACTCTAACTTAGTAATGTATGGTATGTTACTTTTTAATTCCAGTTTAAAAACGAATCATCAGATTCTCTTTTATTATTTGTGTATTTAGCCCAGGCATTGCTGCAGGTTGTAGAAAACCAAACGACTGGTGAGAATCTCCTGGGGCTGGACAATGATAGTCCAACAGAAGACTTGATATTTGACGATGGTTTAGAAGAGGATGAAGAGGTGCCGGTTGACCAGGAAGAATTTGTAGAAGCCACTGAAGGTGCTGAAGGTGTTGAAGATGATGACACGGCAGATTTCGCTACAGCAGGTACAAATAAAACCAAGTGTATGTTGATGGAGTCTTTCGGTTAGCACAGTTATCATTAACTCTTACTAGCTCTATGTGATATTTTGATTGCCTGGAAAATCAGCACCTAAAAGGCCAATTGTGTGCTGGGATTTGTCAGCTGGATTTGTTGGCCCAACAGTACTGGAGCATTGCTGATTAGTTGACTGTGTCTTTTAATGTCCGATTTATGACTGATTTGTAAATTGAAAACCAGCCTGTTCCAGAGACACATTTTTGTCAAGTCTGGTTGACATTTTTAAAGGTAATTGCTATGTCAATCAAAATTCTAAATGAAAAATGGGTGTAAAAATATAATGTACATGTACATGCACAATTCATGCTCTGATACCAGTGGGATGACAAGTTGGGCTGTTTAATTATAAACTGGGTGAAAACTAGCCTTTATGTACTTTTGAGTGCTTATTGATGTACATGTATGTTCCCAGTTGTGGAGGCATAGCCTGGTATATTGTCCAGTATGTATTTCAGTCTGTTGAAATTTCTCAGTTATTAACAAGTGTCTTCTGGATTTCTCGTAAGTGAGATTTATACCGAGTACTTGTAGTGAAAAAAAATTCCATGTAAATTTCTGCTATATTGTATACACCTGTGCATTATTGTGCATTTCTAGATAAAATCCATACCCACTCCAAGGAAGGTCAGTGGAAATTCCTAGGAGGAGGAGGCTTAACTTAACTTAACTTGACTTAAAAGGCAAAATTTTAGAAGCAAACATTAAGTATGAAGCTAAACTAGAATTTCCTGGGGGGAGGGGAGTACAAACCAAAAAAACCTCCCATACGGGGAATATGGATATTTTCTGGAATTGCACATTCTACATGACTTTTTTGTACATGTTGTTTCATTGTTTCTTAGGAGTGGATGAAACCTCCGAACACAGTCCTCCAGTTCTGCCTCCCTTACAGCTCCCAGTTGCCCCACCTCCAGACACGGTGGGTACCCCTTTATCTACGCCGACATCCCCTGCTCTCTCAGATGATAGTGACTGCCTGTTTCGTTTGGATGTGGATAATGTACGTTCTTTGTTGCCGCAAGACATTACTGCTCTACCTCCAGTGTTGAAGGTTGTAAATGAAGGTATACAGTCTCTAAATATACACGTACACCTCAATAAATTTGTGTCTCAGTTGTGCTTTATAAATGAATCTTTGTAGTATAATTTCTTGGATTTCATCAGGCAAGAATATTATTTATTTGTTTTAAATTAGAAAAAAATAAGTACAATATAGTTATATAATGTCTCTTTAATTTATACAGTGATATAAAATCCATAAGATGATCAAGTTTGTATCTTGTTTGATGTATGTATTTCAGAAGTATCTATTCAAGAGAGGCCTGATCCAGCAGAGATTATGTATCAGCTAAAAGGTAAAAAGTTAAGTCACTCTGTGAAGACAAAAATAACTTTAATTAAATAAAATTATATCTTAAAATTAAATATTTATATGCAGTGTACATAATTATATACAAGGTTACAAATACATGTACTGTACATGTATGTTAATTGTTGTTAGTATTGAATTTAAAATAAAGCTGACACTTTTTTGCAAGAGCAGTGGTGAAATTTATCTTGTTTTATATAACTGGTTCTAAGTTTTTGGAAGAATCAGTCCTTGAGTATCAAGAACAAAGTTACCTTTCAATTGAACATTGAATTAGAAAGAATAAAGAACTTCAAGATAACAGCCAGCTTTTCTGTTGACTGTATACCTGCCAACTCTCACGCATTATGCGTGGGTCTCACGCCAGGGGACTAGAGACATCAACCTCACGCATCGAGGACAATTTCTCAGGCCTGACTCACAAATCCGGACGAGTTGTTCTAAAAAATCTTCATTTCATTTCAGATGTTATTTATTATTTCTTTGCTCCCTATAACAATCGCAAAAGCTTTCAAATGTCTACAATCCGTTTGAATCGTAAGTGTTCAAAGGTCATCGGAATATCGTCAGACATTTTCGGCAACGTTTGGAAGTCTTCGGAAAATCGTCGGAAATCTTTGGAAGTGGCTCGGACGTTTTCGGAAATCCCGGTCATGACGAGACAAAAATCTCACGCTTTTGACTCAGAAAAAGTTGACAGGTATATGACTGGTATTTTTGTGATAGACTTACAAGTCCGTTACATTTAAGTGGACTGCACTTCATGGTAAGAACAATCCCCAAAGAGTACTGTTTTTTTGTAACCTCCTGTTTAATATATAATTATACCAATTAGACCATTGCAGACAAGTTTTTAAATCGAGACTGAAGCTCCCCACCCCCGTTTTCAAAATTTTCAGTTTTTGCCATTAAATGTTGTTCTTTGACTGTGGAAATACAGACTGACTGAGATAGAATGATGGATTTAGGGGAGGGGAGGTTCCAGGTAGCAGTTTGCTTTTCTATTTATTATAATAATTAATATCATTCAGTAGACATCTTAGATGTGTTTTTTCTTATTTTTAGGACTTCATGAAACAGTTGTGTTCTTGCTTAACAAAAACTTGGTGGTCAAAGTCAGTATAGTAAAATGTAAGTTTGCAAGGCAGACATAATCAACATGATTATTTTTTTTTTACTTTATTGTACCACATACAGTTTGAAAATAGGCAGTGAGAATGAAGAACATGGGATAAAATTTTATTAAATAAATTATTTAAATTAATATTTTATAATTATGTATAGCATAATTATATTTAGTTAACTGAGTTCAGTATGATTCTTTCAATACCATATAATTATACTAGCTTAGGGTATGTTAACAAATAAGAATTATTCAGACAGAAATATATTATTTTTAATATTGTATTGTTTTCCATGTGGTGAAGTCAGTTGTTTTTTTGTTTTCCTAGTAAGCTGTTGTGTAAAGCGCAAATGTTGGTGTTTTGTAACAGAAGGAATGGGAGCTGCCAATCAGGAAGAAATGGTAACTTAAACTAAGATCTATTTTTAGTATATTTCTGAGGTAGCTAGCATAGGCACATGTCACAGAGATTTTTTTCCTTGACCATTACAACTTCAGGGTACCAGCGTGCCCAAGGAATTTTGCTTGAGTCAAAAGTAATTACAGCTGAAACAAGCAAACAATATATACTGTCTTATACAGGGGGAGTTTTGGGGAATGAATTGTAGCTCATGGAAAAAGCGAGCCAAATGTGATCGATTTAAACAAAATGGTCCAAAATTTGACATAGAATGGTTGTGCTTCCCAGTCTTTGGATGTGCTTGTTGTTTGAAAGTTTAATATTTTTTTCTAGGTTGTTCTGCTGGAGTCTCTTCGTAAGGAGACGATGCTTCCCAAGGATGTCCTTTCACACTTTAACACAGCTTTTGCTTACGCCAAGCAAGGTGAAAAAATATATAAATTGAATAATAAAATTATGATTATAAATAAATGAGCAAATCAAAATAAATGAATTTTTTTATGTTAAACAAGGAAGGGGAGTTCACAGGTGTTAGTCTATCCAGTTGCCAAAGGCTTTTATTTACAAACCCACTGGAAATTGCATGTCTTTGAGTGAGGCTAGGACAAGATTGTCATTTAACCCTTGCCTATTAACAGTAATTAATTTTAATAGAAATGCAAAAACTGATTTTGTTAATGCAAATAAAATGCTTTTTGAGTGTGAAACCCGGTTTTAGTCAGTTTTAAAAACCAGTAGAGGAAGATCTGAAGGTCACTCGAGAAATTCTCTCCCCTACTATTCAAGACACAATACATTGTACAGAGAGAGTTATCCATGATACAGGGCTAAGTCATTTTTAATTAGTAATTATTGTTTTGATTTAGTTTGTAAATGGAACTTTGTTTGTTGGTGCAATTTATTAATAAAAGTTACAGATTGGTTACCAATGTGACAATCACCATCGTCCTCTCCTTTTCCCTGATTGGGGAATAGGGATATATAGGATATCGCTGTTCCCATTTTTTGTAGCCTGCTAGTCTTTATGCATAGGGATCAGGCTTGGTTAGACCCACACCAAATCCCCAAACCCTTAGCTGTCAGGCCTCTCACCCTCAGCCAATAATTGCAATGCAGCATGGTTGTATATCATTAATAGTGCTCAGCTTTTTTACTGTAGCTCTGAATTTCGAAATGATCATAAAATGTGACCTCTTGACTTTATATTAATTCAGTTAGAAAGTACATTTATAAATTATCTTTTAAAGTTAATGTTCATGTTTTCCCAAACTAGGTCACATATAGATATAGCTAAATATTCATTTAGTTGTCTGTCAACTGTCGGTGCATGATTTGCTTAAATAAAACTTTAATTCAAAAAACTTTAATTCATTAATTTCAGGTCACACAGTGTCAGAACTGGGTTATACTATTTTTGGCCAGCCTTTTCTTGGCAGCAGTGACAATGCAGGCTTCCTGTATGTCAAGCCAACTTACCAGGTATGGAGAGCAGAGCTTAAAGTTAAATCAAGTACATTAACCAACAGATTAACTTTCTTTAGTTTTAGGCTCAAATCTGATATGATGTTTCTCTTAACAATTTTTGGGATTGAAAGTTGCATCAACTTGTCATAATTTTGTGCTTGACTGTTTACCTTTAATTAACATAATTATTTAATTGCCAGTAGCAAGCTAATAATCCTACAATGGGAGATCAGAGCATGGATGCTCATAACATTAATTGACATCGAAGGTAAAAATAAAGTACAAAGAAAACAAAATTAACTTGTACTTAATGTTCCGTCCTCAGTGCGTCAAGAACCTCCCTCTTCCTTCCACTCCTTATGTGGTTGGAATTTTGATAAAACGTCCTGAGACACCCTGGGCTCAACTCTTTCCTTTGAGACTTCAGCTAAGGCTTGGAGCTGAGTACAGATGTAAGTGATTTTCTGTTTTAAAACCATTGTGCAGGCCAGTTTAATTTGTCTTGAGGTAAAGGTAATTAGTCAAACTCAAGCCTACTGTGGCCCATACAGCCAGACCAACCTGTATTCTGTGGTTAAAGCAACACGAATGCATAACTACTCCTCACTGGATGGGTCTATCACTGGCACCTATTTAACATACACCTGGCAACGTGAGACAATACCAAGCAAATTTTCGCATCTATTAAGTACATTTCCATGTATAAACAACACCGCCATGCAGAGATCACCAACCAATCTTCCGACTTTCAAATCAAATTAGGCTGATGCATCCTCACTTAAGATTTTCTATATCAACCATGCACTCAGCAAATTTGCCTTCATTTGTGGATTCAGATTCTTGATCCACAACCTTCTCATGTTGTTATGCTGTTGTTACTCTAGATTATCCCTGCCCTCTGTTCAGTTCAAGAAACAGGTCTGCTGTGTATGGAGACATTGGGCACACAATCATGAACCTGTTAGCAGTACGTATTAATATTAAAGTGTAGTGTGTTCATTTGTTGCATGGTACTGTGTGATTTGTTGGAATATGCTATTACAAAGTAAAACACATTTATTTATTATAAGTATTATTTTTTTAATCACTCGGTCAAGTAATTAATTTTGTCCTTAGCACAGGTACTCTAAGGATTTAATTAAGCCCAGTCAGCCCACTTGTAAATTATAAGAGTTTTAGGGTGAGTTTGATGGCCCCTTATTCTGGAAATAGGAATACATACAAAATTATATTACTAAATATCACTCATGAGAGGTTTTGGAGTACTGGAATGTAAGATGTCTCTTAAATTATTGTGTTTCAGCAAAAGTTTGCAGATAAGATGCATTTTCCCAAATTTACCTAAAAAGAGAAATTTAAAAGCTATTCTTCTTATATTTCTTATTCCGGAATATGGTCAATCAAACGCTACCTTAGACTGACAAGAATAATTTATTGCTTTTAGATGTTTATGAATTAACAAAAAGTTAAAACAATAAATTCAGTTAATACTTCATAAGTCAGAACAGTCTGTACCACCTTGCAACAGCTTTATTTTTAGCTTTGTCTGCAGATTCCAAAACAGCAAGTTCTTTAAGAAATGTTCATTGGAAACATGTTTATAGGAATGGTCCTTCTTTCATAGTGTTTAATATTCCACAGAAGAGTAAAATTATACAATAAAATTTAATTCACATCTTTTACTACTTTTTAATTAGTGTTTGAGGCTGTACTTTAATTTGGTACTGTATTATTGAACGTTAGACACTATTACAGCCACTAGGTGTTTAATAATAATTATTAGCTAAGTTATTAATAATTTATTAAAAAGCTTGTGGCTTTACAGGGTTTAACAACATTCAGTTGGTTTTTGGAAGGCTAGAGGAACCCATGGAATACATATATTTGAACTACAGATGAAAGAATGAATAAGTGATTGCAGCTAATAATGTAATGCAACTTATTTTATTTAGTTTATTTATAAAATTAATTTAAGTTGTTGTGAAAGAATGCCTGAAAAGAATTCAGGCAAGAACAGGTTTGGTAGCTTAAGCAAGTTAATTAAATCATGGCAACTCTCAGGTTTACACCATGGTCATATATGCTTTAAATGGTTATATTACTCAGACCTGTGGTGCACATGTGGATGTAATTACAGATGATCACTTTTTAAATTTGTTAAATATATAAAAAAAGTAGTAATAATTTTTTTTATTTTCATAGGACTTTAAGAATTTCCAGTATACTCTAGCCAGGGTTACAGGTCTTGTGATTCACATGGAAGAGAAAAAGACCCTTGTGAGATTACCTCAAGACAGATATGACGAGGTACTTAATATAAAGATTATCAAAATATTTAATTTAATTAATAAAATTGAAGTGCGTAGTGCAGAAAAGGGCTTGAGAAATGATTTGGCCTTGGCACCCAGATTTCTTCAAATTAACTTCAATTTAGCATGCATGTACAAACTCTGGTTCTTGTGTCAAAAACATACAGTGTAGTTGAACCATTGTTCCAAAAATCTCAACCAACTGTTTTACAGTCGAAACAAGGTCAAGCGTACCCCCCTTGACTCTATTAATGGATCGATTATTTGAAAATTGAACCCATTAGTCGTTTCAAAGAATGCATTCATTTATTCATTGTTAACGCTGATCAATGATCAAATTAAAATTCGCAGAACATAGATCCGCGCTAACAGTAAAAGCAATAGCCTGTAAAATTCAAACTACAGTACATTTGAAACAGCTCGTTCGTTCAAACTGTTCCTGCATGTTGTTGACACATTCATATAATTCGTTATGCAAATTTGGTCATTGCAAGAGCACAAAGTCAAGCGCTTGCAAATGAGTCGGGCTGAAAAATTCCAATTTATCTTTCATGTATAGCATTACCTACCTTGTAGCATGAAAAAGTTTGGTATTTAACAAATAGATTCCATTTTGCCGTGCGTCTGTACTCTGATAACGCACAGATGACGTCAAAACGTGGTGAGAACAAAGAAGTACGCTACGAGCCGCAGGCGAGTAGCGTGACTGATGTTCTCACCACGTTTTGACGTCCTCTGTGCGTTATCAGAGTACAGACCCACGGCAAAATGGAATCTATTTGTTTTATACAATAACCAAGACATTTCAACACATTTCGTGAGCGGACATCGCGTTGCCTTAGCTGAGTCAAAAACTATCCAACAAACTCAGTTTTAGACTACTACACACATGCGGTTGTGATCTTCTAAATTAGAGTATAATCCGAAAAAATTTCACTAACAATATTTTCAAAACTAACCTTTATTCCAGGAGGAAATCCTGACCCCAAAATATTACAGCATGTAAGTCGTTTCACTGCGATTTGTTATCGATTACTCGCCATTACCGGATTTTTTATCGGCGACATATTTCGACAAACATTTGCTTCCTTTTCACGTCACAACAAAGTTCTAGCTTTCCTATCCTGTTTGAGGTCACTCTCAGCAGTCTTTGTCCAATTTTTTATTGGGCAGTTTTCCTTTCCTGCGAAAATTTGCCTGTGTCTGTTCGCTACTCGCAAAAACACTTTGCAAAACTTTGTTGACCAGTCGCTCTGGCTGGACTCTAGACTCTGATCACGTGCGCTGGTCACACCACTCGATGACGTCAATCGTGCGTCTATACTCTAATCACACACTCCTCTAGACCAATCAAAACGCGAGTTTTACACAGTTCATTGTATAAATATCATTATTTCACCAGACTGTCCATTATACGTCGACGAATAGCGCAACACATGTGCTGCCATTGTCGAAGGTCAACTGAAATGAACATCTTTCACTGTGAGTTCGCATACTTTTCGCTAAATTAATTTGCATATACCTCAAAAAGAGAACCGTTTATTATAATAAAACGCTTCCAGTCCTTTTTCATTTTTGTTTTTGAATAACTAACGGAAAAAACGCAAGTGTACAAACGTAAAATGTTCATTTAGTGATCATTAGTGAGTTTAAATTTACGCGACAGGACCCACCGTGCCCGGTTTAAAATGGCGAGTTTTCTTTCTGACAGTACGCGTTGACTGCTGTAAATCACGAGAAATCTGCTTTTTGGAAAATCCACTGTTATATAAATCAAGAATTGCCGCTCTGAAATTATATATTGAGAGGGGTTTTTCCCGAGGGCTTTCTGGTTTTCTGATTTCATGCATTATTTGTACCCTGGTTCGTATAATCCAATCAGAAATCTAATTTTGATTTGAATACTTGAAACGACTAACAGGTTCAATTTTCAAATAATAGATTCATTAATAGAATCTAGGGGGGTACGCTTGACCTGGTTCGACTGTAAGTGATCAATTTTTTATCACAGCGGTTACCAATAACACGCGACCTATCGCCTTCAAAAGACTCCAATAAAGTTGTGTTTTGGTGGACATCAATCAAAGAAAAGCCGTCGAAATTGTTTTGAATTCTGAGAACATTTCAAGGCAACAGAACAAAGAAATTGACAGTTTTATCCGCTGACGGATGGTAAACTTTATGCGAGTTGATTTCCAAGACAGGTTTTCTAAAAAATGTGTATTGTTTAGATGAAGCTATTTTTTTTTTATGAAACATTTGAAATCGCTACACCTGACAATTAAATCAGCGATGCTTACAATAATATTATTAGCAAATTATCACGTGCAGTGAAAATCGAATTTTTTTAATTCAAAAATACCTTTTATTTGCGCTTGATCTGGCTGGAGAATCAATTTAAATAAAGTTTACTATCTCTTATTGAGGTAAAATTCTTAGTTTCTTGCAGGGTTACCTTGGAATCTTGTCAGTATTCAAAATAATTTCAACGGCTCTTCTTTGATTGACGTCCACCAAAACACAACTTTATCCGACTCTTTTGAATGCCGTAGGTCGTGTGTTATTGGTAACCGTTGTAAATGGTTTCTTTAACCCTAATCCCAATATCATAGAACAAATTCTCCTATCTTGTCCCTATGCTTTTCTTATATATTAAGCGCTGGGGAGAAGTTAAAAATATCAAGAAAATTCACCTTGGGTCATGATCATATCCTTAATTCTCATGACCTCAGGGGTTGAATAAGCATTGATACTACAAGGACAAATTTGATGCTGATCACTGTTAGGGCTTAAAGGGTTAAAACTAAATAAATATTTAGAGTTCTTTAATGTCATCATGATAACAACTCTCTCAGCCAAGGTTGAACCTGTGATATATCACAATCATGTCTTGAGTGCTTTTGTTTATAGTTTTAAACAGAGACAAATCAAATAATTATATCAAGGAAGGGAGTTTTACTAAGACCCCCCCATCTGGAAATTCCCCTTTCCCCCTCCCCCAGGAATCCCTTCTGTGATTGTGGTATGTTTTAAATTATTTTTGAACATGCAACACGTTGCAAGGGCATTTTTATCAACATTAGGGAGAGAGAGAGACCAGCAAAGGGTTCCAAAAAAATAATGTGACATTGATCTGATTGAAGGTGGAAATTTAGCCTTGAGATCAAATTTCTGCAATGAGCTCTACTTTCAATTCACACAACGACTTAGGAACCACATTCTATTGTTTGTATTGAAGTACAGTGTAAATATCCTTACACTTCCTTGCAGACCTATACATGGGAAATTAAAAGAGGTTGGAACCAGTTTGTATTCCTTTTTCACAGTATTTGCCTCATAAAAGTAAGGGTGATTTTAGGGGAATTAGGTTCGTCCAATGCATGAATTCGTTCATGGACTTGACTTGGGGATGATACAAACAAAACCTAATATTCCATAAATCTATTAAATGAAAGGACAATATTTTGTGAATTTATATTCTGTAATATTTCCTGTCAGGTTGTGAAGATTCTAAATGCTACAGATGAGCATGTTATGGCACTTGGTGCTAACTTCAGCCTACAGGCCGACTCACACTTGGTCTGTATGCAGAATGAACAGGGCTACAAAACCCAGGCAATCAATATACAGAATCAGGCCAGGAAAGGTAATGATGCTTGAGTACATTATGATTATTGTGCAGATCCAGAAAATATCCATACTCCCCCACGGAAATTCCAGTTTAGCTTCATACTTTGCTTCTAAAATTTTGGCTTTTGAGACCCCCCCCCCCCTCCCCCTAGGAAGTTCTGATGACCCTCCATGGGGTGGGTATGTATATTTTCTGAACTGCACATTATTTTGGTCACTCTCATCTGGGGTGTTTAAACTGACAAATGAAGTTTGATATTAATATTTTATTAATTTTATAGTTGCTTCTGCCAGTGAATTTATAACAACTTATCAATTACAGATTGAAGTGAATTCAAAGCAGCAAACAGTTTCGTTTCATGAAGTGCCTGTCTCAGTTTTATTCGCTTAGTACCTAATCTTTTGATCTTCATATTCTTATATCCATACACCCTTATTTAAGCATTATACCCAGAAGGTATATTGAACATTCTTCTGACAGTTTACATGTGGTGTACATGACGTGCATCATGTTTTTATTTAGTGACTGGAGCAAGCTTTGTTGTATTCAGTGGTGCTCTGAAGACTAGCAGCCCATTCATGGCCAAAGTCAACATTGTGGAAGGTTTGTTGTAACATTCTCTTTCCTAACTTGTGGCATTTCCATTTGTTGTATTACTGGTCAGATAGTTAGGCCACATTGTACAGTACAAGTTGAATGAATTGGAATAATCGCGATGTAGTACAAGTGATAATAAATTACTTATTATTTTGAACTTGCATGTGCACTTTCAAGCGGAATTTTTGTTGCAGTTGCTGTCATAGTTTCGTGAAGTCCCTAATTGTTTTTTTGCTCAGTTCAATAGAACACATTTTGGCCAGTGAGGGGAAAGGTTTTAAAATAAGTCATGGGTTCAACTTCTGTCGCCGACTTCTGATCCTTCTGTAACCCCGTAATATTTTGTGAAAATTAAATAAAGTTTCCTTTAGGTTAGTGAGAATAAAATGCTTAAGGATGTTGGTTTAGGGTTCACCATAATATGTTGTGACAAATTATATAAAGTTTCCTAATTACTGTTAGTAAGAATAAAATGCTAAGGAGTTTGGTTTTAATTTATTTTTCTGTAGATGGCATCATGGTGCAGCTAATGCCAGAAGTGATTGGCAAGTTACGGAATTCCTTAAAAGAAATGAAGGACTATACCATCACTACAGGCATCCCTGGTGGGGGAGAGGAGGAGCATGTCATTATAGAATGGGTCAGCCGGAAAGATGCCCCACACCAATCCAGGTAGATTTTTAAACTGGTACAGGTTTTACTGCATGCTGATATATGGCCAATACATATAGTTCTGAGCAATCATTCTGGAAAATCATGGTTCAGTTTTTTTTGTGTGTGTAATGTGGTTGTAACAGTTGAATCAGACTGTTTCGATGAGATTATTATAAATGTTAGCAGCAACTGAATTACATGATTGTACAGTTATAACCTTTCTTATATGGTGCTTTATTTTTTCCCCCGGCCACATACAATGAGTAAACAATTAAGTCAAATTTATACACCTGGCGTCACTTCAATTAAATTGATCTACTCATTCAATTAAAATTTACTTACAATCTTAATTTTTTATGACTTCCTTAAGCTGTGGAGGCAAAGTGACAAATTGATAGTGTTAATTTAAAAATGGGTTAATTGGTCTTTTGATCAGTCAATTTAGAAGGCCAGTGATTTTAGGCTGTTCCCTGTACGATGTTTATTTTACATATGATTGTTTGGTTTCCTTGTACATTAAGAAGCTTGAATCTGCATTATATCTATACATGTACATCCAAGTGGGCGTCATTGAAGCATTGTGCATGTTTCAGAAAATCCATACCCACCCCAAGGAAGGTCATTGGAAATTCCTGGGGGGGGGGGGGGGGGTCTTAAAAAGCCAACATTTTAGAAGCAAAGTATGAAGCTAAACTGGAATTTCCCAAGGGGAGGGGGGGGGATGCAAAACATAACAAAAAACTTCCATGGAGGGAGTATGGATACTTTCTGGAACTGCATGTTAGGTGGTCCATGTGTGTCAATCACTTAGCCTTATCAAAGCCTTACACCAGGACTCACTTTGTGAAACATTGTTCATGAATTTAGAATTGACCATAAAGTTTTACCTTGTTAGGCTCAAGTTTGTAATTTTGTGTATTGTATTTTCAGCCTCTGTAGCCCAATAGATGGCCTTCAGCTGCATGCTTTTCCAAGTGTCAAAGTCCACACTGGGTGTGACTTCACCCGCAAATCTGTGTTCAGGATACAGTGGACAGAGATGTTCTTTTTGGGTGACGGGCAGCAGAGTGCATCACGGGATTCAAACAAGCTCACAGCTGAGCTTGCCAAGGCTTTTTGTCGAACATTGATGCCCCACCTGTCGAAACTTTGTTCTGATGGCTGCACATGCATTGGATTGAGGGTCAATTTGGACAATGACAATGTAATGTACATATTGATAATAATTATTTTAAATAGCACCGCTAATGGGTATTGTGTTGTTCCATACTCCCCCAGTGGAAGGTTTTGTGTTTTTGCACCCTCCATCCTCCCAGGAAAATCCAGTTTAGCTTCCTACTTTGCTTCTGAAATTTTGATTTTTAAGACCCCCTCCCCCTAGGGAATTTCCAGCGACTTTTCTTGGGGTGGGTATGGATTTTTCTAAAACTGCACAATGGAGAACTTTCTAAACTATGACCGTTTCACAAATATTGAATTGTTCAAATTATGGGATTTATTAAGATGTTCGCAACTTTAGAGTATGATGAAAAACTCCTGCTTGCAAAAAATCAGCATCTTATTGCAATTTGGAGGTGAGATACCGTAAAATTCTGAAAATAAGCCCCTCTGTGTATAAGCCCCTCCGTGTAGAAGCCCACCAAATCTGAAATGCATAAATACCTCAGACTATAATAAGCCCCTCCGAATATAAGCCCCCGTGGGCTTGTATTTGGAAATTATCTCCAATTATACAAACCTAGGCAAACCACACATAATCACCATTATCATAAAAGAATGATTCCGTGCACTTAAGCAATGTGGTCAACAAGTGTTGAAGTTTATTGTCTTTTACACAGTTCGCTCTTCACTCGCCCCTTGAATTCCTTCGAATTTCTAGCCAGTTGCACATTCAAAAATTTTGACACAAATTTCCCTTCAATTATTATAAGCCCAGCTAATTTTGAAATGCAAATTTCCCTCCTATAAGCCCCTCCGAATATAGGCCCCTTCCAAAAATAAGCACCTCGAAAAGGTCCTTTGAAAAGTATAAGCCCCGGGGCTTATTTTTGGCATTTTACAGTATTTATTTAGTATTGTTAAGCTCCAATGATACCATACAAATCCTTGTAATTTTGTCTCTATTGTGAAGAGTTAAGAATTGCGTTTGATATTGTTGAACATTGACTTTGTCTGTCTCCACAGGTTGGCTATTTCACTGGTAGTAACCAACAGGGCTTGCCAAGCAGCATCATGTCTGATCTTGATGACGTATTAGTACCTGTTATTCACAGTGCTGCTTCACATCATCGAAGGAGGGCCCTCAGCGTGGAACTTCTGTTTAAAGTTTTAAGACTTTAGTGGTCGCAATATTTCACAAGGAGATTTTATAATATACAAAGTAGAAAATAAACAAAGAAACAATACAATGATTGCTTCACTCAGTCGCAGGAGTGCTAAATGTATCTTGGTGTCATGCAAATGGCCAAGACCACAGGTTTACAGGCTTGCTAACAGTATCAGGGAAGGTATAAGTAGTGGGTGGGTGGGGGAGGGTCATTTATACCCCCTTTTAAACAAAATAGAGAGAATGGGGGTACTACATTGTAATAGAAGTAAAATATTAGGAAATGTACTTGGAGCTTGGGAAAGGCAACTGTTTCCTTGAGCAACATAATTATATACATACATGTAGGCAAGTGTTGCTCATCAGTACTTTAAATTCACTCTCATGTATTGAGTAATAAAGTAACACTTGAGTACCATACTCAAATATTCAATATTTATTATTATCTACTTTGTTGCCTTTTTATAAAACTTAAATTTAATGTTTCATATAGTGTACTTAATTTTGTTTTCCATCATGGGAAAACTTTACCTTAGTGAAAGTAGAAAGAAATAACAGAAGAAAGGGAAAAAAAGATAGAAAGAGAGTACTAGGAAGATCATTTTGTATCTAGTTTCTTACTGAAAAAATCCCATCTTGCACTCTGTCTTATTGAAAACAGGATATGTTGTCTACCAGTGGAGGATTATGTTAAATACAAATTCAAATTTGTTCTGTCAGGCCAACAGATGTTTAAATGGGGATCTTATTAACAATATATTCATAGTGTGATACAAACTGTTCATACATACTGTGTGATACAAACTGTTCATTACATTTATATGACCATTGGTTTTCATAAGGTTGATCATGAGTGGCCTAATTTAGCATGGTGACATCAATTCAGATATTGTTTACAGCAGTTTTCCTTTAAGTGTCGTAAAACCAAAACCAATTGAAAGTATTAGAATAAGTATTATTACTCTGGCCAATCACAACAGAAGCGAACAGCGCAATGAACCAAATCAGAAATCGAAGCAAATACATGTAACTGATGCCAAACGCTTCCAGGCGAGACACAATTGGTTTTGGTTTTGCTGCTGATTGGTTGAGAAGGTGGTGCATGTTTATCTGGCTAATCAATCTGCTCTATTGCATATGCAAAAAAAAAAAAAAAAAGAAATGAAAACATAGATTGGCAAAGTGGTTAAATAATTTATAGTACAAAAACAAATCTTAATGCATCTACAATTTGATTGCATCATTGAAACGTTTGATTTGAATTGTTTCCAATGGTGATAAATGAAGGTTCTTCAAATTGCAAAAGCTGTAATTTTGCTATTTTATAATACTATTGGCCAGGCCCCAGTTGTTCAAAGGCCGGATAACTTTATCCAGTGGATAAGTCACTATCCGATAGTTTCAATCTGTGCAAAGATTTCAGTATTTCATCGTGTACAAGCGAATATGCACACTCTAACCACAGTCTAGTTTAAGAGTGAACGAAAACCTTGGACAACGTTTAACGTTAAGTATATTTTAGACCCCGAATAGTGCCTTATCCAGCAGATAAAGTTATCCGGCCTTTGAACAACTGGGGCCAGTATTTTAACCTTAATAAAGAACAACAAAATAACTGAAGGCGAATCGTGCCTTTCTTTTGTTGGTCTGGTCTGAGGACTGTTATACATGTAATTATCATCTTTGAAATTTCACAAGCATACTCTTCTAATGCCCTCATCAGGGTAGCACTAATATTGGATGGCCTACCCTGTGGACTATTAAAAAGAAAATTGATTGGTTTAAATTTTGCTCTTTCTTTCCCAATATTTTCAAAACTTGGCAATTTTTCTTCCAACTTGTCTTGCAATTTCGTTGCACCGTTGCGACACAAGCTGCATGGATCATTGCCTAGTGTAACACGCCCTAAAATGAACATGTCTTGCAACGTTTTTGTTGCAGTCACCGTTGTGAGAGGAGGAACCAACTTCTACTTTGTGCGACATTTGTGGCCAAAAAAAAAAATGCGAGACATGTTCATTTCAGGGCATGTTACACTAGGCAAACATCCATGCAACTTGTGTGGCAACAGAATTGCGAAACAAGTTGCAAAAAAAAAAAATTCTCTAGCCCTTCTGAACTATCAAAATATCCTGCGACTAATAAAAAAGGAGGAGGTTGCTGTTGGGTGTTTCCCCAAGCCTTTGTGGTAAAAAACAACAAGAACAACAGGACCAGGGTTTCATTGAGCTTGTTATAAGGCTCTCTCTTCCTCTCTCTCCTTCCAGGGGACAGGAAGAGGAGAGTCCCTGGTAAAGAGGTTGAGGTTTTGTGCAATTTGAACCATGATGAAGTTCCAGTAAAACATCAATATCCCTACCCCACCCCACAGAAGGGCTTTAAGGGAGTCAGATTGTGGTTGGTGTGTGTGTTAGAGGGGGTCTTGATGACCACAAAACTTCAAGGCAAAGTTTATTATGAACTAAACAAAGAATTTCCAGAGGAATAGGGGGAAAGATAGAAAAAAAAATCCCTCCCATTGGGGAGGGAGGTAAGGACTTTTTTTATTTCATGAAGAAAATAAGATTCTGGTCTCTGTTGGAGTATCAGGGCCCATCAACATCAAAGCTAATTTCTACAACATGTAAAATCTTTAATGCAGACTTCGTTAATCATGTTCAAGACAAATATATTGAGTACAGAAATTTATTTCACATGATTCCAGAAACAGGCAATAATTACAAGTCCAAAACATCCACACCCTCACTGCCTCTTTGCAAAAAAACTCCATCATTTATCAAGTCAGTCACTGTAAAAAGAAGGTGGTTTGACCAGTCAAGCAAACAAGAATCTCCCATCAGTGTGTACGGTATGGTATGGTACAGGTCACTTCTTCTCCAGTCCAAGCTTACGGCGTTCTTTCTCTCTCACTCTGTACATTAAGCTACAAAAGAACAGATGACGATAAGCCTGTGACTGTAACCACCTCTTGTCCTTCTTTATCAACTTAATTATTTTGTAATTTTGATGTGGACCAGGTAACAAAAAACCATTGACTCCGCTGGAAAGATGCCTTAAAATTTAGTAAAATGGCCAAGTTTGAGTCTTGTAGGTGTGCTCAACAACTCTAAAATCATTGTACTTATAAATGATGGGTTCCTCTTTTAGTAGTAGTCTTGAAATTAATGTGAAATACTTTACATCTGTATTACTAAGTAAAAATTAGTGTCTTGGAAGTTTGTACTTGTCATTTTCTTGTATTTTTCTTGCTATGCCTTGTCTGGCTGTTGCTATTTTCAGGGCAAGCAAGCCACAAATCAATGTTATTCTTGAACCTAAACATTGATTGAACAGCAAAGATATACACCTGCAGTTCCATTATTAATCAGAAAAATAATGTTATACTGTTTGTTTGTATAATGGGCAAACTATGCCATTGTCATACAAAGGTCTGCAAAAATTCCTGAATATTTTACAGAACTATGTCTTTGCTATTTTAAAACACAAGGCTTTCAAATTTGGTCATTTTGCTAATTTTAAGCTGCTCTTTCCAGTAATGCCAGTGGTTTTGTTACCCTGGTCCCTACATCAGCAGTTTTAAATTAAGATGATAAAGGTCCTGATCACTGGGTGGCAATGCAGTTCAAAATGTTTCTGGTTTACCCTTGAAAATAAAGTGAACGCTAAACCAGGTGCTTTAGTCTCAGAACCAGCCGTCGCTACCTGTACCTATTTCTCTGGGAAAAGCACTGGCTACCTGAGAACATTAATTTTTGTGTTATACTTTCCCAACAAATCTAATGTATGTGGTAGCACTATTCATGATTTAGATTATTGAAGGTAAAAATCAACAAAAATAATGATCAGAGAATGGCTTAAATGAATATGTGCTAAAACCTGCTGTAAGTGGAAACCTAAATTAGGAATTGATAAATAAAACACTGGAACTAGCACAGTTTTTTTAACCCTGAAGAAGACTAATGCTGAAATTTCAGTGATTTTTTCATTTATTTTGTTGTTGTTGTTGTTTTTTGTTTTGTTTTGGTGTTTCATGTTCCAGTGCTAAATACATGCATTTATCAACACCTACTTATCTACTTGAAGGTGCTGCACAGTTTTAACTTACTAATTAATTACTGGCCCCAAGTGTAACAGTGACTTTTGTTTCCCCGAGACACCGAGGGGGACATTGAGGGCCCGGCCTGAGAGTACATGCAATAAGCAGTTAAGTCAAACCTTTCCTACAAATCTGAAGATCTTCTGTCTTCTTTCTTTTTTTCAACCATTCTTAACTTATTTTGACCACGGCTTTAGAGATACAGTCTAAAGCAGTTTTGTTAATTAAATCACTGTCTTGCTGTGAGTTCAACATTTTATACATTAAGCGTATTATTTTAACTTACTCGTCGTATTGACATCTATCCCATAGATGCTTCTCGTGATGGCATTTCCACGGCACGAAGTAAGTTTCTTTTCTACATTTCAAAAGCGGTATGAGCAAGTGAGCGCAGTAATCTCTGCTCTGCAAGGGAAGCTTCGCGTCCGCCATCTCTTTGGCAGTCACCTTCATCACTAACAAACGAAATATTGCTTGTTTGTAACCAAATGACAGTATTGAAATGTTTTGGAGTCAAAGCGAAAAGGAATGAATAAGTTTTGTGGCTACAGCCTAGGAAAAAGCTGTAGTTTCTAACCCAATGCTTACCTGGCTTGTACTCCTCGTCCGCCATGTTGGATGTTTGGATCACAATACCCACAATTCAACGCGGCAAATAGGTACGCAATGCATACATACACCACGTATCCTGCGTTTGTCCAGGGGCAGTTAGTCGGGTTGCAGGGATTTTCGTGGGCGAAAGTTTACTGTAAGATCGTCTCGTTCTTACAGTAAACTTTCGCCCACGAAAATCCCTGCAACCCGACTAACAGTACCCCTGGGTCTCCGAGGATGAGCTAAAATGAGAAGTGTTAGTTAAAGTGTGCACAACAGAAGGTATAAGATAAGTTTTCATATATTCACTTTCAGTTTTTCAAAGGTTATGCTGTTACCATGGTGACCCATTACGTCGAGAAAATGACCATTGCTTGTTCACCAATGATTACGCATTTGATTGACTCTATTGTTGTCGCATTAACCCGTCAGCGTACCAGAAACAGGTGCCAGGCCATGGCAATTTTCGCACCCGCCCGCGCGGTTCGCCCATTTTATTATCCGCGGCCCAGTTGTTGAAAGCCCGATTAAGCTAATCCCGGATTAACGTGAACTTTGATGCGAGTTTAATTAATAGTTAATAAAGATTCTCCCAAAAGATTTTTGTCCGTCAGTTTTGCCTGAGAATTTTCTTAACCTTTAGCATGACAGTTCGCCTTTTAAACCATTTTAAGCGAGCGAGATGAAAACCTCGATTAACTTTTAATCGTGGATTCGCGTTAATCGGCTTTCGAACAACCGGGCGCCGATAGCTGCAACGTCGGGATAATAGAATGGGCGAACCGCGCGGGCGGGCGCGAAAATTGACTCTCGCGAGTTGACTTCCCTCCGCGTGCCTCGTCGCCTCGTGGGAGGAAATTTTCGCTCGCGCTCGTGTCATTCGCTACCTTCACTATACCGGATTTTAAGGTTGGAGGTTGAAGGCCACCTCCTTCATTGTATCGTTTTTTGTAGTCTTCCATCCATGCTGTCATAGCGACAATCATAGTTGTTTAATTTTACAAGAGCTGTGCTGACATTTGGCTGTGTGTATCACCTGTGAGTCGAGTGTGACTTAAACTAATAATCAAAATCGGCGGGTTGATGACTCAGGGCTGGGTACACTACAAAAATAATTACGGCTATCCTGCAATGTGAAAATAGTTTATTCAGATATCTAAACAGAATTACGACTCTGCCAAGAGCGGAACCTCCTGTGCGAACTCTGGAAAGCCGGTTTATTAACGTCCTAGAAGAAACACCACTAAACCGTTGCCAACAACTACCTGCATCTTACAAACGATTTATTGATAGCACCAACATGTTTACAGTTTACCAGCTGTTGGATACAGATCTACAAAGTTCTTCGAGGTATTCAAGCAAGAACAATCTAACCTATCAGTATATTATAATATTTATGATCAATCTTTAAACAGTATCCGCACTAGCTCTTGGTGTGTACTTGGGGTGTTATCGCTGAGAGATAACGCAGTCCATTCATCTGAAACTAAAATAAAGAAATTGTATTTGAAGGGCTCGCTGCATGACCGACCTATCCATGTAGTGCATTTCAGATCACTTTCGCTGTTTTTAGCTCAGATCCGCCAGGGTAGAGAGTTTTTGGATGTGGCCTTGAATTGATTAGGAAACGTTGCTCCAATGTATTTTAAATATCCACTGCTTTGGCTTTCGTCTCCAATCAAATAAAACCTATGATTACAGGCAAAATTTCCGTTTTTATCACAAAACGAAGCGCAAAGCAGCGGATAGAACATTGTAGCAACGTTTCCTGAAGGAATTCAAGGTCACGTGTTCACTCTTTACAAAAGAACAGGTCAAATTGTCCAAAAAAAGATTTATCAAGGAAAACTTGAGAGAACAGTGGAACCCTGCTAATACGACCACCTTCGAGTTGTGAAAATGTGGTCGTGTTAACGGGATAGTCGAGCTAACGAGGTTGTAAAACTAAGCAAATGCTGGAATTTCAATTTGTTCGGGGCACAATAAAGTGATTTTAATAACGAGGTGGTTGACCATCAATGAGGTGGTCGAAAGGTGAGGATCCGCTGTATATTTTTGCTAAACGAGAATACTACATTTCGGTATACAGCTATTTCAATTAACGTTGTCGGATCAAAATAAAGCTAAAAGACACGACTGCAATGTTTTGTGGGATTATTTTTTATGAATAATGTCATCAAAATCATCCCTACACGTGCAGGTCATTGTACTGCTAATTACAACCTATTGTTTTCTCCAGGCATGACCGATTTTGATGAATTTACTCATAAAAATCCCACGTAAACTTTCGGTCTTGTCTTTTAGCTTCACGCTTTGAACCGACAACGATAATTGAAATAGCTGTATATTCCATGGGAGAATGCCATGTTTGCACCGGTATATAATATATTTTATTCCACACTATACACACCTTTACAGGGCTATTAACACACCTATATCAATAGGAGAATATTTCACCGTGAATATGTTCAGTAATTAACTTTCATTTCTTCTAAATATTTATTTTTGTGAATTTGAAAAAAATCCCTTTTATGGGGCAATGAATACATACAGACCAGGGAGTAGTAATACTGACCTAAAGTACTTGTTCTCTTAACTTGTTGTATCAATGTTTTGCTGGTAAATTCCTCACTGATGGTCTTCAGCTGTGACACCAGGACACCTATATGCTGAGAATGGTGACAAAACAACTCTGGTTAGAAATTGGCTGTATAATTATTTTTACAATAACAGTGAAAACTCCTGCACAGTGATTGGCTGGTAAATGTTGTCTATAAGAGTACAGACAATAAAATGATGTTAGATGTAACACGTGCACTTTCTCAACAAAAGCCAATTCCGCTTGTACTTTTTCCATGTTACTGTTAAAAAAAAAAAAAACAGATGGACGGCAGTTTTCTATGAATGACAGTAGTTATATAGTTGAGGTAATAGGCGCGAAAATAATTTTGCGCAAAAATTAAATCCACTCCACGGAACCAAAATATGGCTTCAATTAATGCCGGTGGAGCGAAAAATAATGCATTGCCAAGGCAACAAATTTTTTCATAAAATTTTATTAATCTTGAATAAAAATTGCGCAAATAATTTTTCCATGAAATTTCATCAATCTTGAATGAAAATGGCGTGAATGATTTTTCAAGCTTTAATCTTGGCTTCTGATATTTGTTTTAATCGCGGCAAAGCTTAAAAGTTTGTAAATGATGATTTTTTAGCTATTTTTAAATTCGTTTGATCTTGTGAAATAATTTTTAGGTAATTCTATTTTTTATTACATTTTTAATTTGCAGGGCCCCACTGAAAACCGCCAAGGCGAGTGGGCTCCCTGGATAAATATTATTATTATTATTATTATTATTATTATTATTATTATTATTATAATATACATATATTATTATTTAGACAATGTTAAGATTAGTAAAAAACGATTGATTTGTATATGATTTCTGAAAGATAAGTTAGGATAAGTTAATAAGTAAATAGTATAATGGATTTATGGTTTATGACTATGCAGCAAAAGCAGATCTTACAGTCAACCCAGGTCACGCGTGAACAGTATTTCCAAGAATGAAATGACATTCGAATTTCTCTTTGTAATGTCCGACGTGTGAATGGAATGTTGGACATTTCTCTGGAAATCGTTCCGAAAAAGACACATTAACTGAAAAGAAGATTCAAAATACTTGGGAAATAAATGTTATTCTTGAAATATTCAATTTTGCAATGTAAAGAAAAATTTATAGCTTTATACCGTCAATAAGCTAGGGAAAATTATACGGGGACTCTGAAATCTCGTTGGCAATTTTCAAAACTGACATTTAAATTTCAAAACTCCGTTCAAATTTCAAAAATATCGTTCACGCGTGACCTGGGTTGACTCTAACAAGGGCTATTGAAATCCATAAAGAAAATTGGGGGTAAGCACGCATTTTTAGAGATAATTAAGCAACAATTGTTCTAAGAAAACAGTAAAATACAAAGCAATGTATGGTGCTTTTTTTTTTCCAAATTGAAGCTTTATCTCTGAATAACGCATGGTTACCCCTAATTTTCTTTTTGGATACCAAGAGCGCTTGCTAAGTCCTGCTTTCTCTGCATAGTTTTAAACCGCGCAAAAATATTCCAGTGTATTAGTAGGCACCACCTATAGGACACTCGAGTATCTCAAGATGCGCAGAACGTATGCGCAGTAACAAAAGTAGGCACCGTCTTTAAGCTAAGACATGATCAATTCTTGACAGAGTTCATTAACCAGGAAGTGCCTGTGTAATTAGCTGCGCCACCCAGACGGAACACACCCAAATAAACAAACGTTCTACCATCCTATACACCCAGAGTTGAAAGTTTTTTTTTCTTATTTATGATTAGAAAGTTAACAAACAACAACTTTTTTTAATGTTTATGAAATATCTTTCTTCAACCGATGACTAACCTTGTGTTGAGCATGGTGTTGTTTGATCGCATCATGGGCTCTTTTCAAGTTGGCAACTCTTGTCTGAGTTTCTTTATATCTGTGAAGAAAGTAACACGACTGATTAAGAAGTTACTCTCACTGCAGGTTAAAGACATTCATATGGAAGCTTGCAAGGAGGAGCACCTGAAAAAATGACTGGACTAATGACCACTTTGTCTGACTTAAACCCCTCTTCTCTGCTGGGCTGAGGGGACGTTACCCTAGGGGTTGGCACAGGGTAGATCATGGGGATGGGGGAATATAATTTGGCATTAGAAAAGCAGGGAGGAAAACTAAGGACTGTAGAGAGTCCATCTCTCAGCTCAGGGGCCCCTTACTTTTCCTTGATACATGTACTTTTTTTTGTCACTGTCACTCTTCTGATAATGAGAAATAAAAATGTCTCATTTTTAATAAATTACCTTTCAAGAAGTTGTTCAACTGACGCAGATGTGGCCTTCACCGTTTCACATTTTTCTTGTCTTGCATCTTGTAAACTGGTAAGCACCTTTCTCTGTGCTTGTCGGTTAAGACTTCGCAGTATTTCATCTTCTGTTTTATGATTAACTGAAACAAAAGTTATGCAGATAAACATTTACAGTCAATCTATGTCATGCATGACCAATATATTTGAAATTTGAACAGAGTTTTGAAAATTACATGTCAGTTTTGAACATTGCCAACAAGATTTCGGAATTCCCATAGAAAATTCTCTGGCTAGTGTATTGATGGTATAAAGCTATGAATTTTTTGTTACATTACAGCAATAAGTATTTCAAGTTAGAATAAAACTTGTTTCCTAAGTATTTTGAATCTTTTCCATCTTTTTCTTTTTCAAGTGCAAGACATTATGAAGAGAAATTCAGATGTTCATTTCATTCTGAAAAACTGGTCACGCGTGATGTGGATTGACTGCAACAGGAAGACATTCTGAGGGTTGAACAAAACCAGCGTCAGTCACATTTCTATCCTCCAAAACTGCAGAGCAAATTCAGCTAAAGTGTTTTTGAGCATCATGAAAAAATTTAAGCTTTAACTTTGCAATCAGAGTTGATTCATGAAAAATAATAGGGGTTCATATAGTATGTCCTTTGAAAAATCTGGAGTCTTGTAAAATATAGGCAAATTCTTGAAATCTTGCATGCATGTTGGAAACTGGTTAATTAAACTCTCATTACTTGCCTTGCTAGCTATATTTACAGTAAGTGTATTGGGATGTAGTTCACACAGTCTTGGTCAAATGGCATCTTAGCAAGTCTTGGATTTACGCTTATCATTTTACACAATCATATGTATAACTTTCACGTGTATAATCTCTGACTTATATTTTATTTATTTAGTTCATGAATTTATTTTCTTTTGTGTCCCCAATTAGTAGAAGGATATTTTTTTCCTTCGGCTAGTCTTGTATTTTGACACATAAATAAAGTTATCATTCATTCATTCATTCACCCCTAAAATTATACCTGCGATAATGATTGCTTATGATACCCCAACTTAACATCAAATTGTCCAGACAATTGTTGTGTTTGATGAAGACAAAAATTAACACACTTCTCATACAGATTGTGATTGAGTTTGTAGGGGACAATCAATGAATGAATGGATCTTGGGACATGTATCTGGCATCCCCTGCAGATTTCGCAGGGGCAGATGACATCATCACAAACTTGGCAAAGTTTTATATGATTGTGTATTAGAGCAGTTTTCAATTGAGTTTTTTACAATAACTGTCCAAATTCCCGCGCGCTGATTGGCTCGTAGCTATTGTCTATAAGAGTGCAGACAATAAAAATGACGTCAGATGTAACACGCGCGCTTTCTCAACGAAAAAAATAGCCAATTCCGCTCGTCCTTTTTCCATTTTATTGTAAAAAACAAATTGATGGCAGTTTTCTATGGTCTATACTCTTACAGACCATAAAATGACGCCATAAAATGTCCAAAACTTGGCAGTGAAACCACTCGCCTGCGGCTCGTGGTTCCACTTGAGTTTTGAACATTTTTGACGTCATTTATGGTCTATAAGAGTATAGACCATAGAAAACTGCCGTCGATTTGTTAAATGTTTGATTTGATTTTTGTTTTATTAATAAATTGCTCTGTGATTGGTCAGTAAAACTTGTGCTACTTCCTCGACCAATCAGAAACAAAACCAAAACCAGCCATGCTTTGCTCGCACACATTTTCCAGCACTTGGTGTCAGTTACAAGTAGCTGCTTTGAGTTCTGGTTGGTTCATTGTGCTGTTTACATCTGCTAACTGATTTGTACTGAAGAGTAATTTATTATAATTATGAAGAGTAAATATAACTTTTTGTTTTGGTTTTACAACTCTGAATTAAAAAAATGTTCTTACATTCATATGTCAACCAGTTTCATACCATCAAGTTTATAACTAAAATGAAGTCAATAATTAAATTTTTTTTTTAACTAACAACTCTTGTGGACTGTATGATATATTTGAATTTGAAAATGGTGACTTGAAGTCACTTTCTCTCACAAAAATACATGCAAAGGTAAATTAGTACATACATGAGTACCAGATAGCTTACAATATATTTCACAGCTGAGTCTTACATGTGCACCCATCTGCTGAAGCCCTTACCTTTTCTTAGTGTATTGTGGATAACTTCAAAAGGAATGTGTTTTCGATCATTTGCTGAAAGACAGAAAAAAAATCTTTACTGACAAACATGAAAATTATCTGCACACTTACAGTAGATATTTGCCTGAGAAGTTAAAGGTCAGTTTCCTGTCCTAAGTGTCAATCTTTAGGGAATCTGTGATCTAAAATTGAATGTACGATGCCCAAAGACAAACTAATATCTATCACTATACATATATCTAATAGAGGTTTTAAATAAAATTAATTAAGTCATGTATTTCTAGTTATTATTATGTTTAAGTTATATATCCCTCAAATATTTACAATATGTAGGAGATGCCATAATTTATGCAAGGACTTACAGCAAGACAAGCCAGGCTGTGGACCCGCGGCGCTCACTACAGTGTACACCTGGAAAGTGAGAGGCTGTGTATTGCGCTTCACTTTCCTTTGATGTGCGGTACATGCAGGACGTCCGGCCCAGACCACATCAACCCCATGATGATCCTGATTTCATTGTGTGACCTTTTGATTTTTAGTGCTTTAGTTTCTGGTAAGTCAGACTGCTTTATTGGCAAGTTAGTACAACTGTATGTTGATGTTGTTATCTGTTATACAACATGTAACTATGTTGTAGGTTGAAATGAATCCCAGGTTAATATGATTTCAACCTAGGTTGATTTGTATTTTCCTTGTTTCAGATGTAAATTACCCAACCTTAACAAAAGAAAATACAAATCAATCTAGGTTGAAATCATTTTAACCTGGATTCATTTTAACCTACAACAACTACACCAAAATAAATACTCTAGCCTCCCCTCTCAAGTTTTCCAAAAATGCCTTTCACTACATTTGAAGTAACTCAGGGTTTGACACTTATGGATATCTCATTAGACAATATCACTGGAACGTCCAATAACCCTTTGAATGCCAAATGCAGTGTAACCCTAGCAACCAGCACTAACCTTTCGGCCAGCGGATTGCTCTTTCCCAAATTCCGTTGAAAGTTAACGTCTGGTGGTATGCAATGTCCTACCCTACTGTTTAGTTGATGAAAGCATATATTGCTTCACATTTTGGCCAAAATAGTGATGGTAAAATTAATATAAAAGAAAGATAATCTAAATAATTGATATTAACACAAACTGAACTGTCAAATAAAGGTTCTTCTCTTGATAAATGATTGCATACCTCTGATTTTAGCGAGTGCTGGGCAGTCCTCTTCCAGCAGGAATGGAGTCTTAAGTAGCTTGATCTGTTGCTGGAGAAAGTTGCGGTCGGTTAGACTTTCACCAGCACTCCCCAAAATTAACGAATCCCTTTCCTTTGACATGTTTAAGCTCCCATCAGACTCAGAGGCTGACAATTGTTTTCGGTAATCTAGCTTTTTCTTTCTTGTTTGTGTAGTGTTGACCTCAGAAACAGACTCCTCCTGGTCATATTTTTGTTTTGCAAATTCATCTTGTACTGGACTCTTCCTGGTGGTGCACGGTGATTTCCTTTTCTTAGCCCCTCTGCCTGTGGTTTTGTCTTTTTCTGTTTTGTCACTCACTCTTGATCTTTTCCTCTGCACTCTTTTAGTCTCTGGTGAATCCACTGTTAGATTATTGGTACTTGCATTTTCCTGATGATATTATGGTTAAATTAATAATGATAGTTCAACTTGGAGGAGACAGTTGCAGAATTGCAAATAATTTCAAACTTCTCTACATAAATTATGTAGGTTTAAAAAGTGGGGAGTCAATGCGACTCAAGGTTTTTAGTAAAAGCCCAGTGGTATGCACCTCAATTCTATTGCTCCAAAGTACACCTTCTTCTTTAAATATAAGTTATTGGCTTCAGCAAAGAAAGAATGCACTCCTAATACAGATTGGAGTCGAGATAGGCCTTATCACGGTTTTGGATGCCATTTTGACGAGTAGGCAAACAGGCTTGAAATAACAGTGTTTGTATGGAAATCCGACCTCAAATAATTTTCATAAAACATCGCTTCTGAAAAATTCATGAATTGGAAACTTTTGGCATTACGAAAAGGATTTTAAGAAAAAAATTGGAGGGATGTAGCTGTGCCAGAAAACGTCCAGTTGTGTTTTAAACTTTCCATACATTTCCCTGTATTTTTTCCTGCGAACTATTTTTAGTCGCAGTTCACGGCTGGTTCGCTATACAGACAAATGTATGGAAAATTCAAAACACGACTGGACGCTTTCTGGCACAGCTACATCCCTCCAATTTTTTTTCTTGAAATTCTTTTCCTAGTGGCAAAAGTTTCCAATTCATGAATTTTTCAGAAGCGATGTTTTATGAAAATTATTCGACTTTGGATTTCCATACAAACACCGTTATTTCAAGCCTGTTTGCCTACTCCTCAAAATGGCGTCGAAAACCGCGACAAAAAGGCCCATTGTATGGGACAATGCTGATTGAATGAATGGATATTAGGACGCCTATCTGGCATCCCCCACAGATTTTGCAGGTGTGGATGATATCATGTATCACCAACTTGGCAAAGGAGAGAGAGCCTGGTGACAACGAATGCACTCCCTTAACAGTGCCCATCCCCCCCCCCCAGGCCGACCCCTGAGAATTAGGATTTTTTGAAAATAAACTGGCAAATGCCCCACCGCCGGGACAAAATAGTTGTTCAAATGCCCTGTGGTGGTGGCTCAAACATGTCAAAAATGTTTTATTTTCTTCGTTTCTCGTCTTACTTTCAGTAAAATCTAAGCTAATTCACGTTTAAATTAAGTCCTAGCTGGGTCTTGTTTCCCTTATTTAGTGCAAAAATAGGTCATTCTACAGCTCTAGCATCCCATTTTATGTCCTATCTAGACGTATTCAATAAGAAACTTACTGTATTTGCTGATGAATTTGTCATTAAGGAAGCGACAATGCTGTAGGGTGAAAAAAGTGAGATGGTCAAATGCCCTGGGGTAATTGGGTGGAAGGCTAATGCCTGACCCCCGGGATGGACAGTGTGGGAAAATGCCCCACTATTGCCCAGGGGGGGGGGGGGGGTGGGATGGGCACGGCTGGAAACTGGAATTTACTGATGCATAAGACTCTCAAACCTTCCAGTGACCAAATACAACTACAGTCACTGTTTGTTTGTTACAATCATGTACATGATCAAAATTTTAAATCACAAAAATAATACGAGATTTTCCTTTCCTTGTGACTGGCTACTTGTACACTGTACTTTCATTGTGGTAGCAGCTTCTGGAAGTGAACATCCCTGAGCCTACCCCTGCCAGACAGGTACGGTTCCCCTGGACGTTCATTTTGTTTTTCATCCTGTTATATTTTATAAACAAGGACTGTATTACAGCATTATGCAAGTTTTACACTCGCTTTATAACTAGACTTTCAAGATAACAGCATCTAGTTATACATTGCTATATTTAATTCTTAATTGAACGTATAAAAACTTTAGCTTACAGTTTCCAAAGCGCCATGGCCACTTTCCCTGCCGCCACTGACGAGATGGCTGGAGTTTTTTCGACCTCTTCGCCGCGATCCAGTGAAATATTTCATTTTGTCAAAGGAAGAAGATAATCTGCACGTCCTAAGTTCGAGATTATTTCGCTATTGTGCTTTTTAAAGTTAGTACAGACCAGTACAAAGGTCTTGTTTACATCTGTCTCATAAATCAACTTTCTTTCTTTCTTTCTTTTTACCGCCACAACTTACACGCATGAGCAGTGCGTTCCAGGATTTACTCTATTGTGTAATCATCACAAGGTGTCTCGGTCGCAAACGACACTGGTGCTTTCATTTTCCATGTGGAGCACTTAGCATTATTGATTTAATACTACAAAATTAGCGACGTACTCCAATTTTCATTTGACTTCACGGCTGGAGAGCATCTGGGATGGAGCTGTATTCTCTAGAACAATGGCGATTGCAACCTTATGTTTACGGTAAAGCTGGACAGCTTTTTAAATGATTGCAAGCAAGCCATACGTTAATTTGAACATCAATGGCCGGTGATGGTAAAACACGAAAACATAACAGCATATTTTTCTGTAAGGCTTCTTCTTAGCCGTGCCCCTTATCTTGGGAAAATTTTGAGCATATTGTCCATCGTTGGTCGCGAAAGTTCAACCCCGATCCATAATGCATATGACAGCATTAATGACAGTTTGATAAGCTTGAATTTGAATAAGACTTATTTTGTTTTTGTAGCCAGAATTATAAACACGTCACTTAATTTAAGTTAATTTAGAAACAGTCGTTAAACAGATGGTTCGCCCCATCTGTGCTCAGGGATAAAAAGTCTTAGTTTGTCAGTTTATTGAAAAAATTGTTAATACAGTGTTTCTTATCTTGTTATAATTGTACGTACATGTAAGTATATAAAATAAGGGTACAAAGAAATACCTACACTGTAAACAGTGAGCGTAAGAGATCTTACGTTTACTACCGCAATTTAATTCTTGGATTCCTTTTTACAGTCTGTTTAAAGTCGTTTGGTAATCTGCATTTTGATTAAGCCTTAATGCGATATGAGACCATTCAAATGAAAGCGTAATAGCTCTAAGCTGTGTTTTCCTGGAGTATTATAATGTTGGTATTTTATATTTTAAAAAAACTTTGTGGTTAAATTTTCTGTTGGTTTCTCTTTGAAGCGTGCACCAGATCGTTTAAAATGTTCTTTTTTTTTTAATCCCTTTTTTACAGCAAATAAACAAAGTTTTGAATGGTTCTAAACAGAAAAATGGAGACGGATGCCAAACAATTGTGCTGCAAGAGCTTCACAATAAATCCTCAAGAATCAAACACAAGGAAACATATACAACACTAGTCAGGAAAAAAAATTGTTTTTAAAACAGCATTGAAGGCCTACAATGTCTAGTGCAGCAGTGCTGTTACAAGAAATTGAAAGGTTGAAGCAAAATGGCCATTCATCAAGCAATCTGGTGAGTATTCTACACTTAATTGTGCATTGCATTGTAATGAGAAAATAAGGACATGTATCTGACATGCTGTTATATTTGCCCTAATGTGGACAATTTAGGCCTGAAAAAACTTATAATTTGGAACAGACTTCAATATTGTTCAAAGGGCTTTATGGAAAAAGATCCTAAGTGCTGATTTGGCTTTAAAATCAAACTTTGTCCAAAATTATTATCTTTTACCATAATTATTTGCATCCATGGTGATGTAACCATGCAGACATGTTATTGTATACACACTCTGTAACTTGATCTAAACACATCATAATTTGACAAGCAGCTTTCGTATTATTTTAAGCATTGGTTTCAAGCTAGCAGAATTAGAAGTGGAGTTGGATGGATTTGGAAGCAAAATGACCCTTCCATTCTCACTGGTAAAAGTAAAAATTGAGACGTCACATAACACATAGGTGGAATTGGAATCAGAAAAATCTGAAGGTCTCCTTTTTCATCAAATTCCACTAAGAACTGACTGAGTAATATAATCATTTATTTCTGTTAAGACAGATCAAGTCAATTGGGGTGGGAGGGGGGGGGGGGTGGGGCTTTTTTATAGAAGTTACTTACAGATTTATGGCATTTGCAAGTGAACTGACTGCCACTTTGTTCCTGCACACTTGCTACATTCTGTTGATAGAGACTGTTCACATTACGAATGACCGGTTTCCTTTCTCATTCATTTTTTAAAAAGCATACATTGTACCTGTCTGCCCAAAAAGACATCCTTTGCGTCAATCACTTGTGCCATTGAAGCAACAACAATAAAAGCGCTTCAATTGTGCCAACACATTACTTGTATCGGCTTGAACAGCGAGCGGCTAATCCGATGCTTCGCTGACTTCATTGTTCAGCAAAAAAAAAGGTTTCTTTTGTTTCTCGTTCGACAAAAGATCTCCAAAAGATGCTGCTAGTAAAACTGAGTTTTTTTGTATATGTTGCAAACCAACGGAAAAAAAAATACAGGGCAATGTTTGTTGACTAAAACGAAGCCCACATGCAAAAATTGAGACAAATCCGAAAAAAAAAACAGCCTAACATTCGACATAAGGTGGTTATGCATCCAGCCCTTCAATTATTGTCCCATCCACCCATTACCACCGATTTCATTGATACGCGACCCTCGAATAAAAACTTCGGCGAGCATTTGGCGATTCGCTTCCGTCAATCATACGCTCCTTATATGGTGTTACAGGAATGCCGCTGTTAATTTCAAAAAATATGGCGGCCACTGTGTAGTCTGTTCGTTCGACATGTTTGCTTCCTATTCTTCAAGGTTACGTTGGCGACTGGTGTTTTTGCTCGTGCAGGGGTTGAGCGCGATCGCTATAGCAAGACTTCTGAAAGTGGGGTTGACATTTGTAAAGAAACTTCGGAAAAAATACAGAAATACTTCCACGGTTCACTGACGGTTGATTACCCAGCCCGGACGGGAAAAGCAAGAGAAATGGACGGTAGGTGAAAAAAGAATCGCATAAATCGGCATAAATTAATAAACGAGCGTGCAGTAGATGACATTGATCGCCTCTTATCATTTACAGCACATGACGTATATTGTTTATGAGGAGAGTAGTTGAGCAATATCCAGGAGTGTACGAAGATGAAATACAGGGATGGCTCAGTTCAGTCGCAAGAGGAATTACAGTCAGTGTGGCTTCCATCAATCGATGCTCAACCCCTGCACAAGCAAATACACCACTCGCCATCGTAAACTTGAAGAATAAGAAGCAACCGTGTCGACCGAACAGGCTACACAGTGGCCGCCATATTTTTTGAAAATAACAGCGGCATTCCTGTAACACCATATAAGGAGCGAATGATTGACGGAAGCGAATCACCAAATGTTCGCGGAAGTTTTTATTCGAGGATCGTGTATCAATGAAATCGGTGGTAACTGTTATTTGTAGTATTTTTGACAACTTTTTTGCATAATTTTCAACTTTTTTAGATGGTAGAAGTGAGTGGAAACCACAGCATTCTTTGCAATGAAAAGCTGTTTGTCCCACACATTGACAAGAACAAGCCTGTCACATGGATTTTTACAGTTAGATCAAGCGTAAGTTACTGCAGTTCCTGAGTGTCCAAATTACCTACAACTATGTACTGCAAAAATTGGCTGTGCATATTAATTACCATAAAGGGCTCAAAATGTTAGTAATGTTATTTAATGAGAATGATGTATTTAATCAGTAAATGACACAGGCATACTGGGAAAAAATCTGAGTGCTCCTATCAGGAGTCAAACCTAAGACCTTCCAATTACTAGTCCACGAGTCTCCTGTGGCTCAGTCTTAGTTTCGACTCCTGATGGCAGGAGCACTCGGATTTTTTTCCCGAGTATGCCTATGTCATTTACTGATTAAATACATCATTCTCATTTATTCACCAGGTTTACATATTCCATCACATTATTTCCAATGTTATTTAATTAGAAAAAAACCCCTAAGTTTCTAATCAATGATATTCTCAGGATAAAACTCTAATATAAAATCAATGATTAGGATCACTCTTGTCTATTTTGGCCTGAATAGCCATAAAATATTGCCTTGAGAAGTTTGATGGTTCTATATTTAAGTTCAACAGCTGCAAAATTATGGTCCCACTGTCATTAAATAAGATGTAAAATAGTTTAATATTTCTTTTACACCTCAAATATAACAGTCCATCTGTTGTTAGCTGGCCATATACATGTAGGAAAGATGGTTTTTGTGTCACAGTGTTTTTCCCAAGCATAATGAATTTAAGATGGTAAACCTGCCGTTAACAAGTCCATTTTGAAAAGCAATTTGTTACTTTCAAGATTACCAGCTCAGCCTAAAACAGCTTGAAGATTAAGTTAGCTAATAACAAAAACTTGATGCAACACGTTCAAGTCAACAACAATTTGACATGTGACTATAAATCATCTTGGAATTGCGTTGTTCAATGGATAATAATGGATGTTAAGTTTATCAAGTCAATAGAGTTGATAACTAAAGGTAAATTGACCACCATAAAGAGATTCCAGTGCTGAGTTGTTTGAAGCATTAGCCTTTCTTCAGCAGGAAGCTTTGCATTCGCTCTGACAAAGGGCTTACGCTGGAAACGTCTACCCTCGTCAATCTCTTTATGGCGTCCAATTTACCTCTAGTTATTAACTCTGTTGGTAAACCAAACATTTCTTTCCACTCCAATCCCCACCGATGCACACAGCACTGCAGTTAATTATTCTTTAGAAACTAACCCCATTCTCCAAAAAAAAATAATTTTTAGACTTGGGCATTTTATGGCTAAATTCCCTACAAACTAAGGTTGTTTTTTTAATTACAAATAATTTGGGAGATTTATACATGTATTCCCATTTATTGAGCTGCTGCCTTAAATGTGCTGACATCTCAATTTTTCAGACACCTTGTTAATACAGACAGTACAGGTAGTTTAAGTTCCAGCTAAGAAGTAAATAGGATGAAAATAACTGCTTACAGACACAGGAAATTGTGGTCCCAAACGTTTTTGTCAATTAATAATATTTGCAGTTGACGGTACATATTAAAGGGCAGAATCTGGCTGCAGGGGCCTAGCAATCATCTCTTCCTTCTTCTGATATTTATGGTTTTTGTAATTGTATTTATTAGTTGCAGTTGTGTTGTCGTATACAATGTGTATGTGTGACATTTTTTTGTGGCATAATTTCCAAGGGCTATGGTGAACGTATTAAGGACGGTGCCTACTAATATCGAAATATTTTTGTGCAGTTTGTGACTATGCGGGAAAAGCAGATATAGCAAGGCTTATTGCAATCCAAAAAGAAAATTGGGGGTAACCACGCATTTTTCAGAGATAATTGAGCAGTAATATCTCTAAAAAACGCTAAAATATAAAGCAACGTATGGGATTTTTTCCTAAATTGAATCTTAATTATCTCTGAAAAATGCATGGTTACCCCCAATTTTCTTTTGAGATACCAAAAGCATTTGGTAAGTTCTGCTTTCTCCGTATAGTTTTAAACCGCGCAAAAATATTCCTGTATTAGACAGGCACCGCCCATAGGAATTCGCGAGTATCTCGCGATCTGCAGAACGTATGCGCAGTAACAATAGTAGGCACCGTCCTTAAGAGAAAGGTGTTTGATGTCCAGCTTGGTCAGCTACTTCATCTAAGTATCCATAATTCTGTTGGTGTGTTTTTCAGAGTCGTGTGAGTAAATGGTGTAAATTACGCCGTGTCTTCACACTGGATCCCTTTCTACCAGAATTCAGTATAGCACAGGTTAAAGCCAGCAACAATCCTGAGATGGTGTTACCTCAAGGAAGCCAAGAATGGGAATCAATCAATAGCTCACAGACTTCCTACCAGATCGCACTCCGGTTTCGATCTCCAGACTATGGCAGTTTTCAACAGCGACTGGTGTTTGATTTTGCAGAGCAGCCTTTCGTGTACAGACAGCTTGAAGTGGTTGTAGCTCCAGAACAGTGTTTGCTTCACACAATTCATTACCCTACAGTATGTGATGAAGATAGCGAGCTCTCGTGGCTGGCTAGATACCAAGTGATTCCTTTTAACACTGATGATGTACAAGGTATTGAAATAATGGATCCTTGGTACACTTACAGCGTATTTTAAATGAGGTGTAAGATGAGGATTGCCAAACTGTGTCAAGACAATTATTTGCATGTATTTCTGTGAAGTTGATAGCATTTGTGTGCAAACAGTAACAGCCTGAGTATACAACTATATAATATTAATTATTTAACTATAATTATTGTAAAGCAAATTTATAACTATGCAAAGCTATCTGTTAGTTTTAATACACCTACATGTATAGTGGTATGCTTTGTGCATGATACATGTACATGTATTTGTAGTTGCAGTACTTTCAGTTTTTTGGTGGAGCAGGGATGGTGCAGTGGTTAAAGCTGCCTCCCACCAATGCCTGGGTTGATTTCCAGTGTTGACGTGTATCATATAATAATTGGATTGAGTTTGTGTGTGATTCTTGTCCCTGCTCTGAGGGTTTTTTTCAAGGATTTTTTTTCAGTTTGGCTCCCTCGACAAAAAACAAGTGATTCGTATTTATTCCACTTCGACCTGGAAACAGTACATGAAAAACGCTGTTCTGTGGAAAACACTGGAATTCCCATTTATTTTGTTTTGAGTTATTTTATTTATGTGTTCACAAACGTGAATGAGCATCAACTTGGCTGTTTAAGAGCAATTCAACTTTGTTTCCAAGATGCTGATGGTTTAAACAAATCACAAACTGTGTTAAACACCACCAACACAGTATTTAGTGTTGGTAGTGTTTTACACAGTTGTGTCACAACCTTAGTTTACTGTCTCAATATTCACCCCCAAAGAATGAAAAAAAAGGTGGGGGGGGGGGGGGGGGCATTTACTCATTCAATCAACTTTGCCACTGGTGTTTTTTGGAGGGAGTTGGGGGGGGGGGGGGGTGGAAAGTACTTACAGTACATCTATTCAAGGTCAAGGTTTAGTTCAAATAAAATTATCTTAATGACTCCCTTTATTCAGAGGCATTTGGTGAATATCTCTGCGGAAGGCCTTAATTACCTCTGATTTTTAGATAAGATTGATTGTAGTAATCAATGGAATTTTCAGAGTGGTAAGGTGGTCCAAAGCAAATCCCCTCCATACGTGAGCTGGCTGTCTAATCAGTATGGCCAACACAATCAAGGTTTGAATGTGTCTTTTGTTAGGTTCCAGCAAGTCTGAATTCCCTCTTCCACCCAACATGGGAACAGCTTTGGAGTTTGGTCATTTTGATCATCTTGAAGATAGCCTTTCCCTTGAACAGTACAGGCAGCGTCTCCACATGCTTCTTCACATTGAAGAATATGAACGTCGTCGTCAAATGACCAGGTTTGTTTGTATTATGTACTGAGGCTGACTTCTGAATTGCCAATAATTAGGCCACTGCTTACATATGTAATGGCTTTTTGCAGGGTCTGAAATGAACTGTTCCATGAGGTCGCCATTTGGGATGAATTTCTACGGATTTCACCACTCCAAACTTTGGGGTGGTGGATGCTGAGACACTTGAGTTTTGAAGAATGTTTTATATATAAAAACCTTCTCCTTGAGATCAAAAGCTGGGTCAATGGTGGTGAAATCCTTTCTCGTTTGGGCTGATTTATTTCCCTTTCAAGTATATTCTGAATCCCCTGGTGACCATAAATTGGACAGTCACTCTACCCGAACTTTAGTCGGTGTATGAAGGACCTTTAAATTTGAGTACGAGTACGAGATTGAGTTAGTACGAATACAATTTTCAAATTTCAAACCCATTGTAAACGTCCCCGTTATTTACCAGCAGATAAGAAGGCCATAGAAACAGGATTGGTTTGATAAGTGATTATCTAAACCACCGAACTGGATTTGAAAGTCGCATTCTCTATGACTGTAATCTAATGGTGACGAGTGAAATTAGAAAATTATTTCACAAACGTAAGTGAAATTATTTCCTTATTTCATGAGTATACCTTTTGATTACCTTGACAAATACGCTCACAATCGTGGTCCATTCCGTCTTGTTTACACACGGTGCGCAGGCAAAAAAAACACTCGAGTACTTCATCCAACTGTTCACGACGAATCGTCTCAGGGTCTTTTTTAAGGACCTTTTCATCACACCAGTTCTCAAAAACCCTCACCCAGTTAATTGTGCTCATTCGCGTATTCAGGTTTTCTGCAGCGTCTTTTAATGCCGTAACTTCTTTCATCCGTAAGATCTTTAAATCTGGACACCATCTTGGCACTGAGATATAGGAAACGTTGCCATAACAATTTTTTCATTTCACATGTGAAATTATAAATTAACGCTGAAGTTTTGCGCCAAACTTAAGGATTAATTTTTCACCCATGATATTAGTAGTCAAATCTAAAGGTGCCTATTGATAGGTGCATCAAGTTTCCATGTTATTAAAAGGCTTTAGTTACTAACTAATGCAAGTAATGTACTTTCTTTTTTTCCTTCAGACTTACAATACACTGCACTGATCTTCTTCGCTGTCTTCAGCCGTGTGCTACCGACCCATCACAAACAACTATTGTCTTACCAGTCAACGAAGACCTGATGGATGATGCCAACTTGTTGATTAATCGTGGAGGTTATGCCTTGGTTAGAATTAAGCCACATGGTACTCATAACCTAGTCTTGTATGAAGTCGTGGTGGAGAGCTTGAGAAAGAACCGCGTTTTGCTTCGGGCGAGTAGTGAGCTCCAAAAGGTTTTGAAATCTGTAAGGCCCCTCCCAGCTTCAGTGTGTTTTAGATTTGTTGACACGTACCAGCACATGCATTGGGCATTGGAACATATCAGTCTTGACGTGGTGTTCCCAACAGTTCCAGAAGGAAGCACGGAACAGTGGTCCACCCCTTCCAGTAGTCCTCGATTGAATAAATCTCAGTGTTATGCATTGAAGCAGATGTTGCTCCCACAACCTGGACCGCCGCTCTTGATTCTGGGACCGTTTGGAACAGGAAAAACCAGAACTATTGCTGAAGCAATTAAAGAGCTTATTACCCTCCAGCTGACCAATCGCACTGCAGATTACCGAATCCTGCTCTGTACCCATTCCAACAGCGCCGCTGACCACTACATCAAAAACTACCTTCATCCCTTCCTAACATCATCGGGGATTCCTCGTGCAAGATTCAAGCCACTGCGCATTTGTTGGGAAAACCGTTTCATAAACACGGTCTCCGATGAGGTGCTGCAATACTGTCTCTTGGACCTGCACACTGGTAAATTTGCCATTCCAAGCAAGGAGGTGTTAAAGAGCCACCGTGTTGTGGTCACGACACTAGTGACAGCAGCATCACTCGCCAAGCTTGATCTTCCACCTGGGTTTTTTACACACATCTTTATTGATGAAGCTGCTCAAGCCATGGAAGTTGAAACCATCATCCCTTTGTGTTTAGCAGGACGTAACACCCAGTTGGTTTTAGCTGGAGATCATCTCCAGGTACCATGCCTTTTTTATTATTATTATCTTGGTATTTCCTGAGGGAGGGGAGGGCAGGGATACTCATTTCGAGTGTTGAAATGACCTCCTTAGAGATAGCAGAATCAGAAAGTTTAGAAAGTTTTATACATTTGAAATGAAAATAACGGAAGAAATTCTTCTTGCTCGATTGGATCAAAGTAAACTGCATGTTTTCTTCAATGTTAAACGGAGGTTGCCACACAAAAAAGCTGATGAAATGGTTGGCGGGGAAAGAGACAGAGACAACACGCTAAATAACACGTTTGTCTTTTTCGTTATCCTGTGTTCGCGAAAAAAGTTTTATTCTTTAATTGCCATTTCATCTACCTACGTATCGTAAGGACGGTGCATCATAACACAAACGTATTTTTGCTCAGTTTATGACTACAAGCTGAAGGGCTGTTGGTATCCAAAAAGAACATTGAGGGTAACCACTCATTTTTCAGAGACAATTAAGCAACAATTCTTAAAATCCCTCAAGCGCAAAACATTGTAAGGCATCTTTTTATTCCAAATCGAAGTTTAATTAGTGGTTATGCCTAATTTTATTTTTGGATTTCAGTAACCGTTGCTAACATCTGCCTTTCCCGTATAGTCATTAAATGCGCCGCAAAATATCTTTGTTCTGGTGGGCTCCATCATTAGGAAGCGCGAGTTTTCCGAACCATCCCGAGATGCACAGAAAACTGTACGCTAGCGTAGTAGGAAAAAGAGGCGCCGTCCTTAAAATTTACCATAGTTCTTTCTTTTCCCATCACGTGACACTTTCGACGAAAGTACTGATCCTAGCAGTATGCAGGACGAGTGTCCTATATGAACCTTGTGTATAATGGAACTCGCCTGCTGTCTCCCAGCAATTCATTGGTTAGAGAATCCGACCGTGTACCTAAGGTCACGGGTTCGATTCCAGTCAGGGGTGCAGATTTTTTCTTTTAACTTGTTCGCGACAAGGTGAACATTTCATCTTATATATTTTGTTTAGCGAACTTAAAATGTACCATCTTGCTTCGTTGACGTATGCTTGTGCCACATTCACACACTCCAACATGTATTTACGACAAAAGTTAAAAAGAAAAACTTCTTTTCTTTGTGAGACGGTTGATTTAGAGGAACTTTTCTTTGTGTGTGTTCGTTAGCTCAGTCCTCCCGTCATGTCGACAATTTCTCGCCAACTTGGTCTTGGTCGCAGTCTCCTGGTTCGCTTGTATGAAGCATATCCACCAATGTCCAGATGGAAAGTCTTGCTACTGCAAAACTACCGCGCTTATGACGACATTGTCGAGGTGCCGTCGCATCTCTTTTACCAAGATACGCTCATTGCCAACATGAAGCGCCCACCCGGCCTCCCATATTCTGTCATATTCTATGGCGTACATGGACAAGAAGAGATTGCAGATGAGCCGCCATCTTTCCTGAACAGAACAGAAGCTGCTGAAGTCACTGACCGTGTGGAAGAGTTGGTTAATTGCTGGCCAACCGAGGTGTGGGGAGATGCTAATCCTGGGAGAATTTGTGTGCTGGCACCTTATGCACCTCAGGTACAATAGAGCTATTCATATTAACTACCATGTTTACGGCAAACGCGGCAGACCGCGATCAATCTCTTTCTCCTTCTAAGTTCTGTAGCACGCAATGGTTCACTTTTCCAATTTGCATGATTTTACGGCAGTTTTGTGTGCGTGATCTGAGGAGAAAGTACGACTCGCAGTCTACAGATGTGCATGGTAAAAATAACTACGTTATCATGAATTACGTGCCATTTCTTCACGGACGCTTTCCATGAGGGAAATGGTTGTTCCGGTTCGAAGTCAAATTGAACGGTCTTTTTTACTGGAAATATGATATTAGTGTGCCGAAGCAAACGGCACTAAAGTAGTCTTTTTTGCGGACATTTTCCAGTAGAAAGGACCGTTCCATTTGATTTTCTACGGAAACGAACGTTTTTTTTCCCTTACAGATGGAAAGCGCTCCCCCATCTGCCCTTTGCCCGTTTTAACGCACGATGTTGTATTTTCACATTCGTCGGCAAGTACCCTTTGTTAGTACTTCGTTGATTGTTTTTTAATCGCTGTTGCACTTTATCGCCCCAAGTCTAACCCAATCGCTGTCTTTTTTTTTAAATGCTTCGTGAAACAATTGACTTCGGTTACGTTCCAGAAAAGCACGAGAGAGCCAACTGATATTTCGCTGTCGCTGCCACAAAAATTAAGGCTCGTGTACACTGTGAAGCTTTTCTTTTGCAAGCTTCACGTAAATTCAGTTAAAGGCAAATGTCACTGAAAAGCTTTTGTTCTTTTAATGTGGTTTGTACTCTTCAAGTTACATCACAATTTGAGGGGAAGTTTAACAAGCCTTTGCGAAAGTGATGGTCAAGCATCTTTTTGAAACGGGGAAACGGCAGACGTGGAAAATGGCGGGAAATCGTGATGATGTGGCTATTCTTACCATCTTTACTTCTTACGTGTAAAAAGGGTCAAGCAAAGTTTAATAAATTTACCATAAGCATCGTACGGAATTTCCCAGCTACTAAAAACATGGTGTACGCTTTTTGGTACGTTTTAGGTGAGAGAAATCAGGAGACTGCTTCGTTCCAAGCATTTAGGAAGTGTTCAAGTAGAGGGTGTCAACAATGTTCAAGGTAAGGAGCGTGACCACTCCTTGGCTATGACGGAGTACAGGACACCAGCAACAATACTTGAAACATTTGGCCAAGGATCAGAATACAGCTATGTATGAGGACGGCTGTTTCATCCCCTCAATATTGAGCCAAACAGCTTTTGGTCTTACAAGTTATTGTTTTGAGTACTATTGAATTCTCAATTTGGCTGATAAAAAAATAAACGCTGATAGGCAAGCTAGAGGGGCAAACTGATTCTTCCAATATTGCTTCATGCTGTAAAAGCTGGGGATAACTTCTGTCTAAAAGAGAATGATTAGATGCCTCGCTCTCAATATGCACAGCCACAACGTGCTTCAAGTATTTATTTACGAGACTGACAGTAGGAAAAAAAACCTGCCACAGTTTGCCCTTGCTGGCGTTTTATATGTAAACAATCAAGTCAATTAAAGATGCTGTTTCTTTTTGCAGGTCTGGAGTTTGACATATTATTCATCAGCACAGTACGTACCTACAGAGCCAACACTGAAAACCTCAAGAATCTGGGATTCTTGTCCGACTGCAAGCTATTGAACACAGCTATTACCCGGGCACGATATCGTCTTGTGGTAATTGGGGATCCTCTGGCACTGTGTTCTCTGGGAGAGTGTCGGGTGTGTTGGAAGACAATCCTCGGCAGATGCAACAGTAATGAGACCTTTCACTACCGTCTTCCATTTGAAACAATTGTAAGAATGACCAAGGATGCCAAGAATGACACCAAGCTAATGTCAGATGCAGCTGGTGAGACAGCAGCTGTCAACCCTTGCAGCAACGGTGTGAATGTCGCACCAGGCAGAATGAGTCCTTTCCCCCCACAACAGCTCGTTCCGGGTTATCAGGCTGGCCCTCCTTTAAAGGCATCGTATCCTAACGGTCTTCTCCCGGGAAGGCTTCCGGTTTACAGTGGTAATCTTGGTCCAGTAGTCATTGCCAGGCCACCAATCCCAATCCCCTTCCATCATGTTCCCATTATTCCCAACCCCTTTCAACAAAGTCCATTGATTAATGGGTTTACACCTGTGGTTAATTTACCCCAAGGAATGGGCTGTCAGTTTCCTTTGACTCCTTGGGCGGCAAACCATCAGATACCAAATACGTCTCCTGCGGGAAAGTTGGTCACAGATCACCAGGTCCTACCAAATGCTCATCTGAAGACGTTAGGTACAGATCAACAGATTCTACAAAATGCCGCTCCTGCGAGGACCTTAGGGGCCACCAAACATCAAATGCGAAGCGCCTCACCTGTGGTGTTGTCTGGACCGGAGAGAGAACCAGAAGCGGTAGTTTCAGCCTCGTCAGGTACCACAGCCCTTGTGCCCTCCCATTTGAGCTATGCAAGTCTTAGGGAGAGTCAGGGAGGATACCAAAATGAAACAGAAAGACAAGAAGCTAGAGGCGTTCCAAAGCTCATTATCGCTGATGAATCACAAAAGGAACTACTTTCTTTCCTTGAATCTAGCTTGGATAACCGACAGGCAATGATGGCAAAAGAGCAGGATCTTCTAGCAAGATTACGAACATCATTTCGTTCCCCCAATTCTCAGACTCTCCACGAAAACCTTGAAGAGCTGATTAGTATCGCAGAGAAGGAGGCAGACCTAATTCAGCATTATATCCAACAACACAATGCATTTAGAAGTCTTTTAACCTTTCAGGACTCCGGAAATACTGATGTCAGCGGTGCTGTTGGGGTTACTGAAGAGGGATTGGTTGGTCAAATCCCAGAAGATGATTATGATGACGCAGACGCAGACGAGTGGTTCAGAGCACAACAGAGAGACCCCATTGTCCAAGATTATATCAAAGCTTTTGAGAAATTGACTTCAGGAAATGACCTTGCTGATGAAGAAAATTTTGTCCATCCTGAGACAACAGTGAGCAGTGGACTTTGTGACTATTCAACGCTTGCCAACGAAACCTCCTTGGCTTCAACCAGTGACAAGCAAGATATTTCTCCTCTGCAAGGATGGGTCTTGCAACCCAGTGAAACCACAGTTTACATCGAGAGCTACTCCATCAATGAGGAACATTTAGAAGAAGAAGAAACGCAATCCCAACTTGCTCAGGGCGAACTTGTAGCCTGTCGTTTACAGATTGACAACGTCAGTGATGGTAACACTGCAACGGCAAAAGTGTGTGACCCCGACAGTCCAGACATCCACATCAGCAGTCGAGTTGACATAAACAGGGCATTTAATGGTGACATGGTTGCCATTGAAATTGTCAGTGCTGGTGATCAAGCTTCAATCAACCCAACTGGGAAGGTCCGGGCAATACTAAAGGAAAACCACCCCAGAAAGGTAGTGTGCAAGCTTGATAACCTTGACAAGAACGTCATGACACCCATTAACAGAGGCAATTCAAAGTTCGTGATCCTGCAGAGCAAAGACCACCAAGGTCAAACCGGCGTTGCTGTGTTCGCCATGAGGGATGGAAAAATACACTTCAAGAGTTTTGTAACAGAACCTGAAGGGAAGTTGTTTCTTGTGCAGCTGATGAAATGGGGAGCCAGCTACCGTTACCCTCTTGGCTTTGTTGTGCAGTATTTTGCAGAAGGCAGTGACCCTCAGATGTCCATTCCAGTGTTACTTGCAGAGCACGGTATACATAAACAGCATGCAAAGAAACTCCAGAATGAAGCCAAAAAGGATTTCTCACCAAGGTGGAAGATTCCTTTGTCGGAGCGTGTCAAACGGAAGATCTTCCCCGAAGTGTTCAGCATAGATGCTGATTCTTGTGTTGAAGTGGACGATGCTTTGAGTGTGTGCTGGGAACACGATGGAACTTATAAGATAGGAGTCCACATTGCCGATGTCTCTTTCTTTATAGCAAAGAATTCCATTTTAGACCAGGCTGCTTTCTCCCATGTGGCCTCTGTGTATGGTAGCACTGAAGTGCCCTACCACAATCCTATGCTGCCCTCCTATGTTGGTACAGCACTGTGTAGTCTGCTTCCCAATGAAGAAAAGCTTGCTGTCTCTGTTATATTCCATTTGAATGAAGATGGGGTAGAGGTCGAATCACCTGAATTTCATCGCAGCATAGTGAAGTCTTGCTGTAGGTTAACCTATGAGCAATGTCAAGATGTTCTTGATGGCAAAAAGCTTGACAATGTCACTGAAGGTGTTCAGAAAGGTATTGGCATCCTGGGACAGCTGTCATTCAAAATGTGGGCACGAAGAGTTCGTCAAGGTTTTGTCTCCGTTGACAATGATTTTACCACTGGTGTTTTGTCCTCTTGTAAGATGGTGGAAGAGTTCATGCTACAAACCAACCATGCAGTAGCTTATCGCTTTCTTCAAAGTCCTCTTGCCAAAACTTTGGTACCACTACGACATCAGCTTCCTCCCAAGAGCCATCTTTTGCGTGACATCCATCGCTTGTGTGTTGAACAAGGTGTAGAGCCAGACCACTTCTTCACTCTGCAGTGCCTGACAAAACCTTTCAATAACACATCAGACCAGACCAGTGATGGTACCGTTAGCATTGACTTAAAGACATGGGAAAAGATATCGGCAGCTTTGGATGAAAAAGATCTGGGAAAAGTAACTGTTTCCGTTCTATCCCATGATAGCAAGTCTGGTGTTGGCAAAGTTCTGAATCAATTGGCTTCCGTGCAAGAACATAGTGTCTATGTCGTGTCGTCCGCACTCTCTTCCGAGATGCAAGGTCATTTTGCCCTCAATTTACCTTCGTACACTCATTTTACGTCTCCTATCCGACGTTACATAGACATTGTAGTTCATCGCATCTTACTAGCTGTCCTGGATAACGCCGCAATGCCGTATACCGAGGAAGAATTACAGAGCATCTGTGAGCAATGCCAGATGATGTCTGTACGTATTGCCGCTTTTGAGAAACAGTTTGCATCAGTCTCAAGGGCAGACACGCTGAGAAAGAACTCCCGATGGAGACTTGTCAAGGTGGAATCCCTTTCCCCTGAATATCTCCTCCTTGGAGGGGATGAAGTTGATTATATTGGTTCCTTCAATCGAAGCATTAGAATACATGACTGTAAGCCATCATCCAGGGAATGGCTCGAGGAAGAGGAAGAATTGGTTTTGAGTTGGAATATTCTTGAGATTAATGCCACAGGACAAACGATCAAAACAGGCTCATGCAAAGGTGACCTTTATTCTGTGCCATCCTGTTGTACTGAACTTGAACCTTCCTCGGGAGTTGCTCGACAGTTTTTGAAGATCCCTCAAGAGTTTTGGATTGAATTTTTGCAGGGCTTTCGTGATGAAGATCTTCAGAAAATGAACAAACAGCGCCACATGATTGATACAAATGCCGTGGTTAGTTTTGACAAGAAACATCTAAGCGCCTACGGAAATAACTCACCCGAGGAGTCTATTGCCATGAGCTCTCTAGCCCTTCACCAAGACCTCAGCGCGCACACGAAGTTCTACCGCAGAGGAGATACAATCTCCGTTTCTTTGGGCGCTGAAATGAACCGTGGATTGCTCCGTCCAAGTATCTTGGCTGTGAAATTTTCGGACTCAATTGTGTGCTGCATGAGACATCGTCGGCATCCAACTATATCGTTTGGAGTTCTTGCAATGACGGCCACCAAAGCAACTTACGTTGACGTGCAGGAGTATCAGAAGGTTATGCTGCCGTTGCTAGAGTGTGAAGCTGCCACGGCCAGCGTCAACTCGGATTCCACCATACAAGTGATTCTGCAAAACGTTTCTGTTCAGTGGAATGGCAGTAAGTTGATCAAAGACTTATCACTTCATGCATTCTATTTTCGTACAAAACTTGTCATTTCCCTAACTTTCCAGACAGGCGTTTTGAGAAGGTTTTGGCTTGTTAAAAACAGGTACAGTCACAGCCGGATAGCGGCGAAGGTCACGTCACTATCCAACCACAAAGAAGATCAGAACGTAATTGTTTGACATGAAATATAGTTCTTAATCTCACGTAAATTGAAGCCTTTTTTACTGATGCGATTAGGGCGGTGTTTGAATGTGCAAACTAGTGCATGTTTTGCAGCGATTTCCGACGGCGATTTGATTCCCGGTTTTAAAATGATATCCAGCGAATGATAAAGCGTTCATGCGATGAAAGTGTAAAACACAACGAAGTTTGCTCGAGGAAGTTAGGAAACCTGCAAAAAACAGAACTTAAGTAATGGTATCTAACGATTTCTCATGTGATCTTCCATTGCAGAGTCTGGACAATTCACTTTACCCAAAGCCTTGTGCATCTGCCACGGATTGCACCTTTTCAGTGGTGACTTTCTCTGTCTTCGGAGCAACCTTTCCCCAACTATTTTCCACTGCGGTGTCAATCAAGTGGACAGCAATCACGAAAAGGAGTTGGTTCATATCACTCTGGTGGAGGTCCCTGATGGTTTCTCTGTTGACAGCTTGAGTAAAGATTCTTGCCTGTACAGCGTAGAAGTCATCGCTAGAGGACAGTCTTTCCGCCGTATGATTGGTAAGAACATCTACACTGTTGTCTCATCTTGACTTGTGTTTCTTAGCCGTTAGAAATTGTTTGACACTCCAGGACAAAGAGCTCCTAAAGAATTATTACTTCTTCAAGTCTTTGAATTGTGGAAAATTAGGAAATAACGAACGTCACTTGTGAGGTAAAATCTGGGAATCAAATAAGCTGGTGTGAGCGCTCCTATTATGAAACGAGTGATATAACAAACACGAGGAAGAGTGTTTCATCCTATTTCCAAACATCGCACGAACTTAGTGTGGCTGAATATGCCTATTATTACTACTAACATCGTAAATAGTCACAGACGTTCTTCATTTAAACCCACAAGACTTCATTTATGACATTTCCGCTACAGCAAGTGCTTACAATGATATGTTGGAGGTGCAAGTGACAAATTTCATCCTACAGTTTCTTAGAATGCTTTCCTCTGTAAATGAAATGCGTCAGTTTGAAGGGATGGTGCTGCAGAATTTTAAAAACTAATCACCCCAAAACTGGTATGCACTATTTTAAAGAAGTTGGAAGGAATAGAATAAGGGAACTGGTCATAACAAGTTTGTTCTAAGAGGACCCACTTTGTCTGGGGTAAGGGGGTTATCGTTAACATTACCGACGACAAAATTGTATTGGCTTTAAAATTTGAGTTGACACAGAAATATTCAGCTAGTAAGAGTCGGCATTGCTAGATAAACAAGAAAAATTAGATTTGAATCTCACTGTCATTTTTTACTGCTGGGCAGAGGGCTGGCTACGCAATAACGACACCTTCTTTCGAGGTTAAGAAACGGGGGAGGGGGATGGGGGGGGGGGGGGGGAAAGGAAGAGACCACCATCTTTTTTTGTGGTTTGGTTTGTCCTGTTCGAGTATAGTAGTTTTGACCACTTCCCTTAGACTTTTCCTTCAAATTGGTACATTCCGCTTACGAGTTGACCAATCTGGCCGGCCAGTTCTGACAATAAAAAGCACTCTTAGTTTCTTAAGTTCTTATATGCGGGTTGTTACTGTAAATTCTACTGTAAAACTTTAGGTGCTGTGAAGAACCTCGGTGCCGCCACAGAGCTCGTCAGGAGTATCTTCCTGCGGAGAAACATTCCGTCCTACCTGGCACAGAACCCAATGTTAAAAGGACAAAGAAAGGACAAAACCGTGACCACAATAAACCTGAATCCAGGCCAGGAAGAAGCGGTCAAGTATGCGTTGACATCCCCACTGACGCTTATACAAGGACCGCCAGGTAAACACGGCTGGATTGTTCAAGAATAAGTTGTTGTTGTTGTTCATCGTGGTAGATATGATAAATATCTCAAAGATCGGCTGTTATGAGGGACCTCAAGCAACAACGACGCCGACGACAATGAGAACGGCACAAAACAATAGGTTGAATGAGCAAAAACAATAGCTCTGCACGTGCTTTATATGTTTTTGTACATTTCTTTGCCGTCCTCTGCAAAACAACAACGTGAAATCACCAAATTCAAGGTATTTTGGAGAGCGAGCGCACGACGGTGAATTTTTCATTCTCTGTCTTAACTTTAACGCCGTTCCTACCAATTCTGTTTTAGGATAGTTCGACCACATTGTACAAGTTGAACGAATTGGAATAATCACGAAGTAGTAGAAGTAACGCGAAGTTATATTTTCAAGTGACGTTTTCGTTGCTGTTGCCGTCGCCGTCGTCTTTGCTTAAGCTCCCTAATGTTGCATTTCGATCCTCCATTGTTCCGGTCCGTTGCTGTACCGTTCTCCTAATGTTGTGTTTTTTGTTCGCGGGCATCCACGCTTCAGGAATTTCAATTCCGTCATCCCTGTTGATGTTATTAGGGTGAAGACTTGTGTGAATGGCTTCATTGACCCTACGTGTGTACCGGTGAGGGTCTCGATAAATAATCTTAAGTTCGATCGATCAGCTTATAGCTAATCTACGTTTTGACTTTGATCACTTAGTCCGTTAAAAATATGCTCAGCTAATTGCCAGGATTCGTCAAGCGAATCTGGTTTAAATAACTTCAAATGTTCCAGACCGGCCTTAAAGACATTTTGTTGACTGCCGCACGCGTAATACACACAATTATTATTATTATTATTATTATTATTATTATTATTATTATTATTATTATTATTATTATTATTATTATTATTATTATTATTATTATTATTATTATTTTATTTTATTTTTTTTTTTTTTAATTAGCTTCCCAGAACCTATGTAATAGGCTTCCTACAGAAATTTTAGAGAGCCTTGTTTACGAAACAGGACTCAACATGTTTTAGGCTTCCAACACAGAACACGGTACAATATAACGATAAATAAATAACGACAAATTAGTGGTGTATGATAAAAAATTATTCCACGAGCACACGTTGGATATGAGATAATAGAAAGCCAACGAGTCGCGTAGTGCCGAGTTGGCTATAATGATGATATAATGGGCTATATAATACGGTGCAGGGGCCAGGCTCGATCCATCGGCCTTGGGGTCAATGTATTAACTTCTTCACCACCACTACTGGAACCTGGCATTGTATGATACTTGCGTTTTTGTTTTGAAGGCACAGGGAAAACCTTGACTGGCATAGAGGTTACCTGTCAGTTTGTGGCTTTGAACAGAAAGCAGGGGACGGGAGGGCAAGTACTATTCTGTGCACCATCCAATCACGCAGTTGATGTGGCTGCAAGTAAGTATGTGGTGTTGGGTTGTATAAAGCATCTTTAGGATCAGTTGGAGTGTTTCTGCAACCATTCTCTATGTTTCGAAGATTTTCTCGAGTATTAAATAAGATCACTAGGCTGAAGGCGTTTTACAGAGGACGTGAATCACAGAGAGAGCGTCAGAAAATCCTTCAGAAGGCAGGAAACGACTGAAGAAAACTCCGACTTATCTTAGATGCTTTATGCAACCGGTACGCGGTGCATGACTCTTTGTTTGTTGGGTCGTTCACTTCCAAACTTAAATTTGCTTTCTGAAGGCGTCTTACGAACAACGTCAATAAAGAATTAATTAAGCAAACAGACAAACAAACAAAAAAATACAAGACTAAAACAATAAAACCGATTGTGCTCAAATTAATGAAATTAGAAAGCACATGCTAAAACTTTTTTGTTTAATCGCTGTTAAAGAACGCAAAGTTTGGTTTCGTTGGACTTCTTCTTGATTTGAAAAAAAGGTTTGAATGTGGTACAAGAATCTAATGTGCAGATATGATTTCAATGTTTGCAAACCCGGCCGAGTAACCGGCGCGAATTCCTTCAAATATCAGCTCAGATAAATCGAACTGGACTTACACTTTCAGAAAACTTAGAATTGTCACTTACCTTTAATACAGTACTATGTAGATATTATTGTAATCCAGGAGCTTATTTTTTGTACCTAAGGAAAATTACAGCTCGCCGCGAAAGCCACGCCAAATGTTTACAAAAATTGTATGAGGGCTTGGTAGCCGCGCCAGAAATTCTTGTATACCCGTCAAAATGGCGTCCAAAACTGCGAGGCAGTCTCTTGTTCAGACTTCTTACCAAATTTTTAAGTTCAGCTTTTCCTTAATTTAGAGATTGATGTTTAGTTTATTACATTATCCTGTTGTAAATAGGCAAAAGAAGTTAACTAAAGCTCGTTGAATTAAATGAAATGAAGTAACCTAACGTTAGTTGAATTAATTGAATTGAATTAACCGACATCCGTTTTACTTGGTTTTGTTTGCTAGGAATGCTTCAAGCTGTGCCCGAGGTGAAGGTAATTCGAGTCTATGGCAGAACAATCGAGGATCAAACCTTCAAACAGTCACTGAGAACAACCCTATGGACATCACAGAGTACAATGGACGCCGCCTGTAAAGACATCTCGCTTCATTTCCGCATCCGGGAATCCAGCAATCCTCACTCGTCAAGAATTGCCGCTGCAGAGGAGGCAATTATGCAACTGAAAAAGAAAACAGCTTCCCACGGGTAAGACATATTTACTGCTGTATAGTGGAACTGTGAACTTTACTGTTTATTGTACTGTGAGATTTCATAGTTGTCTTAAAAGGTATTTAATTCGACCTTTCAAATAAAACGTTAAAATCCACGCCTTCGCCGATTAACGGCATCATCAGGGATGATGATGCCGTTGACTGGCGAAAAAATTGGATTTTAACGTTTTATTTGAACAGTAGCTTAAGGCCTCATTTGAACTTCAATATTCAGTTATTCTAAAATGCTGCTGAAGGGCAACATACAAAGTATTACACATTATACTGTGCGATAAGGTACCATTCATGTATAAGTCGACGCAACAATATTGCTAATCTTCCTTTCTAGATCCACAACCGCCACAGACCAGGACAGAAACAGAAACGAGCTTTGTCGTATGATCCAAGAGCTGCACAGTGCCATGGATGACGCAGAACGTTACGAAATAGCGCAAAGTGGCGCTGAAGTTATTCTCTGCACGTGCATCGAGGCCGGTGGGTCACGTGTGAGACGTCACGCACATGTTAGTCACGTGGTTATTGATGAAGCCAGCATGTGCTTAGAGGCAGAAACTTTGGTGGCCCTCACTGCAGCTGGTCAGCGGCTTCAACAAGTGGTGTTGCTGGGAGACCATAAGCAGTTGGGGGCTGTAATCACATGTTCTGCTCCGCGCAGGCTTGGCCTTGGCAAGTCGTTGTTTGAGGTTTTGTTTGATGAGTCAGTGACTGGAAAGAGTTACTCTTCGTGTATGTTGCAGACACAATATCGAATGGTAAGTAACTTTTGTGATCTATAGATCACCGTCATGACACTTAAAGTCTTCGATGTCCAAACGAAAGAGCCCGCACGTTGGGTCAGTTATTAAAAGACAGTTAGAGACGGTGTTTAACAAAACCACGTTCTAAGCCATTTTCAATTTTGCCAACAATCATATCTAAACATTGCCTACTGCCGACGGTAACAAGAAGCCCTTTCATCCCAGACTAGAAAACTATTTATCTACTTAAAATAAACCACTGATAAACAGATTTGGAGGCCCACTGATTGTCTTAAGCCGAGGTCTAAGTTAGACTCTGTTTAAATAACTGGCCCATTGCGTTTAACGAATAGAAAAAAGTGCACACGCTTACTAAACATGTAAATGCAATAAGGGCAGTAAGCTGGACATGATTTGAATCTTATTCCAGACTAAGCCACAGTGTACGATTCAGTTAACCAACTTCGAACTCTGCAATACTTACTCGAGCTATAAAACCCTTGGTAACTTGGCCAGGTCAGAGTTTTCAAAGTACGGGTGGTTCTTAGGTTATTTACCAAGGATGCGCTCATACCCCCTTCCTCTCTCCACTAATAAACCCCTTTAGCCGCAGAATTAAACAAAACAAAACAAACACAAACAGGAGCCCGTCACAAGGAGTCTCAATCTGTATTAATTCCTTGAGTAGATTGCGAGCAAGATATGTCCAAAACTACGCGCTAATGAGATACATGAACTGTATGATAGACATCACAAGATGTCCCCTAACCTTAATTCTTACTAAAACACAAATAATTCAGTGAAACATGAAGTCATATGAAAACGACAAAAAGGTATGTTTAATATGAAGTGCCCAAATTCAGGGTTAGGTGTATTTCTGGGCATAAGTGTTGCGAGCAGTCGTATTTTTTTCCCTCAGATCACGCGCGCAAAGCGACAGTTAATTAGAAAAGGGAACGAGGAGGTTTCTCGCGGCGCGCTAGAAATCACGCGCGTGACAGAAGTTAGGAGGAGAAGGAGACTACTCGCAATCTATTCCTTCCTTGGGGATTACTTAACATATGCTTGGGTAGGGAGGTGCGCCCGGGCGTTCAAACCCTGACCCTGTTTAAGACACAATTCTCCGATTTCCCTATCCCGCTTAAGACAGAATTCAAAATTTTCGGGCCCTTTCTAAGACATTTAACCCAAAATCACACCCTGTTTAAGACTAGAATGAAATAAGAATACACCAGTTTCTTACTGTATTTTAATGCATTGGCAATCACAATCTGTTTAAGCCATTAGGTCATATAGGGATACCATGTTTCAGACAGAAAGGGATGAAATAGATACCCTGTTCAAGACAAAACACCCTGAAAACCATACCCTATCGGGCTGCACGTCCCCGTTAAGGTCACATAAGGGAGTACCCCCCCCCCGGTCTAGATCATACCGAAAATTACGTTCCGTCATCCCGGCGTCACATACATATTAGGACCGTACAGATGGTTTCTGTCTCTAAACAAAAGGTGAAAACGTAAGGATTAAAGCCCGGGGATTATAAAAAGCATTCGTATGACAAATGTCGTTTTCCCCTGTATTTCATTCTGACTGCAAGAAATGCAATTCTATCTGGTGATTACTTATTGCCTCACTATATCTATGTATCTATCTATTTGGTAGCCTGCGAGCAAGCTCTCTTGGGGGTAGGGGCGGGAGGGGGAAAGAGGATCCACCCCCAAGAGAGCTTGCTCGCAGGCTATCTATTTGGGGGAATTGGCGATGCTGGGGGTTATCACTGTTAAAAGATTGTAGGCTTTACGCACCACACAGTCAAATATGGCCCGAGTATAAGCTGGAAACAGCTTCTTGTTTACTCAGTGGTGGTTGGACACGGTCCGAAGAGCATCATGGTAGCAGTAATTGGCCAATCACATCACCGTATTCTTTCACCAGCGTTTTCAGGAAGGATCTTCACGCGAATAATTGCTTCGTCTTATTTACTATTTTATTCACCGTGTATACGGCTTTTCTTCCAAATGAAAGGATTCAACAAATGACGAGGTATGTAGGTGACCAGTGATTGTATTTTCTCATCATTTCCTTTGTTATTGTCGTCAATATTCGACTTCCTCGCAAGCTTGTCCAATATGGCGGCTTTTCTCCACGTGCAATGATCAATGGACGCGTTTGCTTTTTGACGCTATATCGTGAAGGTTCCAAGAAAAAAAATTTCATCATTTGTTTAATAAAGAGTTGCTCTTGGATTTTAAGGCATCGCACCCCATCGCACCTCTCACCGTTTTTCTGCTATGTGCGTTTAAAGTTTGGCAATTGTGAGGAGCAAAAAATGAGCGAGTCACGATGTAACATAAAGATTTATTGTGACGTTTTCCTCTTTGCTTGATTTGTCTCTAGGTTTACAACTAAAGCTCAAGTGAAAGCTCTAGCCAGCTGTTCTAAATGACCTGCTATTTCACCTCAGGACAAAAATGTTGAGGCTTCAGGGCTATGGAGATCTATGGACTGTTGGTAGATGTCGACTAAAATATCAGAAATATTATCACAAGCACAGATCCACAGAAAAATTAATAACCAAAAAGGGGAAACACTTGCGACTTAGTTCCTTTAAATTAAGAATCAGTTGTGCAGAAATTACATTCTACTTATACTTTTAAAGTATATCTTGTATGCTTGTACAACAATTTGCATGCCTGAGCTGTATATTTATACTCTCTATGCGTTAACTGACTGTATATATTTCCATATATTCCCATACAAAAAAATATTTGGTCACTTCAGGCATATATTTTACATCAAAAGTCAAGCATATATGAAATCTCTGTTGATGATTTGACCTATTACCTCTGTGCTTATGGTATAAATATATAATTGTGTATAAATTGTATGTAATTTGTGTTGTTAATAAAAGGGATTGACAGCTGATTTGCAAGATGACCTTCAAAGTAGATGTATGCTAATTTGATCTCAATTAATCTTGACTATTGGCAGTAGCTGAAATCTCTGGTATGCTCGGCAAACTATGTGGAGTCATCCACCTTCACATTGGTGTACAAGATACTCTTCGATGTAAACAGGCCCTTAGTTTATGAGTGAGGGGGCATGCCTTGTGAGCAGAGTTCCCCTCAATTTGTTTTTCAATATTTCTCCAATCTAATTCACAATTATTGGATATGTTGTAGATTTAAAGTGACAAGTACATGCAAAGCAGAAGGAGACATCTGGTGTGACTATAATTCTGTGCCCCTTTTCCAAGTTTGATCTCAATAATTGTTGTAATTGCTATTGTCAGTGGCTGAAATCTCTGGTATGTCTTTTTGCAAACTATGTCGAGTCATCCACCTTCACATTGGTGTACAAGATACACTTCGATGTAAACAGGCCCTTAGCATGCCTTGTGAGCAGAGTTCCCCTCAATTTATTTTTCAATATTTCTCCAATCTAATTCATAATTATTGGATATGTTGTAGATTTAAAGTGACAAGTACATGCAAAGGAGAAGGAGACATCTGGCGTGACTATAATTCTGTGCCCCTTTTCCAAGTTTGATCTCAATAATTATTGTCATTGCTATTGTCTCTGGTATGCTCTTTTTGCAAACTATGTCGAGTCATCCACCTTCACATTGGTGTACAAAATACACTTCGATGTAAACAGGCCCTTAGTTTATGAGTGGGGGGGGGGGGGGGCATGCCTTGTGAGCAGAGTTCCCCTCAATTTGTATTTTCAATATTTCTCCAATCTAATTACATAATTATTGGATATGTTGTAGATTTAAAGTGACAAGCACATGTAGAGGAGAGGGGGACTAGTGTGACTATAATACTGTGCCCCTGAATTGTACTTGACTATTGTCTGTGGCTGAAATCTCTGGTATGCTCTGCGAACTATGTCGAGTCATCCACCTTCACATTGGTGTACAAAAAACATTTCGATGTAAACAGGCCCTTAGTTTATGAGTGGGGGGCATGCCTTGTGAGCAGAGTTCCCCTCAATTTGTATTTCAATATTTCTCCAAATTATCCAATAACATAATTATAATGGATATGTTGTAGATTTAAAGTGACTAGTACATGTAAAGGAGAGGAGGACATCTATTTTGACTATAATACTGTGCCCCTTTGCCAAGTTATGAATTACATGTGCAATATATACAGCAGTTTTCATTATTAATGTGATTGTTATTATTAAAATAAAATAAAAACATAGATTTAACAGTTGGTAGTCTGTCTTGTTAGTACTGAACCAGACATCTTCCAAGATCAAAGAGAATATTGCTCACAGGTTTTTTGGATTTTTTCATAAGGCTGAACCACTGTAGTAATGGGAAAGGGGGATGGGGGGGGGGGGGGGGGGCAAAACTTTTGTGAAGTCAATATTTTTATATTGTGTGCTATCATAGTTTAGCTGTTGGACTATGGAAACGAGTAATCATTTTTGTGCAGCTATTTGTACTTACTCTGAATTTTTATTGTTCATTTGTGATTCCTTACCACCTTACCTTTTGGCTTTCACACTCTCTATGTTTGAGGGTACTAATGTACTTAATATCCATAACATTGTTTTGTGTATTGATGTTTGTATTACAAGGCCTAATTTTCTTTTAAATATATAATTGAAGAGGGAGCATGCACCTAGGGCCCCTCACCTTGATCAAATACACTGACTCTTTCATACAAAGTAAGGGTCTGCCCAGTAAAGGAAGGTAGAGTATTTGGCATTGTTTACAAGGTTTTTTGACTTATTTCATTCAAGATCAATTTGATGTTTTCATTTCCCTCATGCAAAATGTGATGTAATAAAACAAATTATTATTGAAAAACTTGTTATATCAAACATATATTTAGTACTCCTGTGTGGCTAAAATCTATGACTCTTGCAAGCTGAACTTGTGTGAGAGCTTTTTTCCATGTCCCAGTCTCATTGGCAACCAGTATACAGAATGGTTAAACGAAATTCCTATCCAGTAAGGCCGTGAATTCCCTGCTAGCAGAGGTCTCTGACGGCGAGAAGGGAGAGAGTCTCTCTCCCTTCTCGCCGTCAGAGACCTCTGCTAGCAGGGAAGGCCGTGAAAATCTTCATTTCCCCACAATCCTTGTTTACTTCATTTCGTATTATAATATTCGGTTATTTCCACCAGAATTGGATTCCAGTAGTTATGAACTCTGAATATTTCAATGCCAGATTTTCAAGCCCGTGATCGTACATTATAATTCAAAAGGTACGATTTCATAGAAGGACGACAGGATTGGTTTTGCAATTGTATGGAAGTGGTAATTACATGGAGCAGTTTCGGCTGTACTGGCTTTCGATCGATCGATCGCTAGGATTGCCATGTAAACCCAACGTTTTGAGCGTTACATTAGTCAGTCGATGTCCGCTAACGGTAACCAGAGAAAACTTATCGAAAAAATTACCGAATTAACCGATTTTCTGCCTTTTTGAAGCGAAAATTTGTCATTTCTTGAGATCCGCACAGCACGAAGGTTTGTTACAACTGACCTCGAACCGACAACTCGCCCCAGCATGCTTTGCGGACCGTGTCCAACCACCACTGTTGTTTACTGATGGAATACAGTATCTATTACAATTTTCCAATAAACGTACCCTGATATTATTTGTATTTGTCTACCCAGCACCCGAGTATCAGGGAATTCCCGTCACATCATTTTTATGGAGGCCAGTTAAAGGATGCAAGTCACCTGACCAGTCCTGACCACGTGGCTTTGGGACACGTGCCTGGATTCTGGGCTGGGGGACCGGAAGTGCGAGTCGTCTTTTATCACGTGACAGGAAGCGAAGAGAGTCCCCAGGACTACACGGGACCTGAGGGCCGCGAGGAGTCTAAGCACAATCCACAAGAGGTTGAGGCAGTTGTAAGTATTCTACAAATGCGTTTTTGGTAGAGGCGACTTGAAACGTAGTGCTATAGCAAGAAGGGCGTCGGGCAAAGGTAGTGGTGCTTCAATACGTCTTTCTTTGTTGTCAGTTGTTTCCTAAAGCAAGTAACTGTACTCAAAGACCTCCATATCTTTAGGCAAACCTTACAACGTGTAGGACGTAGTCCTAGGATGTGCCATTATCCCATCCAGCCGTAGTATGATACTACAATATGCTTCGACCATCGGGTCTCTACAATATTTCACATTGAAAATGAGTGTATTACACCTTCCATCCACTATCTTTCTTTCCATTTACCGGTAGCCTGTTTCAGGTTACAGGCTGCAAGATCGTTGCAACGGGAAAGACGAAAGCTAAAGTAATAAGAGATTACGCGGAGACCGCCTCACTTCTGCTCAATTCTGTGTGCCATCTTCACTGTCTTTGGGCATGAAGGCCAATCGCCCTTATGCATACCAATTCACTAGGGCTGCGGACGTTGCGTTATACATACACAGCATTGGGATATATACACGCATACATGCAGTGTGACTGTATGTGCTACTTACGTTTCACACGACGCTGATCTCCTCGAATTCCTTCAGACTACTTCAAAGAAGTATGGATAAAACAGAGGAAAAATTCGCTCTCACGCAGCGACAAACAAATACCTTGCCATCTTAGATTTCCCTAATGTTTCCCTTTTTTGTTTGCAGATCCGAGTTGTTAGGTATTTGGTATCCCATGGTGTGCAATCCTCGCGAATATCCGTGTTAACTCCGTACTCCGCACAGAGAGCTAAAATAACGCGGGCATTACAGGCACAAATGAACTCTTGTGCCTCAGAGGTGCTGTCTGTTTTCGCCAGCCAAGGTACGTGTGTTGGTCTTCTTTGACCTTTTCTTTTCATATCCGGACTTTAAGGTTAAACCCGCCTTATACAACAGAATAAACGTGACCAAGGGGGAATCCTGCTCGACAGTTTTCATTTGAATTTAGTGGTGACACTTCAGGATTTCTTCCACAGACTCAAAAGCCAGAACCGGCGTTTTCAGAATAATATACAGCACCTCCAAAATATTAATATTTTGTGCCCCAAGGGTCTTTGACGCCCGCCAGTTTGAATTTCGCGAGGACCAAGGTAGTCGGTTACATAAGCCTTATTGGCTTCCTCAGGCTATCTTTTATGTTCTATTTGTGTGTGAGGTAATTAATAAACTGTCAAACCCTGGGACAAGGTTGGGTTGGCCTCGCTTAAACTCATAACGAAAATGCGAACTCAAAGGTTGGTGCCGCTGGGTGGAAAGTTATCCTACGAGCTGAAATCCTCCTACTCGAGGAGATGTTCTTGGCACCCTCAAATCGAGCAGAGCAGGTAAAAGTAAAGCAAATTCATTTATACATGGTTAGATTTAGAGTTGTGGCTTGTGGGGCCGTGTACATCAAACAATTATTAAAAAAAAAAAACTCAACAGGAACTTCTTAAAACTCCCAACTGGAAAGGAGGCTTACCAGTTGGCTATTTACGAAGCGTGACTGGAGATTTGAAACAAATCCAGCTAGTGCTTAGAGAGGGGACTTAAACCTGACGTCTCCAGATTACGAGTCCGCGTGTCTAACCACTCGGCCACACCGCCTCCGCTATGCAGAAAGCAGCAAGTGTCCCTTGAAAAACGTGACAAAGCTAACCTACCCCAGCAAAGGCGTGTGGTTTATTTATTTATTTTTTTGGCCTGGAATAAGTTCTAGTGTCTTGTACAAAAAACTTACTTCCGTGGTGTAAGTGTTCGACGCTATCTGTTTTAATTTTGTTTGGGCTTTCCTCGTACCAAGAATTCCCTTGGTGGCATCCGGGAGACCTGACATTTGATCACATTGCCATTCGCTAGGTGCCGAGAGGGACTTTATAGTGCTATCTACAGTCCGCAGTATGCCACCAGAAGAGATTGTTAGCGGCAGCACAGACAACCAGCAGTGGTTAGTAAGTCACTTGGGCTTTCTCACTGATGAACGTCAAATGAACGTGGCTTTAACTCGTGCGATACATGGTCTCGTCATTATCGGTGAGTAGGCAGTGCTGTTGTCTTAGATAATTGAGGGGCTGGTTATGAAACCTTGCCATGAAAACATTGGTGCTGTAATTTATGTTGGAAGGGCCGCGACCCTGCACAATCCACTGTTTAATGGTCACACTACAGTTGAATATCTTAACAGGAATGTGTCTATTGGTCAGTTGCTCCAACACATTTCAAAATCTCTTGTCGTCTGTGCACGATCAAGGCCAAAAAATGCTAACAAAAACATATAACAACTGAAAGGGCTGATTAGAAGCTTAATTTTGGTTAATCTTTGTATATCAACTCGATACAATGAGAAGACATGTAGAACTTTTAATTATATTCATAACAGATGCTATCAACAATATTATACCATGGGACTCGATGACATTGAAGTAAAAGTGAAAAAAAAAAAAACTGGCATCGTTTTCTTTTCGTCACTTCTGGAAGGTGCCATTCTGGCCGTGAATAAATGCACATGTATTACCGAATGGTCACCCCGAATGAAGACATACTGCTTATAGTTCCACAGACTTTTGGCTTTCTTATGCGACGTACATTATTTCTCTGTGTATGTGTTTTTCATGAAAGTTAGAATTATCTTTTTGTTTAGCGAAAGGTTGCGACGACAAAGGAAAGACAAGAGCTAGTTTCCGCCAGCTCCAATTCTGTCTTTAACTATTTCCACCAAATCACGGCGTGTTGCGTCTTGTCCCTTTCTTGAGTAACTATGCAAAATGTAATTTTTATTATTTTCTTTCCAGGTAACCGTGATTTATTGTCAGTGCATCGTATGTGGAATAGCTTGATATCTCATTGTCAGCGGTTAGGATGTCTGGTGGATGAAAAAACATGGCTGACGGATGGTTCTGCGCATGCTCCAATCTAGGACCCGTCCGTGCAGTTATACTTCTTGAGAAGTTGGTTATCTATTTTAATGGACGAACTGTAAATTAGACTCAATATTTCACTGACATATCTGTATATAAGCTTTGTCTTGCATCATTTTGTTTCTAAAGAACACTTGATGTGGGATTGTTATATGATAAAGGCGCGGTCAGTGGCGTAGTTAGTAGCGCGTCGAGGTTTCGTTAAAAGAATCGGAGGTTCTGTGGACAGAGGCTGGCGTGCGTTTCTCAGGGAACTTAAGCACAGACGTTTTTGAGCCACGGACGGTAACCGGAAAAAAAAATTTCCCCTTTTTTGAGCGTTTTCACGTCATCGCGTTTGTGACGTCAAGCCACAGTCATCAACAAGAGCTTTCACTCTCCGTGGTAAGGAGCAAAACCATGCAAAAAAGGAAAGCATTCGATTTCCGGTTGCCGTCCGTGGCAGACAAACGTCTGTGCTTAAGCTCCCTGATACCCGAAAGCTGATGTGGGGTCCCAAAAACTGTTTTGCGTACACAATGTTCATCAGTGGTACTCAGCAAGAGCATTTGAGCAAAACGCGCAAAATGTTGTCTCCTGTGTTCCCAGATCGTTTCGTGGCCTTTCAATGACATACTTGTGTAAGCTAATGCTGATTGATCTGTTCCGATGCTTTAGCTGAAAGTTTAAGTTACTGAAAGTTTTTGGAAACGGAATTTTATTCCTCGAATTTTACGAAAATGTTGGCTAACCTTTTTTTTCGCATTTTTAACGACATACTGTAGTTGGCCCTTCGAAAACGAAAGGAATTAGTTTCCCAGTGTTACGAGATTTCAAGCTGACATTTGGCGAACAAAACTGCAGATTTACTTCACAACTTAATCCTAATTTCTGAGGCTGAATGCACAGATATCCAACGAAATGAACCGCTGGGTGCCCCTGGTTCATTGCCGGGAAGCGGTAATTTTGCAAAGTACAAATTTAGAATAATTGCAAAGAAATTGGCCCAGTTTGTAATACTAACAGCAGTCGATGAAAACGACTCTGAAGCCGCGGTTACACGTTGAAACTTTAAGCTAAAACGTGTGTGCAACGGCGCTGCGAAACAAGTTTCAGCAGGCGTTGTACCGTGTAACATGTTTGGTTTCGTGAGAGTTTTTCGAACTTCCCTTGCGAGACAGGTTTCAAAAAAAGTAGAACCGCTTTCTACTTCTGCAACGGCACGCAACGGTCTCCACATTCATGGTGACTTATGATGGACGGGCTCCATATATGTTCAATTAAAACTATTTTGAAACAGATCTTAAAAAAACGTGTTTTTTCGATCAGTTTCATAATAGTTTTAATTGAACATGTTACACACTGATCGCCCAAATAACATGGCTCCATACAGTTTAAGGATAAATAATTCTCCTTTGTAGACAGCCATTGGGTACTGGATAATGTTGAACCAATCGCATAATTATGATTGGCTTCCTGTTGCTAGGCTCTCAACAGATAATCCTACCAGTCAAAAGTCCACGGTGGAAAGCAAGACTTTCAGGACAAAAAATGTTTCATTTGGTTCTTAAATAGACTTTCTCACAATTCAGGGCGCTGTCTGTATAATAATATACAGATTATTCTGCTTAATTATAAGTTCATAGCCGCGATTGGGCCTATCGCACACTTAGGGCCGATTAATTTTGATTGTGAATGCTTACCCCAAGTTCAGGCCAATTTTATTTTGATTGTGAATGTCTACCTATTTGACGAAAAAGTGTCGGACGGCCCTCTCGTGATTTTCAGGAATCTGCCGTAAATCGGATGCAAGCATACACGAACGACTTGCGCCACGATCCCGTTATGCCGACAAATCGTAGCGCCATCAAACACTGATTTAAAGAAGTAATTGTTTACTTTAAGGTGTTGTAGGCCATGAAAAGTTAAGATACATAGCGAGTTTAGGGCTCACTAGATAGTAAAAAATAGGCTGGAAAAACGTTCATAAGCGATGACGTCTTCGAATTTCACGTGACCTTATCGTCAAGCTACTGAAGTTCCCAGTGTTCTTCGGATGTAATAGCACGCGGCATTCACGGTATAATGAAGGATGAAAACTCGTCCATTGGCCAGAAGACTGCTTCATCGTTTATGGACGGTGCCTCTTACAAAGAAGTGAAAATGCATAACAATGAATGAGACTTGTTTCCAAATTGAAGCTTTATTAGCTGTGAAAAATACGTAGTTGCCCAAATTTTCTTTTCACTGAGATTTAATAACCCTGGTTGACATCTGCTTTTTCCGCATAGTAACCAACTGAGCAAAAATATATTTGGTTTGTTTAGCTCAGTTTCCAAGAGACCCGAATTTTTCAGATCATCCTCAGATGCGCAGAACGTATGCGCAGCCGCTGTGGCAAAAGGAGCCACCGTTCATACATTCATACATTCAGCCGCGGTCCTTTTGGCCAAAAGGTTCGCGGCTTTGGAGACGAGAAATACTGTCTGTGAAAAGGCTACTTTGTAGTTCCTAATTTAGTAAAACGTTTAGTATCTCAATTTGATTACATTTTGTGTACAATGTTATACTATTTTTTAGGGCGCGTTTTTTTATCCACAATTCTGGAATAAGAATGGTTGGTACGGAATACTAGGAATAATACGGATTGTCTGCATAAAAAAAACCCCGTCGGTCCTGGCCGAGTAAACATTGCGTAACAAATATGGCGGCCGACGAAGAGGCTGCCATTGCAGCCGTTATCGCAGCAATTTTCCTTGTACTTTTGGTACAATGGAATTAGAAGCAATGTTTCATTTTGTCCAAAAGTGTAACCTGATTTTTTCCCTTGCAGAGACGTATTGGAATCCGCAGCGCTCATCTCGCCGTCCGCCATCTTGGATTTTCATTCGCAACATTCTGTTCATTCTGCCCCTGGAAGCAGAATGGATGGAATGGCATTCTGTCCATTCCGGAATAGGAATGCGGAATAGAAAAACGCGCGTATTTTACATTCTGTCCATTCTCATTCCAGAATTGTGAATAAAAAACGCGCCCTTAGACTTATCTGCGTATTAGGTATTAGGCAGACAGCCTGACCTAGCCGAGGAAAAACGGAGTCCTCTATCTAAACAAGCCTAAGCACGAAATTTTAGCAATTTAATACGACAAGCAGAAGCCCGTATTCATCAAACTTCACCTATTCCTTATTTATCTATTAACCTTTTTTCTTGCCTCGCGTACATTTTTTATGTGAAATGAATACAATTCATTTCTAGAACGATTATTTTATCTGTAAATAAGAAAGGGAAAGAATTTTAACTTAAGCAAAACCCCATAATGATGTACTGAATAAAGTTTTAATCTCGCTGAACATGTGTGAACACACGTGTTTCGAATAAACTGACTGAAACTTATGTTTGTGGTCTTTTGTGGAATTGCCTTTATCCTCTCAATCTCCAAATCTCTGTAAAGAGCGAAATTTCTATCTATTAAAATTCAAGGGTGTAGCCAGGACTTTTTCAAAGGAATGCACAATTTTTCAAATCCAACCCCCTGTTCCCAAATCGTTACCACGGACTTCAGCTTTTAAACTTCCATTTCTTATGTTCATCGCGAGGTTAGGCATGTGCAAGAGCCTCAAACATGGAAAAGAGGAGTTGAAGAATCTCGCTATCCGTTCCTCTAGATCTTGTTGAAGTGCTAGGAATTTGTCGTCATCTCCATTCCTCCTTTGTAACCTTTTGGACCATCTTAAAGGAAAATTGATCAGGGATGTGATTTTCTCGTTCCTGTTGTGCACCTTGACTCTATGGCTGCCGAAGGTGCTAAGATTCGTTCTTGAGTCAAGTGGGATGAGGAGGGAGGGGTCCCTAACATTGTTACAAAAGTCGCGCGCGCATGACGCCGTGCAAGTGGAAATCGCGCGAACCGGAAATAAAAGCTGCGGGAAACATTGTTTTTATCTCGAAATTTTACTCGGTGACCTATGTTGATTTTTTGCATGCATGCAACATTCGGTATGCCACTTTAAGTAGAAACGTTTGGGAGAAGGCTGTCCAGTAGAATTCTCTGTAAGTGAAAAAATACCTTTTTTGAAATAACGCAAAATCAACTGGATAACTTTGTCATATTGTCAGACGACTTAAAGAATTTAGGGTGCTTTCCAAAGAAATAGTAAAAAAGGTAGGTCACCAACTTAGTTTTTGAGACAGTTTTCAAAACCTGAAATTTAGAAGTCCTTTTTGCAGAACTGACCTGTTGCCATGGTAACCGGATGGTGTAGTAGCTAGCCTAAAAGTATTGCTCAACAACTGAGTTACAGAGCTGTTTCTAGTTTGTCCACAAAGTCGGCTACAATTTTCTGCCATCTTTCATTATTTCACAAACACTACCGGTTATCGGTTTGGTTTTTGTTCGTCCTTATTTAGTGCCTCTCCTCTTGACATAGACTGCCAACACGATCGTCTGGGATACTTTGAGACCTTCTTCTTTCAGGGTAACATTGGTTCGATACACACTGTCTTCTTGTTGAATTCTGAAGTCAAGCTCGATCAAAGCCATGTCAAGAAAGCTCTGCTTATGCTGTTGGAGCGATTTCTTTGCTGCGCATGCGTGTCACCGACAGGTTCAGTAAGCTGTGGTTTGAAGAGATGGAAAATTCCCAATTTCTTGACTTCCGAGTAAGGAACGCAGACGCAGGAAAGTGGCAGGGTGAGTTTCAGAGGTTAATCAATGGTGCGCCTTAATGCCAAATGAAGACCTTTTGTGGCGCGTTACTTTACTAAGAGAGACATCTGCCCCTAAAGGATTGCTAATCCCTGTACAGAAACATGCTGCTTTTTTCTTAAAGTTTTCATCACATCATTTGCGATTCTCTTTCTAGTTACTCACTGGAGAAAAGACTGTTAGAGTTTCTGAGTATGATCTACGTTGGGGAGCCCATTGAAGTCCAAAGTCTACCATTTCAACCATGGACTGAATGTCTCATGCATCACGTAAATATTAGACATCTGCCCGAGGAAACGTACGCAATACCACGGAAATTAACAAGAAAGGAAACATTTGCTTTAATCAGATGCAGCAAAGTAAACAAATGCACTGATCATTGCGCCATTACCGCAGCGGTCCGTTTGGCTATGTCGTAACTTCTCAAACAAAATAGCGCTAATTCAAAAATCCCTTTGTTGATTTATTGTACATATCCAGTAAGCATTCGCAAAGAGTGCTAGCCATCGGCTAAGAGTAAGGAATTTGGACTATACGCCTCTTTCAGACCCCTTCAAATGGTGGTGAATTAGATCATTGTGAAATGAGCACAGGCAATAGAACTGGTAGTTTGCTCGTTCGTGCACGAGTGAAGTTCACCGTAGCATTCAAGCAGGAGAACACAGAAACGCTTTGAAACTGTTACATTGTGTCAATACAGTCAACTCTCGCCTTGCGGACGCCTCACTATTACGGACACCCCGATAATACGGACAGCACCTAAATCCCCAACAAATATAAGTTACAGACGAAAATAAATGACTGAATAACTGAATGTATGACTGAAATGAATGACTGAACTGAATCACTGAAATAAATTCCCTCAAGTCAAGTAGAAGGGTTTTTTTTATTGATCCATGCGTTTTCTGGTTGATGCCTTCTTGTTAAACGATATTGCGAGCCAGTGGACAGTCGATATACACCGAAAGAACTGTATGCACCGCAGTTAAAGACAGGATTTGTGGTTTTAAAGAACCAAACAAACTCTGCGCTTATAAGTTACATTACATTGAACTCGCACTTAATTTTATTCTTTTTACCTTTGACTCTCAGTTGTCGTGTGGTGTTTGAAAATGACAAAATAAGAAGTTCACTTGTGGTAAAATAAGTTACTATAAACGAGGACAAAGAAAAAATCCGACGATTTCATCTTTAATCTTTTCTCTTGCTATGAACTTTGCAATTAAGGGGGCACATGTTCTCTTCACTCAGTAACCAGGAAACTAATCATTACCCAAGATATGTTTTAGTTGCTTTTTTCTTAATAACTATGAATGTTTACCCTATCCGCATTGGTACCGATATTTCTTATTGTCCCACGTTTTGTTACTGATTTGTTTGTGTTTCCAGTGACGCGTTCGTGCAGAACAACTCATTCAACCACTTGACTCTGAAGATGACTTCCGCTTAGTTTGTCAAAACGTCGGTCAATGTCACCTCAAACAGTCCTTCTCAGGACTACACTCACCCTGGGTTCAAAACATTTACAGTCATTCAACCATTTTGAAATTAAAGAATATTTAAATGTTAAACTTGTTCAACAAACGTTGTGAGAAGGATGCTACCTAACCTAATGGAAAAACATTTCTGGAAACTCCATTGGTATCTTAGAAATACAACCCAAACAACGGCTGGCCGGAAGCTTTTGGCAGTGTATGTGGGAAGTACCATTAAAATAAAACAGGTTCTAGGTATACGTTCGCCGCATACAATACACTCAATCTAATAACGAAAAAATAACAATAAAATGAAAATATCTAAGAGATTTAAGGTTAGCAGAATGAAATACAAATTGTAAAATCACATTTCAGTTGGCCGACGAAATTACATTGCTAAATGAGTTTTGAGTTCAATTTCACGACAGGAATCCTAGTAGATACTAATGAGCATGTATACAGCATTGCACTGAAGAAGACAGGAGCTCCTGCAGAAACATGCCTGTAAAATTGAAAATTGTCATTTTTAAATCTAAACTTAGTGTGGCTATCCCGCTGTCAGGCCTTTTGGTAATTTCGCAGTGAAATTTATAGTTTGCCTGATTTTGATATTTTAACGGAACGAAAAGAGATAGTCTTGAAAGCTTTAAGTTTTGTTAAATGTCGTAAGGCGAATTGAATTATTTCCAGGTTTTCCATTTCATTCAACTTTTATAGATATTTTAATGCGGGCCATGACTCATTCACAAAAGAAGAGTTGCTTGTTGTAAATTCGCTGAAATTTATGCGGAATTGAATTGCAAAGCTTGCAGCGGTGATTTAAAACGTATTTAACTTCCTATGTTAAGGACGGTGCCTACTAATACCGAAGTATTTTTGTGCGGCTTATGACTATGCGGGAAAAACAGATCTTAGCAAGGCCTCTTGGAATCCAAAAAGAAAATTGGGGGTAACCACGCATTTTTCAGAGATAATTAAGCAATAATATCTCTAAAAAGCGCCAAAATATAAAGCAATGTATGGGATTTTTTCCTAAATTCAAGCTTAATTATCTCTGAAAAATGCACGGTTACCCCTAATTTTCTTTTGAGATACCAAAAGCATTTACTAAGTTCTGCTTTCTCCGTATAGTTTTAAACCGCGCAAAATTATCCCTGTATTAGTAGGCAGCACCCATAGGAAACCCGAGTATCTCGAGATGCGCAGAACGTATGCGCAGTAACAATAGTAGGCACCGTCCTTAAATCTATTCGGTGTGGATTCTCTACAAAACTATCACTGCAGATTAGCAGGCATCAGTTTCAGTGTGTTTTGAAGCCGACTCTATTGATTGAAGGTAAGTGCTTGAAATGGAAGACTTCTAAGTAATTTCATAAATGCTAATCGTATAAACGACCTTCTTGTGGATCGATCTGTTTTTCTACCATTAATAGGCTGGAGAATGGTCTTTCAAACACCATATAGGAAATTGTGGTAGGGGAAAGTTCTAGTCGAATGTCATTGGTTGAGTCTTGCTTTTTGAGGAGTTCTCTTACTCTCCGTGTTTGATTTTTTTTCTCGCCGTCGTGGAGTGTTGATTTTTTCCCAGCATAATGAATTCGAACTAATTTGAAAGCGCTTGTCATTAGCAAGTGTGTGACAAGGCGTGATAACCACATTGGAGGAATACTCTATACGTAATTACCTAAAATAAATCATTTTTATTGTCAACCTCTAGCTTTCTGAAAGAAATCTCCTAAAGAGATTTATTCCAACTTTTAAGGATATCAAATTATGCAAAGTGTTATGCTGAAGTCTTGAGCACCCCAAAAACGCATTTTAAAAATCTAGAACCCTCTCCGAGAAAACTCTAAATTTATTCCAACTGATTGGCCAAAAATGCCGGCTGTCATTTTTTTAACGGGTTTTCGGCAAGAAAAAGCACATAAAATAAAAGCACTTTTATTCACATTGGTCTCGAGACTTAAGCCTCCCGACGGGCTACAAAATGATAAAAAATTCTCTCGTATTTTAATACTCAGCGCTCAAAAACGCCATTTCAAATAGCGGGTCTATATTTAACCTCACGCCGGATACATTGATTTCAGGGTGGGTTAAACATTATTAAATAGCAGCTTGTTTGGTTGAATAAAGATAAAACATTCTGGCGTGTTTTGCGATGGTCGAATGATTTAGAAGCTAGAACGTGTCCAATTTGTATTTCAATGATATTAAATGTAGCCTTAATGATAATAGGTCGTTTTATTTGCTTGAGTTTCTAACGGTGACTTATCTGGGAGGTAAGTTCAATTACCAAAAGAAACATTGTTATTACTTAAGTCAATTTTCGGAGGATATGGAATGTAAGATTTGTGGCATAACCGTTTAGTACTTTACTCCAATATTTTCGCAGTATTCCTTTGTTGTGCTTTTCGGCTGAGAGCTTCCATATTGATGTCGACATTAGCCTGTAGGGTATTTCTTCCGCCCTAGCTAGTATACCTTAGTAGTAGTACCTTTCAAGATATTTCTTACGAGAGGAGCTCGAGTTTGCAGTATGGTCCGAGCTCCAAATGTATTATTTTTAAACTCTAGCAATTAAAACCTTCATATCTTAATTATTTTTGGACTGGAAGGCGTACAAAATATGCGCCCATTTTTTTGCTTTTACTTTCTTAATTACAATGCCATCATTATAACAACTCAATACACTGCAAATTGTGATCTGCTCTGCGAAGTGTTAATCCTCGAAACCTCAGTCGGCTTTCCCATCTCTCGGTGACCAAATTACCTCAGTTATCAACTCTATTGATAAAACCAAGCATTCGTTCCAGTACCCCACCGACGCAACACCACAGTTTCTTTAGAAACTATGTCCTCATCTACACTGCAAATCGCTTTCCAAATGAAAATTAAAGCAGAACCTATGCGCTGCTGTGAATTTTTAAACTCCAGTCAAGTTCGTCAGCACAATCATATTAATCTCTTGTTTCCATAGGAAGCGATCGCGATGTTCTAGAAAGTCGCTTTTGTTTTTCTCGGCTCCTCAGTTATTGCTGTGGCTTGCATCACCGAGTGTCATCCAGTTGTCGTAACGAGAAATTCTGATAGCTTCACTAGATACTAAATACTTAAAATTTATCAGTTTAACTAATTTCAAACCAAGGATTACTTTTTTCCCTCGAGACTTAAAAAAGGATCAAACGATAAGTGTGGGTAGACATATTTTCCATACTGAAATTTTGTCGTATTCAAGCTGCTTTTATTCTTTAGAGGAGTCCAAATACCTCTTTGTATCAATATCAGCGACCCAAGTGGCTAATTAAACTCTCAAACAGCATGGGAGGATTGAGACAATATAATTGAATAGCTTACAAATAAACTAAGTTGTGTTTCGTTGGGTAAAATAAGGGGTGTCTACTTGATTAGGATGGTTTAGCTAGGGCATGTCACATTTGTATTTTACTGATATTAAACATAGCCTTAATGATAACAAGCGCTTTTATTTTCTGGAAGGCAAGTTCAATCTCCAATAAGAAACGTCCTTTTCACTACGGTCAATTTTAGAGGATGCACAATGGAAGAGTTGAGGAGTAACCGTTTAGTTCCTTAACCTCTTTTTACCTCAGTACCCCTTTGATGTGCTTTTCAGCTAAGCGCTTCCATAATGATGTCGACACTAGGTATTTTTGATCTTCTATGTAGTCTGATAGGCCTTTCAAGATAATCATATTGATCAGTTCAGTTGTCTTCAACAATGTGAGCGATGCCGTTCTAGAAACCCGATTTTGTGTTGCTACTCTTAATTGATGTTCTTGGCCAATTATCACATGTCCGAACGGGAAATTTTTCTGACTTAAACCCCTAACAAATAAAAGTAACTTTGAATCGAACACACGTTTTTCCTTGAGACTTATCTTAACAAGAATCTTTTAGTGTTTGGGGGTAAAGATATTCTGGAAATGCGTCGCGTTCAAGCTGATCTGTATCAATACCTCTAATCAACAGCGCCAAGGGCATGATTGAAATCTTGATGTCCAGCCGTTTACCTTAGGCTGATAGTGTGAGTGGATTAAACATTAGTGTCCCATATCAACAAAGTTGTAATTTGCGCTCCACGGATACGACCAGGTGATAATCGACCAAGAACATCAATTATTAATAAGAGTAGCAAAACAAAAACATGAAGTTTCCATTATTCACTGGCACAAAATCAGCAAGGGTCCACTATTTCAGGACCTCATGAATCTCGTTATGAGCCATTTACCAGTGTTAGAATTAATCGTATAATGAAATTTATCTCATACCATAGAGAATACAGCCAATCATAACTTATTATAATCGAAGTAATACTCCTATTGTTAACATACATATTGTGCTTTTGTAATTATTGTAATGCGCATTTGATCATCTTGCCATGGAAAATGCGCAATATAAGCGAATAAATTATTATTATTATTATTATTATTATTATTATTATTAGAAGCCCATTGCATATTTTGCAGTATGCAACGGGTAGTATTCGACGAAAAATCCCGGCGTTCCTCGCGGCCTAAATTTTTTTTCCCGCCAAAAGCCAGCGACAGGCCAAAATTTTCATTCACAAAAAAATTACTGTCAACAACTAACACATGGAAGAAGAATACCCTAGTTTTGACCTTAATTTTGAATTCCTGGAACCAGACGTCTAACAGGAAAGTAAATTCAATGAGTGGCATGAAATGCATTAGTCGGTGCAGTGCTTTCTCGTGGTATACAGTGAATATCTCACTCGTGACTTGATTTTTCTTAGTATACACACCCGCCTTAAAGGCTCGTGTGTATACTAAGTCACTCGTGGGGTTTTTCACGGTATACTACTCGAAAGCATTGCATAACTAGTATGAACACACAACTTGACTTTGTATTTTTGTTGTCTTCAAAATTCCATTTTGTTTCCAGCTGCAGTCGCGAGTGCAACTCCCCTAGGTGTTGCCATTCGAATTGGTTGATCTGTGGTGCTGCTTACGGGCGTACGGACGGACAGTGACATCATAACCAAAACCAAAATTTATCTCATCGATAGTTACCGTTTTTTCTCGCCCATGGTGCTCCGCGCGCGCACCTTCGGCGTGAGGAGCTCCGCTATAAATTGCCTTGCATTTACATGTTGAGTGACTTGTTCTGCGCCGGCACAAAAAGGCCATTTCAAAAAGGTCTATAGCTTAACTCCCACATGAGACGTAGATTTCGGGCCGATATTCACTCTCTTCATGAAAGTGAAGTATATACAGGGTCGGTTTTCGTGCCCCTCTTGGTTAGAGGTGAATTTGTTAAATTCGTATCACAAGCGAGATGGAAAATTCGCCTAAAATGTAATTGAAAGAAGGGCTAGTTTCTAATCAAAAGCGACAGGAAATAAGAAGGAAAGCTGTTTTAAATTTATATTCCAATGGAAAATCAGGAATGGTTTTTACGTTTTGTCTTCGTTCAGAAAGCGTTTTTACATCTTCAATCTATAAGTCTTACCTGTAAGACAATTTAACAGTCCAAAAATTTATACACCACCAGAGATAATTCTTATTTAGGCAATTTTTCTGTTTTCTTATATGAATCCTTCTATCCTTACACATAGATATCCAGCATTGCATGGCCAGTGAGCGCTGTTACTTCCCATGTCCGAATAATTTGGCCGTTGATAAATTGAGCCCTTAGGAGATTATGTAATGTTTTATAGTGCGACTACTGTTACTAGGGTCACTTAAGCAAAACTGGCCAATCAGATTGCATGCAGGACAAGAACAGTGAATTTCAGCCAAATACCATTGAACCAATCACGAGTAGACGGAAAACAACAGTTAAAACCCAAAATTTTTGAATTGTGCACTGTTCGTACCCTACTGTGATCTGATTGGTCAGTTTTAAGTGGGCCCGGTAATAGCAGTCACACTGTAAGGAGTACTGTTTACTATCGCTTGAAGATATTGCTAAGATAATAATCTATGAAACTAGCTCAAAAATCCTATGAAACATTTTGAAATCGCGTGCATTCTAAGCGGTTACAAGTTCTTGTCTGGTCACCGTGTAAATGTGTAATTTGTTGTTTTTTTTCCCTAGAACAGTAAGTTGCCCACCATGTTGTCACAAACCATCTCTATTGTGTTTGCTCTGGGTTTCATTTCTATATTGAGTGGTCTAAACGCTGAGGAAAGTGCTGCTTATAAGGAAGCCTTCAAGTGCTTTAAAGCTGGACACGATGCAGACACTGATTCCCTTGAAGTGCAGGGAATAGACGCCACTCGTGAGGAAATGATTGCAAGTGGTTGCTTATTTGGAAAGGTGAGTTTTGGTTTCATAGGATAAGCCATTCGAAGAAGGAACTAAGCGGCGTTTAAAAGAACAAAATCAAAATTTCGAAAAAGCCCTCTCATTCCAAACCATCGAGAACTTATCAAAGGAAGCTCGCTAACAGGGGGGAGGGGATAACTTTGCATGTATAAAAGACATGACAGTGAAACTTGGAGAATAGATAGTACGTCTAAAGACGTTTCCTTTGAAGTCCGCAACTGAAAGGGATGACGTAAAATGGCGTAAAATTACGTCATGATTGCCAATGACCATCCTGGATCCGCCTTCTTGGATTTCTGCATTTAGTGTTTTTGCACTAAATTGCTCTTCTTTCTTCCGAAAAGTAACTCACGGACATGATGCTGAGTCGTGGTACCAAAACCAGACCACAATGGCGAGTTTTTAACTTCCTTAAAACATCAAACAAGATAGCACCTTGAGCATAAAAGGTGGACAGCAAACGTCATAGCTTCGCACTGCACCAAGAAGCTTACTTTCTTCCTTTGCATGACCTTGAGCGGCTCTATTCAGCCTGGGATTTTTTACGTTCTTAAGCCTGAGCGGGGAGTAGGGTGGTGGGGGTGGGGAGGGTTGAGGGAGCTTTGTGCTTTTTTTCAAGGTCATTGAGGCTACGTCGATGAGAATGAGGATACGTAGTAAAGCCGCCATCTTGAATTTCTCAATATCTGTTTAACTGCAGAAAATCTTACAAATTGTTTCAAAATTTATCAAACCCAACAAATAAGAACCCGAGTAGTGTAAAAAATTTAAAAGTTATCAGAATAAACTTTCAATTTACCATAAAAAAGCCTAAAAGAAAAAAAGCTGCCTAAACCTGGTTCCATTGGTAACAGCAAATCACATGATCAATTAGTTATTATACAAAATTTGTTGACAGATATTTTTTAGGAAAAGTCAGCAAGTTTGTTGGTGTTTGTTTTCGTATTTAATTAGTCATGAATAATTGCGAACCTCTCGTACCCATTCACAACTTTTCAGCAATTCAACAATTTCTAGCCTACTAGAGCTAAAATGCTTAAAACAATACATATTTTCATAATAAATCCTGTAATTCTAGTTTACACTTTTCCGAAAAGAATAGAATAAGCTGATATGATTTTATCTTTTAACAGGCATTCGCCAGATGTATTTCAGAGTTAGATCCTTCCGTGTTCTCATCGCCAGTTCCCAATATCGCCCATTACGTGGTTACTTTGCAATGGCAACAAATGGTCCTTGCAAATAAAGCGGATCTTTGCCCAGACGAATTACCCGTTGGTAAACTGAAGGAAATCGTAATTGCTTCAGGTATGACAGGTTATCGAACGGTCAGACAGTTAGAATAAAATGTAAGCAGTCTGCTTGTTACTCTTCCCATTCGTCTTTCTGCGTTGGTTGTTTAACTTTAAACTGTGACAGTAGCGTTCTTAGCGTCTTCCAGGTTGTCAGATAGTGGGGAAAACTCCTATGTAAGCGATTGATGGGGAGACATGGGAGAGAAATCAAGAGACATCTCTTCCTATGTAATCCCTACAGCCTGTCTGACTGTGTGTCTCTCTTTGGCGCACGCGCAATTTTTTCTTCTCGCGGCTCCCCAAGACCTCAACGCTTTGATGAGGTTAAGGATTAATAGACTGATTAAAAAAAAAACGACAAAAACAAACGCGCAAAATCGGTTGAAAGTGAGATACACGATAGATAGATAGATAGATAGATAGATAGATAGATAGATAGATAGATAGATAGATAGATAGATAGATAGATAGATACTCGCGAAACACTATGAAGTAAAATATATCAAATTCATACATTTCAACTGCGAGTGAAAGAATGGATAAGTGAATGACCATCGCTGACAGGAATCTTGCCTCACGACCTCACAATAATCAAGGATCGGAATCACAATTGCTCTATGGGAGTCAGTTGGCAGCTGCTAACTTCACTTTGGGTCTCTAGAATATTCCAAGTATCCTCGAGATCTTTTCCTTACATATAGCATGTGATCATTGAAAGAGAGGATATTATCTGCTCAACAGATTGGTCCTGTAAATTTATATCAATGTTAATACTATCCGGTTGGGTAAGACGTTGCCGCCCACCAAACACCCTGCACTCTGTCTTCTTAACTTTAAGAACAAGCTTATTGTGATGCAGTCACCGCGAGAGATTTACTAGCTCCAAATTTAACTTCAGTTAAGTTCCAACTGATGATGAAAAATAAATTGCAGTGTCATGCGTACATCATCGTGCGGGGAAACTGAATGCAACACGGTAAATAATTGACGTACAAAGTCAAAAACACAGGGCCGAGCAGCATTACTCCATTATTTCCCGAGATATTCTTGATTTTTTGATCTATCTTAGTATTGAAACAATTTGTAAACAAAAACTTGAAAATCTCTGGAACGAGAGAAGATATTTAAAAAAAGAAAACGCCATTTTTGTTCCCTTTCAAAGACCTTTCACTCAGCAGTTTTAACTCAAAACTTTGATCGGTTAAATCTTCATTCGAAAACAGTTGACTGTTATCTAGCAGCCGTACAGTTTTCTCAACACTAGAGACTGCAGGGATGAAAAATTCGCTAAAATTTCAAAGCAATTGAAAAATAGTCAGTAACTGTTTCTCCCTCTTCCGGATTCTGGATTCTGGGAATCTTGATTTACCTTTAGTATCAGGAAAAATCTTCTCTTTGGTCTTTGGATTATCCACGTTGGCTTGTATCCAACGTCTCTGATAGCGGCTCTTTCCACTTCTGATCCTATAATTTGTGACTTTATTTCTGAATTTCAATCGACCTCAGCGCCTGACCTTCTCGCTCTCCTCAAGTAAAATTCCATTTCTTTGTTTTTAGTTGCATTCCTGAGCCAAGGGACATTTTATTTCTCTCATTTTCTTCCTTTGTAGAGGTGCGTGCTTGTCACAAACTTTAGAAAACGTCTTTCACCACTTATCCCAAAGTTTCGGTCAAAAAACTATCCCATGAGGTTGTTTCCAGATCAGCACAAAAAAGCCGACGGAACATAATTCACATGGTTCCTATATTCGACAGTCCTCGCTGGCTGACGGACGGACGATAGAAAGCTCCAAGGAAAATGCCCTTGGTCTTTGGCAAACGAATCTCCGAAAGAACACATTCTTTACAGAACTGCGATGGCTATTCACTTGCTCATTAGCGAAACACTCGCGCAAAATCCAGGATAATGCCAAGATATGAATAGCCAATAGTATTTGAGGATTTGAATAGCCCCTCACAGCGCACGGAGAACAGCATTCACTGTAGTAGTAAACAAATAATATTCACAGACGGGAGGGCCGAATTGGGATTGAAATATGCCCGGGATCTTGATTCGGCCACATTTAAGACAAAGGCCACAGTTTTTCCTAATATGTACCTACCAAGGACGGTAATCAACATATTTTTTTTTTTGCCGCAAGAAAACAAGGTCAAGGTCTTGCAACCAATAACGCAACAAGTCCGCCCAAGTTGGTGGAAAAGGTAAAAAAATTCCGCCTGTTGCCGGAGCTTAGAAGATTACGTGATTTACAGAATTACTTCTCCACCCACTTGCCAAGCAGAAAAGAGAAAAAACATAAATTATATATATATAACTTTTATTTTTTTCTTTAGACATACTGAAGAAAGAAAACTTATCGAATGTTGGTAAGCAATGATTGTTACTTTGTAAATAAAAAAAAAAAACATTATAAGGATTTTTAACAGCTCCCTGGCCTTTGATTGGAAGCGAGGCTAGATTTGACTTTGTTCGATACAAACCTCGCTACTTTTCACATCGGTAAATCATCGGCAAACGGAGATTTGTATCAAAATAAGGTTAACTATTGCCTCGCCTCCAGTCAAAGACCAGGTCACTAAGCACACAACTGTAAAATAGTCTACTACAAATTTCAACTTACAAAGGCAGTTAGTCATTTTGGGCGAAGGGGACTAGATACTTGGATGGTTTATGCATAAGCATGCACATCTGGCAGTGCAGTGCTCTACCAACTGAGCTATCAAGCCAACTGGGGGCTGGTCATATTGTGAGTACGTAATATACCTGTAAAGGATGAACAAATGAATGTAAATATATGGCGCTAAAGAAAAAGGTCTTTGAGCCGTTTTTGTTCCAAAAGTGGGTATAATGACTATGAATTAAAAACAAAAGAAAAAGAAAAGAAACGGGGACGAATTTTAGAGATCAGTCTGAAAATGCCTTTGAAGAATTTTTAAGTGCTAGATATGAAAAAAGGGAGCCGAAAAATTACCTTTTTACGTGGGATGCCTGTGCAGCCCACGTTATAAAATGGGGGCCGTTTGTATCCACAAATGCGCATCTTTCAATTATTAACTCGTTTTAGATGTATCAAATTCAGTTTTCTCCTAGAGGGGATCTTTTTGTCTCGTATTGTCCTTATTGTCTTTAACAAAAACGGTCCAATCAGAATGCAATATTTTAGTGTATGTCAGGAGGGATCGGACGGGAGTTAATTACTATTGTGATTATTCAGGTCCCAGTGATCTCTCGGTGGAACTAAAAAGGCTTGACTTTAGTGGCGTGGCCAAATTGTTTTAATGTTTTAGATTCCAATGTGCCGTTTTCAAAAAGAAAACTAACCCTTTTGAAGCAGTAAATCGAAAGAATAACTTCTAAGAAGCGCTCGACAGTGAAAACGGTGGAAATTGGAGAGTTCAAAGCGAAGGAATCATGCTTCTGTTTGACAGTTGTAGAACCATCCAGAATACCTGGGGGAAAGATCATTGATAAGCTAAAACACACATCGCATGACTTTGTCGATTTGATGCTTAAACGCAACTGGAAATCCACTTCACAAAAAGATTAAAGGTTTCATTTAGGAAAGCTTTTTGCCTGTTTTCTTTCTGTTTTTTTGATGAAACGAAAACAATTTGTAATCTTACATTGTAATCTTACACTTTTATTTACATAACAAGAGTAGAAAACGTGAGTCACGCCACGTTATTGTAATAGAATCTCCGGTACAACGAAAGACTTTTGTATGAGAAGCAAAAATATGATGAAAGTTGTCAAGTTTTCATGTATGCAAAAAGTTATGATTAGCAGTGAACTTTTCAGATAAAAAGAGTGCTCCTTTCAGCCGAAGACATTTTCTGGCGGGAACTATTTTTAGGCGGCAAAATTTCAAGTAGCGCAACTCAATATCACGCAATCTTTCTGACTAAAACTGTTCAGTTAGTTCAATCGCGAAGGGAGGGAAGGTTAAAAAATCGGCGAGGCGTACAATAAATGAGGCCACTAGTGCTAAACATAGTCAACGCATCCCACGTAAACGCTCTGAAAAGCGTCTTGTTTGTTCTAAAATGGGCTTAGGGTTTAGAAAACTGAGACGCATACCTATGAGCGACTAGAGGGGGTGAGAGTGGGATTGGGGGATTCAGTTTGTGACGCACGACCTGGCTATTTAGAAAGAATAACGTTGTTTATTTAGGCTTCGAAGCCCCATACTCGGTAAATGGTATCATGTATTCGTGCGACTGTCATTTCTTTTAGTTACATGATTCTATCAAAATGAATGAAGGAATGATTGAATACACGACGGAGCACATTAAATAGAGCTCTTGCGGACACTACTGAAAGAATGAGCTGAGGGTTTCAACTTTTGAAGGAATGAGCGAAACCGAAAGTAGTCGCGTTCAGTAGACATTATCTTGTCGGCTGTACTTTTACGTTTTCATTGGACTACCGCCCATCCGTCCATTTGTTTGTCCAATCTCGTTTTCAGGAATTTTCCCTTGTAAGTCAAAAGAAAGGGCTGAAAATGACTTATCATTGGCTGGTGACGTGCTCACCATAAATAATTCGTGGACGGCTAATTTATGCAACCTGCTGGTTATAATCCTCCATTCCTATTAATCAATAAAATTCGCCCAAATACATTATGTCGATTAACTGTAAGCCGCGGGTAGTGACACTAGTAAATCGAAAAATTGTTAGGAAGTTAGGAGCTGGAATGGTACACTCTATGATTTCCCGAAACCATTTGTTTGTTTTGTTTGCTATAGAAAGAATCGTGTAAACACAGAAAAAGAAAAAAAAATAAACAAATAAACAAACAAATAAATAAATAAATAAATAAATAAATAAATAAATAAATAAATAAATAAATAAATAAATAAATAAATAAATAAATAAATAAATAGGAAAAGACATGTCTTCATAATTTTGTAAGTAGTAAATAGCTTTAGCCTGTGTGCAGCAGCCCCCTACCCTCATAGGGTAGGGGGCGGCTGTGCACAGGCTAGATAGCTTTTGGTAACAGATGTAAATTATTGCTAACCGGTAGACAAAGTTCATTGTAAGTCAAGTTTTCTAAGCAAATTATTGTAAGCCGTGTAGTGTTTTAATAGCGTAATTTACGTCTTTACAAATGTGTTACCGCTTAATAAAAGAAATAACATCTGAAGTTTCCGCATATATTCATAACTCCTCACATGAGAAGGCTCAAAGCAAACTAAAAATGAAAGAAGGAAGTTTACGGTGGTTTAGAGCCAATCACGGATAGTTTGCCTGTTTGCAAAATTCGAGCCTTGATGGAACAGACGTTTATTAAGCCGAGTGCGAAGCGCCTGTGGATTTCACACATTACGGATAATCTAGTCGTCGCTAATTTATGGCACTGTTTGTTGCACACGTGACCAGCCAACGCCAGTCTTAACGCGCCCCTCCTCATTTACAAGGGATAGACACTGGAAACGAGGTTGTCGCTTGTTCGACCGTCCGTCCGACTGCCTGTCTATATGACTCACTTTCTATCGCATATTCGGTTCGATGAGGAGCTTGTGGCAGTGCTTAATAACCCTACCCAGATCTGCCGGGGCCGGCGGGGAAGTCCTTGCCATAACTTTGCAAGCATAAAAGCTACGAAGAAAAGACTTGGATGATAGAAAGTGCGTCCAAAGATATTTTCTTTGGGGTCCACTATGGGAAGCGTTGATGTCATATGACGCAGGCGGATAATATATCACGATTTCAAACGAACCTGCAAAAAACCATCAAGATTGCCTCAAACGTTATTGAAATGAAAAAGATTACACGAAAACGACATAAAAACATTAAATTTACTGTAAGAAAGTTATTTTGTACTTAAAAGACGTAATCCCCCGATATCTGTAAAACCTGCTTGTCAAAAGGTGGTTTCCAACGGTAACAACAAATCCAATTAACCCTGTCGTTTATAAACAAATGTTAAAAAGTTTATAAGCCCGGTCAGAATCTCCCCAACCGCCCCCACCCCCTCCCCGTTAAATAGGGTTAAGGCTGATTCCACGGATTAATAGGTATTTATTGATCTACAGAGGATGACGATTACAAGTCATGTGTTGGAGATGCCCTGAAGAAATGCCTTGTTTCTGCCTCCATAAAATTTGAACACCATGTCGACAAAAATTATTTGACGGCGTTGGAAAATTATTTTAAGTGTTTTGAAGAACAGGCAGCCAACGATTGCAAAACACCTATGCTGCAGCACTTTGTAGCCATCATGAAATTGCACAAGAAGTATTTCGAGAAAAAGCATGGGAAATTCGAGGAGATGGTGGAAGAAATTCCAGCTTGAGGAATGAATAAAGCCTCTAATATCCTAGGCTAGTGCATGAGATAACGTAATGCCGGGGTTGGAATTTATAACCATGAAACTAAAAGGCGAAGAGTAATTATAGCATTCTGCTTGTAATGTGATTGAAAGAGGTAATAAAATGAATGAAAATATAATCTCTATGCTGTTGCACTTGTGACGAGCTACAAAGGCGTAGCATGGGGCCTGAGCCCCACGCTACACACTCTAAGACGCGTTAAGTTTGAAAGATGGCTGATATCTTTCCGAGGTAATATATAGGGCCCAGGGCCCAGGGCCCAGTTGTTGAAAGCCCGATTATGCTAATCCTGGATTAACGTGAACTTTGATTCGAGTTTAATTACTTATCGGTAAAGATTCTTCCAAATTAAAAGACTTTTGGCCCTCACTTTTAATTTAGACTTTTCTTTACCTTTACCTTGAAATGGGTCTTTAAAACCACTTTTAAAGACCGAAATGAAAACCTCGATTGACTTTTAATCGTAGATTAGCATTATGATATTTTGGAGCCTATTTATCCTATAATATGTTTTTTTAGACGTGTTTTCTTGTGTGTGATATTTCCGTTTTAAGTAGGACAGTCATTAACTATTTGACTGGGTTAATCCAAACACCGTAGTTAATCGGGCGTAGTTAATCGCCCCTATTATTAGACGTGAATTTGTGGAATTCCTATCACATGCGAGAAGCGTCACAGGGTGGAAAATTCGCCTGATAAAGCGACAGGAAATTCGTTTTTAAATGATATTTCAATGTGAAATCAGAAATGTTCTTTACATTTTGCCTTCCTTCATTAAGCGTTTTCACATCTTCAATTTATAAGTCATGCATTTAAGACAATTTATGCAGCGTCCAACACCGCAAGTGAGAATTGCCTTTTAGGCAATTTTCTTGGATACCGAGCATTGGCATGAACGAGGTTTTAACTGTGGCATTAAACAATTGTTAAACATGGTTTTCTGTATTTTTTGACCGGCTTGGCCCACCAAAAACAAACAGTTTTCCTGGTCCGCCACTAAATTGTCACACGTATGTTGGCGTAATTACATTTCCCAATGATTTTTAGATATAAAACGATCTATCTATTTCACAGACATGTTTCACAGAAACGTCTTCCTTCCAGTAAACACTAATGAATACGTACACTCTTTTTTTAAAAGAACGTCTAATTCGGGGCTGACGATGAACGTTCTTAAAATGTTCTTAAAGGGGAAGAATCACGCGAATTTATTGTCATTTCAGAACCCCCAAAAAGTTTGTCTGTTAACAGAAACAGAAACTAATTGTCTAGTTTTGTTATAAATTATCACCCCAGTGCAATAAAACTGTGGATTAGTACCTCTGGTCAGAGACAGAGTAAGTAGATCGGAATAGACTGAAACTTGAAAATTTTTAGGCTAATGTTTTGCAAGTTTTCGCATTTTTGTTTCCAAACTGATGCGCTAGAACAGATTACGAGTTGTTCCTTTAAAGAATTGAGTAGATTTCTTTCCTCTCGTTGTTCTAGAATTGTTTTGTAGCTGAGAGAAGGTCTTATTTGACCATTTTTAACAAAAGAGATGAAAACCCCCATGACGCTTCTCCTTTAAGTTTCGTCATGAAGTTTTTAGTGTTTATAATTTTAAGTCCTGAATGAAAAAAAAAATACAGCTTTTCTCCGACACAAAATGAGATGTTCAACTATGTATCAGGCATGCAATAAGAAATCCATTGTTTCTGTGGTTAATTGCACTGTATAGGCTGAAGTTTTACATGTATTATTTTATTCGTATTTATACCGTTCATTGTAAAAGCATTTAGTCAAAATAAAAATGTCCTTAACGGACTCTCAGCCTGGGTAATGTTCTTACTATGCTCTTAAATTTTAATTAATCTCAGCCTCAGCGTTCTTATAAAAAAGGCTCTTATATCAAGTGAGTGTATACATTTACACTGAAGAAGGTAGAACTCGAAGTTTCTTCCGAAACATGTCTGTGAAATTGAAAATTGTCGCTTTAAGTTATTGGCTCTTTCTGGCTGCTGTCCAGACCTTTTGTAATTTCTCAATGAAATTGAAAAATTTGCTTGATTTTCATGTTTTACTCAATTCCCGGTTTTCATTTCATTCAACTTTGTCACATTTTAATTAACACGAGCGAGGATTCATTCGCAAAAGAAGAGTCACTTGTTGTAAATTCACTGGAATTTATACGAAATTGCATTGCAAAGTTTGACGGGTTGATTAAAAACTTGATTACTTCTCTACATTTTAACATTCAGAATAGTTTTTTATACATAACAAAGAACCAGAAAGGGCAAAAAAAAAAAATTGGTGTCATATACACTTTAAATCTATTCCCAATTTAACGTTGTTATTTCCTATGTCCAAAAGATTTGGCTGTTGATAAATTGAGCCCTATATAGGAGATATCGATTGCGCAATGTTTTAAGGAGTACTATTTTCTTTCGCTAAAATATATTGTTGACATTATACACCTATAAAACGATGGAACAGCTTAAATATCTCATGAGACGTTTTGAAACCTCTTGCATTCTAAGCGATTGATACCTTACCCATTACACAAGTGGCTAAGTAGTTAATATGTGCTTATTGGAGATGAATTGCCTACATAGCTACGGATTCTTACTTTATCGCAAAATGACTTTTCAGATTCCTATTAGCTATGATTTGCTTAAATTATTATTTCAAGCTTCTTTCAACACGAAATCGCTTCAACTAAAACCTAGACATAATGGTTGGTTTGAATATAGATTAAAATCACAGAGTAGCAAAAGTTGTCGCTGGGCGTCTCCTGCCACAAATGTACTAGATTGGAATGGATTGCAATTGTTAAACTGTTTTCAAGTTCTCACAATTTTTTTTTCAAAAGTGTGCTAGGACAGGTCAGGAATTGTTCCTTTCAAGAATTCAGACAGTTTCTTTCTCTTGGTGCTCTAGATCTTTTTGTAATTAAATGAAGGTATCGATACACCATTTTCATCAAAAAGGTCAAAATACCAGCGACATCTCCCGTTTCAGCGGCCAAAATCGTACACCCTAAATGTACGGTTGACAAGTACGTTCGTTCATGATGTGAGGAAACAATCTCGTTCCCAGAGCTCACGTGTCTTTTGGTTAGCAATAAATTCAAGAACTCATGACTCTTGCGCTTGCGTACAACAGTCGGATGCTATAGCCGAAGAGCTACTTGGAGACTTCTGTCGATCGAGTTAAGCCATTCACTAAGCTCATATTTGACATCTGCCCTGCATACAGGTGTGATGGGTAATGGCGACAGTTTAACCCTTCCTAGACAGGGCTTTTTTGTCTTTTCGGATCAGGCGGGGGTTTGGGTGGGGGGGGGGGGGATTCCACCCCCCTTCATAACTTTGCAGTTATGGAAGCTACAACAATGAGCCTTGGAGGATAGACAGTAAGCCCAAAGATGTTTCCTTTGAGGTCAGCAATGGAAGGTGATGACGTCATATGACGCGGTAATTACGTCATGATTGCCAAACAGCAGCTGCTTTCTTGGATTTCTAGATTTTTCCAAAACTTCAGGAAAGCACCGAAATTAGGCAAAAAGTGATCAAAGCCGCTAAAATAACACTGATATGCACTTAAAACAGAAAAGTTACAGCAAGGAAAGTAATTTCTTTGTTATTTCAAAAAGTGAATTTCCATTTTCTTAAAAAAGTGCCCGTCAAAAGTTAGTTGCCATGGTAGCAGCAGAGGCAATGAACACTAACCGACCACATCAAAAAACATTTTGCAGATAAATTTCGCAAAAAGTCCGGACTTTTCCTGGCGTTTGCGCAGATATCAAAAGAATTATTCATGTTCAAAGTCGCCGCGGGTAGAATCCACCAATCCTCCCTCCTCCCCCACCCCGGCTAAGATAGGGTTTAAATAAAGTTGAAAAAAAATGTGTAATTTGTTGTTTTTTATTCCTTTAGAACCGTACCTTGCCCACCATGTTGTCCCAAACCGTTTCTATTGTGTTTGCTGTGGGTTTTATTTCTATTTTGAGCGGTATAAACGCAAGAAAAGTGGTGCTTATAAGGAAGCCTTCAAGTGCTTTAACACCCATTCCCTTGTCGGGAAAGGAAACTTTTGAATTTATAAGGTTAGGTTGTTTCAGATCAAAAATGTTACCTGCGACAACTTAAAGTTTGCCATGTTCGGATCCATCGACAGATGATTCCTAGTCTTGATCAACACTTTTGCACTTTTGACGGCTACTGACCATGAAAACCGAATTTATAACTTGAGCGCGCGCCACAGGACCCCCAATTAATAAGAATCTAAATAGCGTAAATAAAATTAAAAGTTGTCAGAATTATCTTTTAGTATACTATAAAAAAGTTAAAAGAAAACGGGCTGTCAAAACGTTGTTACATTGGTAACAGCAAGCCACGTGACCAATCAGGTCATTACACCAAATTTGTTGAAAGATAAATTTTAGGAAAAGTCACCAAGTTTGTGTTTGCTTTCGTATTTAAAATGCCATGAATATTTAATTTAAGTTAACGCCGGCTCCCCCCCACCCTACAGGGTAGACTCTTGGTCCTTGGCGAACATCTCGCACCCGCTGTCAACTATCACCCGAACAATTCAACAATTTTTAGCCAACTTGAACCAATGGTTCCAACAATACATATTTTTATAATGTATGCTGTAATTCTAGTTTACGCTACATAACTTTTTCGTTTTCTGTTTAGGCTAAATGAAAAGAGAAAACTGAGGAAGTTTATTTCTTAACAGGTATTCGCCAGATGTATTTCAGAGTTAGACCCTACTGTGTTCTCATCGCCAGTTCCCAATATCGCCCATTATCTGGTTGCTGCTGAATGGCAACACATGGTCCTTGCAAATAAGTCCCGGTGTTTGCTCATTCGACGAATTGGACCTTGAAAAACTGAAAGGAATCGTAATTGCTTCAGGTATGACAAGTTATTCAACGGTCAGATAGGTAATTTAAAATGGAAAGCTTGCTTTTCACCCGTCCCCTTAGATTTCTGTGTTCGTTGTTTAATTTCAAACTGTGACACAGTAACATCAGCAGCGTGATCCAGATGCTCAGATTGGCGCCAAGAAACCTGCTATACAAGCGATTGATAATTAGGTGAGGTGACATGTTGCGGAAGAGAAGGCAAACGATTCCTCTTCCTACCTTTCTTTTTGCAGCTGCATATTAAGCTACTTACATAATTGCGACGGTCATTCCCTTATTCATTCGCGAATCACTCGCGCTGAAAATCCAAGGTAATGCCAAAATTGTGAATAGCCAATGATATTCGAGGTTTGGATAACCCCTCACAGCGCTCGAAGAACGGTAGTCACTGTACTAGTAAATAATTATACGTTATTCACCAGCCGGGAGGCCCGTATTTGGGTAAAAGCTGTGCCTGAGGGACTCATTCGGCCACACTCAAGATAGAGAGCACAGTTTTTCCCAAAACGGATCAGGCCTTGCAACGAATCCGCCCAAGTTTGCGGAAAAGATCGAAAATTTTCGTCCGCCGCGGGGACCAATCAAATTGCATGATTTACAGAATTGTACCTGCTCGCGCACTGAGAATAAAATAAGTAGTTACGTCCATAAATTGACCACGGGCCAATTAATAAAAAAAAAAAAAAAAAGCAAAAAAACAAAAAAATAAATAAAAAAAAAATAAGGAGAAGAAGAAGAAGAAGAAGAAGAAGAAGAAGAAGAAGAAGAAGAAGAAGAAGTAGAAGTAGAAGAAGAAGAAGAAGAAGAAGAAGAAGAAGAAGAAGAAGAAGAAGAAGAAGAAGAAGAAGAAGAAGAAGAAGAAGAAGAAGAAGAAGAAGAAGAAGAAGAAGAACAGAATTATAGCTTTTAAGTTTTATAACTCTTATTTTTTTTACTGTAGACATACTGACGAAAGAAAACGTATCGACTGTTGGTAGGCAATGACTGTTACTTTGTAACCAAACAAATATTTTGCCATAATTTCTAACAGCTTTTTGTTCCCGTTAACTTCTACTGTTTCATCCTTTCAAAGTTTCAATGGCGAGGAAAGCAATCACGATTGCGATTACAATATATTTACCCCGATATGAATGACTACTTACAAATTCAGTTAGTCATTGTGGGTGTGGGGGTTTAGATTCACCCAGTAATTAAAACATTTCTGGGTGGGGCGTTCTCTCCTGTATGCTGAGCTGAAAAGGTATGGGACTTCGAAGGCTAAAAAATCACAATGTTAGACAATGTTTAGTAGACAATGTTTAGTAGCCATTCACCTACAGAAAGAAATCCGCTCTGTCACAAAGTGTGCAATACAGGCCACCACATCACCTCAAATTATGCGCTGTTATAGTCCTGTCTCAGGACAGGAATCCTTCTACCTCCGACAGGGCGGAGGTAGAGGAAGTCCTGTCCTCAGACTGTACTAGTGCCGTCAATACCACAAATCGAGATTATACAACTGCTGCTGTTACCGAAGTGCTTGAGTCGACAGCCGGCTCACTGTCCTCTTCAAGATTACGGGGGTCTCCTCTCTGTCAATTCTGAAGGGATGCTGCACCCTGTCACTCGAAGTACACACCACTCGCAATCAGAATGCGTTTTATATATATTTCTATCCTGAACCAAAGAGTATGCTGATTCTCCTTCTCTTAACGTTTATTTAAAGACATTTTTCTCCGGGCTGCTAAATTGCACGAGTAAAAAAATATCATCATGTTGTAAGAAACTCACAAGCCGTCTACAAATAAAATGCTTTCTTCGAGCACAATCGAAAATTTTCCTTACTTTACGTGATCTAAGCTTTACACAGGTACTTCTGCGACTTATAACAACAACGGTCATTGATTGTAAGAATGTTGTTAGCGATGATAAAACAAGGAAACTGACTTTAAATTTATACCTAGCGGCAGTTTCCTGCTCTCGGAAGGAGGTATGGAACAATTTAGACTAAAAATCTTCCAAGAGAGTCTAGAGAGTCGACAAAAAAAACAATTACCTATTTCATTTCTGTTGCCCGCTTACGTTTCGCATGTGGCAGACCTCCAGAAGAACAACAAAAAATGATCCTGTTAATTAACTTCCTGTTAGTCGTGACTAACGACTAACAATAAATTTAGTCGAAACAGAAAAATATTCTAAAGCATTATTTTTTAAACAATGCGAAAACTGACTGAAATAAAGCTAAATCATTTATTTTTACAAATGGCGCCCCATAGTTGTAAAACCCATTGGGTTAAATCAGCTGGGTTAAATTCAGGTTTATCAGGGTAGATTATTCGCGTTATTAACCTGAATGTTACTATTAAGCTTATCTGATGTAGCTATTTCAGAGGTTTAATGTTTAAACTTGAATTAGCATTATATTTTGCATTACAAACGAAACGCAAAATAAATCATCTTATGCTAACAAGGTCACAATTTCAGCACGCGTGACCAGCTGCAAACGGTCGAAATCGTTCGAATTTGTAGCTGCTGAATAATGGAAAGGGAAAGCTGATAATCATAACCCGAATACGAATTTTCTCGATTTTCTCGAGTCCTAAGTCATTAACATTGTTCAAGTAAATCGCAAAAAATCCCGCTAATAGGGCTTTTTAAACCTTTCCCTCTTTACATGTGAGCCACAGAACAAAAGGGAAAACTAAAATGACAAAAAAAGAAAATTTTCAAATGAAAACTAAGCAAACAACAACAACAACAACAAGAAAACAACAGCAAAAACAACAACAAAACAACAACATCCCCCTCCCTCCCCCCCCCCCCAAAAAAAATGGAAACGAATTACCAATTTTAAAGAGTGAGCGTACAGAGAGAACGTGATCTGAATATAAATATTAGACTTTTCATGACGTTATATCCTTGAATTTAATTCAACCGATCTTAATTGTTTGCACACATTACACATAATTTATGAATACTTGAAAGCTTGTAAACAGCTGTCAATTTGCTTTATGTCAGCCCTGTCTTGCACTTACCCCAAATTTAACGCCGTCCGCTTCGGTCGAAATGGAAGGCTTCAAAGAACTTTTAACTCCCTCTCGGTTTAGTTTATTTGGCTATACGGTGGCAGTGATCTTTCTTTCGACTGGAGTCATTTTTGTGGGAATAATAAGCAAGCTGCGAGTCAGCGAGAGAAGGAAATTTCTATGCGATTTTCCAGACGAGTTGTCTGGCACGAATTTCCGACAAGCGCAGTGTTTTGAGAAGTACGAACGACAATACAATTCTCCTCTACCGTTTTACGGATTTACTCTTTTGAGTTTTGCATCCGTGGTTATCGTGTGTCTCGTTTATTCATGGTGCTGCATAAAATCTCGTGTTGACAACATTGTATCGGCTATGACGCTAGACGCTGAAAACCCTCGGCCAAGACCAAGAATAATATCACGTCGAATTTTCAGCTTTTATCTTCTTCATCTAGCGACAAGAATTGTGCTTGGTATCGCGTTTTCGATGTTACAGAATCTAGTTTTCTACGAGTCCGGCTTTCCTGTGGATTTTATTTGTATTTCGCGAAAAACGCAACGACCAAACGCTACATACAATGAAGATATACATGCTCCATGTCACAACCCCGTCGCCTCTGAAAAAGGCACTTTTGCAACAGCTGCATGGATAGCTCACGCGATTTTTGCGTTTCTTGTATTTGGCGAAATGGTTTATCTTTTAGCACGGGCGGCACAAAGCGCTGACTTCTCCTTGGATTCAGAGTTCTGCGTAAAATATTTTTTTCACCAAAGTTCCAACTCTCTGACGCCAGCGAGATTCAGAGAGCGCACGAAGAAGCGAATTTTACAACAGACGGAGTTGGTGGAACCACTCATCCACTACAGCGGAGAAAATGAGGAAGGCAGGATGCCACTCGATGAAATTTTTCTCGAGTTAATCATTTATACTGGAAGGGCAAGGGAAGAGTTTTTAAAAGAATACCAAAGGCACCTAATTTGCGACCTGTACTTGAAGCCCGTAATCCAGCGTGGATCAATTGCGATAAACACTCGTAAAGAGTTGTTTCGTTCCAATGTAGACGCTCAAAATCCTCGCAAAATTCTAGTCGTTGGTCGCCCCGGGATCGGAAAATCTTTGCTTTGCCAAAGGTTACTGCGTGACTGGAGTAAAAGAGAGCTCTATTATGACATCACCAAGCGATTTAAGTATGCCTTCTTGTTCCAGTTTCGAACATTCTACGCAGAATCAGCAGAAAGGATTTCCCTTCGGCAATTGCTTAATCGAGCAGCACATCTTGAGGGCGACCTAGATGACCATGTTTTTCAAGAGCTGTTGGATCATCCCGAGAAAGCTCTTCTGGTATTTGATGGCTTTGACGAATTCAAGGACCACAAAAGCTGTACAGCAAATGACGCATCTGGGTTTGGGAATAGCTCGACTGAACAAATTCCAGCCTCGGCCCTATATGTGAAATTGCTACAAGGTAATCTCTTGCCTGGAGCTACGGTGCTGACCACAAGTCGACCGACTGTGCTGGGAAGCATTGAAATATCGTCATTCGACCGGACAGTGGAGATAGCGGGATTCACGGAAGAGAAGGTTGAAAAATTCGTAGAAAGCTATTGCAAGCAAACCGGTCAAGAAACCGAAACAGCGTCAAGAATATGGGAACTCATCAAGAGCAATTTGAACCTGTTGTCTCTATGCTATATCCCCGTGAATTGTCGCATATTTTGTTTCTTCCTCAAGGAGCTAATTCAAATGGAGAGTCAGGTGAGCTGCCAAGATGGGATCACGTTGCCAACAAGGCTAACAGACATTTACCAGGGGGCATTAAGGCTGCTCATCTTTAAACATCATCCGGAACATCGAGATAAGCCATTTCGAGGGAATGAACGATTTTCAGACTCAGTTGAACAGGATTTGAATGCTCTCGGAGTTCTGGCAAGAAAAGGCATTGCTGAGGGACGAATGATATTCGACTCAGACGAAGTTGGTGACTTGAAAAATTGCGGGTTGCTTAACCAAATGCCGGATAGTAGGCTTTCTCCTTTCGAGTTCAAGCAATGCTTTTGCTTCATTCATTTAACGCTACAAGAGTTCCTCGCTGCAAGGGAAATCGTGAGAATGGAGCCAGACGAACTAAATGAGTTTATCGTTTCTAATATCGAAGACCCTAAGTGGCACTTGGTCATTCAATTTGTAGCAGGCTTACTTCATGGTCAGCCAAATAAGGCAATAAATAGTCTTATCAACCGCCTTCACCACACCTTGTTGTCAATCCAAACCAATGGAAAGATGTCTTTACTCATGATAAAGTGTTTGTACGAGTATGATGACGAGATCACAGCGAAGAGAACCGCATCTGAGATACAGAGGAACAGCAAATTTCTGGGAAAAATTCGTCTCTGGAATTGCCAAGCCACACCTGTTGACTGTACGGCAATCGTGTATTTCTTAAAGCAAATCAAATCGGTAGAATACAAACTTGATCTGACTGGCAATTTCATAGCGGAAGGCGGATGTAAAGAATTAGCCAAGCTGCTGGTAGAAGGAGGTCCAGTGACATTACACATTCCTGGGCCAGAGAACAACATCACTTACAAGGGTTTAATACTACTCACAGAAGCGATTTGTACGGATAAGTGTAACCTCAAGTCTCTAAACATTACGTTGAATGATTCATTGAGTCCGGAAGCTTTCCACCATCTAAGTGAAGTACTCAAGAACAGGAACTGTAAGCTCGTTTGTTTGCGTATTGGAGGAGTGCGAGTAACTGACACAGTCTTATCCCAGTTGTTTGAATCACTGGAACATGTGAACTGCAAACTGGCTTGTCTGAGACTTTATAGCGAGGAAGCAGCAACTGAACCGGTTTTAATGCGCTTGTGCGAAACACTCAAACACCAAAATTGCTCATTAAGCTGCTTGAGAATCTACTGTCACAAAATGTCTAATGAGGGTGTAAAATACATTTGTGAAGCGTTAAAGAATCAACACTGTAAACTCACTTCTCTAGAACTTATCAGCAACCGCATCACTGCCGTTGTAGTGCCGTATTTTCGTAAGGCGATAAGCCACGAGAATTGTAAACTCCGTCAGTTAAGTATCACATCTTGGAATTTAACTGATCAAGTTGAGAGTGAACTAAAAACGGCAATTGAAACTAAACGACGAGGATGCCACAGTCATTCAAATTAATGTACTAAGCAGCACTGACTTTTTTTCCTTTCCAGTGGTAGTCAACATGTTTAAACTTGTTTTACAATGGCAAACTTCCAGCTTTTTGTAAAATATTGACAACAAAATAGAAATTGATTTTAACAAAAGACTTCCATACTAAGATTCATTGTTACGTAGAACAGCTTGCACCATAAACATTAAAGGAAGCAATAAAATCAATTTGTTGAGTAGTTGCACTCATGGATCTTATGCAGAATCAAAAGTTATGGTAATGGTTTTTAAAAAGCATCTCGAAAGAACAAATGGCGTAACTGGTATGTTTTATTAAAGGACTAAGGGAGGGGGAGGGGGGGAGGGGTGGTGTGAAGTGAACTCGCCTGGGTCTTCTGAAAACAAATGACGCAGTGTGTGCCTTGGTATCTTGAAAACCCTGAAATAGGCACTGTGATTACGTTGGTTGCAGACATTACCCCTTGGTCTACTGATAAAATAAGACGGAATGAAATTTAATGAAGTAAGTAGGTAACTAACTCACTAACTGACCAACTAAGTTAATTAATTCATAAATAAATAAATAAATTAATTAATTAACTTGATTAAGGACAGCTGTTTCCACCGTATTATGGGTCATAATAACGGCAAAGCTAACCGTCGGGCTGAAGGATCCCTATTAGGTGGTGGCAAACTAAATGCATAACGCTCGTGGGATATGGTTTACATGCACAGTTCTCAATAATAACTGTTCATAAACCAAAATGGATCGATTCCAACTTATGAACATGTTTTAGCCATCTTTCTATATCTTTGTTTCTGAATTTAGATCGAAATTCGCGCTTATTAGGTGGCTGGCCGTGGTTAGTGGTCCAGCCGGATTTTGATTCAGGGACCCCGCACCATAGTTGCAGCCCCACCAATTGAACTGACCCGACGGCGGTAACTATTGACAATATAATTTTATTTTTTCCCGGCTACACACGAATATGTTATTTTACAATGAAAAACTAGATCATATATCCATGCACATATCAAATAATGACCGGACCTAGTCTGGGAGGATTGCAACTCCTTCCCTGGGTTAAATTATTTTGTTGAAAACCGTTTACCTTTAATTGATCACATGTGATGTCTTCTACAAAATAGGGGGAAACGGCAACGGCAACGGCAACGAAAACGTCACCTCAAAATATAACTTTATTTCATTTGTGCTACTTCGCGATTATCTCAACTCGCTCAACTTCTACAGAAACGGCGAACTATCCAGGAACCAAATTGGTAGAAATGAAAAATTCACCGTCGTGTCCTCACGTTCTCCAGAAAAACCTAGAATTTGGTCATTTCACGTTGTTGTTTTGCAGACTGAGAGCGAAGAAATACACCGAAATGTAAAACACACGTGCAGAGCGATTGTTTTTGCTCATTAAACCTATTGTTTTGTGGCGTTGTCGTTGTCGTCGCCTTCGTCGTTGCTTAAGCTCCCCAATAAGTCCGTGAGCGGACTGTAATGCCTATTGTTGTTGATATTTTACATTCTAACTTGTTAATTTTCTCCTTTTCTCTTCTGATCTGTATGTTTCTAGGCAGTATTCATTCGAGGGTCTTAATGGGCCGGTTGGTGGCACGGATAACGGCTAAAGTTTTGGCTTTACGGCTTGCGGTAAATTTTGTTTTCTCACACTGGATAAAGACATTAGAAAAGGTCTCAAAATATTTGAAACAAAAAGCTGTCAATTAGCTCATTCTACAAAAACGGTTAAACTATTTTTAATTTTTTACGCCTAAAGAGTACATTTCTGCCAGCTTTTTTACACTTAAGGGTTAACTCCATTGAGAACCTCTTATCTTGTTGGGATAAATCAGATGCTGTTCAGCACCAAGACTTAAGGAGTCAAGGATAGAAGAAAAGTACTGAAGAGGGCTGGTGCTGTTGCAAATGGTCCGTTTAACGTGTGAAACAAAAGCACTGAGATGGTGGGTGACGTAATACCCCAGCCGCCAGAGGGCTTAGTCAAAGTCAATAAATCTACTTCTTATTTCATTTCTAAACAGTACAAAAACAATACATACATTTGTCTTTTCAGGAATGAAAATATTGCGTTTTCTAACGTATACTCTGTCGTGAGACTACATCACGCCACATCAGCTGTTTAAATCTTTGATGATGTCTTAAAGTACACGTCTGAGTTAAAGCTAAAAACAGTAGACAAAGTGGAAAAATGATTTTTCCAGAGCCAAAAAAAAGTCAAATATATTAAACATTTTTCACGTCGTTTAGCTTGCTTACCGATGCTTTCTCTTCATTTCTCAATTGGCCGAAGTATAGTTATTTGCGCTGAAAATGATTTTCCCTTAGTGTCCCAGACCTGGTTGTATAAAGCATGTTAAGGTAAGTGTGAGGTTTTATTTTTTTTTGGTGAGGACTTCTTTACCTTTTGAATGATTTTCTTCTGCTCTTGTTGTGTTCCCTCCATTAAACCGCCTTCAGCCGAGTGATCCAGAAAATTGTTACTAAAAACTCTTACTTATCAGCATGCTTTATGCAACCCGGTTTTTTTTTTAAATCCCGTTTTCCTTCTATTGGTAGTAGTTTTTCTTACAAACTAGCACGATGTTTCTTAATCTGGCACGATTTTCAATAGCCTTCCTCGAAGACGCTCTTTTTGCTTGTCACGCAATCTTTCCTCCACAACGAGTTGGGAAGGGAAGATTGCGTGACGAGCCAAAAGAGCGTCTCCGAAGGAGGCTAGATTTTCAATATTGTACGCGTAAAATAGTTTTTCTGGGCCGAAATGCTTTTTGGAGGTTTGAGAAACGCGCACCAGATGTCATACCTTTCGATTTGGTGACCCAAATTTCGACGCTACAGCTTTCTTCTTGGGAGACGGAACGGAGGGAGGGGGAGGATTGTTCAACTTGTCAACTACACCCCTCCCTCCCTTAGCCAAAGTGTCCATTGTTCGAATCCCGGACTCGGAGTCACGTAGATGTGTTGAGTGTCGTCCTTAATTATCCTAGCGTTTACCCGAAGTCTCCGGTTTTCCTTCTTGCAGAAAACAATATTTCTAAAAGGATCCATATTCTATATAGATAGAAGAGTAACAATCTGGATTTCTTATGCAATTCATGATGCCACTTGTCTCATTTAAAACTTCATTCTTCGAGATTTCCGGTGGATCTACCTTAGACGTTGCTTATTAGTATTCGAGGTATTTTGATTCATGTTAAAAGATTCGGAGTTTGTCCCCAATAGCGCTCCCATTGTCTATACATGGAATTCCTCTTTGGGTATTGTGGAGGTAAGCGTTAAACACTTACACCATATAAAAACACTAGTACTATCGCGCATTAGTGCCACAACCACTGTGCACATCAATGGCAGTATAGATGCAACACCAGTTTGTACAGTAGCAGTCAGCTCCTAATAAGCAACGAACCTATACAAATAAAAATTGCAATTAAACATGTAACAATAGAAACCCTGTTCTCTCCGACCAGTTCCTTAGGTCAACACAGGATGGGAAATTGCAGCTATACTCGAGCAACTCCAGCCTACATATCACAAGTTCCAGGACCTTCCATGTTAGCATAAGGACGACTCTTCGATTCACTGCCACCTTGCATATACTTTAGTGGAGCGTACATACAGTTGGCAGCGCTGTCGTTTCGGTTGCTCGGTGAGATGTTAAAGTAATCTGGTTTCCTGGCTTGCGTGGCATCCTGTTCATATTCACCATTGACCTCCCTTCGACCCAGACTCATGTAAGGTCCATTTCCTCCCCATGCATGAGCCACCTCATAAGGAAATACATCGTCGTGGTCTTGCGTGACATTTACGGAAGAGCGTGACGCTTCCCGTGGCGAATCATTGTGTTCGCTCAGAGCAAACTCGACAGGTGACATCTCTGTTGAAGTGCTTTGGGCTGTTAGTTTCCTGGTGATTTTCTTCTTGAATGTCGATTTTGCAATCGTTTTGCGCGCAACACAGGCAAAGCAAAATAATGCGAGAAGAACTGATACAACAGCAACGGCAGAGATGAGATATGGTGAGGTGGAAGTTTTGGGATGACCGGATTCCTTAGCATCAACTGTTGAAAGATGAATGTAACAGTTTTTTAACATTCTAGCTCTAGCTAGATAGATAGGTAAGTTATGTAAAC